>NC_083878.1:55990210-56646877 GCF_032452875.1 Bos javanicus
AAGAATTTTACAGAAAAGTTAAAAATATAGTTCCATCTTGTCAATTTTTTCCTGTGTTTATTCTTTTACCTAGATGCCCTTGTAAGGACAGAAAACTATGCACAATTTGGCTTCCCCATATCCTAATATTCTGAGGCTACTGTGTAAATACTAAATAAATACTTGCTGGGATGAACAAATCACTGAATTTACCACTGAGAGGCTCCTTTAAAAAGATCCTTTGGGCATCAACCTCTCTTGCAAATCAGAAAGGAAACTCAGGAGGACTTGACTTCTATAGAAAAATGAGTTAGATGCAGATTCAGACCTAGTGTCATGGGACAATCACTGATTTTCTCCTTTTTCCTATATTACTCATAAACTTTTTCTTTGGGTCCATACAAAAATTAACATAGCATTACACCAGCATAGGCTTTGCATCCCTTTAGAACGGACAACACTGGAGAAGGAAATGGCAACCCAATCCAGTGTTCTTGCCTGGAGAATCCCACAGACGGGGGAGCCTGGTGGGCTGCCGTCTGTGGGGTCACACAGAGTCGGACATGAATGAAATGACTTAGCAGCAGCAGCAGCAGCAGAACAGACAACACATTCTAGCAGTAGTTATCTACTCTTCCTTTCCCCAACTTGCAGTCATTGAATATAAAGATTTCCCCCAGGATCTTGAGAGCTATCACTGGCTCCCTATATGTCTCAGACCAGCTCCTGGCTCCAAACTGAGATGGCAAATCACCAAGAAACCTCAAATGAAAGATCTGAGGCCTTGAATGACATCTATGTATTTAAAAATCTAGAAGTTGCACATCGTTATTCTAACAAGAGCAATGGAAATGGACATGGTTGTTTCTTCTACTGTTAACTGCACCTGGGGAATTCTGGTACTCCCCTTTCAATCATCATGGTTCAGAACAGGCTAAGGTCACCACCATGCCATGTAACCAAGCCTGGCCAATTAGAGCATGACAGCTGGGCACCACAGCAATAGGTTCAAAAACAGCATGTGGCTTAGCAACAATCAGAGATTGGGTGTGATATTGTTGGGACTTTTGGAAGAGATGTTTTCTTTCTGTTGGAGCTTCCAGAGGTAAGCAGGTGAAATTACCACAAAGAGCCTGAGACTGAAGGTAACAGAGATGAAAGCAAACCCAAGAGGTAAAAATAGACCAGGGTTCAATCAAGTCTAAAGCCATGCAACCCTTGGCCATTATGGTTATAAAAGATTGAGAAATTCCTTTTGTGCATTAAAATATTTTTTCTTGACTTATGAAGGCAAGAGTTTGCTTGGGTGTGTGTGTGAGAGAGAGAGATGGTGCTTTTGAATGTGGAAGATCAGAAAATTAAACTTTAAAAAATAAAACTACCTCAATATCAAAGTTTTCTCACAACACAGAAGAGCATTTCCCCACGTTAGTTGCTCAGTTGTGTCTGATTCTCTCTGATCCTACAGACTGTAGCCCACCAGGCTCCTTTGTCCATGGAGTTCTCCAAGCAAGAATACTGAAGTGGGTAGCCATGTGCTTCTTCAGGGGATCTTCCCACCCAGGATTGAATCTGGTTCTCCTGCACTGCAGACAGACTCTTTACCATGTGAGCCACCACACACAAACAACTATTCATCTGGCACTGCAGCAAAAAGCACCTTGTTGCCTCACATTCTTTCAAGAGAGAACAGAAAGGGGAAATGACAGTGAGTGGGAGAAAGAGAGATGGTTTAACTTTTCTAATCCAGGAAAGAACTATATTAAAGCCAGCTCTAATGATCGCCTTTGGGATAAAAAGTGAAAAGGGGGTAAAAAATGAAAAGGAAGTAAAAAGAAAACAAACAAGTTAGTCAATATCAAAAGAAACAACTAATAAATCATTTCTATAAGAACATACTCTTAGAACAGGCTATGTGTGTGTTAGTCGCTCAGTAGTATCCAAATTTTTGCGATCCCATGGATTATAACCCTCCAGGCTCCTCTGTCCACGGGATTCTTCAGGCAAGAATACTGGAGTGGATTGCCATTTCCTTCTCTAGAGGATCTTCCCGACCCAGGGATAGAACCCAGGTCTCCTGCATTGCAGGCAGATTCTTTACTGTTTGAGCTACAAGAAATCTATTTATTTTATGTATGAGTAGAATAGCCTACTCATATATAAAATGCAGATTCGTTTTCCTAAAGCAATACCAGCATCTCTCAAAACCTCCCTCAGGACGCTAATATCTCCTCAGAACGGTTAGCCTTTTAAGCTCCAAAAGACTGACAAAGATAAAATAAGAAAGAAATGTGATCCACTGACAAGCAGTCAGCAGCAGAGTTCTTTCTAGGATATTTCTGGGAAGGAATCAACATAGGTATTCTTCACTGTTTGAAAGTTCACTTTCAGACATGACTGAGAAACTAAACAGCAGCAATAGCAGGATTAAATGTATGTGTTTCAAAAAGTCTTAAGGGGGAGAAAAGCTCACAGGTCTCCTCAGAGGAGCAGTTACAGCAGGTGTAACAAATGAAACCTGTTTTCCTAGGATTTAAAGAAACCTTTATCTTTTAAATCCCTTTGCATTCAAACGTGTAACCTCTGGGGGAAGTGGGGTAGAGAAGGGTAGGGGGAGGGATGTAAAGAGTTAAGTACTCAGAGGTTAGAGAAAGCCAAGTGTCCTCCACAGTGAAAATACTTATTTTGATTGTGTGTACCTATAAGAGGAAGTTATAATCTCGTAAGAGTTGCTTTCTAATTAAATTTGAAGATTGAACACATTTCTATTCTTGCCAAGATCAGTCTTCAAATTCCTAGACAGAAGTTAGAAGATACCTGCAGCTCCGTGAGATAGTGATCTTTGTCAATTTGATTTAAACCTTCAATAATCTTGCTTAGTTTCCACTCTTTCTGATACTCTGAGGAGTACACTGGTATCTCAGAGGAAAAAAATGGAAATTGCTGCAGAAAACCAACTGTGATTAGGGATGAACATCATTGTTGCCTTAATCCACAAGAGTACTATTTAGCATATATTTCACTTCTTTCTTTATAGAACAGAGTCAAGTTCCTAACTTTTCATTTTCTTGGCTAACCTTAGTCTAGGACATATCTTAAACACAGTTCTTCCCAATAATATGTTTCCTATCTTCTAAACGGCAATGGAGGTTAGTGAAGTTTACCATAGGGGAAAAAAAGGATAGTGGTGGAGACAATTTAGATCGTTCTGTTGAGCATATAAGGATAAAATTTAGAACATAAAACACATACTTCTAATTTATAAGCCAATGGGTATTGTGATGAGGAAAACTAAAAAATTATTTATTTTAAAACAAAAGAGATAAATAATTTTCCAGGCTAAAATTACATAACATATATGCTAATACTCAAAACTCTGACTTTCTCATCACTGTTCTAAGCACTGTTCTCACCACAGATCTGAAACTATTTCTGGGGAGTAGTTTTGGCTTACTGCAGGCATTGGCCTTGGCTTACTTTGGAAGAAAGTATAATGGGCTTCTACTCAGGCATATGTCCAGCTCAGATGCCTCAATTTGGGGGACAGAGTATCATTCCTCCCAGGCTACAGTTTAAAATGCAGTACAGCTCATAATACAGAACTAAAGGATATTTCAAACCCACTGATTATTAGTAATACTGGTTGCTAATATTTATTGAGCTACTACTATGTGCTATCACTTTGCTGAGCTCTTTGATCCACTGCCCACTGAGCCCTCCAATACTCTATGGTGAAAAATACTATTAATTTCCTCTTTTCATCATCCCTTTCTTAATTTATCTGAAGCATCAAAGGCTAAAAGGTCTTATATCCATCTGAATATATGCTATCCTCTGTACCTCTCATATGTACTTATCTAAGTACCAGTACTCTTTCCCAGTATTTCGTGTCTCAATCTTAACTCCACTGTTGCTGCAAGAGCCTTCAAGGCATGTACAATCACAGTTTCTTAGGACACAAAACTCTAAATACTTGTTTATGGATGGTGTTTACCATCTCTTTTCCTTTCAAGGTAATTATATAAGTTTTTCTCAGTACATTTTTTGTACAATTACTTACTGCATAAAATCCACATATCTACCTGGAAACATTTTTCCAATTCTTTAAGAGGCTATATTTTTATCAATTTCTGGAAAGGATTATCAACTTTAAAGATTTCATTTAGCCACAAGATAATTGAGAATAGCAAGAACTCAAGATAGATTTTCTGATACAAAGTACAAAATTGCTAAAATAGATGCAAATATATCTTAACTAGAAAGCTCAACCCAAAACTAAAGATCTACTATTATGAGAACTTAGTAGTAAGAAGTGAAATTATAAAAGGTGATGAAGAAGATAATAAAGGTTTGTCCAAGGGAACTTTCACATTTAAATTAGAAACCAAAATAACAACAAAAAATAAAAGCACTGGGAGGAAAACAAAAAACCCTAAACTAAAAAGAGAAAGGCTTTATGGAAAATAAAAACTATAAACATTGAAAACAAGG
The DNA here is from genome assembly GCF_032452875.1 of Bos javanicus. Taxonomy (NCBI): domain Eukaryota; kingdom Metazoa; phylum Chordata; class Mammalia; order Artiodactyla; family Bovidae; genus Bos; species Bos javanicus. Next base: position 55,994,681 of record NC_083878.1, read on the forward strand.
GATAAAACACTTCTGTGTCACGCGTTAAAAAAAAATAGGGACCCGCCAAAGGCTGAAGAAGCAGGGGGTCAGACTCCAAAATAGAACACATCTGACCACAAGGCTGACAGCACTGACAATAATAAATAAGAAGGGAGGCCTTGGTTTTAGAAGATGACACTCTTGACAGAAAATAATCAAAAGAATGCTACACTCTTGACAGTTTGGTAATATCTGAAGATTTACTACACAGCAGAGAAGCGGACAGGCAGGGGTGTGCAGAGACCGACAATGCCCTCAGCACCCACACCAACAGCAAGCGAGAAAGTGGGGGCACCGGATGCCCAATGGGCCAGCGACCACTTCAGGAGTTCCATCTCCCTCCAAGGATTTGTATTCCTCTAAAAACCAGGGGTTTGTTTTTCAAAGAGTTTTAGTCACAAGTGCATTTATATAATCTATTTTCTGAGTCTCTTTGAGGGGAAGAAAACCAGAACATAGGCTGAGAGGAGGGTAGAATGAGGACTGACTCCAGAGGCAAGTCTGGACCTGTTACCCCTACAAAACAGAGGATGGGTGGGGTGAGAGGCAGCCAAAGCAGGCAGAGTGCAAACCAAGCTAGGGATCAGCCCAACTGTGCAAGTGCATTCACTGCTGCACCAGGAACTAAAAAGGAAAAAAACCACATCCCTGACACATTTTCTCACCAAAATGCCATTTGTATCTGCTGGCCAGCTCTGAAACAGAGTACCACATACTGAAACCAGCTCATGTTCCCATTCTTTTTATAATATAGTCCTGTAACAATACAAGCGGACTCATTTAATGGGGAAAGTCCAGAAGTATTGACAGTAAACTCAGGAATAAGAAATGTACATCCACTATTGCCATCCCTGTCTGCTTAATATGCCTTGGTCGTGTAACCCAACTCAGTTAAGACAAAGCAAACAGAGGCATGGGAATTAGAAAAGAAGAGGCAGGATTCTGTCACACTACAAATAAGCATCTTGAAGACCAAGTAATAAAAAAAAAAACTACTGCAAAGAATAAGAAGAGTGTGAAAGTGTTAGTCGCTCAGCTGTGTCTGATGCTTTGCGACCCCATGGAATGTAGCCCTCCAGGCTCCTCTGTCCATGGAATTCTCCAAGCAAGAATACTGGAGTGGGTTGCCATTCCTTTTTACAGGGTATCTTCCCAACCCAGGGATTGAAAACCTGGGTCTCCTGCATTGCAGGCAGATTCTTTACCATCTGAGCCACCAAGGAAGCCCCAAAAATAAGAAATACCAGTAAATTAGAAAATGTATGAATTAACATATAGAAAATAACAGCCGTCATTGTTGTTGCTGTCATTTAGTTGTCTATTTGTGTCCGACTCTTTGCAACCCCATGGACTGCAGCATGCCAGGCCTCCCTGTCCCTCACCATGTCCCATTGTTTGCCCAAGTTCATGTACATAGAATCGGTGATGCCATCCAGCCATCTCATCCTCTGACGCCCTCTTCTCCTTCTGCCCTTAATCTTTCCCAGCATCAGGGACTTTTCTGATGAGTCGTATTTTTCCATCAGATGACCAAAATAGTGTAGCTTCAACTTCACCATCAGTCCTTCCAGTGAATATTCAGGGTTGATCTCCCTTAAGATTGACTGGTTTGATCTCTTTGCTGTCCCAGGGACTTTCAGGAGTCGTCTTCAGCACTACAGTTTAAATGTTTTAATTCTTTGGCATTCTGACTTCTTTACAGTCCAGCTCTCACAACACTACGAGACCACTGGGAAGAACATAGCCTTGACTATACTTTGTAGACAGAATAATCTCTGCTTTTCAACACACTGTCTAGGTTTGTCATCACTTTCCTGCCAAGAAGCAACTGTCTTCTGATTTTATGGCTGCAGTCACTATCTGCAATGATTTTAGAGCCCAAGAAGAGGAAAGCTGTCACTACTTCCATTGTTTTGGCATGCAGTTATGGGGCTGGATGACATGATCTCAATTTTTCTTTAAATATTTTTTAGTCTTAAGTCGACTCTTTCACTCTGCTCCTTCACCCTCATCAAGAGGCTCTTTAGTTCCTCTTCACTTTCTGCCATTAGAGTAGTATCATCCACATATCTGAGGTTGTTGATGTTTCTCTCACCTATCTTGATTCCAGCTTGTAAATCATCCAGCCCAGCATTTCTCCTGATACACTCAGAATACAGGTTAAACAAATAGGGTGACAGCAGACAGCCCTGTCATGCTCCTTTCTTGATCTTGAACCAATCAGTTGTTTCATAGAGTGTTCTAACTGCTGATTCTTGACCCGCATATGGGTTTCTCAGGAGACAGGTAAGATAGTCTGGTATTCCCATCTCTAATATCTTTCCATAGTTTGTCATGATCCACACAGTCAAAGGCTTTAGCGTAGTTGACGAAACAAAGATAGATGTTTTTTTCTGAAATTCCCTCACTTTCTCTATAATCCAGGAAATGTTGGCAACTTGATATTTAGTTCTGCTTCCTTTTCTAAACCCAGCTTGGACATCTGGAAGTTCTTGGTTCACATAATACTGAAGCTCTGCAAGCAAGATTTTAAGCATGGCCTTACTAGCATGGGCGGAGAAGGCAATGGCACCCGACTCCAGTACTCTTGCCTGGAAAATCCCATGGATGGAGGCACCTGGAAGGCTGCAGTGCATGGGATCGCTGAGGGTCAGACACGACTGAGCGACTTCACTTTCACTTTTCACTTTCATGCACTGGAGAAGGAAATGGCAACCCACTCCAGTGTTCTTGCCTGGAGAATCCCAGGGACGGGGGAGCCTGGTGGGCTGCCATCTATGGGGCCGCACAGAGTCAGACACGACTGAAGTGACTTAGCAGTAGCAGCAGTGTGTATCTTGGAGAAGGCAATGGCACCCCACTCCAGTACTCTTGCCTGGAAAATCCCATGGATGGAGGAGCCTGGTAGGCTGCAGTCCATGGGGTCACTAAGAGTCGGACATGACTGGGTGACTTCACCATTAGCATAGGAGAGGAATGTAATTGCCCAATGGTTAGCACATTCTTTGGTACAACCCTTTTAGGGAATTGGGATGAGGATGGACCTTTTCCAGTGAGGCCACTGCTGGATCTTCCAGACTTGCTGACATAATGAATGCAAAACCTTGATGACCTCATCCTTTAGCCTTCATACAGACAAACAAAAATACTCTTAAAAGACAAACACTTTTAAAATCTCATGGAATAAAAGTCATGACTTACATAGCAATAAAAAAGACAAACTACTTGAAAATGTGAACATTTTACATAAGAAAAATATTTAAAGATCAAAAAACAAACTTGAAAGAACAGAAAGAAATGATCTATTCTTGGATAGAAATACCCAGTATTAAAGCAATGTCAATTCTTCCTAATTTATGTTGATCCCCATGAAATACTACCAGATTGGCTTTCTTCTTCTAGAGCTAGATAATTTCAAGAAGGTGAGATCAGTACATGCATTATATATACAGACCAAATAACCATAAAAAAAGTCCAGAAACCAGATGCAAATACATATAAAACTCTATGTACTTTTATACTTTGCTTTTCTTTTTTATTATATTAATATGACCCGAATTTGAAATAAGCAAGAATCACCGACATTAACTGAAACACATTACATATAAAAAACTCATGAATTCATAATGACATGCAATGATAAAGGTGACAGGAAAGAGAAAAAAAATACACTCCCACCACTACCACCAGCCATTAATTATCATTAGAAATTTCAAGGAAACTCCTTTCTCTAAAAGTTATCAATTTCAGCTTTTCTATATAAACTCTAGGGTAACTGGGTAGCCCTAGTAAGTGAGGAAAACTCTTCATTTACGGAAGAAAATCAACTGATAAATACAGACAAAGGAGAACATTAGCATACATAACTATTTTGTTACACCTAACAAAATAACTGATTCAGGAAAAGGTAAATGAATGCAACTATTAGATGAACAGTGATGGGAAATTTTAGATGAAGGGTAACACAGGCAGCATCTGAACCAATCATATGTTGTCAATCATATATGCCTCCAAAAGTGATACAATATGAAACAAATGGCCTATGAAGCATTTCATCAAAAAAAAAAAAATTGAAACCTAATTGAGTTTTATAAGCTGCTTTTCTGCTTATAAGAAAGATGAAGTATTGAGGATCAAATTAAATAACAAAATGAAGAAAAAAAGATTTTCAGTTTCCTCAAACAATAAAATTAATAAAATAAATATGTGGAAGAGAGGCCAGTCTTGATTAAAAGAAGGGTCAGAATAAAGGGCCCATTTAAAGATTCTCAAGGTCCTCAGCAACTGCTGTTGTTAAGGCATCTCTGTATACCTTTTTGAATGGTTAAATAATTACATAAAATACTGAAAATAACAATTGTGACTAAGATGTAGAGCAACCAGAACTTCTATACATTGCTTTGGGAAATACAAAATGGTGCAGCCACTCTGGAAAATAGTTTGTGATGTTGAATAACGTTAAACATATACTTACCATGTGACCCAGCAAACCTAGGTAAATACTCCTAGGTGTTTCCCGCAAAGAAAAGACATGTGCATATGTGTGCTAAGGCACTTCAAGTTGTGTCTGACTCTGTGACGCTATGGACTGTAGCCCACCAGGCTCCTCTGTCCATGAGATTCCCCAGGCAGGAATACTGGAGTAGGTTGCCATGCCCTCCTCCAGGGGATCTTCCCAACCTAGAGATAGAACCTGTGTCTCCTGTGGTTCCTGCATGGCAAGTGGATGGATTTATTGCTGAGCCACCCTAGTGGAACCCCCAAGAAAAGACACATCTACACACAAAACCTATTGCAAATGTTTATATTAAGATTTATTTGTCATCACCCAAAATAATCCAAATGAAAAAACATTCTAAATGTCTATCAACTTGTGACTGGATAAACAAACTGTGGCAACACCCATCATTCATATGATGGAATAATGCTCAGCAATGGAAAAAGAACAGCTACTGATAAAGGGATAGAGAAGGAAGTGGCAACCCACTCCATACTCTTGCCTGGAGAATCCCATGGACAGAGAAGCCTGGTGGGCTATGGTCCATAGGGTTGCGAAGAGTCAGACATGACTGAAGTAATTTAGCACTGATAAAGGGAACAACACGACCAATTTCAGAATAATTATGCTAAGTCAAAGGAGCTAGACTCAAAAGGTTATACACTGCATGATCAATTCATAGGATATTCTGGAAAAGAAAAAACTATGGGGATAGATAAAAATATCATTTGATTCAAGGAACTATGATAACAGGGAGGGAATAGATTAAAGGAGCATGACAGACCTTCTTGATTATACCGGTGCTTATACAGATAGATTTGTCAAAATCCATAGGAATGCACACCTAAATGAAGCAAAATTCCCTAAGTATAAATTACACCTCAATAAACCTGACCTTTAAAAGAGAGAGAAAGAGAGTGATAAAGGAGGAAGAGCCTAGGAGACATGACCACATACAATACATGGAATTTGGATTCTGATCAAACAAATAACTATGAAAATATATTTTTCAAGCAAACTGGAACACTTAATTTTGACCTGAATATTAGCTACAACCAATAAATTTACATTTTGCTAGATGGGGCAATGGCATCATTGTTATGTCCTTTTAAAGCTCATATTTCATATTTTTAAGAAATGTATACGATAGTGTGTAGGGGTAAAGTGATATGCTTTATATATCATTCAGAAAAAACACAAGATACACAAAAGAGTCACATTTTAAAACTGGCAACATTTGTATAACTCTAGCACCCAGGTAAGGACTATATGACAGTTTATTACAGAAAAGAAAGAAGCTAGTCATATAAGCAACTTTATTTTGTATATGCTTGAAAATGTTTATAATTCAACATTAAAATAATCATAGTAAATATCTGTTCAGCATTTATTCCAAGCCTGGCAATGTTTTAACTACTTTAAATGTTAAGACAGTTAAGGCTCATCACAAAGCTAAGTATAATTATAATCCCCATTTTATACATGAGAAGACTAAGATAGTCTAAAGATTAAAATATTTCCCCAAATGAAGTAGCCAGTAGCAGGCAAGCAGGCTCAGTCATCATTCTTAACCATTCCTAAGTCACAACATAGGTTATAAAGTTTGCTTATAGTCTGTATTATTCCTCTTAATTTGGTTATCATGTTGACACATTTGGCTACATATATTCATGCTGATCATTTTTTAAATTCTGTAATTTCACACTAAAGTAGAGAAACCATACTACCTGTAATTCTCTAAATTGCAGCAACATACCTAGTTAGATGAGGAAGAAACAAAGTGTGAAAGTTAATTTGTATATCATTTGGAATAAGATAGATCCATTTGAATCACTGTATATATATATATTTTTGCCAGAAGAATGATTTAGTAAACGATAAAACTGATTACTCCACTGGTTCCTTTTCAGTTTCATACACATACCTTCAATTCCATTTTCCATCTGCCACTTCTATTACTGAAACAAAGAAGCGTTCTACACCATAAAACTATCCTGAACATGCTCATGAATAAGTAAGATGTTTCTGTACAGATATGGCTAATCACTCTCAGATGAAAAAATGGGAAATGGCAAAGGATTCATCACCTTACAGACTTTCACTTCTCTCTGTCTTTTCTATCCCTGAGAAAAATTAGAAACTCTGAAATCTAGCAAAATCAAAGTCATAGCAAAAACTAAGGTTTCTCTTTCTGGATTTGTCTCCATTGACAGGAAGTTAAAAATAACACAGGGTTGTATGTGTGATCCTTCTCTGAAGTACATCTCCAAGAGGAATATTTAAAAACAAGATTATGCAGGGATTTAATTTACACATGAAAGTTTAACCAAGACACACTGATCTATGGAATAATTTGGGGCAATCCTAATAGCAGCTTGCTTTTCAGAGAGGCTATCAAAAAGTTACTTTTTGACACAAAAGTGAATACTGTGGGAAAATCAAATCACTTGGCATCAAAACTCAAAGCTATGAAGGAATTGTACTTCAATGGAGGTTTCTGATTTTTTTCCTCATACTTACATATTAATACTACCCATTCATCAGGAAAAAAAACACTCTAGGAAAATATTATGTAATTCAGATTACATAAATTAGCCAACAGGTAGGTTTTTTTCACATAAGAAAAACATTATATTTAAGAATGAGTCATCTTCAAAAATTGTATTAGATCTGTCCTTTGTATCCATGATCATTTTAAAGGGGAAAATCGGTCACCTTTTGTATTAATTTTCTATTACTGCTCTAACAGATTACTACAAATTGAGTGGGTCAAGCAAACACATATTTATAATCTTAAAGTACTGTAGGTCAGAATACCAAAATGAGTCTCAATAGACAAAAATCAAGATGTCAGCAGAGTTGCATCCTTTTCAGAGGCTGTAAAAAAGAAAACACATCTTTGTCCATTGGGATTGTTGCCTGAATCTAGTTCCTAGAGGTTGTAGAACTGCCTGTGGTTTCTTGATGGCAATCAGCTGCGGGCCATCTCCAGCTTTAAATGCCACTGCATTTCCTGGCTCATAGCTCCTTTTCTTATTTTCTAAGCCAGAACTGGCAGATGGAGTCCATTTCACATTGTATCTCTTTGACTTTCTTCTGTCATTACATTTCTCTCTTTAGACAACCTTCTGTACTATTAAGAACTCATGTGATTAGATTGGACCCGCCTGGAAAATCCGATGGATGAAGAGCCTGGTAGGCTGCAGTACATGGGGTCGCTGAGGGTTGGACACCACTGAGTGACTTCACTTTCACTTTTCACTTTCATGCATTGGAGAAGGAAATGGCAACCCACTCCAGTGTTCTTGCCTGGAGAATCCCAGGGACGGGGGAGCCTGGTGGGCTGCCATCTATGGGGTCGCACAGAGTCGGACATGACTGAAGTGACTTAGCAGTAACCCACATAATCCTGGATTATTTCTCCAACTCATGATCTCTAACCTTAATCATGGGCTTCCCAGGTGGCCCTAGTGGTAAGGAACCTGCCTGCCAATGCAGGAGATCTAAGAGATGCTGGTTCGATCCCTAGGTCAGGAAGATCCCTGAAGTGGGGCATGGCAACTCAGTCTAGTATTCTTGTCTGGAGAATCCCACCAACAGAGGAGCCTGGCTACGCTCTAGCAGGTCACAAAGAGTTGGACACGACTGAAGCAACTGAGCACCCGCGCACACATGCCGCCCTTATAAAATTTCATGCAAGCACAAAGAAGACAATTGCTTCAGTTGATTCTCATATGTATGCTATATAAAGGTACAGTTGCCACTAGTTTTCTTGAAATAGTGAAATTATTGCTAAATTCACTGTCTGCTAGGATTCTCACAAACTGGTATGGAAAGATATTTCACAGCTGCCAGTATTCAATCCCTCTGGCATCCCTACAAATCAAAACATCAGTTTTAAAGTGTAATAAATCAGTTTCTTCTCTGAGAGGAACAGCAGCCAAAAATTAGATTAGTTGTGTGTTCCTAAAATTCACATCCCTGGGAAACTGCCAAAGTCGTTGTATATAAAACTCCATTATCATAGTGGTATTTTTCTCCCTCTAGAGGTGAGAGGGTGAAACTATTTTTCATTTCTGCCTAATTTTTGTCACTTAGATATCTTCTTGTCAGCATTCCATCCCACATCCTTTTTACTTCTCCAAAACACATTTATTTAAGGATGCCTGGGAGTCAGGCATAACACTGGAATTTCAGTTCAGTTCAGTTCAGTTCAGTTCAGTTGCTCAGTGGTGTCTGACTCTTTGTGACCCCATGGTCAGGAATTTGGGATCTGCTAAAACCAAAGATAAAGATATTTCATGAATGTCTCAAAAAAGGTGCAGAGTGACTGGTGGATTTCTAGTTTCTCCATCTTTTTATTTAGCTTTTTATTTTATATTGGAGTATAGCCAATTAAAAATCTTTGAACAGTTTCAGGTAAACAGCAAAGCAACTGAGCCATACATATACATGCATCTTTTTTCCCCAAACTCCCTCCCATCCAGGTTGCCACATATCATTGAGCAGAGTTGCATGGGCTATACAGTAGGTCCTTGGGGATTATCCATTTTAAATATAGCAGTCTGTACATGTCCATCCCAAACTCCCTAATTATCCCTTCCCCTCATTATTTCCCTGACTGGTAACCATAAGTTCATTCTCTGTTGAGTCTGTTTCTGTGTTGTATGTAAGTTCACTTGTATAATTTCTTTTTATATTCTGCATATAAGGGATATCATATGATACGAAATTTCTCCATCTTTGACATCAAGAAGCAAAATCTCAATCTGAGATGGGATAGCTATAATGGGCCTCTCTTGACCACAGGTATAGTTCAGACCTACTTGTGCCTTTCCTGTATTAATGGCAATCTGTAGTATCTTCTGAGAGCACAGCATTTGCCATTAAATTCTTTGTGTTCAGTGTCAGATGGCCCACAAGCTTGTGGGAGCTCTGCTCAGGAGAAATACCCTTCTTTTGTGATGAAGAACATCCGAGATTTGGAAGTTAAACCATATCGTCCTGATTTCGTCCCCAAACAGGTTTCTATTTTAAAAGCCAAAGCAACCCAAACACTTAATTTGATGACAAAGAGGGGACTGAAGAAAAATTACAGAAAAACTGACTCACTGGTGGAGGAGTTCAGATGTCTCATAAGCCCTATAGGCACCTTTAGTCAAAGGATTAAATCTTTAATGAGGCCTTGAAAAGAACAGTGAACTTCTGTCACCAAGAGGGAAATCCATGGCCTCAAGACATACCAGCATTATTACATATGGTTTCCAACCTGGCCTGGTACTTGATTACAAAATGAAGAGAATCCTAAGAAGAAAATAAAATGTAGGGAACAAAAAAAAAGAATCAAAGTACAACAAATAATATTAGTAGTGATGTCAAACATGACAGGAGGCCCAAACAAAATGAAAGTGGGCCACAATTATTATTAAAAAGGAGAGAGAAATGAAAGTTGGGATTGACATACACACTACTATATTTAAAACAGAGAACCAACAAGTACCTATTGTATAGCACAGTAGGTAAATATTCTGTAAAAATTTAAGGAAAAAGAATTTGAAAAAGAATAGATACATGTATATGTATAATCAAATCACTCTGCTATACACCCAAAAGTAACACAACATTGTTACTCAACAGCTTAACTATACTTCAATATAAAATAAAAATAATTTAAAAAAGTGAAAGTGAAGTTGCTCAGTAGTGTCTGACTCTTTGCGACCCCATGGATTGTAGCCTACCACCCTCCTCCGTTCATGGGATTTTCCAGGCAAGAGTACTGGAGTGGGGTGCCATTTCCTTCTCCAGAGGATCTTCCTGACCCAGGGATCGAACCCAGGTCTCCCGCATTATAGGCAGACACTTTACCATCTGAATAAAAAAAAGACTATACCAAAAACGCAGAGATAATCAGTGTGGCTCTTAAATGCATAGATACATACCATATACAGAAGACATATCTAAATCACAAAAAGACTGAAAGGAAAGAAAATATGTACCACTTGGACGATTAGATACAATTCTTAGCTAGGTAGGTATTAAGAGTTAATATAACCTAGCAATTAAGATAGAATGTACTGACTTGGAGATTGTCCAAAAAGCCAGGGCAGAACAGAGAGTCTATAAACAGATCTGTGCTATATGGGAAGTCACTGTGGACAGAGGGTTTATGGCAGGTGAGCTTGTAAACACACTCTACAGATGCTACTGGGACAACTGGTCATTTAACCACACTATGAAAAACATCATTAGATTCCTACCTGACCCACAGATTAAAAAAATATTTTCCAGACAAATGATAGACCTGAATATAAAATGAAAAAAATTAAACTAAAAAGAAAACATTGGAGAATATTTTTGTGTCTTTAAGATTAGAATTCTTAAATAAGATGCCCTCTGCTAAAAAAGAAATCCACAAAATGCAAGTTAAAACAATGATAAATTATAGTGGTGTCAAAAGGCCCCATTAAATGAAAAAAATAACAGAAAACATTTAAACTTTATGCAACTGACAAAGGGATATTATCTTGAAATTACAATGAAGCCCACATACTAATAAGAAAAAGACAGATGATCTAATAGAAGAAAAGCAAAAATATCTAAACAGGAAAGTTGAAAAGCAAAATAATAATGAAATATGTACTTCTATTTATGGAGCTACTGAGTATTGGAGTATTTTTCACTTATTTACAATTTTCCTTCAGCTGTTGGGCTGTCTAGGGACACTAGTACAGGTAAGGATTTCCACCTGGCAGCTACTCATACCTCAGTAACCACTCCTGATTAAAGGCACTGACGACATTGGTTTACTAAAGCATCATTTAAGTAATCTATTCAAACATTTTCCACTTACATTTACCAAATGAATTTATAAAATGTTAAAGTATCAGATAAAAAGGACACAATATCACCTTCTTAAACGTAAGGGCTGAATTAAACATAGACTCTCCTATTTTTAGAACAGCAAATGTATTCAGTTTTGAGTGACTACATGAAGCAAAACTGTCATAAACACATGCAGAGTGCCAACATTATTAAACTGGTACCATCTTAAAATACCACTTACCTTTATACACCTGACCTAATTGGATTTCAAACTCATGGGGGGAAAAGTGTTATGCTAAAGCACCAAAGTAATTAATATTGTAAATTAAATTTTAGACTACCTACAAAAAATTATTTAGAAAGGATGAAGGTAATTCTTCTACTAATAAAAAATATTACACAATTTTTTATAATTTTTTCAAGCTTGAAATAATTTGTAATAGTTTTCCTAAAGCTTGAAAAGACAAACATAACCAGTACCTTGATATATCATTGCAAAATAACCTTATATAACATTTCTAAATGAAAGCTATCTTTGATATGAATCCATATTTTCACAAAACTCAGCTAAATAAAGACATCTTATCTAAATTCCTAGCTACATTTTGATGTCATTAAATATCATTTAATAGAGTACTGGAAATTTTTATTTAAAAACAAATTAGTGAAATTAAACTAAAAATGCAACATTGCTTCAAAGACTGAAGACAGCATTAAACATTCTGAAAGTACCTAGGGGTGTTAAACAACAATCCTGCAATGGAGTCAAATTATAAGAACTTACAGGTGACCATACTATCTTAATGCTAGGTAAAACACATGCCTTAAGCATGTGAACTATGGTTCTCATAGGAATATTTGATATGCACTGAGATCAAAAGGAAAACAATGAACTCAAAGAAACCTTAAAATGTAAAACCAACATGAAGAACTTGACTACAAACTGGCATACTCATATTCTCAAATGAGTAAACTTAAGTAAAATAAAGTTAAAGTGGAAGTCATGTTTCATGTTTTTAGTAGACACTTTTTCCTAAGTGATGCATAAAAAATAACTTCATATAAGAAAACAAGGGAATCTCTGACCTTCTCCATTTATGAATGACTCTAATTTATTTTAATACCATGTTTAAATTCATAAGGCTTTTAATTTAGACTCTATAAATAACTGACCCATATATTTTACGACAGGCTCAATGCCTAGTAAAGCTGTAGCTTCAAGAATAAGAGAAAAGCAAACACTAAAAATGAATGATATCATCTATCAATGAGCATGCACATCCCATAAATTTAATCTCAGATATACTAATACCTGGTCTTATGAACAACACATAAATATATGAGCCTTGACTAACAAAATGATGAAATTCTTGCTCTGGGCTCTTCAGATGGAATTAAACTAAAATAGAACATATACCTTTTTAAAGTAATATGGGTGCTTTTTTTGTTTGCTAACTAATATAAATCACATATTTTTAGCTTGTTTAGTTTTAAAAATTTTATACATCTGTGTAACTACCACCTAAAATAAGACAGTAAAAAAATAGATAAAATGTTCATCTCCCATACAATCCCCTTTACTTCCTTCTATTTAATTCTACTCCTCCCAAACCCAGATAAATGTGGTTGATTTTTTTAACAAAGCAAATAGAACTATGTATCTAGATATCCCAATCAGCAATTTTACTGAATTGAAATCACCATTACTAACAAATTTTTAATCTCATTTATACGTGTTTTCAGAACCTGAATAGTGACTAACACATCTTTTAAATGTTTGATTATTGAGAAAAAAATTCCCAAAGTCATTCATAAATAAGTCCTTAAAAAAAAAAAAAAGATAATTACAGAGAAGAAAAAGGAGGTAACATAGTCCAGATACCCAAGTGCCAAGCACTGAGCTAACCATTTTAGACCAATGCTCACAAGCGCTGTTCATAGCAACCTTAAGAGACAGTTATGATTATCCTTATTCTGGAAATGAAGAAGCTGAGATTCAACAATATGAAGCAATTTAGCCAGGATTCCTCATTTGTAGACCCAGGATTCAAGTTCAGATCTTTTCCTCCAAAACTACACTCCAGGGAGACACTATGCAGTGGTTAACACTGTTTGGAGGGAAAAACGAAGCCTCAGGACTTCCTTTCCCTCTCTCCAGGCTCTCAGTACACTTACCTACTGTGTGGTGATGGGAGGTAAGCCAGGCAGCAGCAGAAGGCTAAGCAGATCGACGATGCCGGTCCTGGGAAAAGTCAGACTGACTTGAAGCAGTTCATGAAAAATGGACATCTGGGAGCAAACCAGAGCAGCAGAGCCATCTTCCTGGAGCTGACTGGATCATCCACAGGCAGTGCTCTAAGAAGCACTGGTGAGGAATTCCACCCCACTCTCTCCAGTCACATGACCAAAGGTATGACGGTGCTTGTAGGATTTCAAGCTATGCTTCATATTCTTTGGAGAAATGACTCAAACCAGCTCAACAGAGACAAGATGATGACAGTTGACAACCTCAGTCACCCATGGCAGCCCAGAGAATGACGACAATGCCAGGTTTTTGTTTTGTTTTTACAATATTTTTCTGCTATGAGGGCACAGTAGGCAGATGGAGGCACATGACAGGCATGGTAATTTCAACTGAGTGAATCAGTAAAAATATTTCCTTGAGAACAGATAAACTCAAAGAGCTAAGGGCTTTCCACCGTAAGAAGATATTTTGCTTTGCAGAATACCTAACAAAATATTTCTAAGTATAACACTGAAACTTACTATGTTCCTTTCAAAATGTCTGATGTAGGTAATCAAAAATCAAAATGGAAATGTTAGTTTTTTCATGCTTCCTTCCAGAATATGACATCAGTGCTTCCTTATTTCCTCAAGAGAATCTGACCAGATGGTATGGAAGGTAGATCACCAAATCCTTACAGAATCTCTGAGCATTTCTGAAATGTGATTATCAATATCCAGGTTTTCAGCAATGTCATCATAATTCTCTTCTTAAATGAGAGAGACTTGCTTGAGGAGAAAGTGCAAACAGTGAGCACCAGAGCTTATTTCTTAGAACTTGAAGGGGATCTTCACTACTTAAAGGACATCCAAAAATTCCTGACTGGATGTTGCTGTTAACAAGGCCAGAACCAGCTGCAGAAGCTCATACACCAGTGTCTCATAGTACTATCAACATGGAAACACATGCCTTATTTTCTGATATGTGCCAGGTACTACTGTTCATGACAACTTTAAGCACCAAATGCTACTGTGATGCACAAAGGACTTTCAATTCTAGTATTAATATCTTTTCACATTTTTAATGGCTTTCTGTTTCATTTCTCAAGACAAGTGTTTAAAACAAGAAGTAGAAAAATCTTGGTTCTGTGCTTAACTTGTTGGAAACAGTCCTTCATCTGCAGACTTTGGTTTATCACTGAAATCTGTTGAACAACCCAGTGCCAGTATCTGCAAAGTGCAGGCTTAGATCAGTTTCACCATAGCTATGATGAGTTAAGTGGTAATTTCCTCAGTTCAGTTCAGTCATTCAGTAGTATTCGACTTTGCAACCCCATGGACTGCAGCACACTAGGCCTCCCTGCCCATCACCAACTCCCAGAGCTTGCTCAAACTCATATCCATCGAGAGGTGATGCCATCCAACCATCTCATCCTCTGTTGTCCCCTATTCCTCCTGCCTTCAATCTTTCCCAGTAGCAGTCTTTTCAAATGAGTCAGCTCTTCGCATCAGGTGGACAAAGTATTGGAGTTTCAGCTTCAGCATCAGTCCTTCCAATGAATATTCAGGATTGATTTCCTTTAGGATTGACTGGTTTGATCTCCTTGCAGTCCAAGGGACTCTCAAGAGTCTTCTCCAGCACCACAGTTCAAAAGCATCGATTCTTTGGCACTCAGTTTTCTTTATGGTCCAACTCTCACATCCATATGTGACTACTGGAAAACCCATAGCTTTGAGAATACGGACCTTTGTTGGCAAAGTAATGTCTTTGCTAGGTAATTTCCTAGCAGACCTCAAACTAAATTTCAATGTTTCCACTTCTCTGTTGATGCTAACTCTTGGCATCCTTACATATTAACTTGGTAGGTATGAGTTAAGGACAAGCAACACAAGAAAGATTAAGTTATCTTTCCTCCGCCTTACATCTGTTACCTATCTTTATGGTGGCCTCCTACTTTGAAAGGGGTATTGCAAAAAAGATTAATGTAAGGAATGGCTTTCCATAAGTTTACATAATTTATCCTTTATGTTTTTAAAATCGCTTTTACACCCAACACTCATCTTGTTTTTAAATTCAGTGGTTTCTGAATACAATGTTCTTAAGGTTTTAATGTTTACACAGTGATTTCTGGTGTGATGCTAATGAAGAGTTTGCAAGTGGTACCAAAAAGCAAAAGCTACATGAATGCCATACATAATGTTCTGATCAAAAGGAGAGAGTGAAAAAGACTTTGCCTTTCTCATATTTAATTATCATGTAGTTAATATGCCATATGAAGAACATTCTGGCCATAACAGCCACTAAAACCTACAAGCAACTTCATAATAGAACTGGCTAAATAAATAAATACTTTTCATAAATATTTTTAGAAATAGAAAATTAAATGTCACTATATTTTTTTAATTTTATTTTTAAACTTTACATAATTGTATTAGTTTTGCCAAATATCAAAATGAATCCATCACAGGTATACATGTGTTCCCCATCCTGAACCCTCCTCCCTCCTCCCTCCCCATACCATCCCTCTGGATCGTCCCAGTGCACTAGCCCCAAGCATCCAGTATCGTGCATTGAACCTGGACTGGCATCTCGTTTAATGTCACTATATTTTAATAGGCTTCCCTGGTGGCTCAAGTGGTAAAGCATCTGTCCACAATGAAGGAAATCCAGGTTCAATCTCTGGGTTGGGAAGATCCCCTGGAGAAGGAAATAGCAGCCCACTCCAATACTCTTGCTAAATTTCTTAGCATCAGAGACTTCTACAGTGTTAAGAGACATAAGGTAAAATATATTGACCTGGTAATCTTTTAAATAAGAAAACTAAAACAGAGAACAATAAGGAGTCAAAATCGGATACAAAACCCATGCTCCTACTCCAAGTGTGAGTTCCTCTCCAAGTTTTCTGGGAAATCTCATCTACACTTTTCAAGTTAACTTTAGTCTCAATGCTTTCCTCAAAAGTAATCAAATACAAAGGTTTGGTATGAAAACAGAGCAAAGCAGACATGTTTGGGTAGAAGCTGCTGGGGAACTGCAAATTCCAGTCTACTCTCTTTCCATCCCCAGTCATATTTTCAGGCATCCCTAAGATTTGGTGGAGTACAGTTAGAAAGCCATATGTTCTACACCATATCAACTCATAAAATAAACCTGGAAAATTCTCAAGTTTTAAAATGTGAAAATGAATTAAAATATCAATACAAAAGAGAGATTGCAGTTCAATATAACAATATGAGAACGGTGCCAAGCTAGTTCATAAGTAAGCACCAAATGAATGAGGATGAATATGAGTACCCTTAGGAGTTCAGAAAAGAAAACACCACAGTGTTCTGGCCATGGTGTGGAGTGAGTTATGCAAGAGAGGACTCCCTTTGAGGTAGGAGGTAGATGGGTCCCTGAATTGAACAACTGGAGTTTATCAAGTGGAGTAAATTGTAGCTCTGTTATCCCTAGACACTTCAAGGACAAAGTTAATGGCAGGAGCTAAGCTCTACTGGAATAAAGAGATAAGACAATCACGTCAATCACTCCTGAGGTCAAGGAAACCTCCCTGACTGAATATGCACAAGAAGATTCCTTGGGGGTCAGCAAGGGAGGGGGACGCCACCCCATAATAGGTGGTATCAACTTCCCATAGGCCTTCACACTGGAATCCATCTTGGAAAAAAGATGTGCACACATATTGGTGGTGGTGGTGGTGGTTTAGTAGCTGAGTCGTGTCCGACTCTTGCAAACCTGTGGACTGTAGCCTGCCAGGCTCCTCTGTCCACGGGATTCTCCAGGCGGGAATACTGGAGTGGGTTGCCATTTCCTTCTCCAGAGGATCTTCCCGACTCAGGAATCGAACCTGGGTCTCCTGCATTGCAGGCAGATTCTTTACCAACTGAATTATGAGGGAAACCCCGCACATATATTGATGAGGGCCCTAAGATAGGTCAGTTGTGAGAGAAGAAGTGAGATAACTGACTAGAGGGAACAAAGACCCAAAAAAACCCTATATAAATGGTTTAACTGCCTCTTTATTGAGCTCTTCCTCAACAAAGAGTTCACCTACACCCTTTCCCTCTGGGTGTGTATTCCTGTTTCACTTCTGTCTAAATAAACTGTGTCTCTGCATGCTCTTCCACACGTTATGTTGTGCTAATAATAATAAACTTTGTACCTGATTTTATAGTTTTTGCCTGCTTGAAATATTTTTGTTTTCAATGGGGGCAAGAACCAGGGCAGCTTTGCTTACAGCATCTAGCCCCTAGTGGTCTAGTGGCCAGGATTCCTGGTTTTCCTGCAGGTTTCCCAGATTCACTTCCTAGGCAGGGAACTAAGATCCTGCTTTAACACCACTCACTGCTGTATCTCCAAGGTCAGCTTGGATCTTAAAATATAGTTAATACTTAAATAAGAGGAGGGTAGTAGCGAACAAGGAAATATTAAGAAAAACAGCATCAGCAATAGCACTGGAACAAGAACAATATAATTTCAGCAGGAGAGAGTAAGCATACCAACTAAGCTCAAAATACAGGCTGGGAAAACTGAAAAAGGTGAAGTTAAACCCTGAAACATATATTGAGTTAGATTATTTCAAGTTAATGAGTTCTGACTTTATCCTGCAGGCTACAGGGAAATACTGAAGGTTTCTGAATCATGGTAGCAGTGTGATCAAAGTGTTTTAGGAGTTTTATTGAAACAGTGGTGTGAAGATATTCTAGGAAAGATAAAAACTAGAGGAGAAAGATCAGTTAGGAGGTTGTGTGAAGACATCCAGGCACAATAACGATCAAACCAGGTTAAAAGCTAAAGGAATATATATATAATAATTTATATATAAATTATTATATTATATTCCTGGAGAAGGAAATGACAACCACTCCACTATTCTTGCCTGGGAAATCCCATAAAAGGAGGAGCCTAGCAGGTTATTGTCCATGGGGTCCCAAGAGTCAGACAAGAGGGAGTGACTAAGCCATCACCATATATATACACATATATGTGTGTGTGTATATATATATATATATATATATATATATATGCTATGCTAAGTCACTTCAGTCGTGTCCAACTCTGTGTGACTCCATAGACAGCAGCCCACCAGGCTTCCCCGTCCCTGGGATTCTCCAGGCAAGAACACTGGAGTGGGTTGCCATTTCCTTCTCCAATGCGTGAAAAGTGAAAGTGAAGTCGCTCAGTCGTGTCCAACTCTCAGTGACCCCATGGACTGCAGCCTACCAGGCTCCTCGGTCCATGGGATTTTCCAGGCAAGAGTACTGGAGTGGGGTGCCATTGCCTTCTCTCTCTCTCTCTCTCTCTCTCTCTCTATATATATATATATATATATATATGAAAGAAGGAAGATTTAAAAGGACTTCACAAGTTACCTGTCATTCTAGATATTAGAAAAACACGCTGGATATTTACCAGAAGTCTCATCAAGGGTATTTCAGATGATAATTGAACTACATGAACTCTAAAGTTCCTCTCCAATTCTGAAATTAAAAATTTAAGTAACAGACTGAATATGCTGATAAGGTGGCATGGATAGTGGCCAAAACTTAAGTTTAAACTTGGGTGACTACATGAATGATGGATATCATTTCTAAGGTGAGACATCAATTCTAAAAAAGAAATAGAAAGTAGGCCTGATTTCTTTTAAAATGCTGAAATAATTTAAGCCAAAAAAAAAACTCAAGTAGCATATTGTAGCACATAATCCTCTAGATTCAAGTGCTTCTAATGATTTAATGACCCACATTTTCCCAGGTTATACACATCAAGGAGATAGCTCAGAACAAAGTGAACTGGGTTGTTATCAGTACTGATATAAAGTAGAGCAAAATCATTAAACATTCGGTCTTTTCAACCAGCCACATAGGCACTCAACAGTAGGAAAATTACCCTGAGTATGAGTGAGAACAGCACACATACTTTATAGTTTGGTTCTTTCATATTTATTTTTTTTTCATTAGTTCATTGGTCTCCTGAGGGCAGCAATATACTGTTCCATTTTCTTTGTAACTGTGCGCAGCACTTAATCTACATGTTCTATGCAAAAAGAAGAGTGACTAATTCATCTTCAATTTTAGTTCACTATTATCTCTAGATCTCTTTTCACTTATTAAACTTACAGTGAGTCATTCTCATTTTCTACATTCATAGCTTATTATTATTCTGCAGGGTACTTCCCTGAATGTGCCCCCAATGAAATTTACTATCAAATTTTCCCATCTCTTTTTCAATTTATAAAAGTGCTTTGAATTCTACATTTAGCCTGAAGTATTCCCAGTGTGATCTACAAGTACCATCATACTTTCTATGCTGACAGGTTACAATCAGCAAATTTCATCATCAGGTTCTTAATTACTTTATCTGAATTGGATCATACAATTTCTATACAGTTATTCATGAGAAATTCTTTTCCGTGTTTACAGCAGCTTCAGCAACAGTATCTCACTTTATATCCCAGAAATACATAAAGGAAAATTATTCCTGGGATCTATTTAAACACCAGGGATTGTGATAGTAAGTCCTTACAGAACACAATTTAAGAGATGCTAAAGCTGCAATTCCAGTACTTTGGCCACCTCATGCGAAGAATTGACTCATTGGAAAAGACTCTGATGCTGGGAGGGATTGGGGGCAGGAGGAGAAGGGGACGACAGAGGATGAGATGGCTGGATGGCATCACTGACTCAATGGACGTGAGTCTGGGTGAACTCCGGGAGTTGGTGATGGACAGGGAGGCCTGGCGTGCTGCGATTCATGGGGTCGCAAAGAGTCGGACACAACTGAGCGACTGAACTGAACTGAGGTCCATAAAGATGCTTGAGTCCAAAAAATTGATGCTTTTGAATTGTGGTGCTGGTAAAGACTCTTGAGAGTCCCTTAGACTGCAAGGAGATCAAACCAGTCAATCCTAATGGAAATCAACCCTGAATATTCAATGGAAGGACAGATGCTGAAGCTGAGGCTCCAATACTTTGGCCACCTGATGTGAACAGTCGATTCAATGGAAAAGACCCTGATCCTGGGAAAGACTGAAGGCAAAAGGAGAAGGGGTGGCAGAGGATGAGATGGATAGATAGCATTACTAACTCAATGAACATGAGTCTGAGCAAACTCTGGGAGATAGTAAAGGACGGGGAAGCCTGGTGTGCTGCAGTCCATGAAGTCCCAAAGAGTTGGACATGACTGAGTAAATGAACAATAGCAACAAAATTATCTCAAAAGAAATAAACCTCATACTAGGGGAATAAACCACTAAATTGATCAACTTCAGAGAGTGCTGGACCTATGTTCTTGAAAACCTTTCAAGAAATAATAGATTGGGAGAGGTAACTATCTGCTCTGGGTTAATTAGACATCCATCTGTCATAATTCAAAACCATATACTAGGACTTTCCTGGTGGGCCAGTGGCTAAGACTCTGTGCTTCCAATGCAAGGGGCCAAGGTTTGATCCCTGGTCAGGGAACTAGATGCCACATGCCACAACTTAGAGTTTGGGTGCCACAACTAAGACCTGTTTAACAAATGAACAAATATTTTTAAAAGAAATAAAAATAAATGACACATTTTCTTATATAGTTCCAGCTCATTAAAAATTCCTGAAGAATAAAATCTGCAGAATACTAATGAAGAGTAGAGCAATTCCACCTTTCTTTAGATATCAGGAGCAAATGATAGCTGTAAAAACCCTGAAGTTCTGTCCTTAATTATAAATGGCAACATCATTGACACATGTGAATTTAAACTTATCCATCAGTTCAAAGTCCTGGTTTAAAACATTTACAAGTCAAGATATAGAATAAAAATCTCTAAGTATTATAAAGTAATGCTGTTATAATGTGAGAATTGTACATAATGATTCCAATTTACTGGGTTCAAGAGCACATTACTGCAATTTAACCAGTCATTATAAACCATGGCCTCATTTTAGTTCAGCTGTGTTAATTTAGAAAGTAATAAAATGGGTTTTTAGAATTTATGGCCTGGTTTTCTCCACAATAAATATCAATACATTCAATTCCAAAAGAGCTTTAGCATGAGAAGTAATTATAATGTTTTATTTGCACCTTAATAGATTTTCTAAAAGTCTCAGTCTACATATGTTGCCTAAGCCTAACTGACATTAAATTTGTATTTTCTCCAGTAGTCATTAAATAGGAATATGGTGTTTCCAATGCAGATACAACCATTAAGTAAGTGACTTAGGTGATTATATTTGTGACAATGGTATCAAGTTCTCCATTAATTCTTGGATGGTTTAATGTTCTAAGACCTACCAGATTCCTGGAAACACACATGGGATAGGACATTAAAAATTAGGTAGAAAATAAAGCAGTGAAGAACAAAAGAAATGCACTTAGAATTTCTTTATAAATCGTTCAGTGCTTCTCAAGACAAAGAATCAAGTTCAAATCTTTAGTATACCATGCCTTCAGGACCTGAGCCCTCTTCACATTTACTGTCTCCTACCTTCTCAATTCCCAGTACTAAACCCCCTACTAATCCCCTACTGAAACATTTCCCCTACATTTACATGCATTCATGCCCCATGATTCTCCTGGCAGCCTCCTGAAGATTCCTCCACTCAGCTTAAAAGGACTCTAACCATAACCACTCCCTGAGAATATAGCTACTCCCAGAAGGGCTCCCATAATGCCCTGTACAGATACCTGTCACCATACCTAATGCAACCAAGGCAACAATTTACTGTTTGCTTTATCCTCTAGATGGTGAAAATAGCTCTAATTTTGCTTTTTTGTATAATTCCCAATACACAGTTAGTAGGTCTTTTAAATAAATGTATGATTAAGTAATTTATAAAATTAGAAATGTCAATATATCATAGTTACATATATAATGGGTTCAACATTTACTAAATAAATGAAACAAATATTTACCTAGCAATTATGATGTCAGACATTATACTATACTATATACTTCACTATACTATCATGAAGAAAAGATACAAAGAAGAATACACAAAAACATAACTATGAAGATATTCACATTTATCAGATAAAAATTTATCTACCTCCTATATGTAAATGGTATAAGAAGCACTACATGACGTCCGAAAAAAGGTCTCGTGTCTTTCTCAGGTCAGTGTCTTTAATGCCTACCTTCTTCCCCGCCAAGTCTGCAGACAGGCTAAGAACAGTCCATTTTTCTCTGGTTCAGTGATTCTTTTTTCAGGTGCCATCTCTCTCCTCTATTTCAAACCATTTGTTCTGATCTGATTGGAGCCTCTAGTTTGTACCGTTCCTCAAAGCCTAACCATCTGGGGTTGATGAGTCATTGCTTGATTTTGGCTTCTTCCCAGGATGCTGTATTGTAAAACAACACTTCCCCCGGCTCCCCTTTTTGTGGCCTCTCCATAAACAATGGCCACCTGACCTCAGACTGCAATTCCAAGGAATTCATCCAACATCTCTGCCTATACTTGACTGGAAATGGGGTACTGGTCGAGCCAGTAAAGAAGATTTAACTTAACTCTGACTAGGGGAAAAAGTGAAAGCTATACAAGGGCAAAAACATTTAAATCAGTCCTTACCTCTTAGTGCAGGTGGAGAAAATAATAGGCAGAAAGCAGAGGTGCCTTCCTGCTTGAATAATGGTATAAAATATAAAACTGAAAGGCCTGTGCAGGTGAAGTCAAGCAGACTCGCCTGCTTTAGTCACACTCAATCACACACCCAGTAAATGTGGAAACATTAAAATGTTGTAAAATACCTAGGAGGGCCAGATTAAGGTTTATAAGAAATTCAGGAAAAATTTCATCTTTTAGAGAAAAGAGATGAAATCCATTTGGCAAAGAGAATATGTTACAAATGGTAACACCTTAAGAAAAAAGGAACAGCGCGACTTCATGAAATTGGCCTTATGCAATCTCATGGCTATTTACTTGTCAAGGTACCTTAGTCAAATAAATTTCCTTCTTCCAACTCAGCTTTCTCATCTATAAAATAAGTTATTTTTTTGTAAATTATAATTTAAAATTATTTTTGAATGTGTTATGCCTTTTCTACATGTTTATCCAAACTTTTTTTAGTATTTTCATTTAAATTCTTGTTAATATTGAGTATTTACCATTTTATTATGCATTTCATTGATTAAAGCAAATAATAAATATGTTACTTCTGTTCTTAATATATCATTTTAGTAAGAATTTTAAGTAGAGGTATTCTAACGGCAAGAAATTAAAGTAGGGTTATTTTCCAAATACCACACAACTTAAAAGCATTTCATTGTATCACATTGGACAGGTATGAATTGTACACAGATTACCATACTAAAGAGAAGAAAATAAGACTAGGATTGAATTTCTGTTTTCCTTAAGTTTTCCAGTTAATATTTTCTCATCATATTATGCAAAATATCATATTTTCTTTCATCCATATAATCATTAACTATCTCACATGACTGTCTGCCTATGTGCACAGCCAACAGTAAGAAAGTGAAATGAAAAAAATCAGTTAAGTGTGTCAGCATTTCATTTTTAGGGTCTCTGCATATCAAGATACAATTTCAATATGCAGTAGATTTAGCTTTGCTGAAAATAAAAGTAGAGAACCACTTTGTTTGGCAACACTATGAAAACTTCTACTTTTCTCTTAATGAATGAAATTATTCTTCGGGATGGTATGGGGAGGGAGGAGGGAGGAGGGTTCAGGAGGGGGAGCACATGTATACCTGTGATGGATTCATTTTGATGTTTGGCAAAACTAATACAATTACGTAAAGTTTAAAAATAAAATAAAATTTAAAAAAATAAAATAAAATCACCATACTCAACAAGAGTAAAAAAAAAAAAAAAAAGAAATTATTCTTCAAGGAAAAGAATGTTTTCCTGAGAGAAATAGACATTTGGACCTGAATACTGAAAAGATGGCTCTTCATTTACCTGTTTTTCTTCTCCCCCTTGCTACAAGGGAAAGGTCTTTTAAAGGGTGGAAACAGTCAGAAGGCACAACCTGTTATTAGATGATCAGGAATTAATTTTGCGGTGATTTTTTTTTTTTTAATGAACTACTCTGAAAGCTGGTGATAAGCATTTATTTACTGGGTAAGTTTGAAGACCACACTCAAACAATAAGACCCCAATAAATGCTGTTTCAATAAATGTCAAATAGATTTATCCCCCTTGCTTTCTCTTTATCACCATGTTCTATTTCCCACAGGGTCTTCCCAGGTGACACAAGGGGTAAAGAACCTGCCAGACAACCACGCAAAAGATAAAAGAGATGCGAATTCAATCCCTGGGTCAGGAAAATCCCCTGGAGGAGGGCATAGCAATCCACTCTATTCTTGCCTGGAGAATCCCATGAACAGAGGAGCCTGGCAGGCTACGGTCTATAGGGTCTCAAAGAGTTGGACACAACTGTGACACAAGTGACTTAGCACACACACACACACACTGTTAGACACAAACACTCTGATATGTTCTTCTTATGGCACATCATGTGCCTAGTTCTTTGTCTACTTCTGTGGATGCTACTCATTTTGTCTTCCTGGGCTCTATTTATGGAATAACTGCCAATTCTCAGGATTCAACCCACAGTCCCCTATTCTCTTTGTGATTTTTTTCCTGGAAAATCTCCCAAACTATGGCTTCAACAGCCACTTATGTCTTGATAAACTTAAACCCTATTATCCTCAGCACATATCTGTCTCCTGAGTTCTAGATTCCTATCTCTAATAACCTACTGGGTATTTCTTCTTGACAGCCTTCAGGTGCTTCACATGAAACAAACTGCTAGTTGAATTCATTTTATTTTAGAAAAAATATGTGCTTCTCTTCACACATGATTCCACCCATTGCACAAAAAGAAACCCGAGGATGTTCCTGGACTCTACCTTTCCCCACTAATTACACCTCTCAACCACGCAGTCCCATAGATTCTACCTCCTTAATATCGCCCAAAGTAGTCCATGACTTTCAAATCTACTACCAATATCTTAAATTGGTCTATCATTATTTCTTATTGGACCAGCTTTCTAAGTCCTCTCCCTGACCCCAAATGTGCCCCCACCACCAGACCATCATGATCCTGCTCTGAACTTTGGCTGTCTTTAAGATGCAAATAGGATCAGGTTATTGCCCCACTTCAATCCTTGCCCCACCTACTCCCCACAAGATAATGGTTTACATTATCTTGTGATCTGCCAGATCCTTTATGATCACTATAAGTCCCTACCCATATGGAGTTTACTGTTTTAGTGGAAGAAGAAGATAAAAAAAAAACAAGTAAATAAAACAGTGCTTGGTTAAAACATCTCAAGTGAAATAAATACCTGAAGAGATGGCAGAACTTACAAACTATTAGCTATTAATATCACTAGCATGATGCTTGAACTCCAGAACAAAAGAGGAAAAAAAATTTATGATATATTTTAAAGAACAGAGAATCACCGAGATGCCATTCTTTCTACTCTTCGCCCCACATATTAAATTAAATTTAGGCCAACTTGTGAAAAAAGTGTGAGCTCATCATTTAGAAAAACTTTAATGTGCAAAAAAAAATGTTATAAATTACATTAGTGTGATGGGTTAGGAATCAATTTCACTTCTGTCCTACAAAATTAAATGCAAATATGTATAGGCTGCAGAGTAGAATTTATAAAATAACCTAATAATGTGCAAACCTCTCCATTTAAAAAGAAAATTCAATCATCTTCACCTCTCTCAGCTTAAAATATTCTGTCTATCTCCTTAGATATCTCTATTAAAACATGGCAGCAAGCAGTGACTACTGTCAGTTCACCTTTTGGAGACTGTCTTCCACTAACGTGTATGTTATATTATGGAATATGGTGTTGCACAGAGTAAAAACCTGAGTATGCCATTGTTGTTTATCTTAAAAAAAAAAAAAAGTTGAATCTTCAAAATTACATAATAAAAATACTAAAATGAAATCTAATAGGATATTTTTGCAACACTGGCTCAGAATGCATTTTTTACCACCTCCCTGTAACAAGGTAGCTACATTCCTATTCTGAGTGATGGTGAAAGTTGGTAATATGTACATAAATCTACAAGTGGCAGAGTCAAAATGGGCTGGAAGGAAGGGAATTCTTGCAAGAGGTGCACTCTGGTCAGACTGGGCTTGAGGAATGCCTCCTGGAGATGGCCTTCATTATGAAGATCAAAAACAACTCTGCATGCTCTATTTCAACAAAGACTGGAAACTGAGAGCAGAAAAATGCCATTCAATCTGGCCTTTGACTACACCTGATATGAAGACTCTGAATGACCAGTGTGTAATTTAGTAAATCATGCAGTTTCCAAATTAATGAAAGTAAATACATGTTGCATCAGTATACTTGGTGTGACGGAGCACAGTTATGAGCTGGTTTAAAGAACAACATGTAATTCAAGACCTGTCCACCTTTAGCACAGGATTTTAAAATGAAATATTATTGACCACAATCCACTGGAGAACAGCAACAATGCTGAGAGAAAGGAATGCAACTGGAGCAGTGTAATTACACCATTTCCTACACAATGAATTTGAAACAAAACCAATTAATTGTAGTATATGGTCTTGTTGGTTATATGTACAATACAACTTTTATTTTTTAATCTATTTTTGCTGTAAAGAGACAAAGGATGTGTTACTACCTACAGCCTGATGTGAGGGGGTGTCTATTCAGACCAAACAACTCTAAATCCCATCATAAATTATATGAGAATAATGAACACATTTTTCATATAAATATGTGTTCATACACTAAATATATGTTCATACACTAAATAAATGGCATACAATTGGAAGAGAAAACAACATTGAGAGAAGGAAAGAATATGCAGATCCTATTATTAGATGAGATTTTTCCCCATATGCAAAACAATGTTTGTAAAATATGATGAATCACATACCTGATTGTAGCAGCTGGATTTGCACTTCACACATCACACTCAATGTACCACATCTTGAAAAAAACATTCCTGGCATGTGAGTGCATATGTTGTTTGCATATTTTATTACTCACATTCATATCTTAGAAAACAGCAGCATCTTAAAGAATAAATTCTTAGAGAATTAGTATTCTTGTTCTCTGTTTCTTTGTCACACACAGATACATTACCATTTTATCATCAAACAAGGACTCTGGCTTTTTATTAATAACATCTAACTCCAATTTATCTAGATGTATTCTTTCAGATTAATAAAAAGTAAAGTGATCTCATGCTGATCAAGTTGTACATATGCATAACTGCCTGGGTACAGCTAAACAAAATATGCATGTAATATATATATAATATATATCCAAAGCTTCTCTTTTCATGCTACACATGTTTTCAAAAGGAAATCCATAAATGTTCAGTTTAAAACTTTTATAATCCAATAAGCAACAAGTAATATATAAATTACAGACCTGAAATGCTAACATTTTATTTTTTCTAGAATTTCTATTGACCACAGCCACCAATTTCTCTTCAGAATTATAGTCTCCATCTAGGCACTTTTCTTCTGTCTCCATTTAGAAAAATTAAGGGCTGCAAAGTCAAGTTTTCAGCCAGGGAGACTAAAAACCAACTTTCAACCAAGGTGACTAACAACAGAAACTATCAAATGATTCCACCTAATTATATTATTAAAAAACACAAACTTGGGCTTGCTAATGGCTCAGTGGTAAAGAATCAGCATGCCAATGCCAGAGACACAGGTTCAACCCTGGTCCAGGAAAATCTCACATGTCTTGAAGCAACTAAGTCTGTGCACCATAACTATTGAGTCTGTGCTCTAGAGGCCCTGAGCCGCAACTGCTGAGCCCACGTGCAGGCAACCACTAAAAAGCAGGCGTGCCCTAGCGCTATGCTCTGCAACAAGAGAAGCCACCGCATTGAGAAGCTGTGCACTGTAACTAAAGAGTAAACTCCGCCTGCCACAACTAGAGAAATCCAGCACAGAAACAAAGACCCAGAGAGCCAAAAATACATTTAAAAAAATGTTTTTAGTAGAAAAATATAAACTTTAAAATGGCAGTCATAAGTATTATGGTATTTAATGTTAAAAGGTAGTATTATTTCAAAACTTACAAGGCTGCTATAATCAAAACAATTTGGCACTGCCATAAAAATAGACTTATTGATAAGTTGGTTTGAACTGAAACTCCAGAAATAAGTCTTACATTTATGGTCAATTAATTTTTGAAGACAAATAGTACTGAAACAACTGGAAATCCACATGCATAAGAATGCAAGTAGACACCTACCTCACACCATGTACAGTAATTAACTGAAAATAGATCAAAAATGTAAATATAAAAATTAAAACTAAGAAACCCTTAAAAGGAAACATAGCTGTGAATCTTTGTGATTTTAGATTAGGCAACTATTTTTCGGATGCGATACCAAAAGGGCAAGCAATCCCTGCCCCCCTCAAAAAAAGAGATAAATTTGACCTCGTCAATATTTGTGCTTTGAAAGAAACTACCAAAAAGTAAAAAGATGGGGGGAAGATAACTTGCCTCTTCTAACAAACACATAAAAATACACCTCTATATGGAACAATTCTCACTGAAAACTAACTCAAAACTGCAAGACTCCTGTACAAACAAGGCTGTGAGAAAGAGCCACATGGAATCAGCTAAGAAGGAAAGAGAAGCAATATCAGGACCTGTGTCCCTGGGAGAGGACCCAGAGATCTGCCCTGGGCAGTGAACTTTTCAAACCACATATCTGGTGCCCTAGTACTGGAATCTGACACAGGGAAGACAAGCCTACTTGGGTGGTTGTAGAGCCAGCAAAACTCACAGAAGGGGTGTAGGAATCTTGGGCTCCACTTGTTAGAAGCATGGGAAAGCTGGTTTGCTCCCCTATGGGACAGAGGACTGATTGAGGACTGATCCAGTGGCTGCCCAGTTTTCTACGATCACTCCAAGACATGTCCCAGTCTGAACAATGAATACCCGAGTCCTGCTTACTTCACCTCACAGCTCTGCACTGGAGCAAGGATGGCCAAGACCAGGGAAAGAGCTCAGCAGGGGGACAAACAGGCAACTTGGACCCTGGGTGGCATCTGACGGGACAGTAGCAGCGGGCACTGCCACTGGCTGATGCTTACACAGGCAGCACATCAGGGGTGATGGCAATCTATGACAGCAGCCAGACTGCCATGGCATGTGCACCGTATCAAGAGCCCGTGTGGCCTACATGGCTCTACCTGCTCTGCTTTGTGGTTCCGTAGCTGAGCATAGTAGGCAGAGGCTGTGGGCAGTGACTGGTTGTGAGAGACAAAGCAGATTCAGATACAGCAGGCGGTGCCCTGGAGGCAACTCAGACCTCTGTCTATAGCTGACACACTACTGCTCACAAACCGACATGAGCTGGGAGTCTACATGGGCCTCTCCTGCTCCATCACTGTTCTCCTCTGGGGTGAGGGTGCCTGTGCTGAAAGGGAGGAGAGAACATACTTAAGGAAAACAGAGCCAGCTCAGCCCTGAGCCCCAAGACTTCTGCCCTATTTTATTTGGGATGTGATCCTCCCCTCCATAGGGCAGTGACAGCCACTAAGCAGAGGGGAAACCCCACCTTACACCCAGTTCCAGCCAAAGACCTTCCATCTCCAGCCCTATCTCTTATAATGGTGATAGCTGCCAGCACTCCGTGAGGAAAGAACAACTTCTGTTCACATCGAATTCAGCTTTCCCACCAAGGGCACTGGACCCACATAGACTGTTTAGGACACTTCCACATAAAGACACCCCTTTAAGATTGTTATAGGTAGCTGCTCCACCTATCAATAAATCCATAGAGACAGAAAATCTTAAATAAAATGGAAAGACAGATGAACTATTCTCAATCGAAAGAGCAAGAGAAAATCTCTGAAAATTTAAATAATGAAACAGAAAAAGCAACGTACTAGATAAAGAATACAAAGAATTAGTAATAAGAATGGTAACTGAATTAGGAAAAAGAATAGATGAACACAGTAAGAATTTTAACAAGAAACTGCTGCTGCTGCTGCTGCTGCTGCTGCTGCTGCTGCTAAGTCGCTTCAGTCGTGTCTGACTCTGTGCGACCCCATAGATGGCAGCCCATCAGGCTCCCCCATCCCTGGGATTCTCCAGGCAAGAACACTGGAATGGGCTGCCATTTCCTTCTCCAATGCATGAAAGTGAAAAGTGAAAGTGAAGTCGCTCAGTTGTGTCCGACTCTCAGCGACCCCATGGACTACAGCCCACCAGGCCCCTCCATCCATGGGATTTTCCAGGCAAGACTACTGGAGTGGGGTGCCACTGCCTTCTCTGAACAAGAAACTAGAACATATTAAAAGAAAATAGAACTGAAGAATACAATAATTGAAGTGAAAAACACTCTACAAGAAATAAATAGCAGACTAAGTCATACAGAAGAACACATAAGTGATCTGGAAGATAGAATAATGGAAATGATCCAAAAAGAAAAGAAAAGAAAAAACACAAAAAACATGAGAACAGTTTAGGAAATTTCTGAGATAACATTTGCATTATAGGGGTCTCAGAAAAAGAGAGATCAGATCAGATCAGTCGCTCAGTCGTGTCCGACTCTTTTCGACCCCATGAATCGCAGCACTCCAGGCCTCCCTGTCCATCACCAACTCCCGGAGTTCACCCAGACTCACGTCCATCGAGTCAGTGATGCCATCCAGCCATCTCATCCTCTGTCATCCCCTTCTCCTCCTGCCCCCAATCCCTCCTAGCATCAGAGTCTTTTCCAGTGAGTCCACTCTTCGCATGAGGTGGCCAAAGTACTGGAGTTTCAGCTTTAGCATCATTCCTTCCAAAGAAATCCCAGGGCTGATCTCCTTCAGAATGGACTGGTTGGATCTCCTTGCAGTCCAAGGGGCTCTCAAGAGTCTTCTCCAACACCACAGTTCAAAAGCATCAATTCTTTGGCGCTCAGCCTTCTTCACAGTCCAACTATCACATCCATACATGACCACAGGAAAAACCATAGCCTTGACTACACAAACCTTTGTTGGCAAAGTAATGTCTCTGCTTTTGAATATGCTGTCTAGGTTGGTCATAATTTTTCTTCCAAGGAGTAAGCGTCTTTTAATTTCATGGCTGCAGTCACCATCTGTAGTGATTTTGGAGCCCAGAAAAATAAAGTCTGACACTGTTTCCACTGTTTCCCCATCTATTTCCCATGAAGTGGTGGGACCGGATGACATGATCTTCGTTTTCTGAATGTTGAACTTTAAGCCAACTTTTTCACTCTCCACTTTCACTTTCATCAAGAGGCTTTTGAGTTCCTCTTCACTTTCTGCCATCAGGGTGGTGTCATCTGCGTATCTGAGGTTATTGATATTTCTCCCGGCAATCTTGATTCCAGCTTGTGTTCCTTCCAGTCCAGCGTTTCTCATAATGTACTCTGCATGTAAGTTAAACAAACAGGGTGACAATATACAGCCTTGACGAACTCCTTTTCCTATTTGGAACCAGTCTGTTGTTCCATGTCCAGTTCTAACTGTTGCTTCCTGACCTGCATACAAATTTCTCAAGAGACAGATCAGGAGGTCTGGTATTCCCATCTCTTGAAGAATTTTCCACAGTTTCTTGTGATCCACACAGTCAAAGGCTTTGGCATAGTCAATAAAGCAGAAATAGATGTTTTTCTGGAACTCTCTTGAAAAGAGAGAGAAGGGGACTAAAAATATATTTGATGAAATTACAGCTGAAGACTTCCCAAATCTGAGGAAGGAAACAGACATCTAAGTACAAAAAGCACAGAAAGTCCCAAACAAGATGCACCTAAGCAGATCCACACCAAGACATATCACAATTAAAATAGCAAAAGTTAAACAGGGGATTCTAAAGACAGAAAGAAAAAACAGAGTCATTTACAAGGGAACTCTCGTAACGTAACTGCTGATTTCCCTGAAGAAACTTTGAAGACTAAAAGGGGACAGCATGATATATTCAAAGTTCTGAAAGGAAAGAATCTGTAATGTAGGATACTCTACTCAGCAAGGTTATCGTTCAGAATTGGAGGAAAGAGAAAGAACTTCTCAGAGAAGCAAAAATGAAGAGTTCATCAATATTAAACCAACCCCAAAGGAATTTAAAGGATATTCCCCAGCTGAAAAGGCTAGAACAAGAAGTACCTATGGAAAAAGAAACACTCCACTATGAAGGGCAAATATATAGTAAGGTCCGCTGGATCATAGAAAAAGCAAGAGAGTTCCAGGAAAACATCTATTTCTGCTTTATTGACTATGCCAAAGCCTTTGACTGTGTGGATCACAAGAAACTGTGGAAAATTCTTCAAGAGATGGGAATACCAGACCTCCTGATCTGCCTCTTGAGAAATTTGTATGCAGGTCAGGAAGCAACAGTTAGAACTGGACATGGAACAACAGACTGGTTCCAAATAGGAAAAGGAGTTCGTCAAGGCTGTATATTGTCACCCTGTTTGTTTAACTTACATGCAGAGTACATTATGAGAAACGCTGGACTGGAAGGAACACAAGCTGGAATCAAGATTGCCGGGAGAAATATCAATAACCTCAGATACGCAGATGACACCACCCTGATGGCAGAAAGTGAAGAGGAACTCAAAAGCCTCTTGATGAAAGTGAAAGTGGAGAGTGAAAAAGTTGGCTTAAAGTTCAACATTCAGAAAACGAAGATCATGTCATCCGGTCCCACCACTTCATGGGAAATAGATGGGGAAACAGTGGAAACAGTGTCAGACTTTATTTTTCTGGGCTCCAAAATCACTACAGATGGTGACTGCAGCCATGAAATTAAAAGACGCTTACTCCTTGGAAGAAAAATTATGACCAACCTAGACAGCATATTCAAAAGCAGAGACATTACTTTGCCAACAAAGGTTTGTGTAGTCAAGGCTATGGTTTTTCCTGTGGTCATGTATGGATGTGATAGTTGGACTGTGAAGAAGGCTGAGCGCCAAAGAATTGATGCTTTTGAACTGTGGTGTTGGAGAAGACTCTTGAGAGCCCCTTGGACTGCAAGGAGATCCAACCAGTCCATTCTGAAGGAGATCAGCCCTGGGATTTCTTTGGAAGGAATGATGCTAAAGCTGAAACTCCAGTACTTTGGCCACCTCATGCGAAGAGTGGACTCACTGGAAAAGACTCTGATGCTAGGAGGGATTGGGGGCAGGAGGAGAAGGGGATGACAGAGGATGAGATGGCTGGATGGCATCACTGACTCGATGGACGTGAGTCTGGGTGAACTCCGGGAGTTGGTGATGGACAGGAAGGCCTGGAGTGCTGCGATTCATTGGGTCGCAAAGAGTCGGACACGACTGAGCGACTGCTCTGATCTGATCTGATGGGAGGTATCATCATTATTGTAAAAAATAATGTTTATAATAAAGAGTGAATGGGTTAACATAAAGATGTAACATATGACATGAAAAACACAAAATGTGGGGAAGGGGAGTAAAAAGATAGATCTTTTAAAATATGTTTAAATTAAATGACTACCAGTGTAAAACAAATAGCTATAGTTATAGGTCAACATATACAAACCCATGGCAACCACAAATTAAGAACCTACAATAGATACAAAAAAACTAGAGAGAAAAGAACAAATGTATACCACTAAATAAAAACATCAAAACACAAAGGAAGAGACTAAAAGATACTAAAAACAAAGAACTATTAATACAAAAACAACCAGAAAACAAGAAAAAAAAAATGGCAGTAAATACATACCTATCAATAATCACTTTAAATGTCAATGAACTAGATGCTCTAATCAAAAGGGCATTTATGGCAGCTGATTGGATACAAAAAAATAAGACCCATTTATAGGTTGCTTACAAGAGACTAACCTCAGAACTAAATACACACAAAAATGAAAGTGAGGGGATGGAAAAATATATAATGCAAACAGAAATGACGAGGAATTAGGGGTAGCAATCATCATATTGGGTTTCCCAAGTGGTTCAGTGGTAAAGAATCTGCCTGCCAATGCACAAGATGCGGGCTCAATCCATGGGTCGGGAAGATCCTGTGGAGTAGGAAATGGCAGCCCACTCCAGTATTCTTTCCTGGGAAATCCCATGGACAGAGGAGCCCGGCAGGCTACAGTCCATGGTTCACAACCAGTCGGACAGAACTTACAGACTAAACAACAACAACAATCATATCAGACAAAATAGACTTTCCCTTCTTTGTGGAAATAAAAGTGGGCAAAGAATTTGAATAGAACTGTCTTCAAAAAAAATAGATACAACAGCTAATAAGAACAGGAAAAGATGCTCAACAACATTATTCAGTAAGGAAATGAAAATAAAAGCCAAAATGAGATACTTTTTCACACCCACTAAGATAGCTATCTTCACAAAGTTTCATAGATTGATGGACGGAATGTAAAATGGTACCCTGGCTTTAAAAGATAGTTTCGAAGTTGCTACTTCCAAAATGTGTTTGTATATATCAAAGAGAAACAAAAGCATATCTACCCCAAAAAATAAAACTTATGTTCTAACACTCATTGTAGTATTATTTATAATAATCCCAAAATAAAATCTAAATGTCCATCAACTGAAAACTGGTAAATAAAATTAGTGGAATAATATTAATCCATAAATAGAAATAAAGTACAAATAAATATTACAGCATGGATGAGCCTTGAAAACAATACAGTAATGAAAAGAAGACACAAAAGATCACATACTGTATGACTCCATTTACATGAAATGCCTGGAACAGTGTCAACACACTGTACAGACAGTGCGGCTGAAGGGAAGGGGAAATGGAGGATGACTGTTAATGAGTTTGGGGTCTCTTTTAGGGGTTAGAAAAATGTTCTGGAATTAGATAGTGGTGATGGTTCTATAACTTTGCACATATTCTAAAAATTGCTCTATTGTACACATTAAAGTGAGTTTTATGGCATGTCAGTTATAGCTCAATAAAAAATGAGAAAAAGTAATACTGAAATGACAAATTCAGGAAATGTAGATACAAGGAGGTGAAATCTGGGATCCCTTTTTTCCATAAATGCCCAGTTCTGAGATTGAATAAATAGCTCATTGTGAACATATCCTTCTAGTTAAGGTACTTCTGATCTATAGTCACAACTCAGCTTCTGTCTGGGGCTCTTCAGATCATTCTGTGCTTACCTTTCTTTTTCTACCACATTCACACTCTATTCTCTCTAATTGAGAGGTTTAAGAGGTATGCCTTTTCTAGGAAAACACATTCTTTTGCCTTTCCAATATTCATCCTCTTTTTCTACTTAATAGCAAGAGCCTAAAGAGACAAAATCACATCATTATCCATCCAACCACCCACACTTGCCACATTCTCCAATTGTTTTTCCTACCCGCCGAAGCCAGCAACCTGAATTAAAGCCAATTTCAGTGACACTTTTATAGTTATGCAACATCAGACTCTTCCAAGTCTATTCCTATATTTTAAGAATGTGTGAATATTTTCACCTTGAACATTCACAGATAGGGTCTCTCTTCTCACTTTTCCATAAACACCAACCTGCTGATAGAGCTGCTACACTCAATCTCTCCTGGTCTCATAAGACAGACTTACCATACCTTTTAATGTCTTCTTTCATCTCTATTTCTCTGAAATTCTAATCTCAGAGATTGCTAACAACCTCCTAATTGCCCAAACTGGTAGATTTTCTCAAGTTCTGAAAAAGTAAAAATTTACTTCTCTGAAGCAATTATTGCTGTTTAAGAAAACCACTTTGTCCAAGTTGTCATTTTCTCTTTCAAATAAGAGAAAAATATCTAGCTGATCCTTCTTTATTATTTTGTCACTTTGTCAATATGGTACAAAGGACTTTTTTAGAGTCATGTGTCAAGTGCTAGAGTCATCAAAACATATACACTGAAAATTCACTAGTTGATCACAGGAAAACAAAAAGCTGAGTCTTAATTTTTTTCTATAAATTGGGAATCTCCCAAGGTTTTTGTAAGGATGACATTAGACATTGTATGTAAATTTTTAGTAGTATACTATTACATAAATTGTAGTTTTTATAATGATGAAAGAGAAAGAAAGTGAAAGTCATTCAGTCATGTCTGTCGCTTTGTGACCCCACAGACTATACAGTCTAAGGAATTCTCTAGGCCAGAGAACTGGAGTGGGTAGCTGTTCCCTTCTAGAGGGGATCTTCCCAACCCTGGGATCGAACCCGGGTCTCCTGCATTGTGGGCAGATTCTTTACCAGCTGAGCCACAAGGAAAGCCCTTATAATGATGAGTAGTGTTTATATCTTCATAGCATCATAATCTCTGCTGCTGAGCTGGCAGGCACACAGTCTTATGGCTGTGCTGGGCCTTTCTTTAGCTGTGGTGAGTGGGAGCTGCTGTCTCGTTGTGGTGTGCAGGCTTCTCACTGTATTGACATCTTTTGTTGTGGACCACAGGCTCAAGAGCACAGGCCCAGGTGCAAGGGCTTAGCTGCCCTGTGGCCTGTGGGATCCTCCTGGACCAGAGATTGAACCCATGTCCACTGCATTCCAATGGTGGATTCTTAACCACTGGACCACCAGGGAAGTCCTCATATACACTTTTATAAGATTCAACTTTAAACTCTTAAGCTCTGTGCTGTCCTCTCTTCCAAGCAACCTTGGATTCTTCTGGACAGAGATCCAGGATGTCCTTCTAGATCTTCTCACTCTCTGTCAATCAAAAGCACGATCCATTATCTTTGTCAACAATCATTAAACACCAATACTTCGCTGATGATATTACCAGCATCCTACTATCAGAATTGAAAGACTGGTGTCAGTTTTGATTCTTTCCTACCATTAGGAAGGAATTTGTTTACAAGTCTGCTCAACATATCTCTGTAACATTTTCTGAGTGCCTCCCCTGTCCTCTATTTCCACAGGAAAATGAGTCCAGGCCCTCATTACATCTCACTTATAAGTGGTTCTTGGACTTGGCAAAATGTCACACTCAAATCCAGATCTTTGGTACCACTTTACATCTGCCAAATCATAATCACCAAAGAGTAAAGCTTAGAAATCAATCAGACTGAAAAATTTTCAGGTGATCAGAATAAACTTCCAGATGTAGAAATTAGTGCTATATACTTGGGAAACAACCTTTAACACTGTTAACTTGGGTATCAGCTCTTCTTACCCAACAATGCCAGCTTTTTTTGCCAAAATTTCAACTTCCCAAAGTCTGAGCCTAAAACATGAACTCTCAACAACCTATAAAGTTGCATCTTGATTAATTGACATTCACTCCTCTATATTTTTTTAGCATCTCCAATATTAGATGTCTGAGTATATGAAAACCAAAGGTTAAAGCCTGGATGACATAACAATCTAAAGATGGCAAGACAGAGGCAGAATGATAGGAATGTAAGGATAGAAAGAGAGTGAGAAAAAAAAGGAAAGTGAGGAGAGAGAGAGAGATGGGGACTATACAGGCAACTATTCAATATCTATAACATACTAATTCATTCCAATCCCAAAGAAAGCCAATGCCAAACAATGCTCAAACTACTGCACAACTGTACTCATCTCACATGCTAGCTAAGTAATACTCAATATTTTAAAATCCAGGCTTCAACAGTACGTGAGTCATGAACTTCCAGATGTTCAAGCTGGATTTAGAAAAGGCAGAGGAATCAGAGATCAAATTGCGAACATCCCCTGGATCATCGTAAAAGCAAAAGAGTTCCATAAAAACATCCACCTCTGCCTTATTGACTATGCCAAAGCCTTGACTGTGTGGATCACAACAAACTGTGGAAAATTCTTAAAGAGATGGAAATACCAGACCACTTAACCTGCCTCCTGAGAAATCTGTATACAGGTCAAGAAGCAACAGTTAAAACCAGATATGGAAAAAAGACTATTTCCAAATTGGGAAAGAAGTAGTCAAGGCTGTATATTGTTACCCTGCTTATTTAACTTACATGCAGGGTACATCATGAGAAATGCTGGACTGGATAAAGCACAAGCTAGAATCAAGACTGCCAGGAGAAATATCAATAATCTCAGATATGCAAATGACACCACACTTACAGCAGAAAGCAAAGAACTAAAGAGCCCCCTGATGAAAGTGAAAGAGGAGAGTCCAAAAGTTGCCCTAAAACTCAACATTCAGAAAACTAAGATCATGGCATCTGGTCTCCTCACTATATGGCAAACAGATGGGGAAACAGTGGAAACAGTGACAGACTTTATTTTCAGTTCAGTTCAGTCGCTCAGTCGTGTCTGACTCTTTGTGACCCCATGAATCGCAGCACACCAGGCCTTCCTGTCCATCACCAACTCCAGGAGTTCACTCAGACTCACGTCCATCGAGTTGGTGATACCATGCAGCCAACTCATCCTCTGTCATCTCCTTCTCCTCCTGCCCTCAATCTCTCCCAGTATCAATCTTTTCCAATGAGTCAATTCTTCGCATGAGGTGGCCAAAGTACTGGAGTTTCAGCTTTAGCATCATTACTTCCAAAGAAATCCAAGGGCTAATCTCCTTCAGAA
Source organism: Bos javanicus (assembly GCF_032452875.1). NCBI lineage: Eukaryota > Metazoa > Chordata > Mammalia > Artiodactyla > Bovidae > Bos > Bos javanicus. The sequence continues at coordinate 56,033,675 of NC_083878.1, forward strand.
TGGACTGGTTGGATCACCTTGCAGTCCAAGGGACTTTCAAGAGTCTTCTCCCAAGAACACTGTTCAAAAGCATCAATTCTTTGGCGCTCAGCTTTCTTCACAGTCCAACTCTCCCATCCATACATGACCACTGCAAAAACCAAAGCCTTGACTAGATGGACCTTTGTTGGCAAAGTAATGTCTCTGCTTTTGAATATGCTATCTAGGTTGGTCATAACCTTTCTTCCAAGGAGTAAGCGTCTTTTAATTTCATGGCTGCAGTCACCATCTGTAGTGATTTTGGAGCCCAGAAAAATAAAGTCCGACACTGTTTCCACTGTTTCCCCACCTATCTGCCATGAAGGGATGGGACCAGATGCCATGATCTTCGTTTTCTGAATGTTGAGCTTTAAGCCAACTTTTTCACTCTCCTCTTTCACTTTCATCAAGAGGCTCTTTAGTTCCTCTTCACTTTCTGCCATAAGGATGGTGTCATCTGCATATCTGAGGTTATTGATATTTCTTCCAGCAATCTTGATTCCAGCTTGTGCTTCTTCCAGCGCAGTGTTTCTCATGATGTACTCTGCATATAAGTTAAATAAGCAGGGTGACAATATACAGCTTTGATGTACTCCTTTTCCTATTTGGACTTTATTTTGGGGGGCTCCAAAATTACTGCATATGGTGACTGCAGCCATGAAATTAAAAGACGCTTGCTCTTTGGAAGAAAAGTTATGACCAACCTAGACAGCATATTAAAAAGCAGAGACATTACTTTGCCAACAAAGGTCCCTCTAATCAAAGCTTTGGTTTTTCCAGTGGTCATGTATGGATGTGAGAGTTGGACCATAAATAAAGCTGAGTGCCGAAGAATCGATGCTCTTGAACTGTGGTGTTGGGAGAAGACTCTTGAGAGTTCTTTGGACAGCAAAGAGATCCAACCAGTCCATCCTAAAGGAAATCAGTCCTGAATATTCATTGGAAGGACTGATGCTAAAGCTGAAACTCCAATACTTTGACCACCTCATGCAAAGAACTGACTCATTTGAGAAGACCCTGATGCTGAAAAAGACTGAAGGCGGGAGGAGAAGGGGATGATAGAGGATGAGATGGTTGGATGGCATCACCAACTCAATGGACATGAGTTTGAGTAAACTCCAGGAGTTGGTGATGGACAAGGAGGCCAAACGTGCTACAGTCCATGGGGTCGCGAAGAGTCAAACATGACTGAGTGACTGAACTGAACTGATTAACATGCTAAACAAAGCATGTACAGTTGCAACTAACTTCCTCCTTAGCTTGGCGTTCAAAGCCCTCACAAATAGGCTTCATCCTTATTTACCACCATTACTCAAGCTCCAATCAAAATGAAGAGTTCACACTGTTTCCACAAAACTGTGTATAAATTTTGGCTTATAGTTTGCTCTTCAGCTAGAATATCTCCCTATACTAGTCCGTTTCATCTTTTAAGTCCAAGCTAAGCCTTTATTAATTCCCCAAACAGGAAATCAGTTTTTCCTGTTATTTAATGGTTCTTAAGCTCCATGCAGTACTGAGTACCTTGTATACTATGTAGTATCAATAAATAGTTTATATTCATTATCTTTCCTATTACATCAAAAGCCCCTTTAGGGCAGGATTCATAATGGGTGTTTCATTAAACCCTCACAGCACCTACTGTAACCCATAAACTAAAAAGTGAACCTGAAAGTGTTAGTCACTCAGTCATGCCTGACTCTTTGCGACCTATGGACTGTAGCCTATCAGGCTCCTCTGTTCATGGAATTCCCCAGCAAGAGTACTGGAGTAAGCAGCCATTCCCTTCTCCAAGAGATCTTTCAAACCTAGCCATCAAATCTCAGTCTCCTGCATTGTAGGCAGATTCTTTATCGTCTGAGCCACCAGGGAAGCCTGTAACTCATAAATCTGTGTTTAATTAATGAACATGGATATATAACTAATACTTTAAAAAATCTGAATTCTAATACCTATTAGGAGCTTTATTTGAAGAGAAAAACTTCACTAAAATGACTATCTATATAAACTGATAGTTGATTCAGTTATAGTTAAAAATGAGATATAGGTAGAATCATTTCCTTATCATTAGATGGCTGGATCAATCTGCATACTTGTACCATGTTTAGCAGTGTTAGTAACAATTATGTGCATGCTTGCTTGAAAACTAAACTTTGCGTAAGAAACTACCAAGAATACACACACCGAGAATATTATCTAAATTTCTTGAGAAAACTTACACAGAACTAGAATCTGCTAATGACTATAATCTGGTCTGAAATGTGAGGGTGTATCTCATAAATGTTTATATGTGTGTATATCTGGATATGTATAAATACTCTGGAACTTCTGTGCAATGTTGTCAATTGAGCTTCATACTTAAAAACAAAGCAAAACAAAATCAAGCCCAAGCCTCACCAGGAAAATCCTATGCACAGCTAAATAAGTAATTCTACTGAATAGGAAGTTTTAACTTAATTGGGTTTATACCTCAGCAGTATGCATGCAAAATAAGAGACGTTAATGCCATTTGAGGAGCCAACCATATGTAATTACAGGTGCAGAGCAGATAGTTAATCTACACATATGAACACAGGGTTAAAAGAAATTACATAATGCATTTTACAGTCACAGGACTTCATATAGAATAAGCCACCATAAGCAGAGCCATCATTTTGAAAGCAAAAGGTAGCCAGAACTGAAGAACCTAACATAATCTTCCAAGAGCTCAATATGTTCTATAAGTGTCTTTCATACCCAAGGAATAAGGGGTTCAAACCATTAGAAAGTCAATGAATTTAATACTAAACAGGCAAATTGTAAACATGGGTTAGGTTGTTTGTCTTTTTTAAAACTAAGGAGATCTAAAAATTGAACTACATTTAATTTCAAATATACATTGCTACTAGCTCCTCCCAGACCTCTCTCCTGGATAGCGACTTAAATTTCAGCATTGAAAGCTCACCCAATACATTCTGTCTCCAGTTACTGAAACAAAGAGCTTCTCACTGACAATCATCAAGGACAATATATGCCAAGAAAATAAATGCATTACATCAAAATTAAGAGGGTTACCTGAGGCCCTGAACTATCTTGACAGGCAAAGGTTTTAGGCTACAAAGAAACGTAATCTGAAGGATAACTACGTCATCATTTAAATTCATTTTCAGGGTTACAATGAGCATAATAAACGTAAGTTGCAAGGAAAAGTGATTTTAAATTTTAGCATCAGCACAGATTCAGACTAGATATGAGAAAGAGTTCACATGCATCTGAAAAGTAGGAGGCATGGCTGACTTTTTGCTATCGAGCACCTTCAAACATACATAATGATGGCTTCTTCTAGTGCTTAAAATAAAACCAATGCCCTGATATATTCCTAGTTACATTGTTGACTATGAGGACTATTAGGTTCTAGAATAAGCTGCCAAAAAGAGTTTAGTGTTCCCCTCTCTGAAGATCTTTAAGATCTTTGCATCTATGTAAGGTGACTCAACCCAGAAGATAAAGATAGGAAATTTCACTGACTCAGAGGTCCTTCTAATTTTATTTTATATTCTTAAAAGCTAGGTAATTCAAGAAAACTTTTTTACTTCTTCCAATAAAAACTAACATTTCCAAACACTTGCTTTTATCATTTAATATTAAGACCAATCTATTTTACACACACAGACACACACACATATATTTGTTGTTGTTCAGTCACTAAGTCATGCCCAACTCTTTTCAATCCCATGGACTGCAGCACACCAGGCTCATCTGTCCTCCACTATCTCCCGGAGTTTGCTCAAATTCATGCCCATTGAGTCAGTAATTTTATATATACATAAAATCATATACATATGTCATATATATTTATATGACCAAAAAATATATATATATATATATGTGTATATGTATGTACATATGTGTGTGCGTGCTCAGTTGCTTCAGTTGTGTCCGAATCTGTGTGACTCTATGAACTGTAGCCCACCAGGCTCCTCTGTCCATGGGATTCCCCAGGCAAGAATACTAAAGTGGGTTGCCACACCCTCCTCCAGGTGACCCAGGGATTGAACCCACAGCATCTCCTGCATCTTCTGCATCACAGGCAGATTCTTTACCACTGAGCCAGCCAGGAAGCCCATATATATATATATATATATATATATATATATATAAAATACTATTTCCAGATTTTAAAACTGGCATTATGTAACTCAAAGAGAAGTTACGAAATTATCATAATCTGGGGGGGTCAGTATTTAAAGTTATGCTTGTCTGACTTCAAATCCATTTCATTGTACTATTCCACATACATGAAAACAGAAGATGTTAACACTTGTCTACTTTTACATTGGCAAATACATAAAGTATCGGGGGTTACTTTTCAGAGAGGCATGTCTGAGCATCAGAGATCTTCAGAACACACACTCATCACACATCATCCAAGGGCCCAGTTTATACCCAGCAGTATAACTGAGGAATATATCAGGGCACTGGTTTTATGTCAAGCATTACAAGAAGCCATCACGATCAAGTATGTTTGAAGATGTTCTAGACCAAAAAGTCAGTCCTGCCTCCTACTTTTTAGATGCATGTTGAACAAAGAATAAAAGGGTTAGACGCATCAGTATGCACATTGTTGCATTCTGCCAGGGAGGTCAAGTTTATCACTACAAATCTTCTGTGAACTAGAGAGAATCCTAATTCTTACCATAGGCTCAGCTGTAACTCTGCCAAGTTTCTAAGCTAATGATGGTGGCAGATCACATTAAATGAGAGAACTTGGACAGCTCAGTACAACCTATGCATGAGCTCAGTTGCTCAGTCATATCCAGATCTTTGAGACTCCATGGACTATAGCCTGCCAATTTCACTCTGTCCATAAAATTTTCCAGGAAAGAATACTGGGTTGGGTTGCCATTTCCTACTCTGGCAGATATTCCCCCACAGGGATTGAACCCATGTCTCCTGCACTGGCAGGAGGATTCTTTACCACTATGCCACAAGGGAAGCCCCATTGTCTTAGTTCATTCAGGATGCTGTAACAAAATATCACAGACTGGGTAGATTGAAAACAACAGGAATTTCTTTCTCACAGTTCCAAAGGCTGGAAGTCTAAGATCAGGGTACCAGCAAGGTCAGGATCTGGTGAAAGTCCTCTGCTGGGTCATAGACCACTGACTTCTCTCTGTGTCCTCACATGATAGAAGGTACAAGCCAGCTCCCTGTCCTTTATAATGACATTAATCTCATTCATGAGGGTTCTGTACTCATGACTTAATCACCTCCCAAAAGCCCCACCTTCTAATACTATCACATTGGGCAGTAGGATGTCAACATACGAATTTTAGGAGGAAACAAATGTTCAGACCATAGCATCTCTCATTACTATTAGAAAATTAACTCTTAGAATCTGTTCTATTAATGATGAGTCAGAAGAGTATTCCGTTATGTGAAGGATAATACACTACGTCATCAGAAAAATAAGGCAGTGGTAAAAATGGTAAATAAAACTACAAGGACAAATTATAGTCCTATTTTCTTTGAAACTTAAAGTTAACGTGTTTTGACAATAATTAGATTCAAAAAAGAGACCTTTACAAAAATTGTAATAAACCAATTTATAGAACCAGCAAGGTGTCAGAGTAGGTGTATTTCTTAAATTTCAATGAGAAATTAAATTCTCACAAGTGCCAAGGAAAAAATTTACATTTTTCATATTCAGTTTACTTTGTTGAGCTCAGTCTTTGAAAGAAACTGCATGAAGTCTTTCTTTAGTCAAGGTCAGTGGGAAACAGTGAACTATGCTTGAAGAATGAGCATCTCTCTTATCTTCCGAGTAATTGTTATATTAGCGACCTTGGCGAAGCCTAATGTAAATACTGTTGCCAAGCGGAAATGACACATAGCCAACAATGAGAACTAGTGCTCCAGTCAGAATTCTGCCCACGATAGAGGACAAAGTATATGTTTGTTACACGAAAAGTAATACTTTGAAGGTATGAAAATAAAGTTGTATGTTCAGATACAATTCAAATAAAATAGAGCAGGTGAAAAATTAAAACAAAATAAGGAACTTCTTGAATGAGATGGCTGATGGCTTTTTCTAAATTAGTGACAGACCCATATTAATTACTGAAACTTACAACATGCATGGGAGATGTGAAGTAAAACTCTCTTTCAAGGCTTAACATGAAGCTGATTGCACACCCACCTCTCCTTCCCAGCACTCAACACCTTGCCATTCAGGGGGACACACTACAGGGAAAGAACCGGAGGTCATGCTGTTGGCTGTTTTTTCAGCTACTCTATATTCCAATGTATGCCCTTAAACAAATAGTTTTCACATTTTGCTCTTGAAAAGACAAAAGAAAATTTGCCAAAAAAAAAAAAAAAGAGGAAAGAATAACAGTTTTTGTTTGTTGTTTTGTTTTGTCACCTACAAAGCTTAAAGCCCTTGTTGCTTTGCAATCCTATCTGTGTACAAAAATGTAACTCACAAAGGAATGGGCTCTAACGCAATAAGGGCACCACACCCACCTACTAACCAGCTGAGTGACGTGGGGCCTCAGACTCCGTAGGGCTCTTTAGGTTTTTATCTCTAAAATAGAGAAAGACAATTACAGGTGCCCCATGAACAATGTGTTTGGGCTTCCCAGGTGCCACCAGTGGTAAAGAACCCACCTGCCAATGTGGGAAATGTCAGCAACGTGGGTTCAATCCCTGGGTTGGGAAGATCCCCTGCAGAAGGCACGGCAACCCACTCCAGTATTCTTGCCTAGAGAATCCCATGGACAGAGGAGCCTGTAGGACTACAGTCCATGGGGTCACAAAGAGTTGGACAGTACTGAAGTGACTTGGGCATGGAGCACACACGCATGAACAATGCAGGGATTGGGGGCACTGAACATCCCCAATCCAAGTAAAAAATCCCTGTAAGCCCTGATTAACTTTACAGTCAACCCTCCGTATCCATAGTTCCATAGCTGAGGATTCAACCAACCATCTATCTTTTAGTACTATAGTACATATTTATTGGAAAAAAAAAAAAAAAGCCACATATAGATGGACCCATGGAGTTCAAACACGTGTTGTTCAAGGGTCAACTGTATATCATCACAAAATGATCTTTAAAATACCCTGATATCAAATATCATTAGATTTAATATACATTTAGCTCTCTGGATTTTGTTTCATGCCTCTTTTGGACAGGATAAGGCAAAGCTGCAAAGAAAGAAAATAAAAAGAACAAATCCAAGACCATGGATGTTATCACCATTTTTCTCAGTTATGAAATAACAATAATTCCTATTTTTGTGGGACTGTTTTGAGAAGAGGATTCATTTAGATCAACAGAATATCTAGTGCAATCTGACACTTTGGATGAGGTTAAGTCAGGTCTCCTTTCCTAATAAAATATTTTTATTTTTTTACAGAGATATTCATATACGAACCTTGACAACTGAAAAGAAGTTGAATCCAGATGTTCTGGACTAGTTGACTCTGGTATACCAAAACTAACCTCAGTAACTCAATGTGTCAGTCCCACTAGAAGACAACATCTAGAATTATCCCTGGGCTGATCTCACTGTTCTCCAAACTAAAGTGTTCAAAACTATATTTTAACATTAGGTAGCATATGTCCTCTCAAAATGTTAAGGATCTCCATACATTTTTTTTCCCCTAAACAATCTTAAAGGAGATATTTCTAGCAATTGATGCAAACTGATGTTCAGGGATTTTCCTCAAATGATGCTGACTTACTGACTTGAATCACTGATACAATGTACTTTATTTCTCCACCTTTAGGCAATTACCTTGGTTAAAGTTTTCTAAAAGACCTTTAATTTTAGTAGAAAGGGCACAACAGTCCTTGGAAGCAGACCTGGGTTCTAATTGTCACTCACCCAAATAATGGCAGAATCCCTAACCTTGGTCACAATGTGAGGTATTTGGTATAAACTGCCAATTAATGAATGAACGTTATATTCATTGATGCTGTGATAATGCAAAAGGTGAAGTGTTTTGACATTTGGCCTTCTCACTACCTTACTTCTTTTCTTATATGTCATCATGTTCTGCTATTATAATTTGGTTATGGTTTTGCAGTGGATGCTGTGGTGTGCTGCCTAGATCTCCTTCTCAGGGACAAAATACTCATTTTGCCAAATATTTGGAGAGATATTTATTGATGGTTTATGTCTGAGTCTCTTTCTTTGACTGCAGGAACATAACTTGCCACAGTTATGCATTCTCCCCAGGAAAAGACTGCATTCAGTGACTGGTCCATCTAGGGGTTCAACAATATGATCCTTTTATCTCAAACAGAATAGAGACCATTCTAACTTCACAGCACCAAGTGAGATCAGCTGAGGATCAATGCAGCTATATAGTAGAGAAAGGGGGAAACTGACATTTTGAGAACTGTTAGAACACAGACTATGAATTGGCATTGCTCTCTAGGGACTAGAAACACCATAACGTCCACCCTCCACTAGAGTGTCGGGCTTCCCTTGTGGCTCGGCTGATGAATTCACCTGCAATGTGGGTAGACCTGGGTTTGATCCCTAACTCCAGTATTCTGGAGAATTCCATGGACTGTATAGTCCATTTTGTCACAAAGAGTCAGACACGACTGAGCGACTTTCACTTTCACCAGAAGGAATCCTAGCTCAGGTCTGGTTCACAGGAGGTCCACTGGGTATACGGATCCAGCCAGTGGTGAGAGTCAGTGGTCCCTGAAAGTATAACTGAAATAAACACACTTGCAGACACCAGAACTCCCAGTCTGGCTCACTGTCCTTTAAAATAAAATGCTTATTTTATTTTCAAATAATACAGAAGGAAAGAGCCAGTTGAAGCCTTAGATACTGCCTTCCTCCTGGTCCTTTCAAGATGTCATACAACAAACAATATCTGCTAATAGGGTGAATAGCAGAAATTAGTGTGAACTATAAAGATCTAAAGGATCCAGGGGAGATGGTTCCCCTCATGTCCCTATTTATTTCAGAAGACTGACTTCTAAAAAACCCTATGGGACCTGGAATGTGACAGTAAACTATCAAAAATATAATCAACATTGTAAAGTAAAAATAATAATAATAATAAAAAAGAAAAACACCAAAAAAAAAAGATTATCTCTTCAATATATTTCAAACCTGTAACAACCAAGAATACCAAAAACTGTGTTTCTGTACTGATACATCTTTGTTGAAACTGGTTTAATTAAATGGGCAGAAAAAAAAAATATATATATATATATATAATCAAGATGTAACCCCAAGTGCAGCCATGGTGCGAAATACGGTGTTCTAACTACAACCAATTAACACAGAGTTATGTGTGCAGTTACTGAACTAGTTAATAGATTCTTTACTAACTCTGTTAAGAAGTATGTTCAGAACCCATTTATATTTACACAGGAAGAAAAACAACATACATTTATGGTCTTGCACTAGGGCTATATTAACTCTCTTGTCTTCTGTCATACTGAAGTCTGAAGACAGCTGAATCATTCTGGAAGTTCTGAAAAACATGACATTTGTCTCCTATGTCAGTGAAATCAAATTAGTCAGGCCAGATTGAGCAAGAAGAAAAAATGTTTGGGGTTGTGCAGTCAGCACATTCCACATGTATGAATCCTGCCCTGACCCATGTGCTAAGTGTCAGAGTAGTTATGGCAACCATAGGAACTAGACAATAAAACTCCACCCAAAGACTTTCAAGTTCATTGTTTAAAAACACTCTGCTGTCTAAATCAGATTTCTAATCCCTATGCTACAATACCCTATTTTTAAGTGAGTAAACTGAAATATAAAAAGAAGAATTTACAATCAGTAGTTTTTGTATGAGTAATCAATCAGAAGTAGATCTGAGTTCCAAAACATTCTTATATCTTGCATGACCTGTGGACACATAATCCTCATATTATAACAATCCTTATCAGGATGAATAGCCCTTTCTTTAAGACAATTCTATGCAAGCTGGCAGGACTGGGCATGGATCAGTCCAAGTGCTTGGGAGTGGGACTAGAGAGGTGAGGTGGAGAAGGCTACAGCAGTTGGACCTTGCCACGTGTGAATCAGGTCAAGAGATGCAGGCCAAGCCAAACTGCCCCGGCTTGATGGGAAGTGTTGCATTTTCAGTTCTCTCCATCAACTCAAGAAATCGTCACCAAGAAAGAAGAGGGACCAGAAGCTGAGTCAATAATTGTCTAATTCCACATATGGGCAACCTTTGGGAAATGGTTGTGAACTACACCAAGGAGGAGCAAAAGCTGCTGCACACTGCTCAGCAGGTCGTTTACAGAAATGGGATGCTTGATAAATGTAAGAACATGGACTCCTTGGGGAATCAGCTTTCCAAACAGAAGTAAATCCTCTACTTGGAATAACCAAGGCTGATAGAGAGAACGAGTCACCAAAAGACCTGGCCAGATTCAGAGACTATAGCTGAAATTAAATCATTAATCTTCAATAATAGCACTTTTGAAGATAAATAGTTCTATGAAATTTAAATGGAAGAAATGGTAAGAAATGATTTCTAGTACCTATCATTAACAATCTGGAAATGTAAAGGCAAGTTGAACAATTATTGCAAAAATGAGGACAGACATTTCAGGCAAGTTACAGTCACCCAAAAGAAAGTACTTACTTAGGAGAGTCTATGGAAATGGTAAATATTGAGATCGCATTCTTCCTGCTTAGCTATGCTTAGGGAGTAGGTCTATAAATATGACTCATGTGTTAAAAGTTTAAAATACAGTTTAACTTAGTGGACATAAGGATAGCTATGTAATTAAGAAAAAGTAAATATAGCCAAATATTTTGTACAAACAGTAATTCTGTTCAATTTGCAAGAACTCTAGCAGGAGATAACTGTACAAATGATAGCAATATATTTTTGTTTTACTAATAGTACATCCCTTGGTACATCTGAGGGTATAAATAAAAACACAAGCCTAATGAATATTAACAACACAGACATACCTCAGAGAAACTGCAAGTTTATTTACAGATCAATGCAATAGAGCAAATTCTGCAACACAATAAGTCACCTGAATTTTTGGTGCATATGCTGCTATGTTGTGCTCCACTGAATCCAACTCTTTGTAACCCCACGGACTGTAGCCTGCCAGGCTCCTCAGTCCATGGGATTTCCCAGGCAATAATACTGGAGTAGGATGCCATTTCCTTTTCCAGAGGATCTTCCCAACCGAGGGATCAAACATGTGTCTTCTGCATCTCCTGCACTGGCAGGCAGATTCTTTACCTCTACTGACACCTGGAAAGCCCTTGGTGCATATAATAGTCATGTTTACATTATTCTGTACACTGTTAAGTGTGCAATAGCACACAGTCTAAAAAAAGAATTATATCCATTAAGTAAAAAGTATTTTATTCCTTAAAAAATGCTAACCACTATCTGAGCTTTCAGCAAATCATAGTTTGTTCTTTTTCTGGTTCAGTTCAGTTCAGTCGCTCAGTCATGACTGACTCTTTGCAACCCCATGAATTGCAGCATGGCAAGCTCCCTGTCCATCACCAACTCCCACAGATTACTCAAACTCATGTCCATTGAGTTGGTGATGCCATCCAACCATCTCATCCTCTATCGTCCCCTTCTCCTCCCACCTTCAATCTTTCCCAGCATCAGGGTCTTTTCAAATGAGTCAGTTCTTCACATCAGGTGGTCAAAGTATTGGAGTTTCAGCTTCAGCATCAGTCCTTCAAATGAATATTCAGGACTGATTTCCTTTAGGATGGACTGGTTGGATCTCCTTGCAGTCCAAGGGACTCTCAAGAGTCTTCTCCAACACCACAGTTCAAAAGCATCAATTCTTCGGCGCTCAGCTTTCTTTATAGACCAACTCTCACATCCATACATGACCACTGGAAATACGATAGCTTTGACTAGAGGGATCTTTGTTGGTAATGTTTCTGCTTTTTAATATGCCATCTAGGTTGGTCATAACTTTTCTTTCAAGGAGAAAGCGTCTTTTAATTTCATGGCTAAAATCACCATCTGCAGTCATTTTGGAGCCCCCCAAAATAAAGTCTGTCACTGTTTCTATTGTTTCCCCATCTATTTGTCATGAAGTGATAGGACCAGATGCCATGATCTTAGTTTTCTCGATATTGAGTTTTAAGCCAACTTTTTCACTCTCCTCTTTCTTCAAGAGGCTCTTTAGTTCTTCACTTTCTGCCATAAGTGTGGTGTCATCTGCATATCTGAGGTTATTGATATTTCTCCCGGCAATCTTGATTTCAGTTTGTGCTCCATCCAGCCCAGCATTTCTCATTATGTACTCTGCATATAAGTTAAATAAGCAGGGTGACAACATATAGCCTTGATGTACTCCTTTCATATTCTTCGCAGCCAAAGATGGAGAAGTTCTATACAGTCAGCAAAAACAAGACCAGGAGCTGACTGTAGCACAGACCATGATCTCCTTATTGTCAAATTCAGACTTAAATGAAGAAAGCAGGGAAAACCACTAGACCTTTAAGGTATGACCTAAATCAAACCCCTCATGATTATACAGTGGAAATGACAAATAGATTCAAGGGATTAGATCTGATAGAGTGCCTGATCAACTATGGATGGAGGTTCGTAACATTGTACAGGAGACAGGGATCAAGACCATCCCCAATAAAAAGAAATGCAAAAAAACAAAATGGCTGTCTGAGGAGGCCTTACAAGCAACTGTGAAAAGAAGAGAAGCCAAAAGCAAAGGATTGAAGGAAAGATATACCCATTTGAATGCAGAATTCCAAAGAACAGCAAGGAGAGATAAGAAAGCCTTCCTCAGTGATCAGTGCAAAGAAACAGAGGAAAACAATAGAATGGGAAAGACTAGAGATATCTTAAAGATAATTAGAGATACCAAGGGACCAGTTCATGCAAAGATGGGCTCAATAAAGGACAGAAATGGTATGGACTAACAGAAGCAGAAGATATTAAGAGGAGGTGGCAAGAATACACAGAAGAACTGTACAAAAATGATCTTCACAACCCAGATAATCACGAAGGTATGATCACTCACCTTGAGCCAGACATCCTGGAATGCAAAGTCAAGTGGGCCTTAGGAAGCATCACTACGAAGAAAGCTAGTGGAGATGATGGAATTGCAGTTGAGCTATTTCAAATCCTAAAAGATGATGCTCTGAAAGTGCTGCACTCAACATGCCAGGAAATTTGGAAAACTCAGCAGTGGCCACAGGACTGGAAAGTCAGTTTTCATCCCAATCCCAAATAAAGGTGATGCCAAAGAATGCTCAAACTATTGCACAATTGCACTCATCTCACACACTAGTAAAGTAATGCTCAAGATTCTCAAAGCCAGGCTTCAACAGTACATGAATCGTCAACTTCCAGATGTTCAAGCTGGATTTAGAAAAGGCAGAGGAATCAGAAATCAAATTGCCAACATCCCCTGGACCATCGAAAAAGCAAGAGAGTTCCAGAAAACATCTACTTCTGCTTATTGACTATGCCAAAGCCTTTGACTGTGTGGATCACAATAAACCGTGGAAAATTCTGAAAGAGATGGGAATACCAGACCACCTGATCCACCTCTTGAGAAATCTGGTATGCAGGTCAGGAAGCAACAGTTAGAACTGGACATGGAACAACAGACTGGTTCCAAATAGAGAAAGGAGTATGTCAAGGACGTATATTGTCACCCTGCTTATTATTGCTGGTGGAGGGTGAAATATTTTGAGAATTAACCAAAATGTGAAAGAGACAGGAAGTAAACAAGTACTGTTGGGTAAAAATGGCATTGATAGACCTTGGGGAAGGGTTGCCACAAAACTTAAAAAAAAAAAAAATACACTAAAGAATGATAAAATGAGGGATGCCTGAATGCAATTGTTACCACACTGACATCACATAAATCATACTGGTGAGGAACCTATGCATATAAAGAATGTGGAAGTCTGCGGAAAAGTCTTTAGTTGCTTCTATGCTTTTTTTGCACATTAGAGAACTCATACTGGAGACAAACCATATACACACAATCTGTGAGGAAACGTATTTTTCACATCTATAAGCTTATTAGATATATGATAACTCATACCAGAAAGAAACCTTAGGAAATTCCTGAAGATGAAGAATCTTTTAGACAGAACACCTATTTCATTATGTATCAGAGAACTCATATATAAGAGGGCTTCCCTATGAATGAAATCAATGTTGGAACTCAAAAAACAGAGATCTCATCTCACTATGCATTACAAAATTCACAACTGGACGAAACCATGAGTGCAAAAATTATGGAAAGCAATTTGATTAAAACTGTCACCTTTTCTCACATCAGACAACCCATAAAGGAGAGAAGTTGTATGAATGCCATCAGTGTGGAAAACGTTTTAGCCAGAGTTCTGCCCTAATTTTTCACTGAAAAATTCACATGGAAAGTAATTATAAGAATGTTGTCAAATGTTGCAAAGACTTCATCCATAAGAAAAGCCTTACTGAGCATCAAATAACATATACTGAAAGAGTATGTAATCAATGTGGAATTTTCTTCAGCCAGAATTCTCTATTTGTACTTGTTAATGGCTTTAACATTATAAGGTACCAAAAGTCATATTAGAGAAAACACTTACTAATATAATAAATATGAAAAATTAGTCACCAACAATTTTATTTTGTATCAAAGAAATTATTTTGGAGAGAAGCTCTGTAAGTTTCATCTATGTAGAAATATTTTAAACCAATAAATCATGTTATTACCCTACAATGCATTTGAGAACTGGTCCTGGAGAGAAGCATACACATGTGCACGCGCTCACTCACACACACACATACACACACACTTCAGTAAACAGAGACATCAGATTTTCTTCTTTTCAAAAATTCCATAAATTCATACAACTGTGACTGGCCTTGAAGCCATTTTAGTTGAGGTAGACTTGACCTGGACTTCCCAGGTGGCCCTCATGCTAAAGAACTTGTCTGCCAATCAGGAGATATTAGAGACACAGGTTCAATTCCTGGGTTGTGAAGATCCCCTGGAGGAGGGCATGGCAACCCACTCCAGAATTCTTTCCTGGAGAATCCCATGGACAGAGGAGCCTAGCAGGTTACAGTCCATAGGATCACAAACAGTCAGACACAACTGAAGTGACTTAGCACGCACACAAAGTTGACACACATAATATTAATTTCATGTATGCCACATAATGATTCAACATTTAAATACATTGAGACGATCACCACATTTTTAACCATGTGTCACCACACAAAATTATTATACATTATTGACTATACTCTTTTCACTGAACTACACTCCTATGACTTACTTATTTTATAATTGGAATTTTGTACCTCTCAATCTCCTTCACTTATTTGCCCAACCCCTCACCCACTTCTCTCTGGCATCCACCAGTCTGCTTGCTATAAGGCTTTCTATTTTATTTTGGTTGCTTCTTTGTTTTATTAGATTCCACACAGAAGTGAGATTACATGGCATTTGTTTTTCTCTGTCTGGTTTATCTTACTTACCATAATAACCTCCACGTTTTCCAAGCGGCAAGATTTAATGCTTGTTTATGGCTAATACTCCATCTGAAACTATATATACCACATATTGCATCGTTTTTATCCATTCTTCTGTTGATGGACACAGGTTGCTGGTCTAAAGCATTCCTGACCAAATCTTAATCTTAGATTCTGAGAAAGAACCATTTAACAGGCAAGTTGTTGTTGAGAAGTATTCCAGGTTCATTATCTTCTTCAGAGAGAACAAGAAATAAAAATGCCACTGTAGGGCATGTTGTTGCTGAGAAGACCAAGAACTGTATATAGTTCTTACAATAAAAGTAGGAAAACAATATTCCAGGGAGTTAATAAGCAACTGTTTATGTGACTACTTCCCTTTTGCGACATTTAATAGGTTTTAATATGTGTCTGCTCTAAACCACATTCTGGTTAGCAGCAAGGAAATGTAAGGCAACAAACAGAAATATATACTATTCTTAGTATCTATTTTAAATATATCTGCATATGGATAAGGATTGAATAAACACCTACAGATTAATGAACAGAAATGACTTAGTAAATAAAGAGATAATAAAGAAGTTTCTTTTTATAGTTTATTCAGAACTCCTGTAATAATACTTTGAATAAAAATTTAAATATTTTAAAAAAGGATCTCTAGTTTGTCTATAATAAGGTCAAGGAAGCTTGGATACAACTTGCTAGGAAACTGTCCTGGGAATTATGTTGTTTTAGGTTCCAGTGTTGGAGAAGGCAATGGCATGCCACTCCAGTACTCTTGCCTGGAAAATCCTGTGGACGGAGGAGCCTGGTAGGCTCCAGTCCATGAAGTCGCTAAGAGTCGGACACGACTGAGCGACTTCACTTTCACTTTTCACTTTCACGCATTGGAGAAGGAAATGGCAACCCACTCCAGTGTTCTTGCCCAGAGAATCGCAGGGACGGTGGAGCCTGATGGGCTGCCATCTTTGGGGTCACACAGAGTTGGACACGACTGAAGCGACTTAGCAGCAGCAGCAGGTTACAGTGTACTACTCTCCGAGACATGGTTTTAAAACTCCTGACAATTTGACAACCAGGTAATTTTCGGCAATTTGGGACCTAGAGGAAAGAACAGACAGCTCATGGAAAGGTGTCATTTGAGTGGGAACATGTACTTGGATAACATACATAGTGGTGGTGGTGGTGATGGTTTAGTCGCTAAGTTGTGTCCGACTCTTGCAACCCCATGGACTGCAGCCCACTAGGCTCCTCTGTCCATGGGATTTTCCAGGTAAGAATACTGCAGTGGATTGCCATTTCCTTCTCCATACATAGTAATTGTGCTCAAATGATAAGCATAACATTGCAAAAGCTGTCCCACCACCACCATTTTCAAAGGTCTTTAATCTTCAAAAGCAAAACACAGTTAAGAGTAGAGACTTGAGTCTGACTGCCCAGGTTAAAATCCCACCTCTTCCCCTAACTAGCTGGGTGACCTTGGCCACATGCCTGAATTACACATCTCCCTGTTTCTTAAAATAGTACTGATTGCACAGGCCTATCGTATTAAATCAGTTAACACACAAATGGTTTAGAATAATGTTTTACATGTATTAAGTGCTTATAATTACTATATATGTTTATTATTATTATTGCCCTTGTTATTACTGTTCAGTAACTAAATTGTGTCCGATTCTTTGCAACCCCATGGTCTGCAGCATGCCAGGCTTTGCTGTCCCTCACTAGTTCCTAGAGTTTGCTCAAATTCATGTCCATTCAGTCAGTGATGCTATCTAACCATCTCATCCTCTGCCACCCTCTTCTCCTTTTGCCTAGCCTAATTTAAACCTGCTTGAGTACTTACTTCACTCCCAGTCACACATGTTCTGCCCTTTTGCCTAAATCAGGAGTTAACTTGGGAGATCCCTCACTCCTTGTGGGTACATACATTCACTTCTGAAAATCAATAAACCACTTTTAAGATTATTTTTAAAAGGAAAAAAAATTCTCTAATTACACAAAAGTATCGTTTCACCATTTTATCATTTCAGTGTATTGATACTGAAAGTGTTGAAAGTGTTGATGCAGTTACGATACCGAGTCAGCTGCTATGACAAAAGCCAACAGAGTAAGGATTAAAGAAGGTTCTTGTCTCTCATATAACATCTGGAGTGAATGCAGTTCATAATTGCTACGGTTACTCCATGGATCAGGCTCCTTCTATCTTATTACTCAGTAAGTAGCTTCTATATTGTGCTCTAAATCCCTTCCCATAACAATCCAGCCCACGGGTAACAGGGAAGGAGAACAGGAGGCATGCCTCATCTCTCTAAGCATAGGACAAAGAAGTTGCACACACCACAGTCTACACTTTATTGGACATAGCGTAGTCAATGATTATGTCTAGATGCAAGGGAGGCTGGGGTATGTGTTAACCTATGCCTAATTAAGGGATTCCATTTCTTCCAATTGGAAAAGACCCCAATGTTGGGAAAGACTGGAGGCAAAAGAAGGGGGTGGCAGAGGATGAGATGGCTAGATAGCATCACCAATGCAATGCACATGAATCTAAGCAAACGCTGGGAGACAGTGAAGGACAGGGGAGCCTGGTGGGCTACAGTCCATGGGGTTGCAAAGAGTTGGACATGACTTAGAGGCTGAACAACAACAACAAACAACAATTCTTACCAAAAAAAGAATATGAGAATGCATATGGGGGCTAAAATGTTGTCTCTGAAATAGTAGTATTCTCTGTAGCCCGATTTAAATGTCATATAGATATTTGGAACTAGAGAAAAAATGTGAATCTGTATAATCTATTACATTCATATTGATGTTATACACTTTAACAATGGGGCTTTCCAGGTGAAACCACTGGTTATAAAAAAAAAAAAAAAAAAAAAAAAAACCTGCTTGCCAATGCAGGTGACATAAGACACGGGTTCAATCCCTGGGTTGGGAACATGCCCTGGAGGAGGAAATGGCAACCCATTCCAGTATTCTTGCCTGGAGAATCCCATGGACAGAGGAGCCTGGTGGACTACAGTGCATAAGGTTGCGAAGAGCCAGACACAACTGAAGTGATACAACACGCACTTTAAAAAATAATTTATAATGGAAACATAGTTACAGTGTTGCATATATGATATCTTAGCATTCATTCAGACATGGATGATAATGCTAGCCTAGTAATCTTCTAGGATTGACTGACATATTGCTACTAAAACAACCACATTCAAGCAGGCACTCAATGTAGGTTCATTCTCTTCCCTTTTATCTTCCTTCCGTACATCCCTGAACTGTTGCTAATTAAACAGAACCATTATCTTATGCTCTAACTCAAGTATAATTGGCTCCTCTGTTTAGAGTAAACTGATGGTCTTCAAACAGAGTCTTTTAATTGACAGCTACTTGCTTCATATTCCAGTCTCCACCTGTCTGAAATTGGCAGTCCATCCAGAACTCAAAGAAAGAAGAAAGAAATATTCTTGGTAGGCCACTTGAACTCTAAATACCTGCTAAGTATTTTCCTTGTGTGACTTACCGAATTTAAGAACTGATCCATCTTCATTTTAAGCCCCATGAAAAATGCACCCTCTTAGTGTCATCATGAAATGTATCTAAATATATTATATAATCCTACCAAGTCACTGAAGCCTAGTTGAGCTATGTCCCTACTGTAGCTATATCCATAAAAGCCAGGTGAACTTGCTTGTATCTTCTACGCCATAGAAGAGACTTGTAATGGCAAGAGTTATCTTCTAATCTCAGAAATCTCCTCACTTGATGGAACTAACAAATTCATTTTGACCCACCCATTCCCTTTATCCAAAAGAATTTCTATCAACTACTTCACTTACAAGAAGAATGTCATATTTATAGATTCTCATGCCAAGAAAGCCACTGTGTGCTATGTCTCTTAATCTCAAGAGGTTTAGACTGACTTTGCTGGACTTGACCTATAAATTCAACTGATGCATTGCAACTACTATAGCTATCTTTTTTTATTTTAATAATGTTATAAAAAGAATTTTAAATTAAGTAGTTTCTTCTTTATTATTTAATATTTCCAAATATTTTATGCTGATAAAATTTTGACTTTATGATAAAGGTACAGAGTGGACCTAGCAAGACAGATAGACACAATGTACATTTCCAGATAGTTCTGCAATACTGTGAAGCTTATGAAATAATTTCTATTATAAAATAACATTTTTCCAATATTGACATCAATAAAGTGATCTGTTCATTTGTCAGTCAAGTATAAAACTAAAAAAAAAGATTCAACCGTGTTGATGGAAGCAGTTGAATTATTAAAAACAAGTTGGCAGAGGGAAAATGGCCAATACAAGGCAGTCAAAATAACTGCCCATAAATAAAAAGAGAGCATTTATAAATGGTTGAAAAGGAATTAGAAATTTTTAAAAACAAAGGAATTCTAATTTTTAAATGGCAAAGTATACATAAAACTAAAAAGCCTCTTGATGAAAGTGAAAGAGGGGAGTGAAAAAGTTGACTTAAAGCTCAACATTCAAAAAATGAAGATCATGGCATCTGGTCCCATCACTTCATGGCAAATAGACGGGGAAACAGTAGAAACAGTGGCAGACTTTATCTTTTGGGCTCCAAAATCACTGCAGATGGTGAGTGCAGCCATGAAATTAAAAGACGCTTACTCCTTGGAAGGAAAGTTATGACCAACCTAGACAGCATATTCAAAAGCAGAGACATTACTTTGCCAACAAAGGTCTGTCTAGTCACGGCTATGGTTGTTCCAGTAGTCATGTATGGATGTGAGAGTTGGACTGTGAAGAAAGCTGAGCGCCAAAGAATTGATGCTTTTGAACTGTGGTGTGGGACTCTTGAGAGTCCCTTGGACTGCAAGGAGATCCAACCAGTCCATTCTGAAGGAGATTAGTTCTGGGTGTTCTTTGGAAGGAATGATGCTAAAGCTGAAACTCCAGTATTTTGGCCACCTCATGCGAAGAGGACTCATTGGAAAAGACTCTGATGCTGGGAGGGATTGGGGGCAGGAGGAAAAGGGGACGACAGAGGATGAGATGGCTGGATGGCATCACCGACTCGATGGATGTGAGTCTGAGTGAACTCCGGGAGCTGGTGATGGACAGGGAGGCCTGGCGTGCTGCAATTCATGGGGTCGCAAAGAGTTGGACGTGACTGAGTGCCTGAACTGAACTGAACTGAATACATACAACTATTTTGATATTCATTAAGTTTATTGAACTCCTCCAAATTTTAATATATTAAAATTTCTTAGTAGCATATTAAGGACATAAATGCATCATGATAAAAAAAACACATTAGAATATAAAAGAAATGTTTCTTCTTGAAAGTTTTGACTAACTTACTAGGATATAGTGAGATTAACTTTTTGAAATGAATAGATGTATGTATAAGATTTCCAAAGTCAAAAACAGCTACATTCTATTCTAAAATACGTAAGATGATGATTTATGATAATGTTTCAAGTACTATGCTATGAATTTTATATGCATTCTCGCTAATCATTACGACAACTCTGCAGGTTAGCATTATTACCTCATTCTACAGATAAGTTAATTAGGGCTCAGAAATGCTCATTACATCTGCCCAATGCTAGTGTACAATGGAGCTAAGGTTGGAATCTAGGGGTTCTGCTCCAAAGTTCAAGACATACAAAAAATGGAGATACTCTGTTTAAAAGTTTGCAAATTACTTTCAAAACATTTGACTCATAGGAACAAAAAAAGTCAAACAGTACATACACAAAGGAAAAGTAAGTTCTGCTGCTTAAGTTTGCAAAACTCAACGCAAAGAATTCTAAACAAAATAATTATTTTAAGTGAATCTCTTTTCTTTTTAATGTCAGATAATATTACAGTCCATTTTGTAATACAAAATTTCTTTCTTTCAACACTGAAAGACTAAAGACAATAGCCTATACAGGGGAATGAAAATGGGGCTCATACTGGCAGAAGGAAATTGCAGCAGGCAGACAAACAATAACAATACTAAGAATGCTCACACAATACATAGTGCTTCCAGTCTGAAATGTTGGGTATATTTCAGTTACAGAAATATAAAACAGGGTTTTTAAAGGGTAAAGTCATAACGAAGTTGGAAGGCCAGAAAGCTTTCAGTTGAATGGCCTTATTAGTTTTCTAGAACTATGAAAAATTATTATAAGGACCAGATCAAATATTCCATAAAGATCATAAAGATCAGGGAAATGCAAACTCCAGATATTCTCAAAGGTACCATTCCAGTAAACTGAGGCACTAAGCACAGTGCTATCTATTCAGTCAACTCCTAAGCCCTAGGAACTAGGGCTAGATATTGGGAATCCACTCTGTTATTAAGCATATTGTCTAGAATAAACTTCCAAAGTTGAAAATGTTGACAAAACACACATAGATAAGCACAATTACAATTTTAGAGTCAACACCTAACAAAGAAATATTGCTTTAGGCCATGTTTCATGAACATTTTACAAGGTACAAAATCACAAGCAAACAAGCTAAAACCCTTCGATCAATACATTAAAATTACACATTTAACACACCAGTCAGAAAGCTGTTAAGGAAAAAGTACCAATTTCCTACTCTCCAGACAGCATTAAGGGAGGGTATGGGGAGGGAGGAGGGAGAAGGGTTCAGGATGGGGAACACAGGTATACCTGTGGTGGATTCATTTCGATATTTGGCAAAACTAATACAATATTGTAAAGTTTAAAAATAAAATAAAATTTAAAAACTAAAAAAAAAAAGATGCCTAAAGCAGCTTCTTTGGTCAAACCTGTAGGAAGTAGAAAAATTTTTCAATACTAAAAAATATTTAGAAAAAAAAATCATTAATGACTTAAATGGGGTACAAAAACTACATAAAATAAACTCCATAGGATGAAACTTTTTAAAACTTATATGTACATGTTTTAATGCCATTCTCCCAAATCATCCTCCCCCTCCCTCTCCCACAGAGTCCAAAAGACTGTTCTATACATGTGTCTCTTTTGCTATCTCGCATACAGGGTTGTCGTTACCATCTTTCTAACATGTGTACACCCGTGGCAGATGCATGTTGATGTATGGAAAAACCAATACAATATTGTAAAGTAAAAAAAAAAACAATAATAAAAAATTTAAAAAAATAAAATAAAACTTATATGTGACTTCATTAATATTCAAGAAAATTGATTAATTTATATATTTACCATGAAAAATGTTTTTAGCTTCATTGTAATGAAATCATCTATGTAATGTACTAGTTATGAACATGTAACTATTATTTAAAATTTTATTTATCCTATGAATTAGCTAAAATAATGGAATGCTTCCCTTGTGCAAAGCAAGTGGCATTCAAGTCATACTTTAGGGCCTCCAGTGTAAAAGATGACAACAAGAATGCAGTGAAGATTAGTGTAATTTTTGTGGGGAAGACTTACAGTGTGGCTATTCCAAATGGAGAAAGAGTCAGCTCAAGAGCAAAACTTTGCTTCTGTTCTATTCATTTGAAGGACATTTATTGCACTTACACTGTGCCAAGTACTCTTGTAGGTCCTTTACAAATATTAAGCTTTTGAGTCTCAGAGCAACCCTAGGAGGTAAGTTGTATCATCATGTCCATTTCACAGATGAGACAATCAAGGCACAGAGAGACTCAGCAACTTGCCCAAGAAAATAAGCGGCAGACCCAGGACCCAAACAGAGTCCACACCCCCAACCACTAGAATGTGCTGGCCCCTTTGAATGGTCCAAGTCTGCCCCCTTATTTGATGTGCATTTCTGCATTCCCTCTGTCCTACATTCCCTTCTGTGATACTGGCACAATTATTATTTCATCAACCAATCTTTATATAGGTTCTTAGGGAACAGTAGGCAAAAGCAGACATTGTTCCTGTTCTCATGGAGGTTGTAGTCTGCTGGGGAAGACAGGCATTACAAAATAATTGCACAAATGAGTGTGAAATTGCTAATTAGGGTAAGTGATCTGAGAAAAAGGCAGGTTCTTTCAAAGTACATGACAAGGAACCTGATATGGTCTCAGTAGTCAGGGAAGGTTTCCTTGAAAAGTGATATCAAGCAGCAGCACTAAATGCACTGTCATTAACCAGATGAAGAAGCGAGGGGGCTGGAAATTTATAATTCCTCTAATTTCCATGCAGTGAGGCCAGCTGAGGAGTTCCTTGCTGTAGGAATGAGCAGACAGATTGCTCTAATCCATATCTTAGGGATTTCCAGATGCTGTCTAGCAAAGGTGTCCATACAAGTATAATGAGATGACGGGACCAGATGAGTTGGGGCAAACACAGGCCCACTTGGGGGTAAAGGCAGTGCTTAAAGGCCTCCTTGTTTCTTCCTCTCCTATTAAAGCTACTGCTGCTAAGTCGCTTCAGTCGTGTCTGACTCTGTGCGACCCCACAGACGGCAGCCCACCAGGCTCCCCCATCCCTGGGATTCTCCAGGCAAGAACACTGGAGTGGGTTGCCATTTCCTTCTCCAATGCATGAAAGTGAAAAGTGAAAGTGAAGTCACTCAGTCGTGTCGGACTTTGCGACCCCATGGACTTCGGCCCACCAGGCTCCTCCGCCCATGGGATTTTCCAGGCAAGACTACTGGAGTGGGGTGCCATTGCCTTCTCCTCCTATTAAAGCACCCCCCATCAACTACTTACTATGTTGAGGATAAAAGTAGGAAGGAATTATGAATAATGCTGAGGGATATTTGTGAAATATTCATTCTTCCAACTGCTAGAACTGACATTAACTACTTCCATGGCACAAATGGATCTCACAAGGTCAAAAAGGTTTACTGTGAATTAGCTTGCACAATTTCATCCCAAGGACCCAGGATGTTCTGTTACTTCTAGAATTGGAATGGGCCTTTTCTAGGCCTCTCTGACTTCTTAAACACCCTCTTGAAATGTGAAGACCAATGGGGTTCACAAGAAAAGTAAAAGTTTGAACAGTGATGCATACAGCAGAAAGGCCACTTCCTGCCGTGTGCACGCCTCACTCCTATTAATATATTTCTCCATAGTGTTGGTTCTGTTTTTTAATAACACCACAACACTGCTGACTCACATTCACCATATGGTCCTCTTGGACTCCCAGGTCTCTGTCTGCTGTACTTGTGCCTGCCTAGTTAGTCTTTTCTTAACCGTTCTCTGTGAAATTAGTTGGATGTTTTCATTCCTACAAGAGCCTTGGATTTATCCTTATTGATTCTGATTTTGGTTTCAGCACATCACTTCTCTAAATTACGCCATTTTCAAGCATGCAACACTTTTTCGGGTCCCCATAAGGCCTCCCCTGGCTTACTTCTAGGGCCTTCTGACTGATTTCCTTGCCACCACCTTTCCCAATGACGATTCTCTCCTTGCACAGTCATCATGTCATGCTTCAGACAACAGAAAACAATAATTAGACAGCTTCCCCTTATGGAAAAACGAAGTTCCAATCCCTTAGACTAACATTCAAAAGCCTCTGTATCTGCACCCAACCTTTTTCCTCCCAAATTCTGACCCCACGGAGCCTAAATATCAAGCACACAAGACTCCTCACCTCTCCACAACATTCTCTGAGCTCCACTGGGTTTGTTCATGCTATTTTTCTAGAATGTCACCATTCCCAGCCCTAACCTTTATTTCTGCTCTATAAATCTTTTCAATGTTAAGGCCATATTCCATATTTTTCCCAATAACCCCATTCAACATGCCCTATAGCATCCACTGGGCTTCCACAACACTTGCATCACTATTCCAAACCAGTAGTTCCTCAAGGATTCTAAGGGTCACTAAACACAATGGTTGGAATAATAGGACTGGCCTGTTCAAGTTCTGGGGGAAAATAAGTGGAAAATAGGAAAAAATTTAATAGTTGTAGATTATAAAATTAGTATAAGGTTTTCAAAAATAAACCTCTTTTTGATACATTTTGGTTCAAAGTACACAAACTTTTTCAAATAATCTTCTTTAACTGACTACTGCTGCAGTGTTATTCTTTCAGAAGCTGATAAAGCCACAATTTGGAGGTTATAAAAATTTTAATTTGTGTGGCTCTAGTGGTAAAGAACCTGCCTGACAAGGCAGGAAATATAAGAAACTCAGGTTCAATCTTTGGGTTGAGAAGATCCCCTGGAGTAGGAAATGGCAACCCACTCCAGTATTCTTGCCTGGAAAATTCCATGGACAAAGGAGCATGGCAGGTTACAGCCCATGGGGTCACAAAGAGTTGGATATGACTGAAGTGACTTAGCATGCATGTATGCATGCATTATTAGGTCTTTACATATTATCCTTGTGTTTCAAGCATGTGTTTGTGACTCTGGTCTTACACCTGGATACTGAATAAATGGAGTTTAAATAGCAGTTGTCTCTCTTGGCACGAACATGGTCACCTATTTTTTTTCTACCAAAAGTTGAATCAGTAATTCTTATATTTTCTTATTGAATGAAGCTGAACTAAACCATGCACATGAAAAATGATCCTACATTTAGAATCTGGAGTATAAAATTACAAAACTCTATATCTAAAATCTTACTGGTATCAGAGTAAGTTGTATGCACAAGTTCCTATGGAGAGGAAAAGAAAGACACACTAAATGTGTTGAACAAAATGATTATATTCTTCTAGAATGTAAAAATAATGACATGAGTATTTATGGTATAAATGTAAAAGTGGTTCTGATGGTTCCCAAGTTCTATTTTCATGTGGTGTGGGCAGCAAATAGTCTTAGGTGCTGTGGGAACCCTTGAATTTGAGGAAGAGTGATTTCCAATCACCAAACTGGATTTGGATTAGGAAAAAAACACCTTACTTGCCCTGCCAGAAGCCAGTACTCTTCTACTCAGGTTGGGTTTTCCTACAGTGAAATATGTGATTCCTCTCACTGTTGGAAAATGTAGGAAAAAATCCCAAACATAGTCACTGGAACCATAAGAACAAAAGGATAAGATGAATAAATGTGATGCAAGGACATAAGAAAGAACACATGTATACCTGTGGTGGATTCATTTTGATATTTGGCAAAACTAATACAATTATGTAAAGTTTAAAAATAAAATAAAATTAAATAAAAAAAAAAAAAGAAAGAAATAGTATTCTGAGAAACCATAGGGCAAAATCTCAGAAGAGGAGAAATCTGGGGGAAAAACACTGGGAAACAAAGTAGGCTTATAAGTATTAGGTTCTAATTTCTAGAAATAGTAGTCATTTCATAGCAAGGCAGATTGGTGAATCAAACAGGTCAAATCACTTGGTAAAGGAGTTATTTTCTCAATTCACCAACGGAACCACTTTCACCAACAGAACCAGTGGAGTTTTCTGAACCCTCTACATGCACATAAAAAGGGCAGAGACATTGTAGGCAAGAATGTCCAATTCAGTCAACAAAGACAAAGTGAGATGAGCAACGTTTAAGAATCCCAGGTGAAGAAAAAATGGCAAGTATGAAGATCAAGAGACGTAAGTGAACTGCCATTAAAAACCATGGGGCCAATGGAAGTAGGAGAGAATGATCCAAAAGCAAATGTGTATACACACCACTCTTCCACCACACAAACATACACACACATACACACACACACATACACACACTTTCCTTATACTTAGATATGTGTGTGTGTGTGTGTGTGTAGATAGATAGATATAGATATATTTAATTACTTAGTAAACCTAGCTATAATTTTCATTCATACTGAAAATTTTATCAGTCAAAAAATATTTGTCACAGTTATGGCATTTTAAAATAGTACTACAGAATAAGGAATAGTTGAATATATTTGAACTTGCCATTTCACTATGAGGTTATATATTAGCTGCTGCTGCTGCTGCTAAGTCACTTCAGTCGTGTCCAACTCTGTATGACCCCATGGACGGCAGCCTACCAGGCTCCCCCGTCCCTGGGATTCTCCAGGCAAGAACACTGGAGTGGGTTGCCATTTCCTTCTCCAATGCATGAAAGTGAAAAGTGAAAGTGAAGTCGCTCAGTCATGTCTGACCTCGATGCCATGGAATGCAGCCTACCAAGCTCCTCTGTCCATGGGATTTTCCAGGCAAGAGTACTGGAGTGGGGTGCCATTGCCTTCTCCAATATATCAGCTAGGATGGCCTATTGAGCAGTCAGACTGAGTGAATGTGCCCACACTTTTGCTACCAATCTGGATAGTGACAAAGCATAGAGTTTGCATCTTAATAGAGATGATGAAAGTGAAAGTGAAAGTCACGCAGTCTGTTCAGCTCCTTGTGACCCCATGGACTATACAGTCCATGGAATTCTCCAGGCCAGAATACTGGAGGGGATAGCCGTTCCCTTCTCCAGGGGATCTTCCCAACCCAGGGATTGAACCCAGGTTACCTGAATTGCAGACAGATTCTTTACCAGCTGAGCCACAAAGGAAACCCAAGAATACTGGAGTGGGTAGCCTATCCCTTCTCCAGCACATCTTCCCAACCCAGGAATTGAACCGCGGTCTCCTACATTGCAGGCAGATTCTTTACAAACTGAGCTATCAGGGAAGCCCTAATAGGGATGATATATATATATATATAAATCAACAGAACACTGATCATGCTCTCACCTGATTAATTCCACCACTCAACTCTTGACAAACTACAAAAACCTAGCTACTCAGGAAAGTGAGGCTAGCGATGGGAATTCAGGTACAGTTTTCTTTTGCGTCTGACTTTTTGGCAACCTCTCTTCCCCTTTCAGCAAACACTGCTCAATGCCCTATGACCCTGGGCCAGTCATTCCAGGTTTGTCCTCTCTGAAAAGTATCTATCCAGTGGTCTTTCTTCAAGGAGCTTGGGTATGATCTAGTTAACACGATAAATGCCTAAATCAGGAAAGAAATTGAGAATAAGTCACTTATGTGTCTTTTAAGACATTCCAGTAACATTAGTGATTAGACCTTCCGGCAAGGAAGGTCTAATCATGATAATTGAGTGGGTATTTTCTCAGCTCTTTAACAGAGCTGTCAATGTGTAATCATACAAGAACTGGAAGAAACAGAAAATAAAAATCTTAACTCACCATTATTGTTGTGTGGTCGCTAAGTTGTGTTTGACCCTTTTGCAGTCCCACAGACTGCAGCCCACCAAGCTCCTCTGTCCATGGAATTCTCCAGGCAAGAGTACTGGAATGGGTTGCCATTTCCTTCTACAGTAGATGTTCCCGACCAAGGGATAGAAATTTGTCTCCTGCACTGCAGGTAGATTCTTTACCACTGAGTCACCAGGGAGGCCCTATCTCACCATTACTATCTCGAATTATTTCCAGAAATACCCATTCAACACTTTATTTTGCTCTCTCTTCATATTTCATCGATCTTTTGAAATTCAAACTTCCCTGCATTTATATAAGACGATACTGTTTGTATTAAGAAAGATTTGTTGTTGTTGTTGTTGTTTAGTCGTTGTCCGACTCTTTGCGAGCCCATGGACTGTAGTCTGCCAGGTTCCTCTGTCCATGGGATTTCCCAGGCAAGAATACTGGAGTGGGTTGCCATTTCCTTCTCCAGGGAATCTACTCAACCCAGAGATAAAACCTGTGTCTCCTGCACTGGCAAGTGGATTCTTCACAGCTGAGCCACCAGGGAAGCCTCTAAAAAAGATTACTGCTTACTTAAAATAAGATTGTGTTATTATATAGTAAGAGTAAATGACTTAGAAAGATGCACAACTGCAAAATGTCCACCTTTATGTTCTATTTATTACAACCCTTTCCTGAAATAAATTTTCTTTTTTCCTGATTATAAAAGCAAAACATGTTCATTAGAGAAAAAACTTATCTTTTTTCCTCAAGGGGCCTTTTACTTACTGATCTGTAAGAGGTCATTAACTATGAAATAGAGTAATAAGATTTTGTATATAGTACATTTCACAATTTTTATATGTATAGTGTGCTACTTTGGGCTCCTCTATAGCTGAGACAGTAAAGAATCCACTTGCAATGCAGGAAACCTAGGTTCGACCCCTGGGTCAGGAAGATCTTCTGCAGAAGAGAATGGCTACCCTCTCTAGCATTCTTGCCTGGAGAATCCCATGGACAAAGGAGCCTGGCAGGTTACAGTCCATGGGGTTGAAAAGAGTCAGACACAACTGAGTGACTAACACTAACTTACTCCTTTATTTTGTCTTATTTTTTTACTACTTAAAAATGTATATCATAGGTCATATCAACCTACCAATTGTTTACTTTTAAATTATTTTCTTTTTTTTATGTTTAGAAAGGCTTTCCCTACATGGTATCGAAGTCACATGTATTTCTAAGTTATTTTTGCGAGAATTTTTCACAAAGTAGTTTTTAAATTAATTTTTATCAATTGGCTATAATAAGCTAACAGAAGTCCAGAAATGGCAAAAAAAAAATCTCTCTAAAACCTGATATTTTTAAGAAGATCCCATAATGACACAAATGGAAAGCTACTTAAAATATAATAAAAAGTTATCACAAAAGCATGAACAATGTATATCTGAGAAATTTGACAAAACAAGCATAATATTGTTTTGCAATGAGTAGGTCAGGATAAAAAGCACTATAGGTACTAGAACCAATACATCTGCATCTAGATGGTCATGGGTTAAGAGCAGCAAATCTTATCTGTAAATCATTTGTATAATAAACTAATTTTAATCTATATCAGTCTGTAGAATAAAAATGCCTGTTCACAAGTTTTTATTTCATGTCAATTAAGTTGAATAGAATATCTGTTGGTAGCATGACTGCAGAAGTCCTGGGTATAATCAAACTCCTCAGGAAGCTATATAAACCAATTCAAAACTTACAGCAAACAATATGGTCATAATCACTAGAGCCCTTGATTCCTATCTGTATTCTTAGGATTTGCATACCGATTTCTTAATAGAAGAGTTTCCCTGTGGCTCAGAGGTAAAGAATCCGCCTGTCAACGCAGGAGACACTGGTGGCGCAGGTTTGATCCCTGGGTTCACAAGATCCCCTGAAGAAGGAAATGGCAACCCACTCCAGTATTCTTGCTTGGAAAAATCCCATGGACAGAGGAGCCTGGCAGGCTACAGTCCATGGGGTCCCAAAGAGTTGGACACAACTTAGTGACTAAACAACAGCTTCTTAATAGAGAGCTATGCAGAAAAAGGTGTTCATTTCTAAACTGTTTGCAAACAAGAATCAGAAATAATCTAAATATTTTTAAATGCAATGAAATACATAGCCATTAAATGATAATTACCAAAGTACAGAACAATAGGAGTCCACTTATAAATTTTAGAAATAACCATATGTGTACTATGGTTACAATCATGCTGAAAATGAACATCAAAAGCATGTTCGAGAAAGCCAACCCAGAAATGCGAACAACGTATGCCATGATGGAGACACAAGGATTACAATTTCTCTTCTTAGAAAAAGTTCCTTGACTACAATGTTATTTGTGCAACAAAAATAATTAATAGAAGCTTTATAAATGCCTCACATCAGTATTTCCTCTGGTGTATTTTGTACGATATCATTATTCCAGCAGGATTGGGCACAAGAGAGCCGGCTGTTAAGAGTTTTTTGTTTTGTTTCATTTTGCTTTGTTTTGGCAAATGAATATAAGCATCTAGATATCTGATATTTAAATGCAGTTCAACTGAGTTTTGTTGTTTGCTTTTCTGCCTGTTAACTGACAGAAACTTTCAAACACTATTTAAAAAAGCAAAAACATCATTTCCAAAGTTTAGTTGTATATAGCATCTGTTTGAATGAAACAATGGTTGGAACTTATCTCCCACCAAAGACAGTTTTTATGCTCCTTTGAATGCTTAGTTACCTCAGTCATGACCGACTCTTTGCGACCCCGAGGACTGTAGCCCACCAAGCTCTTCTGTTCATGTGATTCTCCAGGCAAGAATACTGGAGTGGGTTGCCATGCCCTTCTACAGGGAATTTCCCCTACCCAGGGATCAAGCCCTGGTCTCCTGCGTCTTCTGCGTTGCAGGCAGATTCTTTACTGCTGAGCGACCAGGGGAGCCCTATGCTCCTCTAGATATTTTCAAATCACTACAAATATACAGCATTATTAAGATCTTGATCAGTCTAGGGGTTACTCTATTGTTCATAATCTATATCATAATTACTAAATTATGTATTCTTTAATATACTCTGGTTGATAAAATGCAAAGGTTATGATCTTAGATAATTATGCAAACTATGCAATATGATAACTCATGGGAACTCACTGTGTTTTTTCTAATTCTCCAAGAATAACTCTTAACTTTTTAGATATCGCAAAGCTGACATTTCCAAATACCCTTAAATTTATACAAACTTCCATTCACTTGCTACCTTAGAAGGGTGAACATATTTAAATTCAGTAAGTTTACTAAATTACTCCCATACTTACTGAACATAAACTAAATTATAGATATACACGGAAAGTGATATTTAGATGAATATAACTTATCCTAGCTTTAAACCCATCCACAGTCAAGTGTGCAGGCTGTGTAGTGGGATATGGAGCCAGGGCAACAACTACGGAAACAAATCTAAATGAGGTGTAACAAAGGTGGGATACAAAAAGGGATTCATAAGTTAAGAGAATGAGAGGGAATCATATTAAGGAGTCAGAGTCATCAAGAAGGGAGGATGAATACTAGATGCACTTAAAGAACACGTAGAATGTCTCCTGAGTAGGCAGCAAAAATGAGTCTCACAGGCAGCTGTGAAGGAGAAAAGAGGTATAATGAGACAGCAATGCTGTGCATGCCAGCACAGAAGGTTCACGCAGAGGAGCATGGGAATATCTTTCTGGAACATGAGCTTGAGTTTGGAACATGGGTACTCTGAGTGGCAGGCTAAGGTACTTAGATTTAATTTGGTAGCCACAGAAGTGCACCAAATGTTGAAAAGCAAGGAAAATTTAAAACTATGAAAGCCTAATCTGGTGCAGGTATGTCATGATTAGGAGCTATAACACTGGAAAACTGACACTAAGGAAAAGAAAGAGGGGCAGAGGAGGGGAGAGAGAAAGGGAGAGAGAGAGTGGAGATTAAATTATGTGACAGGAGGACAGTAGAGAATTATGCAGCAGCTTGGGACATTTTTGGATGGCTCAAAAATCTGACATCACAAAACCAGCAAGAGAAAAGAGTTTAGAAAGTTCATATGTCAAGAATAATCAATGATGTTGAAAAGAAATCAATTACTTAACTAGGGGAATGTGGTCAGGAATGGAATCTTAACAGGACATGTAATCTTAAGTACATTCAATGAATCCGTCTAGAATCATATTTAAATTTAATGCTATCACAGTAGTACTTTTGCAAAATAACACAAGCATAAAATACATGTGGGACAAAGGCTAGAAAGAAGTAAGATAAGAGAATATTCTCTCTAACCTGTCAAAATCACTGGGGTCAGAAAGCTCCAAAAAGCTTGTTCAAGCATCTGTGAAGTCACTACCTAATCCCCAGGGCTGAATTACTACCTAGGGATTTGAGTCCAACTCTATAATTCTATTTACTGAAATGTAACAGGCTGAGAGGGTAACATCTGTTTATCCATTAACTCTGTCTATTTAAAGAGAAGTAGAACAGAAATTGATTACTTCAGCATCTTCAACCACACCATGACACGGTGGGAGAACTCTTGAGGCTGGAGGAATCAATTATCAAATCCAGGGTATATAACACCTTTCAGGAAAGTACTTAGGTCTTTTTAATATCCTTAATCATTTGGTGGGTTAATATTTAAAATATTTACTGATATGATTTTCAGTTCAGTCATCAGTCGTGTCTGACTCTTTGCGACCCCATGGACTGCAGCATGCCAGGCCTCCCGTCCATCACCAACTCCTGGAGTTTGCTCAAACTCATGTCCATTAAGTCAGTGATGCCATCCAACCATCTCATCCTCTGTCATCCCCTTCTCCTCCCGCCTTCAATCTTTCTCAGCATCAGGGTCTTTTCAAATGAGTCAGTTCTTCACATCAGGTGGCCAAAGTATTGAATTTCAGCTTCAGCTTCAGTCCTTCCAATGAACATTCAGGACTGATTTTCTGTAGGATGGACTGGTTGGATCTCCTTGTAGTCCAAAGAACTCTCAAGAATCTTCTCTAATACCACAGTTCAAAAGCATCAATTCTTCAGCGCTCAGCTTTCTTTATGAGTCCAACTCTCACATCCATACACGACCACTGGAAAAACCGTAGCTTTGACTAGATGGACCTTTGTTGGCAAAATAACATCTCTGCTTTTTAACATGCTGTCTAGGTCGGTCGTAACTTTTCTTCCAGGGAGTAAGCGTCTTTTAATTTCATGGCTGCAGTCACCATCTGCAGTGATTTTGGAGTCCAAGAAAATAAAGGCTATCACTGTTTCCACTGTTTCCCCATCTATTTGCCATTACGTGATGGGACCGGATGCCATGATCTTAGTTTTTTGAACGTTGAGCTTTAAGGCAACTTTTTCACTCTCCTCTTTCACTTTAATCAAGAGGCTTAGTTCTTCTTCACTTTCTGCCATAAGGGTGGTGTCATCTACATATCTGAGGTTATTGATATTTCTTCCAGCAATCTTGATTCCAGCTTGTGCTTCTTCCAGCCCAGCGTTTCTCATGATGTACTCTGCATATAAGTTAAATAAGCAGGGTGACAATATACAGCCTTGATGAACTCCTTTTCCTATTTGGAACCAGTCTGTTGTTCCATGTCCAGATCTAACTGTTGCTTCCTGACCTGCATATAGGTTTCTCAACAGGCAGGTCACGTGGTCTGGTATTCCCATCTCTTTCAGAATTCTCCACAGTTTCTTGTGGTCCACACAGTCAAAGGCTTTGGCATAGTCAATAAAGCAGAAATACATGTTTTTCTGGAACTCTCTTACTTTTTCCATGATCCAGCAGATGTTGGCAATTTGATCTCTGGTTCCTCTGCCTTTTCTAAAACCAGCTTGAACATCTGGACGTTCACGGTTGACATATTGCTGAAGCCTGGCTTGGAGAATTTTGAGCATTACTTTACCAGAGTGTGAGATGACTGCAATTGTGTGGTAGTTTGAGCATTCTTTGGCATTGCCTTATGATTTTAGCAACTCAAATCATTTTTAGAAGTGCAGTAACCTCCCCTGCCTGTGTACTCATGTATCAAAGCCTACACACCTTGCCTATCTAGGACCTTAGGCTACTATTTCTAGACACCTGTTGTGTATTATTGTGGGCATAAAGCAAGTGAGCAAGGTGAATGTTTTTGCTGCTATGGAAATATCATTTAATTTCCTCATTAGTAGGTATATAAATGCAAAACCATAACATTTGCTTATTTACCAAGTGTGGCAACTGATCCTATTTTTCACATCTGAGGACAAACTTCTAATGTTTTCAACAGTTCCTTTAAGTAAGAATTAAGAATGTAACCTGTCTTGCATTTTAATGTTTACGAACTGATTTGTTGTACACAAGAGAAACAAGAGAATGGAACAAAAAACATATGTAAGTCATAATTTCTCCTTAAAGTAGGAAATATCTCCTTAAAGATGAAAATATCTGTTTACTAACAAAAAAAAAAAAGTTGTGACATTAACTTTAAAAAAGGGATTTCTTTAAATCATAACTTCCCTTATACTTAGGATTCACAATAGGCTATGATAATTACAAAACTGGACATCAGCAAGTTACCTATCAAATCAAGAAAGGTGTAACTGACCTCTTCTTTCCACCCTTCCATCAAGTTTTCTCTAATTTGAGCTTTGCAATCAGGTAGTAAGTGGTACGGAGAAGGCAATGGCACCCCACTCCAGTACTCTTGCCTGGAAAATCCCATGGATGGAGGAGCCTGGTAGGCTGCAGTCCATAGGGTCGCTGAGGGTCGGGCACGACTGAGCAACTTCACTTTCATTTTCACTTTCCTGCATTGGAGAAGGAAATGGCAACCCACTCCAGTGTTCTTGCCTGGAGAATCCCAGGGACGGGGGAGCCTGGTGGGCTGCCATCTCTGGGGTCACACAGAGTCGGACACGACTGAAGCGACTTAGCAGCAGCAGTAAGTGGTAACTGTGCAGATGAAGCATAAAATTTTAAAAAGTGGCAACATTCTAAAAGTCATTCTTTCTACCTACTGCCTGATTTGCCAGTGAACTCCCTACTCGTGATGGTTTCTCATGCTTGAGCTGCTTCTCTGAAAATGAAGCAAACTAACCTTTCCCTTTCTGCTTCCCCCCTTCCCTTGCGTTCCCAGCTTTCCTGATAGCTCTATTAGTAAAGAACCGGCCTGCAATACAGGAGAGCTGGGTTTGATACCTGCGTTGGGAAGATCCCCTGGAGAAAGGTAAAGGCTACCCACTTCGGTATTCTAGCGTTCTTTCATTTTCTTTTCATTCACTTCTCAATTTAATACTACTTCAGATTTCTGAGCTGACCATTTTCCTGAAGCTATTCTGGCAAAGATCAACATGAGATCAACTTCTTACTGAACAAATACAGTGGCCTCTGTTTAGTCTTGACCCTGCCTGATCTCTGGACAGCATTTGGTGATTGCCTTTCATCCCTGGAAACACTGCACACTTGGGAAACTCTTCTCATCCTAGGAAAAAGTTGAGGAAAACCAACTAATGGAGGGCTCACCTCCACCCTGCCTCCTACAATAAAATCAAGTGATTGCTCTGCCTGTGCACAGAACAACGGTGTGAAAACAATTTGGCAAGGGCCAGATACATAGAGAAGTTCCCTTTTTACTGATAAAACTATTTCTGCTCGTTATATAGACACTATTAGAAAAATATCTCTACTTTTTGCTAGAGACGTGACACACACTATTAACAAGAGATACTGCTTTTCCCTCTTTTATTGAAAGCATATTTCGCACAAAACACTAAACTCATAAGAGTTACAGTTTCATTTAGCAAGCTACATTTTTAAAAAGTTACTGGTGCCAATAATTGATCAGTGAGTATAAGGAAGAAGAATGTAACTAGAAGGAAAATTCTGCTGGCTTAAATATCAGAAATCAGGATAAAGGGAGACCAAATCTAACACCACTGCAGCCTCAGAAGCAGACCACGCATCATTTGGCTGCTCATCTGGCCACTTCTCACTGCCTCTTCTCATGGCCAGCCGAGTTCAGAGGTCCCTGAGACCAGACTGTATGACCGCTGAAATCCTAAAGCTTTGGCCACAGAAGAGCCTCCCAGCTGGTTGTGCCATCTCTTACCCTCCTTCCTCCCACTGGCCCTCAAAACCCAGAGACCTCATGGGTGGAAGCAATGAACAGATGTAAGATTTGATTTTACAAATTGCCTTTCTTTGCCTCTGTCTATTCTGGGTAAAAATCTGAACTAAGCGTTCAAAGTGAGAATAACAGTTCTCTCTCTGCCACGTTTTGTTTTGTTTTCACTTTGCTGATTTCCTTGACTTCAGTGGTAAATACCTTATTGTTTCCTCACTTTCTTTCTCATCAAATGCTTTTCATTTCTTGTTTTTCTCTTAAATGATGGGTGTTCTTGAGGATCAGGATTCCACACTTCTTAGAGCACTTCAGACAACCTCTGGGATGATTCATCTACTTCCATGGTTTTAACTGCCTCGTCTTTGCTCCTAAATTCCAAATTTGAATACAAATAACTTCAGAAGTCCAGACCTTATTCATAAATGTCTACTGAAAACTGGCATCTCTAAGCTCCTCAAATTTAACATCACCCAAACCAAACATCAGCTTGCTCCCAAACTATCTATTACATGAGGAGGACAAACAATAAAAAGCAGTTACCCTTGTCTTCGCCTTTGCCCTCTGTCTCTTACATCTAGATGGTCCCTAAGTCCTCAGAGTCCTGTATCATCAGTGCTGTTTTCTCCATCCTTCCTGCCATGTCATACATCAGCCTTCTTCTAAGCACCATGGCAACTATATTATCCATTGATCCCTAAATAATTTACAACCCTACCTTCATGCGTTTTCCTTAGCCTGGAATGCCGTTTTCTGATTTTGCTTTTGCTTTACAAGAAAGTTCTATATGTTTTTCAAATTTCCATTCAAATGTGAATCTTCTTGACATTTTTCTAATTTTGTTTAACCTTAAATACTCTTTCATTATTGCTACCCAGAACTCTGTTTAATCTTCTGCATACATGCTAAGTCATTTCAATCATGTCTGACTCTTTGCAACCCTACAGATTGTAGCCAACCAGGCTCCTTTGTCCATGGGATTCTCCAGGCAAGCACACTGGAGTGGTTGCCATGCCCTCCTTCAAGGGATCTTCCCAACCCAGGGCTTGAACCTGTGTCTCTTATGTCTCCTGCACTGGCAAGCAGGTTCTTTACCACTAGTGCCACTGGGAAGCCCCAGTCCCAGTCATATTCTTCAGCTATTTGTTTAAAGTCTGCCTTTCCTACTAGATATCCTAAGAGTAGAAAGCCCATCTCACTCATACTGGTATTATAAATAGGGCATCTTACATAAGAAAGGCAACTTAAAATGTTTTTTCAGCTATATTATAGCTAGACGTGAGTACAATAGTTAAATATTAATTTTAAAAGTAAAATATTCCTTTTCATGATTACAAGAACACAGTAAAATTCTACTTTATAATGTATATTAGCTTTCAGTTCATCTCTTGTGAAAAATGTATGATTTAAAATTATGACAAGGAGTAATTTTTACTTTCTAAATGGAAAAACTAAAACTACAAATAATTATTAGAATTGCTAGCCTTACATTATTTATTTATTTTATTTTTATACATTATGCTATAATGTTCACCATTTTAAAGTGTAAAATTCAGTGATGTTTTTTTCTGTATATGCACAACCAGTAGTTGCGACCATCACAATGATATATACTTTCAGAACTTTCATCACCCAAAGAGGAAATTCATACCCATTCATATTCACTCACCATTCTCCTCTCCCCAACCCTGGTAACCACTATGCTATTTTCTGTCCTTAGAGATATGCAGATGACACCACCCTTATGGCAGAAAGTGAAGAGGAACTAAAAAGCCTCTTGATGAAAGTGAAAGTGGAGAGTGAAAAAGTTGCCTTAAAGCTCAACATTCAGAAAACGAAGATCATGGCATCCGGTCCCATCACTTCATGGGAAATAGATGGGGAAACAGTGGAAACAGTGTCAGACTTTATTTTTCTGGGCTCCAAAATCACTGCAGATGGTGACTGCAGCCATTAAATTAAAAGACACTTAATCCTTGGAAGGAAAGTTATGACCAACCTAGATAGCATATTGAAAAGCAGAGACATTACTTTGCCTATAAAGGTCCACCTAGTCAAGGCTATGGTTTTTCCTGTGGTCATGTATGGATGTGAGAGTTGGACTGTGAAGAAGGCTGAGCACCAAAGAATTGATGCTTTTAAACTGTGGTGTTGGAGAAGACTCTTGAGAGTCCCTTGGACTGCAAGGAGATCCAACGAGTCCATTCTGAAGGAGATCAGCCCTGGGATTTCTTTGGAAGGAATGATGCTAAAGCTGAAACTCCAGTACTTGGGCCACCTCATGCGAAGAGTTGACTCATTGGAAAAGACTCTGATGCTGGGAGGGGTTGGGGGCAAGAGGAGAAGGGGACGAAAGAGGATGAGATGGCTGGATGGCATCACTGACTCGATGGACCTGAGTCTGAGTGAACTCCAGGAGTTGGTGTTGGACAGGGAGGCCTGGAGTGCTGCGATTCATGGGGTCGCAAAGAGTTGGACACGACTGAGCGACTGATCTGATCTGATCTGATAAATTTGCATATTCTGAGCATTTTATTTAAATGGGATCAAACATTTTATTCCTGGCTTCTTTCACTTATTTAATAAAATGATTTCAAGGTTATTCATGTTTTCACATGTATTAGTACTTATTCCTGTTTATGACTGAATATTACCCCAAAGTATGGTGGCTCAGACAGTAAAAAATATGCCTGCAATATAGGAGACCCAGGTTTGACCCCTGGGTCAGGGAGATGCCCTGGAGAGGAGAAAGGAATGACTCCCACTTCAGCATTCTTGCCTGGAGAATTCCATGGACAAGGGAGCCTGGAGGGCTGCAGTCAATAGCATCACAGAGTCAGACACAACTGAGTGACTAACACAGGATGGATATATCACCTTGTTTATCTGTTCTTCAATTGATGGTCATCAGTTAGTTTCACTTTTTGGCTACAACAAATAACACTGCTACAATGATGGCATACAGGGCTTTGTGTAAACTGATATCTTCATTTCTCTCGGGTGTAAACCCAGGAGCTGAATTGTTGGATCACAGGCAACTCCCTTCTTGAGGAAGTACCAAACTGTTTCCCAAACAGGCTGCCCCATTTGAAGCTATGCTTTCTATATGGGCTGAGATGGGGTCCAGCTTCATCCTTTTGCCTGCAAATATTCAGTTTAGGACAAAAAAGCATGACACTGAAAGATGAGCCCCCCAGGTCTAAAGGTATCCATTATGCTACTTGGGGAGGAGAGCTACTAATAGCCCCAGGAAGAATGAAATGACTGGCCCAAAACAGAAATGACACTCAGCTGTGGATATGTCTGGTGATGAAAGAAAAATCTGATGCTGCAAAGAAAAATATTGCATAGGAACCTGCAATGTTAGGTCCATGAATCAAGGTAAATTAGATGTGGTCAAGAAAGGGGTGGTAAGAATAAACATCGACATCTTAGGAATCAGTGAACTAAAATGGATGGGAATGGGCAAATTTAATTCAGATGACCATTGTCTCTACTACTGTGGGCAAGAATCCCATAGAGGAAATGGTGTAACTCTCCTAGTCAACAAAGAGTCCGAAATGCAGTACTTGGGTGCAACCTCAAAATGACAGAATGATCTCGGCTCGTTTCCCAGGCAAGCCATTCAACATCACAGTAATCTAAGTCTTTGTCCCTACCACCAGTCCTGAAGAAGCTGAAGGTGATCAGTTCTATGAAGACCTACAAGATCTCCTGGAACTAACACCAAAAACAGATGTTCTATTCATCACTGGGGACTGGAATGCAAAAATAGGAAGTCAAGAGTTACCAGGAGTAACAGGCAAGTCTGGCCTTGGAGAACAAAATGAAACTGGGCAAAGGCTAACTGAATTCTGCCAAGAGAATGCCTTGGTCATAGAAAATAGCCTTTTTCAACAACACAAGAGATGAACTTACACACAGACATTACCCAATGACCAATACCAAAACTAAATTGATTACATTCTTTGTAGCTCTTGAAGAAGGAAAAGCTGTAGATAGTCAGCAAAAAGAAGACCTGGAGTGACTGTGGCTCAGATCTTCAGCTTCTCATAGCAAAATTCAGGCTTAAACTAAAGAAAGTGGGGAAAACCACTAGGCCATACAGGTACAACTTAATCAAATCTCCTATGAATATGTAGTAATGGTAATGAATAGATCAAGGGATTAGAACTTGTAAACAGGATGCCTGAAGAACTATGGACGGAGGTCCCTAATATTGTACAGGAGGCAGCAAACAAAACCATCCCAAAGAAAAAGAAAAGCAAGAAGGCAAAGTGGCCATCAGAGGAGGCCTTGCTGCTGCTGCTACTGCTAAGTCGCTTCAGTCATGTCCGACTCTGTGCAACCTCATAGACAGCAGCCCACCAGGCTCTGCCATCCCTGGGATTCTCCAGGCAAGAACACTGGAGTGGGTTGCCATTTCCTCCTCCAATGCATGAAAGTGAAAAGTGAAAGTGAAGTCGCTCCGTCATGTCCGACTCTTAGCGACCCCATGGACTGCACCCCACCAGGCTCCTCCGTCCATGGGATTTTCCAGCCAAGAGTACTGGAGTGGGGGAGGAGGTCTTACAAATAGCTAAAGGAAGACGAGAAGCAAAAAGCAAGGGAGAAAGGGAAAGGTATATTCACCTAAATGCAGATTTCCAAAGAACAGCACTGAGAGACAAGAAGGCCTTCTTCAATGAACATGTATAAAATTAGAAGAAAACAACAGATGAGGAAAGACTAGAGATCTCTTCAGGAAAATTGGAGATATCAAGGGAATACTTTGCCCAAAGATGGGCACAATAAAGAATATAAACAGTAGAGAGCTGGCAGACACTGAAGAAATCAAGAAGTGATGCAAAGAACACACAAAAGAAATGTATAGAAAAGATCCAAATGAACCAGATTACTACAATGGTATGGTCAGCAACCTAGAGGCAGACATTCTTAGGAGCAAAATCAAGTGGGCCTTAGGAAACACTGCTGTTAATAAAGCTAGTGGATGCTACAGAATTCCAGTAGAGCTCATCAAAACTCTAACGGATGATGCCATCAAGGTGCTGCATTCAGTATGTCAGCAAATCTGGAAGACCCAGCAATGGCCACCAGACTGGAAAAGGTCAATCCTCATCCCAATTCCCAAGAAGTGCTGTACTAAAGAATGTGCTAACCACTGGACAATTGCACTCCTCTCCCATGCTAGTAAGGTCATGCTTAAAATCTTGCATGCTAGGCTTCAGCATTATTCAAACCAAGAACTTCCAGATGTCCATGTGCATGTGTGCTAAGTCACTTCAGTCATGTCTGACTCTTTGCAACCCTAAGGACTGTAGCCCACCAGGCTCCTCTGTCCATGGGATTTTCTAGGCAAGAATACCGGAGTGGGTTGTCATGCCCTCCTCCAGGGGATCTTCCCAACCCAGGGATCGAACTCACATTTCTTATGTCTCCTGCGGTGGCAGGCAGGTTCTTTACCACTACCTGAGAAGCCAAAGAAAGAGGAACCAGAGATCAAATTGCCAACATTCACTAGATCACAGACAAAGACAGGCAATTCCAAGAAAACATCTACCTCTGTCTCTGACTACACAAACACCTTTGACAGTATGAATCATGATAAACTGTGGAAAGCTCTTAAAGAGTTGGGAATACCAGACCATCTTACCTGTCTCCTGAGAAACCTTATGCAGGTCAAGGAGCAATGCTTAGAACCTCGTATGAAATAACTGATTAGTTCAAGATTGAGAAAGGAGCACGACAGGACTGTCTGTTGTCACCCTGTCTGTTTAATCTACATGCTGAGCACATCATGAGAAATGTCGGGCTGGATGAGTTACAAGCCAGAATCAACATAGGTGGGAGAAACATCAACAACCTCAGATATGCAGATGATATCACTCTAATGACAGAAAGCAAAGAGGAACTAAAGAGCCTCTCAGTGAGGGTGAAGGAGGAGAGTGCAAGAGTTGGCTTAAAACTGAATATTAAAAAAACTAAGACCATGGCACCTGGCCCTATTACTTCATGGCAAATAGAGGGAGAAAAGGTGAAAGTAGTGAGATTTCCTCTTCTTGGGCTCTAAAATCACTGTGGAGAGTGACTATGGCCACAAAATCAGAAGATGTTTGCATCTTGGCAGAAAAGCAATGACAAACCTAGACAGTGTGTTGAAAAGCAGAGACATTACTCTGATGATAAAGGTCCATATAGTCAAGGCTATGGTCTTCCCAGTGGTCACACATGGTTGAGAGCTGGACCATGAAGAAGGCAGAACACGGAAGAATTGATGCCTTCAAACTGTGGTACTGGAGAAGACTCCTGAGAGTCCCTTGGACAGCAAGGAGATCAAACCAGTTAATCTTAAGGGAAATCAACCCTGAATACTCAGTGGAAGGACTGATGCTGAAGCTCCAGTATTTTTGTTATCTGATATGAACAGCAAACTCACGGGAAAAATTCCTGATGCTAGA
The DNA here is from genome assembly GCF_032452875.1 of Bos javanicus. NCBI lineage: Eukaryota > Metazoa > Chordata > Mammalia > Artiodactyla > Bovidae > Bos > Bos javanicus. Next base: position 56,076,772 of record NC_083878.1, read on the forward strand.
AAGATTGAGGGCAGAAGGAAAAGAGGAAATCAAAGGATGAGATGGCTGGACGGCATCACTGATAACAATGAACTTGGGCAAATTTTGGGAATTGGTGAGGGACAGAGAGGCCTGGTGTGCTGCAGTCCATGAGGTTGCAAAGAGTCAGACATGACTGGGCAACTGAGCAACAACAACAATTCAGTTGTCACAGAATCAACTGTTGAAAAGACTACTTTTCTCCCAATTGTCTTTCTACTCTTGTTGAAAAATAAATTGGTTATAAATATATGAGATTATTTATAGCTGATCAAGTCTATTCCATAGATCTACATGTCGAGACCAACACCACCACCACTCAACCTTGATTAGTAGTATTATAGTACGTTTTGAAGTGGAGAACTTGAATCCTCAAATTTTGTTCTTCTTTTTAAGAACTGTACTTGGCATTCTTGATTCTGCATGAATTTTAGGATTTGTTTGTCAATTTCAGAAAAAAAAAAAAAAGGCAGCTGGAATTCTGACAGCAATAGCACTGACTCTGTAGATTATCTGGGAGAATACTACCATCTTAACAGTATTAAGTATTCTCATCTGTGAACATGGATGTCTTTAGAACTGCCTCAGTTTCTTTCGGTATTAGGGGGTGATTTTCAGCAAGTAAGTGTTTGGTATTTTTGTACTATTAGATATTTGTACTTTCTTGAATGAAAGGCAAAACTGTAACAGTATAGGTTGTTTTATAATTATAATAAGAATAGAAATCAAATCTGTTCAAAGTTAATATTCTAATAAAACTTTTATGATGTCATATACTTATAAGTTTTTGATATGAATATTTTAAGTAAATACCCAAAATAAGTATTTATTTTTGTACAATTACTTGGTATTGTTAAGAGCAATTCTGCAACTACAAGTTAGGCAAGCAAAATAAAATGTAATATATCTGGACTTAGGAGTTCAGCTATTCATAATAGCAATGGCAACAAACTTTCTTTCACTGGCAGCCAGGCATTAAGAAAATTTCCTCAGATATACAGATCTATTTCAAATTTTTTAAACAGACTACAAAAGAAAACACATATATGCTGCTCATGGATATTTTTATTCAAGCTTATATTGATAACTTTGTAACTTACACTTATTTGTGTAATTCTTAAGGAAATACAGAATTATTATAAAGTTAACTACATTTTTGAGAACTAGATTTACTGATTCAGCATTAATGCAAATATCTTACAACCCTATGAATCATTACTTGCCACTTGCTACAAATTTTACATCCACACTCAACATTCTACAATGAAAAAATTTCCAGTTTTCAACAGTGAATTTATATCATCTATTACAGTATGTTAGTATGGATCACAGGATCTTAAGGTGATGGGTTCATTAATGACAAATCAATACTGATATGTATGCATAAAGCCTAGACCAGATGAGTAATTACAATTCAAGGCAATTTGCCCATATTCTCAATCTGCAGAATCAGTGAAGGGTTTTCATTCAAAATAATAATTTCCCGTGATAAAAGATCATGAAAATAACTAAAGTTAAGCGTCCCCCAAGGTTTGAAAAAGAAGATCTAGTGCCAAAAAATTTAATTCTGGGCAGGAACTGGAGACTTCCAAAGCTTCTTAGTGGTGCTGAACTGGCCAGTGTCAGGATTTATGCATTTCTAAAAAACAATGCTGCCTGTAAGATGGAAAGAGTATGTCTTACAACAGCTTCAATATGAAAGCGATGACAACATAATACTTAAAGTATCAAATAGCTAAATAATAAAGTCATTTAGATAAATTTTTAAAGTTTAATACCATGAGCATTATCATAAGCATGTTAATATTGTCTTCAGAACACTGTTCAATCAACTCAGTCCAAGATTGAGAAAAGACAAAACCCAGACCTGAAGGGTCACATATGAAAATGTTCATACAGGCCTAGAAATGCACTTAGTGAATATGTGGAAGTGAGTACAAGAAACCTATGCATACCCTGTGTATGTAGAGAAAGGCTCAACACAAACTGATATTGGCAATTCTCCGGTGGTTCAGTGGCTAAGACACCACCTGCCAATGCAGGGGGCCCAGGTTCAATCCCTGGTCAGGAGAATAGACCCCACACGCCTTAACTAAGAGTCCACGCGCCACAACTAAAGATCCTGCATGCTGAAGGGAAGACTGAAGATCCTGCGTGCCATAAGTAAGACCTGGCACAGTCAAATAAATAAATAAATACTGACATTGGTATATATACAATAATATATTTGGCTTACTATGGAAGAAAGAAATATTGAGAACAATTTTAAAAATAAAAAGGTGTGCTTAGACTATGGTATAATGTATTTCATATATGAAGAATGAATCATTCATACATCAAACAGAAGAAAAAATATTTTACTTAAAATTAGAAAAAAACCAAGGACTTCCTTGGTGGTCCAGTGGTTAAGACTCTGAACTTCCACTGCAAGGGAGTGCAGGTTTGATTCCTGTCAGGGAACTAAGATCCACATGCTGTGTGGCGTGGCTCAAAAAATTGTTTTTAATTAAGAAATAGATAAAAACTAATAAAAAAATGAGTACTATTCTTTTCATATATATATATATATATATAAATTGAACCATGAATTGTTATATTATACAAAGAGGTCATACAAACCAGTAAGAAAACACAGGATAAAAAACAAATTTTTAGAAGAAAATATTTCAACAAGGTGACCTGGTTTAAAACCAAATACAAAAATCAAAAGACGTACTTTCTATATCAGCAATACCTTTTCAGGAAATGTAAAAGAAAAGTAAACCTTTTCCTAACAGCAGAAATACAAACAAGACAGTAATAAACTTAAGATGAAATGAGAAAGACTTTCTACTAGGAAGAAAACAATTCATAATACTAAAGGGCACCCCCCCCCAAAAAAAAGGCCTTAATAAATGGAGAGACATGGCAATGGAAAGACTATGAATTAGAAAATTGTTACTCCTCCCTCAAATTATCTTAAGTACAATACCAATTAAAATACCAAAGGTGTTATTTATGAATTTGATAACCTGGTTATCATAGTCTTCTGAAGGAAAGGTACAAAAATAGATAAGGAACTTTGGAAAAAGGAAAGCCATCACTTACTGGATATCACAGTATACTCCTATCAATAGCAGTTATAACAGTATAACAACAACAATTTTTTTTATATCCAGAGGATAAAAAAGTCCTATAACTTAAGATAAATAACCCACCAGAAAAACATGTGCAGAAACATGAACACACTCATCAGAACAGAGGCAAAACTTGGCCATTAGGCACAAAAAGAAAAAAAAAGGAAAAATAATCAACCTTTCTAAAAACCAGAGAAAGAAGCTCTATGACAAGGATACTATTACCAAAAGGCATGTGAGGTCTGGCTGCTCACCACTCAAGAGCCAGTCCAGGCTGGTGGAAAGGAAAGTTTGCTTTATTTCAGATGCCGGCAACTTGAAGGGAGAGCAGACATCATCTGAAACAAAGCAAACTGTGTGTGTGTGTGTGTGTGTGTGTGTGTCACTTAGTCATGTCTGACTCTTTGTGACCCCATGAACTGCAGCCCACCAAACTCTGCCATCCATGGAATTCTCCAGGCAAGTGTATTGTAGTGGGTTTCCATTCCCTTCTCCCAGAGATCTTCCCGACCCAGGGACCGAACTTGTGTCTCCAGTATTGTAGGCAGATTCTTTACCATCTGAGCCACCAGGGAAGTCCAAAGCAAACTTTTCTTTCCAATAACCTGGCTTTTTATTGGCTTTTGAGAAGCAAACAGCTAGACCCCACATACCTTTCAGTAACAATACCATGTTTACTTACCAGTGGTAAATTTTCCAAGTTTAAAACTTTTATGTTTTATAAGAAGAACAAGGAAATATGCACTTTCACATCTACTTATGGAATATAAATCAGTACAACTAATTTGAAGAGCAATTAGGCATCAACTATTAAAATCTAGAATGCACATATCTCATGACCCAAAATTAACAGGTATCAAGCTACCCTTCAAAAATATGTATGTGGGTAAGAAAATGACACAAGAATATTCACCACAGCAAAGTTTGAAATAAAAGTAAAATAAAAGGCACAAAGGAACAAACTGTCTATCAAAACATACAGATTAAATAAACCATGGTATAATCACACTATAAAAAAACAGGCAGCAGTGAAAAAATAATAATGATAACTCATGCTACCAGCTAAGGTGTATGTGAATCAAAAATGATATATACAACCATCCTATCACTTAAGTATTATACATTATGCATAATATATATTATATTGATTATATATATAATACATATGATGTATTATATTGATTATATATGTGTGTGTGTATATATATATATAGCCCAGAGATATTGACGATCTGTATCTTTGAGGCACTCCCATGGGGCCACCAAAGTCAACTTCCTGCCCATAACACAGCCCATAGTTGAAAGTAGATCTATGAAACATTTCATCTCTGTAGACAGCCAAAAACTAGAAACGTAAATTCCAACCAATGTAACATTATATAGAAATTAGCATAGAGGAAGATTTTTTTTATTGTTCCAGTAAGTGCTTTAGTATGTTTAGTTTAAAAAAATAGGACACAAAATTGTATCTCAGTTTTGCTTTAACAAGTCCCCCACCAAACTCAGATACACTCAAAGGGGAAAAAGCTCAAAATTAGCTCAATGTTCAATGAATAGTTGGACAGCAATAATTTTTATTCTCAAGTTTCTTTTTCTGGTTGCTTTCTAGATGTTCTACAATGGGCATGTATTGTCGAAGGGTCAGAGACAAAACATGTTCTTTCTGAAACAGTGTATTTTCTGTTATTGCATTCTTGAGATACCTTTATACAGATAATGCCAAAATATTTCTCTACTCCCAGCCTCTGCCCTTCATTTCAGTCCCACTTGTCAGCTGCCTACTTAGCAGTTAGCAGCATCCCTGCTTCAGTTCTCCTGGTTGTGCCTTCACCTCTCCCACTGCTGTGCTCATTGATCCTATCTTCCTGCTGGCTCAGCCCTGTCCCAGTTCCCAGACCAACGCAGGACTGAACTGAAAAGTACTAACACAAAGTCCTCTCCTTCCCCATCTCTGCCCCATCCTTTGCTAAAGCAATGTTTCCAATTTGTGGTCTGCCTAGACTTTTGATCCATGCCCCTGAGAAGTCAGTACCATACTGTAATACACACTGTATTATACTCTGGCATTTAAACCACTCAGGCACTTTTCACCTTTACTAGATTGTCAATTTATGGGGATCAAGCATTAATACTATTCTTACTCATATACAGAGCCAGGGCTATGCCCCCCAAAACAGCATTTTGAATAATTTGTAAGAAAGTATCTGATGAATGACTGCAACATTTGTTGAACCAGAAACTTGTCTGATTTGTTCAAAGGCAGAATGAGTTTGCAGAATTAATACAATCAGCTAACATTTATCAAGAAACCAATGCGGGCCCAGGGTTGTACCAGGGAAATATTAGAATAAGCAAAAGTATGGCTCCTCTCCTTGACACAGTTAGAATCTAAAGTGGTTGACAATTAAAAAAAAAAAAAAGAATAATTACTGTTCTAGCTTCTGCCTTAACAAGCAAAACATGAAAATCTTCTTGCCTGAGGTCCTGATTTCACAGATGGGCAAACTGCAATCGAGTTTGCCTGCCTGGATTCCAGACTACTGCCAGCACTGACTTTTGCCTCCTGTCCCAGCTCCGCGGGCCCCAGTGTGCCTGGATCTGCCGATCATCATTTGTATGCTTGCCCACTATGCACAATTCTCCTGGATCTAGACTCCCTCCCACTCCAGTTCAAGCTATGATCTAGGATCTAAATTTCTCCCTTCCTCTTTTCCTAGGGTACCTCTGTCACCTGTTTCTATGTACATACCCACAATAACAAGCTGTGACTGCAATCCTTGTTTTCTGCTTCAATCTCTTTCCCACAAGACTGACAACATCATGGCAGGCCGCTAAATCAACTTGAAACAAACACTGTTGCTTGCTGACCCAACTGTTCATTTCCTTTTCTTAACTGAACTTCCATTTAGCTCAGCCATCCTCTTCACCTCCACTCCACAGCCAGGAGCTTCATGGATAGCTGACCCATCTCAGCCCCTACAGCTAGCTGAACTAGGGACCCAGTGCTGGCCAGTGAGATCAGAGATAAGGGAGGACTTCTGGCAAAAGTTTCCTCTTTTTTTTCTGGCAGACATCACTACTGCATGATGGTGTTCTCAAAACTGCAGCAGCCAAGACAACACCAAACCTAAGGATGAAGTCTAGATGCAGACGGATCATGGAGAAGAGCAGAGAGGGGATACTGACCCAAGGTCTGCCACTAGAGCCACCCATCCTCAGCATTTCTTGTCATTTTTACAAATTCTTTTGAATGCATTCCCTTTCCTCTGCTGCCAGGTTACAGATAAGTAAAGGGCATATCTCAGAAGTTTTATTTTCTACTTCAAAAAAGTAACTTTAACATAGGGATTGGTTGGATATTCAGGTTGTTTTTAGTTTGAAGCTATTATGAGTAACACTGCTATTAATTTTCATGTAAATGCCTTTGTGCAGGTTTTCATTTCATCTGGGAGTGGTTGTACTATAACAGTATTTTTAACAGTAGGAAGAAAATGTTTCCTAAGGTGTTACATCCCACCAAGGTATGAGGGCTTCATTTGCTTCAGATCCTCTCCAAAACTTGATATTGTCAGTATTGTTAAATTTAGCCATTCTAGTGTTTGTACAGTGGTAGCATATTGTGGCTTTTATATTTTATTATTTGAGTGAACAAAAGACAAGCACCTCTTTGTATGCTTACTGCTCATTCATATATCTTTTTATGAAATATTTCTTCAGATATTTTGTTTTGGTTGGATTGTCTTACTGAGATGTAAGCATTCTATATACAATCAGAATAACTACTCCATTTTCAGATATATAGAGATAGAAATAGAGATACATAGGTCTAGCAAATCTGAAGTCTTTTGAAAAACAAGTTTTTGTTTTTGTTTTTTAATTTGGATAAAGTCTAGTTTATCTTTTTCCTTTAACTTTATTATTAAAGCCTTTAGGACCTACTTTATCTAACTCATCTTTGCTGCTGCTAAGTCACTTCAGTCGTGTCTGACTCTGTGTGACCCCATAGACGGCAGCCCACCAGGCTCCCCGTCCCTGGGATTCGCCAGGCAAGAACACTGGAGTGGGTTGCCATTTCCTTCTCCACTAACTCATCTTTATCTAACCCCAAATCATAAAGAGTTTCTCCTGTAATTTCTTCTGCTAACTGCTAAGCTGCTTCAGTCGTGTCCAACTCTGTGTGACCCCAGAGATACGACTGAGCGACTGAACTGAACTGAACTGGGCAAGGGAAAGCATGTGACACTGAAGGTAAAGGTTTTTCTCAGGCAGGAGCAGTATATATTTCAAAAGAAAAGAAAAAAACAAATAGGAAACAGTAAGAAATAAATCATTACGCCTTGAAATTTTAAGGGAAATTCACAAGTGGAATTACAGAATTTTATAGCTAGAAGACACTTTATCGTCATGTCCATTGCAAGTCACTTAAAAAAGGTACAGATTAAATTAATAAGCCTTGGAGGGTTTCCAGTTTGTTTAGTCACACAGTAAAGAATCTGCCTGCAACACAGAGACTCGGGTTCAAAACCTAGGTCAGGAAGGTCCCCTGGAGAAGGGAATAGGTACCCACTCCAATATTCCTGTAGAAACCCATGGACAGAGGAGCCTAGCGGGTTACAGTCCATGGGCTCGCAGAGTCAGACATGACTGGGAGACGTTCACTTCCCTTCACTTAGTCAATCAGCTGAAAATCTGGAGGAAAAACCCAGGTGTCCTAATTCCTGATTCAGTTTTGTGATAAAATTGTACTTTCTAGCCCAATGCTCTGCATGGAGCAGACATTTAAAAAAATACCTGTTGAATGAATTCATGTTAGATAAATGTGATTTTTAAAATGCATAGATAGCATAACTGAATAGAGGGATAAATTTAGATGATGACACTTTTTTTTTTTTCCCCAATGAGTTCTGTATATACTTCTTTATGCCATTTCTGCATTTAGAAGGAAAACAGAAGCACATTTTGTGAAATTACTCTGGCAGGTATCGATGTCTAAAGAAAAATACTGGGGACAACTGGTATACTCTCAAGAGTTAGGGGACACCTTTTCTAAGAAATAGTTGAGGGCAATTAGCTCTTTATGAGGTAGTTAAGGGACATTTCTACCTCCTTACTAAAAGATGCATCAATGATATTTAACAACTGCCTCAATCCAACCAGTCAATCCTAAAGGAAATCATTCCTGAATATTCATTGGAAGGACAGATGCTGAAGCTGAAACTCCAATACTTTGGCCACCTGCTGCAAAGAACCAATTCACTGGAAAAGACCCTGATGCTGGGAAAGATTGAAGACAGGAAGAGAAGGGGATGACAGAGGATGAGATGCTTGGATGGCATCACCAACACAATGGATGTGAGTTTGAGTAGGGTCTGGGAGTTTGGTGATAGACAGTGTAGCCTGGCGTGCTGCAGTCCATGGGTCACAAAGAGTCAGACACAACTGAGCAACTGGACTGAACTGACTGAACTGAACTCAAGCCCTATGAATTAAAGACAAAATTTTAAGACTGTATTCTTCTCATGGAAATGTTGTCTAATCAGAAAATCAGAAGAGAATGAACCATACCCTGTTATCTTAAAGCTCAAGAATCATAAGGTAGAAATAAGATAGATACAAAGAAACAGTAAGAAATAAAATGATACACAGAGAACATCAGGACTGCTTTACAATGTACCAGAGAAACAGATTTGGAAAAAACTTGCTGACAGTCCCTCCCACAGGCACACCAAGGGACCAGAATGACTGATAGTGAGCTTTAGATGTCACAAGCTGATCTCATGTTACATAAGAAAATCGGCTTCCCCACCTCGGAAATTACACATGCCACCAGTGAAGAGGCAGTAAAGAGGCAAAAAGGATAGCTGAACCTGCTGGGCAGAGAGCTCCAAAAACTAACATGAAATTTACACTTTCTTTCCATCCATCATTTCTGAGCCCTCTTGCCCTCTTGCTCTCTACTTACAAAATAAATACCCAACTCAAAAGTTGATGGAGACAGATCTGAGTTTTGCCCACTTGCTCTGGTACAAATATCAGATTCTCTGGTCTTTTACGGAGTCACTGTGGTTTCTGAGTAGCTGTCAAAGAACTGACATACCCCCACTGGAGTTCATGGCTTGAGTTGTGAAATATCAAGGTGCCATGAAAAAAAAGGATCTTGGATTTACCGCAGATATCTAACAAACAATATAAGCCCCATTTACACATACAAGCATATTACAAGTGTCCTATTAACTGAACAAGCAGTTAAAAAGTTTTTAGCTCAATAGATGAAACAAAATTAACTTTATCTCATCCTTATTCTACTTTTCCATGTTCTCTATAAGTTAAGGTCATTGCTTAATTTATAGAGAACATAGTTGCTTCTTTTTCATTCCTGTTATTGCACATTATCTTCACATCTGAAAAATAACAGTCTGAGTTGTATATACAGATATGGCCTTTAAATAAGAATGAATAAAAGCCCTATAAAATTAAGCTGTATAAGGTCAGACTATCACTTTTGTATAATGAGTTACAATCTCAAAGAGCTGTGGAATGCATATTTGTGGTTGAGTTAGAATTCAGCTCGAAAGTAAAAATTCACTTACAAGGAAAATTAAAGCATCTAGAAGTAGTTTTTCAAAAATCACTGGTGCTTTAATATGAAACTGACTAGAAGTGATACATTGGAAAAAGTTTTATTTACATCTGCTGCATCCTTAAAACATCAGAATATTAAGAAAGCTTCCAAAATGGGAAATAAAAATGCTACAGTCTGTGTCTGTTAAATTTCTAGTTTTGGGAAACATATTCATGTTTTTAACCATATATATCTTAAGATAATATCCCTGAGATTAATTTTGTGTATATTAGAACTACAAAAAATAATTATAGAGTATTTTACTATTTTGGAGAAAAGAATGAAATTATGTCTATCTATTAAAAATAAAGTAAACATGAGTACTATAAACACTGAAACTTGCAACTTGTAGGTAAATTATTCTGGAAATCCTTTTTCTATAAAACAACACAAATCATTTACACTTTTGGATCCAATAAACACCAGTCAAAACTAAAGACATGTCAACAGACATAGCCAATGGGCAACTATCACCCCACACTGAGCTGGTGTTTACCTTGCTCAGTGCACAATCCCAGACAGACCTTCTGTTGCCATCACACCCTAGTCTCCCAGCAAACACTTGAAAAGAGCATAACTCATTGAGAATCATTAATAATCTCGAACACCAAAAAAAAGAAAAAAAAGAAACTTCCAGCAAATACAAGTACCCTAATAATGCCCAGCTTTGTGTATGACAAAATAAAATAATAATGGCTACTATTCTCCAAGTATGTATTCTGGAATATTCCTTGTAGTTAAGGCAAAACAAGAGAGAGTTGAGATAATCATGATATTAAATCTTTATTATTTAGAAAGGTCAACTTTCTGTCTTGAAGTTTAAAGAAAAAAGACAGAAAGAATACTCTGGGTCCTCACTGTGACACAGACCTTGAATCCTGTGTCTTGGTGTAGGGTTTTGTGTAAGACAAAGAACTGAAACAGGTCCTCTGGGTAGCTGCACATTCTGTGATAAAATGGATCCCACAATACAACAAGTTGTCTTGTCCCGAGTGAGAGGCTAATTACTCTGACCGTATGTGTTTAACACTGTTTAATACACTCCCCAGTAGTCAAGTAATCAGTTTTCCTAAACACACCGGTGTTTCTCCTCTCTGCTTTTGTTCCAGCTGTGTACCCACCCTGCATGAAACCCTTCCAAGCCCCACTGCAACTCCTGAATATTATCATTCTTAGACTACATAAATAACTGTCCTCTCCAGAATCCCTCTAACCACTTACCTGCTTTTTATTTCTTTCCAGCATATAATCATATATTGTCTTAGATTGTTTTAAATCATTTTCCTAATTATAATACTGTTTAAGATATGCTTTGTTTATTCCAAGTACTGTGATTAACATATTTAACCCTTTAAGTAATCCTAAGAATCAAGGTCTACCATAATTCCCATTTTGCAAATGACGGGAAGGGCTTAAATAATACACAAGGGCATAACACTACTACGTAAGTAGAGCATGCACTCAAATCTAAAGCTCTCTCCAAAGATCTTGCTCTTTACCACTGTGAAATATGACCTCATGCAAAAGCCTGTTCTCAACTAGGCTATAAGCTAAGGTCAAAGACAGTGTTTTTTTACTTCTTTTCAAAACCTCATACACTTAGCTTAGGGTTGCATGGTTTTAAGAGCTCTGAGAAAACCATAGAGAATGTTCCAGAATATTTGCTACAGGGTCTATAAGATGTACTACTGGGTTTTTATCTGTACCATACATTGTTAAAGGTCTAGTCAAGTAAAGCAAGAAGTCTCCAGAAGTTAAATTCTTCAGAGGAAGTTGGTTGGACTTTATCTGTAAAGTGAATAATGATCAGAGTAGCAGAGCTGCTTTTTTAAGACACTAGTTCTTCAGTTTCATATTTTGTTCATTTTACTCAAGTCTCTCTCAAAATCTTGCTGTAAACAAATGTTATCTTCTCTTCTATCTGTTAATAACTTGTAAATTTTGTTTTCACTCACTAGATGAATGTTTACAAAGGAGACAAATAAACAGTATTTTTCTTTCCATAGTAAGCACAGTATTAAAAACAGAGGCATACACCCACATCACTCTGTAAATCAAAACTGCGATCAAGGAAGAGCAGGGCTGTCTGAGGGGCTGCCTCCTCCCCTAGCTCACAACCACAAAGCTCCACAGAGAAAGAACAGTAGAGATGCTAGAAGAGGGGAAAGTCATTTGAAAGTAAATTAGGACAAAACTAACGGATTGTGTTCATATAAAACTACTATCAAAGGTTTTTACTAGCTTCATGGCATTCCAGGGAAATGAACAAAAGCAAAACAGAACAGCCCTGCCTACAATTGTGTTAGCTATTAAGTAATGTAACCACTCAAATATGGATAGGGTTGATGGCAATTCTGCAACAGGACATTGGTAACACTGACAATTCCACCAAGCTTCAGCCAAGCCATTAATGGAATTGCAATCCTATCAAGGGGAGTTGGGGCAAGGGGTGGATCCATCATTCCTAATATCATGCATTTCCCCCAAAAAAACTGATTCAGATGATTAACTGTGTCAGCTCTTTGTCAAATCAGCACTCAATCACTTTGGAAGGTAATTCTCTTCAACTCAACTCCTACTTTACATTCCCATAAAATATGAAAGTGCATATTGCACCACTAGCCTATAATAACTTAAATGAAAAGAAAAAAAAAATCAACAATTTGCTCCACAGCATAGTTTCTTACTGGAAGCTTCATTGCATCCACCATTAATTTCAGTCCCTCAGTCCCTCCCCACACATCCATTAAACATAAAATACAGCTATCTGTAGAAATTAAGGGTTTTTATTTGTGTGTTTTTTTAAAGGTGAGCATAGATAAAACAAAATACAGGCTTCTAAATAGTCCATTTCTGAGTTATACTTATCCTACTTGTTGGATCTTTCTGAAATGATGAATACACTAAAAATTCTGAGGCAGGGCTATCCCATCAGGTATGAATAAACTTTCAGCAGCAACACTTGCTAAAAGGAGCATTGTCAAATCACTATTAATATATATAACAGAAGGGGTTAGAGTGTAAGCTAAAGAAAGCAAAGTAAAATATATCACTTGGTGAAAATAAACGGTGCAAAACCAACTGAAATTTTAAACTGTTCACAACAGTCTCAAAGATAATTCAACTTTCCCATTGGTATACACCACAAACAGAATCACACAGTACTTTTCAAACATCTTCACGATTTCTGTAAGGTGCATGAGAAAAGGTAAGGGTATCTGCTAAAGGTATCATGCAGCTAATTCTATCAAAACGATATATCTCTAAGCCTGTGGAGTATAACCTCATCACTCCAGTCTATTGTCCTCCTTTAGAAGTTAACTCATGATGAACAAAAGTGCCTCTCTTCCACTCCTCTGCTCTCTGTTTTCCCCAAATCCATCTACCCTAGTGTTTTTGTATGCTGACCCAAACATTCCACAAATAATGCTGGGGTACACACATTAAAGTTTTAGAGTTTCTGCCTCTAAAGTAGACAGTGGCAGAACTAAGCACACAAGGGCTCAATTTCAAGGCAAATATTGGGCGGGTGGTTTGAAAATATCAATTCAAAGAGGCCTAGGGAAAAGAGATACAGGCATCCACCGCCACCACCCTCCCTCTCCCCTCCCCTCTTCCTCTCTTGTTCTCTTCCTCTCTCCTCGTCCCCCCTTGTGGCTTCTCACACAGAGACAATCAAAGCCGGGAAAACTGGGTTTTAAATTAGTGACACACACACTGGGAATATGTAATTCCCCAGAAGGAAAAAAGAAACTGCTACAGAGGGGCGTGGGGGGTTGTTGGCAACATGTCTAAGTGACAACCCTCCCCACCCCCACCCTAATACAGCACAAATCCACAGATTCTTCCTCGACCCTCTTCTCCTTCCAGTTCCCGGTACTCTATCCAACTTGACCCTTAATCCAAACAACACAGAGATCCACAGGGTATCCGCTGTGCAAGAGCGTGTCTCTCAGTAGATGTGCCCAATTTTTTGGAAGCCCCTGAATCCGGACAGTTGTACCAGGCAAGGGATCTCCCACTGGGGAAGGGGTGAAGAAAGGAGGAAAAAAAAGAGATGGAGACAAGAGGAAAGCGAGGCAGAGCTGCGCTCTGGAGCGACTGGCTGCAAGGAAGACAGGGAAGAAAGAAAGGGTGGGAAGGAAGCGGGGCTGGGAGAAAAGAAGAAAGGGATGAAAGAAAGGCTGGAAGGGGAGAGGAGAGAGGGATGTTGGGAAGGATGAGGGCGGGAGGGTTGGGGAGCAGGGAGGGAGGGGAGGACGCAGAGGATGGGAGGGAGACAAGGAGGGAGGGAGGCAGGCAAGGATGGAGGATGCTCTGCCTGGGACTCACCTCTGTGGGTCGGTGGGAGTTTCTCGCCCTCCTCCTCTCTCTCGTCCGTTCCCAGCAGCTGGAGGGGTAACCACTAACGGGACTGGAGAAGCGGCGGCGGGGAAGAGGGCAGCAGCTGCAGCAGCCGCCTCTGGCCGAGGTGCGGTGCCTCCCGCTCCGCCCGCCAGCCCGGGTCTCCGCCTCACTCGCGGCTGGAAGCAAAGCCGCTCCCCCCTCCCCCCGCCCGCCCCGCGTCCTGCCCAAGCGCGAGCGGCAGCGGCCCGAATCGCCGCTAGGGGAAGCGGCCAGTGCGCAGGCGCAGCCGCCTGCTCGCTTGCGCGCCCCCGCGGCCCCCGGGCCCCCGCGGCTCGACGCTCCGTGGGGCTAGGGCAGGCACGGGGCGGGGGCCACGGGCGCGCGCGGCCTGGGGAGCGCTGAGAGGGCGGGGCGGGGCTGGGCGGGGCTGGGCGGGGCAGAGCGGGGGAGCGAGGCTGGCAGCGCCGCAGGTGGGGGGAGGGGACAGTGGCGAAGGGGCACTGCCGAAGGGCGCAGGTGCCGTGTCCATGACAACAGCGTTACCCTGCGGGCGGGGACGCAATGAGCCGCCCGAAGACCAGGGACAGACACCCACCGAGTGCGGGAGAGGTCCTAGGGGAGAAGGGGATAGGGCTTGCAGAGCAGGAAAAAAGGGTGAGCGGGAGAAAGCGAGTCGCTGGAGGAGGGCAGGGCCCCAGTGCAGTGACGGTTGTGACCGACGCCGGAGAGAGGTTTTGGGGGACAAAGGGGAGACTGCGCTTTAAAAGGGACTAAAAGAGGATGGAAGTATTAAAACAAGTGAAACGTGCTCATTTCACAAGCCTGTATTGAGTGCTGTCTCTGAAAAGGGCATTGTGATTCTTTTATCAATTCAAAGACTGTTACTGAGACCCTAATTTGTACCAGGCACTCTACTTAGGCATTTTGAGATATCCAAAAATGGATAGTATAAGGTGTTTGTCCTCGTGGAGGTTATGCTTTAGTTGAGGAACTTACATGGAGATTTCATGGAGCACGTGCTCCGCCTACCACCATCAGCTGGGGCTTGATGATAGTGGAATGTAACTGTTACAAAAGTGCTAGAACCAAAAAATATGCACAGCTATATCAAACGTGAAAGGTAAGTTACAGCTGCCTTTGTTTTGCCACAGTGCCAAGTGACTTTTTAAATCAAGAGAGAAAAATAAAGACAAACAAACCAATGGCAGTTTGGTATGATAGAAGCGATACTGGCCTCCTCGCCTACAAGCATCAGTGTGTTTGTTCATGCACGGATTTATATCACATGGTGCACGCATTTTTTTACACTCCTTCACTGGCAGCGTCAGGTATGTTACACCCCCTCTCATTCCCAACCTGGTATCAGCTGCAGTTGTTTTAAGATTGTCAAACCCCTGTGATTTATTCTCTCCAGGCGATGACTTTAAACCTCTATCTCTATCTATTCCTCTTTCTCCCCCAATATATTTTTGCCTTTCTTTTATATTGTCATCACCACTTAACCATTAAAAAAAAAAAAAAATCCGTGGGAGAAAATGGACAGGAGTCACCAGATGTAGGATTAAGGAGAAAAAAAAAAAAAAAAAATCCCTCAACCTGGAACGATGCTTCAGGACCATGGACAGTGCTGTCGCATGCTCCTCCCACCCAGCTTGATCCTAGGCTCAGCCTATCGATTCTGGAGAAAGACGCTAAGAAAGTACTGAGCGTGCTTCAAGAAGTAAATTCCGAGTGCCAAATGATTTCTGATAAAACACAGGAACGGAGTAGAAAACGAGAAACGTGTACCGTGGACTGGAACAAGTAGGAAACAAGTGGGCTCAGCTAGATTTTGAGTAAAAAAATGGGTAAGATTTAATGAAGCACCACAGGACCCTAAAGTGGTAAGAGGGAAATAGTCCGCTCAGGGAGGTACTTGAATAAAAATAGGAAGTATCTTCCTGGAGTTGGAAAACACCTCTGATTTCAGATGGTCCAAGAACGTGGAAAAGGTTAAAAGTAGTCCCAGTTAAATGAGATACAATACTCTCTCAAGGATGTTTTGTTGTTACTCCGATTTCTCATTCTCTGGAAAGGCTGATGGGGAGATAAACCAAAACATACAGACCGAAGGGTTATGAAACCTCTGTTTAATGTTGAGAACATTCATTTGTAGCTTTGTACATTGTTTTAAATCAGGCTTAAATGTATAATTCTGTGTTTTAACTGGCAGCAGACAGGGGGGGAAAAAAAAAAACCTAATGTAAACCAAGTGCTATCTTGTCAAAATGAGATGGCCCTTGTCTTTGTCTTGTAGTGACTTTTTAAAATATTAGATATTATCTGGAAAAAATTTAAAAGTTATTTGTAAAATATTTATCTTTTTTAATTTTTTTGTCCGCATAATTAGTTTAAAATAGAATTAAAAACAACTGCGTAAAAGCCATCTCTTCTTTCTCAGGCCCCTGATCTTTCTCACTCTTCCTTCAAAATGCAACAAACTGTCAGTCAAATAATGATAAGAAATTACTCAGTCAATCCATTTAAGTAACCAGCAAGGAAATGACAGCTGAACTTTTTTTTTCTCTGTCTCCCAAAAATTTGCTAGCACTTTCATGTTTTGATTGAAGGGAAACCTCCAACCCCTACCTACTCTATGGAAACATCTAAATTGAGTATTTATTTCTCTCAGGTAATAGTATAAACATCCTTGTATAAATAATGGCTACTATTTAATACAGAGAAGCTATCATTTTATTTGTCCCCATTCTAAAGCAAGAGGAAAATTTTTAACTTTATTGCTTTTGTTTTGAGACCACTTGTGAGTCTGGTTGTTTTCAATTTTCTTGATTTAAGTGTTGTCCTTCATTTCAATGACTTAAACATACACAGCCCTACGAAAAACAAGTTTTCCCCTCCCCCATTCATATTAAAGACACGTCAACCTAAGTAAAAAACAAGAGTACTGTTTAAAGTGCATTATTGTATACAAATGGAAAAAATACTGTATATATTTAACATGCAGTGACATGACATGTAGGTTTTTAGAACAAACTCCAAACCAAATCTAGTAAATCCTAAGTAAAACCATCCCTAGTGCTTATACATTTAAGTATCAGGTCTCTACACACTGGGCCCCTCATTCGGTCTGTCAGCTCCTGAAATTTTTCAATCAAATCCTCCTGAGCAATTCATATTTTAAGTAGACTTTATATTTTATAGCAGTTTTAGATTCATAGCAGAGTTGAGAAGAAAGTACAGAGTATCCACATACCTCCTTCAGCTACACAGGCAAAACCTCTCCACACTATTGGTAGCTCGTCACAATGGAAGATTTGTTAAAACCTGTGAACCTTCATTGACTTATCATTATCACTTAAAGTCCATAGTTTGCACTAAAGTTCACTCTTGCTGAAATTTTTTTGGGTTTTGACGAATGTATAAACAGTGTATCCACCACTGTTTGATATATAATCATTTCAGTACCCTAAAATTCTTCTATACTCTGCCTATTCATTCTTCCCCTCAACCCCTGGTGACCTCTCATCTTTTTACTGTATCCATAGTTTTCCCTTTTCCAAAATGACATATAGCCAGAGTCATTCAGAGTGTAGTCTTTCAGATTCGCTTCTTTCATAGTAACATGCATCTAAGGTCCCTGCATGTCTTTTCATGACTCCATAACATTTCTTTCAGTGCTGAATAATGATACTCCAGTGTGTGGATGTTCTCCAGCTGAATAATATTTCTCCATTGTCTAGATGTTCTACAGTCCATTCAACTACTAAAAGACATCTTAGATGCTTCCAACTTTTGGCCATTATGAATAAAAACAACATAGGAAGTTTACTTTTTAAGATCTCCAAGATATGTCCGACCTTATCATGGATATTGCTGCATATGAGTGGTAAGGAAGTAAGTCAGTGTAAGTTTTAGTCACTCAGCCATGTCCGACTCTTTGTGATCCCATGGACTGTAGCCTGCCAGGCTCCTCTGTCCATGGAATTCTCCAGGCAAGAATACTGGAGTAGGTTGACATTTCCTTCTCCAGGGGATCTTCCCAACCAAGGGATTGAATCTGGGTCTTCGTGCATTGCAGGCAGATTCTTTACTGCCTGAGCCACCAGGGAAGCTCTTTCTGAGTAGTACCCAAAGATTTCTTAAATGTTTCAGCTTATTTTCTGTTGCCTTGCAACAGACTACTTCTATTGTCTATAAAATATCGGCCATTGAAACTTTCACTTTTGTTGTTTTTATGTACTCCATTATTTTAAAAAGCGCTAAATAACTTGTTTTGGAATTCTTGTTTTCTGCAGATTCTATCAACTATCACTTTCCATCTTCTAACATATTTATCATTCATCAGTTGCTCAGTCGCTAAGTTGTGTCTGATTCTTGGCAACCCCATGGACTGCAGCACACCAGCCTCCATTCTCCTCCACTATCTTCTGAAGTTTGCTCAAATTCATGTCATTGAGTCCGTGATGCTATCTAAAGATCTCATCCTCTGCTGCCCTTTTCTCCTTTTGCCTTCAATCTTTCCCAATATCAGGAAGTTTTCCAGTAAGTAAGGCTCTTCACATCAAGTGCCCAAAGCATTGGAGCTTCAGCTTCTGCATCAGTCCTCGCAATGAATATCCAGGGTTGATTTCCTTTAGAATTGACTGCTTTGATCTCCTTGGAGTTCAAGGGACTCTCGAGTCCTCTCCAGTACCACAATTCAAAAACATCAATTCTTTGGCGCCTACCCTTTTTTATAGTCCAGCTCTCACAGGTGTACATGACTACTGGAAAAACCACAGCTTGTCTATACAGACCTTTGTCAGCAAAGTAGTGTCTCTGTATTTTTTAATACTGTATCTAGCTTTGTCATAGCTTTCCTTCCAAGAAGCAAACATCTTTTAATTTCATGGCTGCAGTCACCATCAGCAGTGATTTTGGAGCCCAAGAAAATAAAATCTGTCACTGCTTCTGCTTTTTCCTCTTTGATTTGCCATGAAGTGATGGGACAGAATGCCATAATCTTAGATTTTTAATGTTGAGTTTCAAGCCAGTGTTTTCACTCTCCCCTTTCACGTGCATTAAGAGGTTCTTTAGTTCCTCTTCAATTTCTGCCATTAGAGTGGTAACATTTGCATATCTGAGATTGTTGATATTTCTTTCAGCAATCTTGATTCCAACTTGTGATTCTTCCAGCCAGGCATTTCACGTGATGTACTATGCATATAAGTTAAGTAAGCAGGGTGACAACATACAGCCTTGATGTACTACTCTTTTCCCAATTTGGCACTGGTCAGTTGTTCCATGTCTGATTCTAACTGTTGCTTCTTGACCCATATACAGGTTTCTGAGGAGGCAAGTAAGGTGGTCTGGTACTCCCATCTTTTGAAGAATTTTCCACAGTTCATTGTGATCCACACAGTCAAAGGTTTGAGCATAGTCAATGAGGCAGAAGAAGATGTTTTTTCTGTAATTCTCTTGATTTCTCCATGATCCAACAAATGTTGGCAATTTGATTTCTGGTTCCCCTGCCATTTATAAACCCAGCTTGTACATCTGGAAGTTCTCAGGTCACACACTGCTGGAGCCTAGCTTGGAGGATTTTGAGCATTACCCTGCTAGCATATGAAATGCACAGCTGTACAGTAGTTTGTACAGTCTTAGGCATTGCACCTCTTTGGGATATGAATGAAAACTAACCTTTTCCAGTCCTGTGGCCACTGCTGAGTTTTCCAAATTTGAAACATTTTGAGGGACAGGGAGGCCTGGTGTGCTGTGGTTCATGGGGTCACAAAGAGTCGGACACGACTGAGCGGCTGAACTGAACTGAACTGAGTGTAGCATTTTAACATCATCTTCTACAATTTGAAATAGCTCAGCTGGAAATCTGTCCCTTCTGCTAGCTTTGTTTGTAGTAATGTTTCCTAAGGTCCACGTGAATTCACACTCCAGAATGTCTGGCTTTAGGTGACATTGATCCAGCTCTACCAAACCATCATGGTTGCTGCTAAGTCACTTCAGTCGTGTCTGACTCTGTGTGACCCCATAGACGGCAGCCCACCAGGCCCCGCCATCCCTGGGATTCTCCAGGCAAGAACACAGGAGTGGGCTGCCGTTTCCTCCTCCAATGGTTATCTGGGTCAATAAGACCTTTTTTGTATATTTCTTCTATGTATCCTTGCCACCTGTTCTTAACCTATTCTGCTTCTGTTAGGTGCTTATCATTTCTGTCCTTTATTGTGCCCATGCTTGCATGAAATGTTCCCTTGATATCTCTAATTTTCTTGAAGAGGTCTCTAGTCTTTGCCATTCTATTGTTTTCCTCTATTTCTTTGCACTGTTCATTTAAGACCTTCTTGTCTATCCTTGCTATTCTCTAGAACTCTACATTCCGTTGGGTGTATCTTTCCCTTTCTCTCTTGCTTTTTGTTTGTCTTCTCTCCTCAGCTGTTTGTAAAGACTCCTCCTCAGACAATCACTTTGCCTTCTTGCATTTATTTTTCTTGGGGATGGTTTTGGTCACTGCCTCTTCTACAGTTATGCAGACCTCCATCCATAGTTCTTCAGCCACTCTGTCTACCAGACCTAATCCCTTGAATCTATTTGTCACCTCCACTGTATAATTATAAAGGATTTTTTTAGGTCACACATGAATGGCCTAGTGGTTTTCCCTGTTTAAGCCTAAGTTTTGCAATATTGAAGATGGAAATGGCAACCCTCTCCTGTATTCTTGCCTGGAAAACTCCATGGACATAGGAGCCTAGTGGGCTACAGTCCAAGGAGTCACAAAGAGTCAGACATGCCTGAGCGATGAACACTTTCACTTTGCAATAAGGAGCCCGTGCTTGAACCACAGTCAGCTCCCAGTCTTGTTTTTGCTAACTGTATAGAGATTCTCCTTCTTTGGAGGCAAAAGTGAAAGTGTTTCTCACTCAGTCGTGTCTCACTCTTGGGACCCCTTGGACTGTATATATAATATATATTTTATATGCCATTTTAATGTTTCCAAATGAATACAATGGGTATTTTACAAATCAGATGTATAAAATTTCTTCCTTTTGCATTTTAAAACTTTCCAACTGCACCGTTATATAGATAGATTATGATAGACAGAATAATGGACTTATCAAGATTTCCTTGCACCATTCCCTTGAACCTGTGAATATGTTACAAAAGGAACTTTGAAGATGTGACTGTTGTTGTTCAGTTGCTCCCTCCTATCTGACTCTTTGCAACCCCATAAATTTCAACATGATTTGAGAATGGGAGATTTTCCAGGATTATACAGTGGGTTCAATACAATCACATGAGCTGTTAAAAGCAGAGAAGCTTTCTTTGGCTAAAGTCAAGAGATATAGCGGAGTGATAAGGCAGAAGAGTCAGAGGAATTCCAAGCAGGATAGTGACTTGAATGCCTTAGCTGAATTTGATGGGGACCATAAAGCAGGGAATGAGGGTAGCCTCTAGAAGGTGAGAACAACCCCTGGCTGATAGCCAGCAAGAAAACAGACCTCAGTCCTACAGGCACATGGAAATGAATTTCACCAACCACTTGAATAAGCCTAGAAATGACTTGTTCACCGAGGCTTCCAGAAAAGAACATAGACCTGCCTACACTTTGATACTGGTTTTGTAAGACTTTAAGCAGACAAACCAGTCTAGCCTACAAGATTTTTGAACCACTGAACTGTGAGATATATTTAAGTCATTCCATTTAAGGGAATTTGTTAAGGCAGTGATAGAAAACAAATACAGAGAGATTTTATATCAGTTATGTTATCTGCAAAAAAAAAAAAAAAATTCGTTGGACAGCACTTATGAGTGCTTTTAAATTCCAGCATTACCGTATTCTAGTTGTGACATTGGGCAAGTTGCTTAATGTCAATCTAACTTAGTTTCACAGTCTGTAAATTGACCACCATTTTTATCTGTGCTCCTGACTTTGCTGTGAGAAGTAAACTGTCCATAAATAGATGTGCTCTTTAACTAATATTTTTAATATGAATGAGGAAATGAATGAGACATTAAGATTGTTACTTGCTATCAATATATTTTGACTACTTTGTGTCTGTTTCCATCATTTTTTATTTCTAAATTTTTTTTAAAAAAAAGAAAAAACAGCTGTAATATGTCTTCTCAAGCTAAATATGTCACTCCCATCTTCAGGCTCCCCAGTAGACCCAAGTTCCCTTAGAGGAAGATGGGGCAATTGCTTAATAAGTTTCAAAATTGTATCATTTTACTCTGTTATCCTGGAAGAGCATTCTTCTAAACTCTGTTCTAAGGAGGAAGAGTTCCAACCTGAATTCTTTCAATAGCAAATGACTGCAATCCAATTTAAATTAGTTTGAGTAAAAGGAACATTTTGGCTCAAATACCTGAGAAGTCTAAAGTGTATCTCAGTGAGGTTCAGCTAAATCCAAGACGTCATCAAAACTATTAATCATGGTGAAGGCTCTGATTGGCTACGCAGAGGCCTTGTGTTCATATACAAACCCATTACTATGATCAGAGAAATGAGATGCTCTTGTCCATATGCCCACTCTTGTGACTACATGCAGAAGGAATCTAAAAGACTTTGAAGTACCGCATGAGAAAGCCTACTGTACAAATGGAAAGTACAGCAACCCAGTTCATTGTGAAAGTGATTGCCACCATGATTTTTTATTGGTAAATTCTAGGTGAAATGCATTTTAAAGATTTCCTTGGAACTACCCTGGTAGTCCAGTGTTAAGAACCCACCTTTCAATGCAGAGGACATGGGTTTGATCCCTCGTCAGGGAACTAAGATCCCGCATGCCCTGGGGCTAAGCTCATGTGTGCCACAACTACTAAGCCCATGTGCCACAGCTAGAGACAAGCCCACACACCACAAGGAAACATCTGGCGTACTGCAGCAAAGACCTGATGCAGCCAAGTCAATCAATAATTTTTTTTAAAAAGGTTTCCTTCATGAGTCCTTAGACTATGATAATATGCGTGAAAATTACTTAACAGATAGCTGTCATATGCAGTATTTCCCATACTTACTTGGTCAGGGAACTGTCTGATACAAACCATCTCTTGTGACTAGAGTTCTAAAAAACCAGCTTTGGGAAGAGCTGACCTTAGATTTTGCCTCCCTCTGCTATTCTTTGATTCTCAGAGCTTATCAATGAGATTATTTTCATTCTTCCTTGATTTATAAAATGTCTGATCCTCATTGCTATTATTATTACTATTATTATTATAGAACTCAAAGAGACTTTAGTGATAACCTTTCATCTGTGGCTTCCTTATTCTGCAGATGGAGAAACTGAGACTCATGTGTTTTCTCCCACCATCATGGAACTAGTCAGTTGCTATATGACTCATCTAGACTAGGTGATGCTGAGGTAACAAATAACCCCTAAATCTCAGAGGGTCTTGTGGTAGCTGTGTGTTACGTCATTCTCTTTCTGAGATACAAGCTAATTGCATGGTCACTACACGGATTCTTAAATCATCATCATTACAAAGGGAAAGAAAGAAATTAACTGATCTGGCCCAGGAATAACTTGTGTATTAGATTCAAGGTAGTCACACAGCACACACAAACACAACAAGCTTTGAAGTGCAAAGCTACCATGAGCCTAGAAAGATAAGGATGCTGAAATGTTTGGTAGACGATCTTGATTACCATAGGGGAAAATATGTTGGGAGGGAACATTGTGACTTACCTCCCTCTACCACTTTTGATTTCCAAATGTGACTTGGTGGTATACAATGATAAAAAAAAATAGCTATCATTTGCAGAATATACTAATGCTAAGGACTTACTAGGGCTTCCCATATGGTTCAGTGGTAAAGAATCCACCTGCTAATGCAGAAGATGCAGGGTCAATCCCTGGGTCTGGAAGATCCCCTGGAAAAGAAATGGCAACCCACTCTAGTAGTCTTGCCTGGGAAATTCCATGGACAGAGGGCCCTGGCGGGCTACAGTACCTGAGGTCACAAAGAGTCAGACACAATGACCAAGCAACAACAATAACAAGGACTTAGTAAGAAATTTCCACATATTGACTTATGTGGAGATTACTAATTTTAGCCACAATTTTACAATGAAGAATGTGAAACACAAGTTGTTTTAATAAGACTTGTGCCCTGACAGTAACATGAAAGGTGCCTCATATGTTTAAGGCTCTGGGTATAATTCTTGCACCAGGTCATAGAGTTGGTAGGTGGTGGAGGTGAGTTTTTAGTCCACGCAGTCTGGCTCCAGGGTCCACGCCACTCTTCAAGCACTCTACTGCTTTCTTACTGGTGGAAGGAAAATAACTCCTTCCAAAAATTCAAAACACTAAGTTCTTACTTCAGCTCTGAGGCAGCTAAAACTTATTCATTTCTTTTTTGAATCTTCAAAACACATTATGAAGGAGCTTTAGGAATTTAAAAAACAAAACTAATACTTCATCAAGCAGAAGATTTATACTACCTGAGAAATGTCTACAGACCTTATTCTATGTACAAATGCACTCATTGATGCATATGTCCTTCTCCTCTAACATTTTGTTTGAAAATATTCAGTGACAACCAAAAATATAAGGATCAGTGAACAAGCATATCTTCAATTCTACAACTA
The DNA here is from genome assembly GCF_032452875.1 of Bos javanicus. Classification (NCBI taxonomy): domain Eukaryota; kingdom Metazoa; phylum Chordata; class Mammalia; order Artiodactyla; family Bovidae; genus Bos; species Bos javanicus. Next base: position 56,101,454 of record NC_083878.1, read on the forward strand.
CTATTGTCCCAAGTGCCTTTGTGCATTGTATAGTATTGTAATGCTCTAAGTAAAGGTTCAAATTAATCCTTGTTAAGAACAATTCAAAAGCTTTGGCACATTGATTTATTCATCCATTCAAGAAATTCTTGACACTCTCCTATTAAGTGACAGTCAAAATTCTCAGTGTGGATTATTTAGATAAAAGACACAATTTGTGCCATCAATGATCTCATAGTTTAATGAAGCAAACTGACAAAGCGAGAAGTGCAGTATAATGTAATAAGAGTTTACAGAGCACACTACTATTGCTTACCTAGTATCCATTTGACACTGTTTCAATTCTAAAAGCTCTATACTTCTTCACCATGCAACCCAGGTGCTTTATTTAGGCTGAGGTTAACCTCACCACTGGCTCCAAGATCAGACCTGTTCTAAGGGGAATCTCATTAACCTGTCACAGGTATTAGTTCAAAAATTCAGGACTAAACTCAAAGTCCTACTTCATTCTCTTGCTCTAGAGGTTGATTTAGGAATTAACATATGATGGAATTTGTGCAAAAGGGACAAAACAGACTTTTTCAGTGGCTTCTGAGAAATACCTTTCTTTTCAAGACAGCTGATAGAAGAAATGTCTACTTTTCTTCAGACTTAGAAAGAAAATTAATTTAAATGGCAAATGGAATTAAGGTAAGGAAATGAAGCTGGTTTTTTTTAGGTATAGGAAAGAAAAGGAAAACAACTACAGATAGTCCAAACAAAAGGGATTTACTACAGGGAATTAATTACACAGGTGTTGGAAAGTCTGAGTGAAAGAAAATGAAGTAAACCAAAGATTAGCAACTTTGTTATGTTAGTCATTCAGTTGTGTCCAACCCTTTCCCACCTCATGGACTGTAGCCCACTTGGCTCCTCCCTCCATGGAATTCTGCAGCCAGAATACTGGAGTGGGTTGCTATTTCCTTCTCTAGGAGATCCTCCCAACCCAGGTATCAAATCCAGGTCTCCCACATTGCAGGCAGATTCTTCACCATCTGAGCCACCAGGGAAGCCCTTAGCAAATTTAGGAAGAATTTACTAGGGCCAGGGTAGGGACTACAAAGGAGGAGGTTGTTTAATCAAGACTAACAAAAATGATGGTTGTGCAATGCTTCTCCTTTCAAGATGCAGCTACTTTTTTCATAATGAAGGATAATCTCTTTTCCCTGCAAAAATGGAAAACACAAAATCCTATCACTTACCTATTGATTTATGAGTTTTCATTCAAAGTCACAAGTCCACTTGGATATTGTTTCCTAAAGATTAAATTGTAAATTTAGATACTATCATTACTGCATATATTAAAAAAAGAGAAAGAAATTAGTTAACACTTTAAAGTATACAGATACATGGCATGCTCCTGAACTCACATATGAATAACTTTCTTTATCTACTACCTATTCCATATTTCCCTTGCCTGCAGCAAGGATCTCAGCTAATAGGGTCCTTTACCTGATGAAGATGAGTCACATTTTCATTTCTGAGGATGTGAGTTTTCGACAGAGCTGTCTCTTCAGATTGTACTGACTTCCATTAACTTTTCTACTGAACATTAAAGTACTAAGATCTACCCCAAGAAACCTCTTTTGTTTCAGATATAATATACCTGTCTCCTCTATAGAGGAACAACCCACCTTCTTCTTGGCAATGAATATATAAATTACAGTATCCCAATATTTGTTGTTTCAGTGGAATAAGAAGCCCAAAATAATCAGGTGGCAGACTTAACTTTCATTTCATTGAAAAAATTATGTCTCCTGACTAAGACAATTTTCATTATGCAAATAAGACCTTTCAACCAACAGAATTAAAAAAAATTAGTGAAGTCCACTTCTTTTCTTAATAAGTGGATTAAGGGTAAAACAATTTCATATGTAGTATCTTTTAGAAGTTGATACTATGTAATGTAAGAAAATAACCCAAATATTAAAATTATTGTCTCTTAGCTGGCACTTCATCTAATAATCCAGGAAGACATTCTATGTTTCTGTTAAGGGAGCTACTTCTAAGCCAAGAGGTATATGGTAAGATCAGTGAATTGTATGATGCCATAGCTACCCTCCTTTTGTTTTATAGTGAGTTCCTAAATCAGAAGCAGTATTGTGTGGAATATATTGATGATGAACAAGTCACTCCAAAAGTCTTCTGATATTGGTGCTGAAAGGCATTGGAAGCAGGAAAGCAAATCCAACATCCAGAATAGGTTTCAGTTCCACTGAGGACAAAGTCATTTACCATTTCTAGCTGGAAGAAGTCCAAAGCAATCAAATTGATACCTTGTAGTTGGCTGGTCTCCCCAGGAAATGGTGCCATATCAAGGTCTAAATTTGACCCTGTGGCTCTTGCACACTCAGCAAGGATACAGTCAAATATCTTTGTAAAGAAGGACCATACGGTTGAGCCCTTGAAGAACCTCTGTGCTGCCTTGCAAACAAGCCCATTGATTAAGCATAGAAGAGACTAGAAAATTGGTGTCTGAGTGACATCCACAGACCAGGCCATCATGCACACTTTTCTCTAGGAGTTAAGCACAGTTACTCAGCTTCTGCCATTCAGGGATCCCATGTTTCCATTGAAGTCCAAGAATCTGTTTCAAAGCTGGACTTTTGCAAAACCATCCCCAGAGAGAAAAAAACAGCTACCATATAACTCATTTTCTTTAATTTTATTTTGGATAAGTCAAAATGCATAAAAAGAGGAAAAGTATAATAAATCCACTACTATCTATCACTCAACTTTAGTAATTTAAGTTCGTAGTCATCAATCTTGTTCCACCTTACTGATAACCACCCTCTGAATCAGAGAGTTTTTGTGGAGTCTTTACTTCTCTCACTGATACATTTCTCAACATCTTGAATGGAGTACTCTCTAAACTCATACAGAAATATACAAGGAGATGGCCAACTTGCAAATAATAGATACACTCTGTTATTTCTACTTCCTTAAACCTTGTAATATTTCTTCATTATGTCAGGGACATTGTAGACTCTGAATATCATTGACTATAGGTCACATTAGAGTCTGATGTATTCAGAGCTGAACTACTTAAGATAGCATATTGGATAGGGCATCTCTGTAAAGCACTATTTGTTTCAAAATACTGAGAATCACTTCCCACACATATACCCCAACTTTAAGTTAATATGAGTAAATAATAATACTATTACAATTCCTTTTTCTATATGTCATATCTCCCTAGATAAGATTTGTTTTTGCCTCCTGCCTGCCTGCTAAGTCACTTCAGTCATGTCTGACTCATTGTGATCCTATGGACTGTAGCCCGCCAGGTTCCTTTGTCCATGGGATTCTCCAAGCAAAAATACTGAAGAGGGTTGCCACACGTTTCTCCAGGGGATCTTCCTAACTCAAGAATCGAACTCGAACTTGCATCTCTTACATCACCTGCATTGGCAGGCATGTTCTTTACCACTACTACCACCTGGAAAGACCTGCTTTTGTTTCCTATGTATGCCAGAAGCTGACTCAAGTTATAGGTTTGAAGGCAATGAGGCTTGGTGGAGATCAGTATCAATAGGCATCCATTTGCAAAGCAACTTCCTTACTAGAGTTTATTACAGGGTCTAAAAGACTAATAGCTTTTGATATGGGAGATTATTTCTACTATCAATGGACGCTCAATGAAAGTTCAAGTAGATTTGCAGATTCAAGGTCCTCAGATTCATCCATATCTAACCAGATGTTCCTAGGTCAAGTCCCAGATTTCCTTTCTTTCCCAATAAATGCTCTAAATTTCATATAAGATTCTTTGTGAGGCAATGAATTCAACTTATATTATAGTTCTAGAATTTTCACTTTTAAATATGGGATAAGATTCAGGATCTCGTTTACAACTACAAAAAATGAGACATTATTTTAAGAGCACAATAAAACCTCTGTGAGTCTATGACTTGCCTTGAACTAAGAGATTAAAGACCTGGGCTTGTCAATTTCTCTCTATAAGCAATCAAGTGCAGTCTCAAAAAGCCTTGCCCCACAGCCTTTTTCATCACTACCACTATAGTGGTCAAATGCATTAACCACTTGGTTTTCCAGAGCTTTGCCTTCAGTAGGCCCGTCATCTAAAGCAACAACAGATAAGAATTTGGTTAATGAGATGCCTCTGCATGTTATTGGTGGTGGTTGTTGTTGTTTAGTCACTAAGTCATGTCGAACTCTTTTGTGACACTATGGACTGCAGCCCACCAGGTTTGTCTATCTATGGGATTTCCCAGGCAATAATACTGTAGTGGTTGCTGTTTGCTTCTCTACGGGATCTTCTTGACTCAGGGATAGAACCTGCATCTCCTGCTTGACAGGTGAACTTTACCACAACTTGGCAGGTGGACTTCTTGCCTGAGTCACCTGGGAAGCCCATGTTATGGACTGTGTGTTTGTGTTAAGTCATTTTAGTCATGCTCTTTGTCCAGCTCTTTGCAATTGTATGGACTATAGCTCATCTGGCTCCTCTGTTCATGGGATTCTTCAGGCAAGAATGCTGGAATAAGTTGCCATGCCCTCCTCTAGGGCATCTTCCTGGCCCAGGGATCGACCCTGCATCTTTTACATCTCCTGCCCAATTTTCCACTGGTGATAAGGTCAACAGTATTTTCCAGATAGTTAAGGTACCCAACCTAAGAATCTCACTTTGAAAGTCTCTTTCGTGGAACCTGAAAAGAAAAAAAAAAAAAAAAAAACAGAAAGCACTCTAATCATTTCAAACAACAGACTTTAATTCAGGGATCTAATTCAAGCATATCATTGCATGTTTATTAGAAATTCTGAAGATATTTTTAAAAAGGATAGTACACTAGAGGTTAGTAGCAGCTAAAAGCAGCTACTTCATCTAGTTCATGGAGAACAAAAAGAATAAGATGGTGTAATCAGATTCCCAAAAAACACTCAGTGCTTCGCTGGTAGGGTGATATCTAGATAGCACAAGGATGGAAGAGGTGCCGTGGAAGCTGAGACCACATTCCTGGATGGAAGAATGTGGTTTCTCAAATACACTTCAAGAAGAAAAGTGAGAGAAAATCACAATAGATTCTCTATTCCTCCAACTATCCGATGTCCCAATAGTGCCTTCCATTAGAAGAATTTAACTAGAAGTTAGCTAGGAAGGAAGGCTAAGGAATGTACTTTGTAGACCTCATCCCCAGCATTTCAGAGAAAATAAGTGGGTTGAAGTTCCACAGGTCAATAGACATTGCAGCCATTATGATGTAGAATGGTGTTGCAGTTATTTTTGTGCACAAGTTATCTTCTTTTAGGTAAGAAAGATCGGTTTTTACTTCTAGGTGAATATAAAAATCAAAACCAAGATTATTAAGCATCTGCTATATAGGAAAAGCTGTTTATATTCCGTAGAAACTGTGGCAAATTATAGAATAATGTTGATGCTCTAGAAATGGAGACAGATGAAAAGCACATAACAAATAAATACATAGTATAATTTCAGTCTCAATAAAAGCCATGAAGAAAAGTAAAATGTGGTCAATAGATAGAGAACAGGAATTGGTGTAGGTTTTGAACAGGAGCATTAGGGAAGTTCTGTCTGAGAAGGTGACAGATGAGCACAGATCTGAAAAAGTATGTAAGTATGATGGTTAACTTTATGTGCCAGTATGAAGGGTGCTGTAGGATGAGATTAACATTTAAACTGATGAACTCTGAGTAAAAAAGATTGCCTTTAATAATGTGTGGGGGCCTTATCCAATCAAATGAAGGGCTGAAAAGAATAAAAAGACCAGCTTCTCAGAGAAAGAAGAAATTCTACAGCAGACTGTCGACTGCCGGCCTAAAGTACAGATTTTGCACTTGCCAGCATTCATAATTGTATGAGGCAATGCTTTATAATATTTATATCTTCTATTGGTTCTATATCTTTGGAGAACCCTCACTAGTACAATGAATGAAGCTTTTAAGGCTCTATGTAGAATCATCATGGGCATAAGAAGTAGTAAGTGTCAATAAACATTTTTTAAAAAAAAGAAGCAGCAAATGTTAAAGCCCTAATGTAGGAACAAGTGTATCACACTGAAAGAACACTGAAATGGAATAGTAGGGTAGAGGGGAGTGAGTTAGAAAAGAGCAAAGGAGATAGGCTTGGAGAGGCTGAGAGCATCTGCGGCTATGGAGAGGACTATGGATTTTTTTTCCCTTATTTTGATGGGAAGCCATTAAGTGTTTTGGTTAGGGGAGTGACATAACCTGATTTTAATTTTCAACAGATCACCATGTGACTACTAAATGGAGAAATGACTTAAGGGACCCATTTGTAAACACAGATATAAGGTAGCAGAACATTGTATCAATCTAGGCAAGATGTGGTGGCTTTGTGAAGTCCATCCTACCTCTGTTGATATGATTCTTTGTTGTTTAATATAGCTTGACTTGAGTTTTCTAAGTTGCAGCTAAACTGATCTTGGCTGATGTGAAATTTGGTAACAAGTGTATGGTGCTGAACCAAGGCAGAAGGAGGTCAGTGAAAAAAACCTTTTCCCTCTTGAACTAGAAAGCTGATAATATTTGTTATAATATTACAGAAAAGTTAGCAAATGATGCTTCTCCTACCTTAGGGGGAAAACCATGTTTGTATAGTGTGATTGAGAAGGAAAATTCAGGATGTCAAACTATGTTGTATTAGTCTTCTAGTCTCCAATGAGTTCTACAAGGTAGATACTGGTTTACTTCTGAAAATGAACTTTCTGAAAATAGAGAAGAAATGGAAAAAAAAAAAAAAACCTTTCTTTTATATCCAAATAGGCTGAAAGCCAAACTATTTCAAATCCTCTTAATAGGGAGTTTGATAAGGTTGGGAATGTCAAATCTCTACCCCCAAACTAAGGTTTTTGCTAACAGAACAGGTGGTGGGAGACCTAGAAGGTGACAAGATTAGGACAAGATGAGCCTAACTCCTCAGACCTCTTGCAAGCAAATTCTGCTAAGTATTTTCAATTGATGGAGTAGTTAATCATGTTGTGAAAGTGCAGGGGGGAATTTAATCTGGATAATTATGAAAGTTTTGGTGCCCTTTCACCTAAGGTTTATTTTCTAAATTGCTCTGAGACAGAGGCCAAGATGAAAGTGCCATTCAATTTCCAAGGTAATAAGCATTACTCAGAAGCTTGTTGCTAGGATGATGAAATGATTAGAATCAAACGTTGACCAGGTAAACTACTGTGTGTGGTTACCATTCTTGAAACTTTTGAAAACAAAAAAATCAAAAACGAGTAACTTTTGAAGTGAGCTATACTGCCAAAGAAATTCTAAATCGTGCTTTAAAAAAGTCTTTGATTTCTCAAACCCAGCAAAAAATTCAGAACCTCAAAGCTCAGTCACGCCCAACTTTTTGTGACCCCATGGGTTATACAGTCCATTGAATTCTCCAGGGCAGAAGACTGGAGTGGGTAGCCTCTTCCTTCTCCAGGGGATCTTCCCAACCCAGGGATTGGACCCAGGTCTCCCACATTGCAGGGGAGTTTCTTTACCAGCTGAGCCACAAAGGAAGCCCAGAAATACTGGAGTGGGTAGCCTATCCCTTCTCCAGGGACCTTCCCAACAAACAGATTCACAGGCACTGAGAACAGACTTGTAGATGCCAAGGGAGGGATGGTAAGGGAGGACTATACTGGAGTTTGGGATCAGCATATGCACACTCTTATACATAGAACGGATTAAACAACAAGGTCCTACAGTATAGCACAGGGAACTATAGTTAATATCTATATATATGTATATATTCTTTCCTATTTTTCCATTATGGTTTATTACAGGATATTGAATATAGTTCCCTGTGCTATACTATAGGACCTTGTTGTTTAATCCATTCTATAAATAATAGTTTGCATCCTATATTAGTTTGCATTCTATATTTAATAGTTGATCCCAAACTCCCAATATAGCCCTCCCTTACCACCCCTCCCTTGGCATCTACAAGTCTGTTCTCAGTGCCTGTGAATCTGTTTGTTCATTTGTATCATATTTCAGATTCCACAAGTAGTGGAATTCCATCATGTAGTGTTTGTATTTCTGACTTTACTTGGTATGATAATTTCTAGGTCTATCTGTGTTGTTGCAAATGGCATAGTTTTATTCTTTTTTATGGCTGAGTAGTATTCTTTTTTAACATTTTTATCCATTCATTGTTCATGTTTTTTTAAATAATGGCATCCAGTTCCCTTAGTACCACAGTATGTTGGGGGTGAATACTATCCTATCTGCAAATGACGAAGAGCTACGTCTAGACCTGAGGAAAGAAAAGGACAAGGCTTCAGGTCATCTTCTTGGGCATGGACACTCTTGCAAGTGTGTGTGTGTGTGTGTGTGTGTGTGTATGAGGAAGGATATGTATGAATGTTTAGTGGTTAAAACACTGGATTGTGTTTAATATTGCTGGGTGCTTACTGTCTGTCAGTCTCCCCTTCTCACAGCATTGACTATTTTCATTTAAAAATGAATGTCCATCCCTACCCATATAATACACATGACCTGCATCCAAAACTCCAGGTTGCTGTTTGCCATTTATGGGGTGGCAAAGAGTTGAACACAATATAGGAACTGCAAATGACAAAATTCCACATAGTCATCACCAAAAGAGTAATTATACTACTCTCTTTCCACAGAGACTGATTTACTTACTTAGATGTAAGTAAATTATAAATTTAGATACTTTCATTACTCCATATATTGAAAAAAGAGAAAGAAATTAGTTTAACACTTTATACAGATATATGGCATGCTCCAGAACTCACATATGAATAACTTTCTTTATCTACTATCTATTCCATGTTTCCTTTGCCTGCAGCAAGGATATCAGCTAATAGGGTCCTTTAGCTGATGAAGGTGAGTCACATTTTGATTTCTGAGGATGTGACTTTTGGGCAGAGCTGTCTCTTCAGGTTGTACTACTTCATTCCTCTATTCACATTTTTTTTTTTAAAGAAATGGTCCTGTGTCTCATTTCAGGATATGAGGATAAATAAAGGTTTGCAGGATGTTTGGATGAATTTTTTTCTAACTTTTAATTACTAGATGTCTTATAATGAATATCATGGTGGATGAGGGTGAAACCAGGGACAGCCACAGTTATTTTTCCACTAAATACATTTACATCCTTAGGATAAAGTCAAAGAAAAAAAGGAATATAGTGTAAGGGTTTAAAGAAGTAGGACAACTGAAAGAACTTGCCCCACCCTGAAGTTTTGTTTCCATGTGTGTGTCCTTATTGCTTCAGTGATGTTTGACTCTTTGCGACCCTATGGACTGAAGCCCACCAGACTCTTCTGTCCATGGGATTCTCCAGACAAGAATCCTGGAGGGGGTTGCTATGCCCTCCTCCAGGGGATCTTCCCAACCTGGGGATTGAACTCATGTCTGCCTTCATCTCTTGCATTGCAAGTGGAGTCTTTACCCACTGAGCCACCTGGGAAGCCCAAAGTTTTGTATAACTCAATACAAAACTTTATGAAGGTTTGGAATGGGCTCTCTGTTATTCTGAATTCTGATATTGATATATAAGGTTAAGAATTGGATTGCATGCAAATGCAAATTATTGCAGAGTTCAATTCCTAGAAGAGATGAAACTGAAAGGAAAGTGGTACTTTGCCAAAGACGAGAGAGAAAGACTATAGGCAGACTAAGAGCATTTGGAATACCATAATACCCTTATTTAGGGTTAGGTCTTCTAGTGAGACATAGCCTAAGTCTACTTCAGTAAGAGAAGAATCAGTGTCCATGTGTATGCCTAGGTTAGCTTCAGGACAATGAGAGATGTGAGTATACAAGACACTGCAGACTTTAAATTCAAGCAAAGTTTGGTTGGCTTCATCTGATGTAACATCATTCTGTACAGAGCAGAGAACTGGAGGGACAGAGAATCAAAAACCATTTGGTAACTCTGGATAATAAGTGTTGCAGAAGATGGCATCAGCAAGGACAAATGCTAAGAACAGTGGGTTGGCAATGATGTGGCAACTAATAGAGCCAACGATAAGCCCAGAGCTGAAGACACAACATCAGAAGCCTAGGGGTAAGTGAATCAATAAAGTCAGAAATGTGTAAAATGATAAATAGCAGCTAGCAACTGACACCCCGTCATGGTGTTGGGGAAACAAAGAGATGTTGAGGGCTGTGCTGAAAGGGAGAACACATGTTCATTTAAAGAAACTGCTGCTCCTCAGCTTTGGCAGGCTCCTTCCATGCAGTACTGTGGCTGAAATTGTCAGAGCTTTCGATTTGTGATAACTCTGGAACTCCAGAGTTTTATGACAAATCTGCCTATTATAAATTTTTACAGCTAATTCAAATTTAAACACTGTGTAGGCCCACACTAAGCAGGCCAAAACAAAACAGAGCCACCCCCTAAATCCAGGATATCTGTAGGCTGGTGTGGGACCGAAGATGATTTTTAGAGAAATTTTTCAGGAACTAATATTGCACACGGTAAAGAGCATTTCCTGAAGTTTAGCAATTCCTACAGCTACATGTATTTCTTCTGTTGCTGTTAAATTCCAGAATATTTAAGTTTAATAATTTTCTTTTAAAATATCATATAGAATATGAATTATTTCAACCAAAGTTAGGAGAAAATACTTTACCAATAAATGAAAAATTAGTCAAAGAATACACCCTAAAAGTGTCTTTCCTGTAATACATTTTATACTTTCTAGATTTTTATCTTTTCAACTTTCAAGAAAGCAATTAAAATCACCTATACACTGAATATCCATTGTTTAACATATGGGCTATATTTCTTAGAGCATGTGCAATATTTTCATGATTTTTTTTACTACTTTATTAGAACAAAAGGAAAATTTTCTATATTAAGAAATATATGATTAATTTGAATATAAAAACAATCCTAAAATCTGTAAATATGGAGAGCAAGTGCTAAATTTGGTTGTTTTTGGTATCTTTTGTCTTTGGTTAACAGAAAGTAGGGTTTCCCTGGTAGCTCAGCTGGTAAAAAAATCTGCCTGTAATGCAGAAGACCCCAGTTCAATTCTGAGTCAGGAAGATCCTCTGGAGAAGGTAAAGGCTACCCACTCCGGTATTCTTGGGCTTCCCTGGTGGCTCAGCTGGTAAAGAATTTGCCTGCAATGCGGGAGACCTGGTTAGATCCCTGGGTTGGGAAGATCCCCTGGAAGAAGGCAGGGCGACCCACTCCAATATTCTTGCCTGGAGAATCCTCATGGACAGAGGAGCCTGGTGGGCTATAGTCCATGGGCTCACAAAGAGTTGAACACAACTGAGCAACTAAGCACAGCACACAGCACAACAGAAAGTACTTTTCAGAAGATCATTTGTTCAGACTGCTTTTTTCCAACTTAAAGTACACAGTTGAATAGTGTTTAATATATTTCAGTTCAGTCAGTTCAGTTCAGTCGCTCAGTTGTGTCTGACTCTTTGCGACCCCATGAATCGCAGCACGCCAGGCCTCTCTGTCCATCACCAACTCCCGGAGTTCACTGAGACTCACGTTCATCGAGTCAGTGATGCCATCCAGCCATCTCATCCTCTGTCGTCCCCTTCTCCTCCTGCCCTCAATCCCTCCCAGCATCAGAGTCTTTTCCAATGAGTCAACTCTTTGCATGAGGTGGCCAAAGTATTGGAGTTTCAGCTTTAGCATCAATCCTTCCAAAGAACACCCAGGACTGATCTCCTTTAGAATGGACTGGTTGGATCTCCTTGCAGTCCAAGGGACTCTCAAGAGTCTTCTCCAATACCATAGTTCAAAAGCATCAATTCTTCAGTGCTCAGCTTTCTTCACAGTCCAACTCTCACATCCATACATGACCACAGGAAAAACCATAGCCTTGACTAGATGGACCCTTGTTGGCAAAGTAATGTCTCTGCTTTTGAAAATGCTGTCTAGGTTGGTCATAACTTTCCTTCCAAGGAGTAAGCAGCTTTTAATTTCAAGGCTGCAATCACCATCTGCAGTGATTTTGGAGCCTCCCCCAAAAAAATTCTGACACTGATTCCACTGTTTTCCCATCTATTTCCCATGAAGTGATGGGACTAGATGCCATGATCTTAGTTTTCTAAATGTTGAGCTTTAAGGCAACTTTTTCACTTTCCTCTTTCACTTTCATCAAGAGGCTTTTTGTTCGTCTTCACTTTCTGCCTTAAGGGTTGTGTCATCTGCATATCTGAGGTTATTGATATTTCTCCCAGCAACCTTGATTCCAGCTTGTGCTTCTTCCAGCCCAGTGTTTCTCATGATGTGCTCAGCATATAAGTTAAATAAGCAGGGTGACAATATACATCCTTGACATACTCTTTTTCCTATTTGGAACCAGTCTGTTGTTCCATGTTCAGTTCTAACTGTTGCTTCCTGACCTGCATAAAGGTTTCTCAAGAGGCAGGTCAGGTGGTCTGGTATCCCCACCTCTTTCAGAATTTTCCACAGTTTCTTGTGATCCACACAGTCAAAGGTTTTGGTATAGTCAGTAAAGCAGAAATAGATTTTTTCTTGGAACTCTCTTGCTTTTTCCATGATCCAGCGGATGTTGGCAATTTGATCTCTGGTTCCTCTGCCTTTGCTAAAACCAACTTGAACATCTGGAAGTTCACTGTTCACGTATTGCTGAAGCCTGGCTTGGAGAATTTTGAGCATTACTTTACTAGCGTGTGAGATGAGTGCAATTGTGCGGTAGTTTGAGCATTCTTTGGCATTGCCTTTCTTTGGGATTGGAATGAAAACTGACCTTTTCCAGGATTATGGCCATTGATGAGTTTTCCAAATTAGCTGGCATATTGAATGTAGCACTTTCACAGCATCATCTTTTAGGATTTGAAATAGCTCCACTGGAATTCTGTCACCTCCACTAGCTTCGTTCGTAGTGATGCTCTCTAAGGCCCACTTGACTTCACATTCCAGGATGTCTGGCTCTAGGTGAGTGATCACACCATCGTGATTATCTTGATTGTGAAGATCTTTTTTGTAAAGTTCTTCTGTGTATTCTTGCCACCTCTTCTTAATATCTTCTGCTTCTGTTAGGTCCATGCCATTTCTGTCCTCTGTTCAGTTCAGTTCAGTCTCTCAGTCGTGTCCGACTCTTTGTGACCCCATGAATCGCAGCACGCCGGGCCTCCCTGTCCATCACCAACTCCTGGAGTTCACTCAGACTCACGTCCATGGAGTCAGTGATGCCATCCAGCCATCTCATCCTCTGTTGTCCCCTTCTCCTCCTGCCCCCAATCCCTCCCAGCATCAGAGTCTTTTCCAGTGAGTCAACTCTTCGCATGAGGTGGCCAAAGTACTGGAGTTTCAGCTTTAGCATCATTCCTTCCAAAGAAATCCCAGGGCTGATTTCCTTCAGAATGGACTGGTTGGATCTCCTTGCAGTCCAAGGGACTCTCAAGAGTCTTCTCCAACACCACAGTTCAAAAGCATCAATTCTTCAGCGCTCAACCGTCTTCACCGTCCAACTCTCACATCCATACATGACCACAGGAAAGACCATAGCCTTGACTAGATGGACCTTTGTTGGCAAAGTAATTTAGCACATTATATCTCCCCCAAAACCCATCAGCATCATTCCTCATCCTACTCTCCCCTGACCCCAGACCTAGGCACCCTCTAATCTACTTGTTTCTACCTCTATATATTTGCCTAATCTGGACATTCTATGTAAATGTAATATTAAAATATGTGGTCTTTATAAATTTCCTTTTTACACTTAAAATGTTTTCATATTCTATGTTAGCAAGTACCAGTTCTTCATTCTTTGTCATTACTAAATATATTTCCTTTTATGGACATACCATGTTTTGTCTATCTGTTCATCAGCTGATAGACACTTGGGTTGTTTCATGTTTTGGTCACTATGAATAATGCTTTGGTGAGGTGAATATTTGTATAGTGGTTTTTGTGTAGCTATATTTAAATTCCTCTTGATTGTACACCTAGGACAGGATTACATGGTAATGTAATGGTCAAGGGTCACATGGTAATGATATGTTTAACAGCTTAAGGAACTGCCAAACTGTTTATGACAGCACCAGTTCACATTCCTGTCAGCAATGTATGAGGGTTCTAATTTTCCCACATCTTTGTCAACAAATGTTATTACTTTCTTTTTTATTATAGTTAAGTGTCAATATTCATTATGGTTTTGATGTGCATTCAATGAATAAATGATGGTAAGCATATTTTCATGTGTTCATTGGCAATTTGTAAACCTTTTTTAGAGAAACATCTTTAAATTCTTTGTCTATTTTAAAAACTTCATTATTTCCCTTTTTGTTATTGAGTTGTAATATATTCTTGTTATAAGTCCCTTATCAGATATAAAATTTATAAATATAGTCTCCCATTCCAGGAGTTGTTTTTTCAGTTTCTTTCTAATGTAATTTATATTGTCATTGAATCACTAAGTCATGTCTGACTCTGTGACCCCATGCCAGGCTTCCCCATCCTCTACTGTCTCCCAGAATTTGCTCAGATTCATGTCCATTGAGGCACTGATTCTATCTAACCATCTCACACTCTGTATCCCCCTATTCCTCTCTCAATCTTTCTCAGCATCAGGGTCTTTTCCAATGAGTTGGATCATTGCATCAGGTTGTCAAAGTATTGGAGCTTCAGCTTTAGCATCAGTCCTTCAAATATATATTCAGGGTTGATTTCTTTTAGGATTGACTGGTTTGATCTCCTTGGAGTCCAAGTGACTCTCAAGAGTCTTCACCAGCACCACAACTAGAAAACATCAAATCTGGTGTTTGGTGCTCAACCTTCTTTATGGTCCAACTCTCACATTTGTACATGACCATAGCTTTGAGTATATGAAACTTTGTCAGCAAAGTGATATTTCTGCTTTTTAATACAATGTCTAGGTTTGTCACAGCTTATCTTCCAAGGAGCAGCATCTTTTAGTTTCATGGCCACAGTCACCATCCTCAGCAACTTTAGAGCCCAAGAAGATAACATCTGTCACTGTTTCCACTTTTTCCCCTTCTGTTTGCCATGAAGTGATGAGACTGGATGCCATAATCTTCACTTAAGTTCAGTCACTCAGTTGTGTCCAACTCTTTGTGACCCCATGGACTGCAACATGCCAGGTCTCCCTGTCCATCACCAATTCCCAGAGCTTGCTCAAACTCACGTCTGTCGAGTCAATGATGCTATCCAACCATCTCATGCTCCATCATCCCCTTCTCCTCTTGCCTTCAATCTTTCCTAGCATCAGGGTCTTTTCCAAGGAGTCAGTTCTTTGCATCAAGTGGCCAAAGTATTGTAGCTTCAGCTTCAGCATCAGTCCTTCCAATGAATATTCAGGACTGATTTCCTTTAGGATTGACTAATTTGATCTGCCTGTAGTCCAGGGGACTCTCAAGAGTCTTCTCCAACACCACAGTTCAAAAGCACCAATTCTTCAGTGCTCAGCTTTCTTTATGGTCCAATTCTCATATCCATATGTGACTACTGGAAAAACCTTAGCTTTGAGTAGAACTTTGTCAGCAAAGTATTGACTCTGCTTTCTAATATGCTGTCTAGGTTGGTCATAGCTTTTGCTACCCAAGTCTTAAAAGATGATACTAAGTAAGTGTTGCAGTCAATATGCCAGCAAATTTGGAAAACTCATCAGTGTCCACAAGACTGGAAAAGGACAGTTTTTATTCCAATCCCAAAGAAAGGCAATGCCAAAGAATCTTTAAGCTATTGCACAATTTCCATAATCTTAGTTTTTTGAATATTGAGTTTCAACCAGCTTTTTCATTCTCCTCTTTCACCTTCATCCAGAGGGTTTAGTTGTTCTTTAGTTCCTCTTTACTTTCTGACATTAGAATGATATCATCTACATATCTGAGGTTGTTGATATTTCTCCCAGCAATTTTGATTCCAGCTTGTACTTCATCCAGCCTAGCATTTCCCATGATGTATACTCTGCATGTAAATTAAATAAGCAGGGTGACAATAGACAGCCTTGATGTACTCCTTTCTCAATTTTGAACCAGACCATTGTTCTAAGTCCAGTTCTAACTGTTCCTTTTTCTCCTATACAGGTTTCTCAAAAGGCTGGTAAGGTGGTCTGGCATTCCCATCTCTTCAAGAATTTTCCACAATTTGTTATGATCCACATAGTCAAAGGCTTTAGCATAGTCAGTGAAGCAGAAGTAGATGTTTTTCTGGAATCCATTGATTTATCTATGATTCCAATGAATGTTGTCAACTTGACCTCTGGTTCCCCTGCCTTTCCTAAATCTAGCTTGTACATTTGGAAGTTCTCGGTTCACATACTGCTGAAGCCCAACTTGGAGGATTTTGAGTGTTACCTTGCTAGCATGTGAAATGAGCACAGTTGTGCAGTAGGTTGAACATTCTTCCCTGGAGAAGGGAATGGCAACCCACTCTAGTGTTCTTGCCTGGAAAATTCCACTGACAGAGGAGCCTAGCAGGTTACAGTTCATGGAGTCACAATGAGTTAGACACAACTGAGGAATAGCACTTTGAACATTCTTTAGCATTGTCCATCTTTGCGGTTGGAATGAAAATAGACCTTTTCCAGTTGTGTGGCCTCTGCTGAGTTTTCTAAATTTGCTGACATATTGAGTACAGCACTTTAAGAGGATCATCTTTTATGCTTTTAAATTGCTCAGCTGGAATTCCATCACTTCCACTAGCTTTGTTTGTAGTTATGCTTCCTAAGTCCCCCTTGACTTCACACTCTAGTATGTCTGGCTCTAGATGAGTGACCACACTATTGTGGTTTAAGACCTTTGTTGTATAACTTTTTCCATGTATTCTTGTCACCTCTTTTTAATGCTATGTCAGGTCCTTACTGTTTCTATCCTTTATTATGCTCATCTTTGCATGAAATGTTCCCTTGATATCTCCAGTTTTCTTGAAGAGATCTCAAGTCTTTCCCATTCTATTGTTTTCCTCTATTTCTTTACATTGTTCATATAAGAAGGTTTTCTTATGTCTTCTTGCTATTCTCTGGAACTCTGCATTCAGTTGAGTACCTCTTTCCCTTTCTACCTTGTGTTTTGCTTCTCTTCTTTCCTCAAATATCTGTAAAGCCTTCTCCTCAGACAACCACTTTGCCTTCTTGCATATCTTTTTCCTTGGAATGGTTTTGATCACTGCCTCCTGTACAGTGTTACAAACCTCTGTCCATAGTTTTTCAGGCACTCCATCTACCAGACCTAATCCCTTGAATCTATTTATCACCTCTAGTGTATAATCATAAGGGATTTGATTTAGGTCATACCTGAATGACTTATTTATTTTCTCCACTTTCTTCAATTTAAGCCTGAAATTTGCCAATATATTACTGTGTTATAAATATAAATATGTTTTAAATAAATATATTTAAATAAGAGTATTTATGTGAGTTTTTTCATCACATCTTTTGATGTTATATCAATGAAACATTGCATCATCCAACATCACAAATATTCACATCCATGTTTTTGTCTAATTTCATAGTTTTAGCTATTATATGTATACCTATGACCCATTTTGAGTTAATTTTTCTCAAAGTATAGCCATCACTTTTGCATATTTCTGAGCAATATTTTGTCTTTTAAAATTCTTTTTAAAACAACTTATGTGTGTGCTCAGTTGCCCAGTCATGTCCAACTCTTTGTGATCCTATGAACTGTAGCCCACCAGGATCCTCTGTCCATGGAATTCTCCAGGCAAAAATACTGGAGTGGGTTGACATTTCCTCCTCCAAGGGATCTTCCCAACCCAGGGATCTAACCTGGATATCCCACATTGTAGCTAGATTCTTTACTGTCTGAGCCACCAGGGAAGGCCCAAAGTATTACTCATTTAGCCATATCTGACTCTGTGACCCAGTGGACTCTCTGTCCATGGAATTCTCCAGGCAAGAATACTGGAGTGGGTAGCCATTCCCTTCTCCAAGGGAACTTTCAAACCCAGGGACTAAACCCTGATCTCCTTCATTGCAAACAAATTGTTTATGGTCTGAGCCATCAGGGAAGCCCAACATTTGGCACTCCTTCCCGTTGGGCAATGGGACCTTGGTCTCTCCACATGCCAAGTGGGGGTAACTCACCACTATACTAACAAGGAGTAGCACAGCCTCAGTCTCCAGAGACATCAAAACACTCAGCCCAGATGCAGAATTAACCATGGAAAGGACAGACAAGAGGTTCAATGTTCAAAGTCAAAGAAATTGCCAAACTTTTGCATTTTCATGCAATCCTGAATTCTGATTCTGTGGGTAGGTAAGAGAACAAGAAGTTGTGGGGAGTATTTATACTATATATAATCAGTCAGTGCACTATAAAGATCTGGGGATGTCAGGGCATGTCTCTACAGAGTGGTTGGAAATATTGACAAGACACAGCATATTTTATTGATGACACTGGCAATAACTAGGCCACAAGGTGAGTGAGCTGGGCTCCAGTCCTACAATATTAAGCAAGCAAACAGCAGAGTACAAAATAGGGGCCAATACACAAAACAAAACTTATAATCATGATGAGAAGGGCAGGCATGGGCGTTCCTTGAAGAGGAAATCAGGACCAGGAGACTGGAGAAAATCTTGCCTTCTTGTTCTTGCCTACTCTCCACATATCCCCACTTGGGTAAAGGGTACAATGATCTAATTAGGTCAGAATGCAGAATAATGGTTTTGCTATAGTTACGTATAAAGTGGGTTACAGTGCTTCAGAGGTTTGTAGACATATTTCACTCTGTTTTCCTTTCTTTGTCTAATTCTCTGGCATTCTTTTCATTCAAGTAATGGAACAAACTGAGTCAGGGTCCAGCTCCTTGAAGTAGATGTAGTTATCATATATTTATCTTCTGTAAGAATAAAACAAAACAAACATTATTTAAGGTTGGAACTGATTAATATTAAGATTTAGTGTTTTCTTAGACCTCAGCCTTAAGCCCTGTTTATCAGAAAGCCCTAGGTACAAGGCTGCTGCTACGTCGCTCCAGTCGTGTCCAACTCTGTGCAACCCCAGAGATGGCAGCCCACCAGGCTCCCCCATCCCTGGGATTCTCCAGGCAAGAACACTGGAGTAGGTTGCCATTTCCTTCTCCAATGCATGAAAGTGAAAAGTGAAAGTGAAATCGCTCAGTCGTGTCTGACTCTTAGCGACCCCATGGACTGCAGCCTTCCAGGCTCCTCCGTCCATGGGATTTTCCAGGCAAGAGTACTGGAGTGGGGTGCCATTGCCTTCTCCGAGGTACAAGGCTAGATCATAATAAAAAAGGGTTGCTTATTTCCCATTTGTCATATTTTTATATAAATATATCTTTAATCTGTGAAGTCATGGAGAGGAAGGATGGTTAGATGAAAACAAGATTCATCCCAGGATTTCCTGAGTACTGCTACTGCTAAGTCACTTCAGTCATGTCAAACTCTTTGCGACCCCATAGATGGCAGCCCACCAGCCTCCCCCATCCCTGGCATTTTCCAGGCAAGAACACTGGAGTGGGTTGCCATTTCCTTCTCCAATGCATGAAAGTGAAAAGCGAAAGTGAAGTCGCTCAGTCGTGTCCGACCCTTATAGACCCCATGGACTGCAGCCTACCAGGCTCCTTTGTCCATGGGATTTTCCAGGCAAGAGTACTGGAGTGGGGTGCCATTGCCTTCTCCTGAGTACAATACCATATTAATACCATCTAATAGACTTCAGTCTTTTGTGGTTAAAATGTAGTTCCAGGACTTATTTTGTGCCTAAAGATCAGGAAAGTGGACAGGAGTTGATACCAACCGGCACATCATCCTTATAAAGGAAATCATGAGAATGAGTAACAGGACAGAGATCAGACTGAGAATAAGAGAATGAAGGAGACCATGAAACATGCTTAAACTTAAGGGAGCAATAGGAAACAGAGCACAAAATAGAACAGAACCAGTTATTTCAAAGCAGAGAGGCCCCAGTGTTATCACAGAGGTCAATAAAGGAAAGAATAAAGCCGCTGTCAACTTGGTTACATGCTACAGAGATAAAGTGGAGATGTAAAAAGAGGAAAGGCTAATTAGATTAGCAACTAAAGTGTTATAGATAACTTTGGAGATGCAATTTCAGTAGAATTATGGAAGCATAAACAATAGTTAAGAATTATAACTAAAATGAGGAAATGGAAGCCAAAAGCAGATGGATGAAGAGAAGACAGTGTTTTCCTAAGGAGGGACAAGACAGTGATGAAATCGATAACATGGGAATGGAGTCAAAGGAAGAATATTATAGGATTAAAAATACTTTCAAGGAATTGTTTGAGGAGAAGGATCCAGTATAAATATCATATGTCATTATGCAAAAACTGTAGTGGAATAAAGGACAGAAATGGTATGGACCTAACAAAAGCAGAAGATAATAAGAGGTGGCAAGAATACACATAAGAACTGTATAAAAAAAGATCTTTATGACCCAGATAACCGTGATGGTGTGATCACTTACTTAGAGCCAGACATCCTAGACTGCAAAGTCAAGGAAGTCTTAGGAAGCATCACTATGAACAAACCTAGTGGAGGTGAAGAAATTCCAGCTGAGCTATTTCAAGTCTTAAAAGATGAGGCTGTGAAAGTGTTGCACTCAATATTCCAGCAAATTTGAAAGCTCAGCAGTGGCCATAGGCCTGGAAAAGGTCAATTTTCATTCCAATCCCAAAGAAAGGCAATGCCAAAGAATGTTAAAACTACCAAACATTTGCACTCTTCTCACATGCTAGATTAGTAATGTTCAAAATTCTCCAAGTGAGGTTTCAACAGTACATGAACCAAGAAACTTCCAGATGTTCAAGCTGAATTTAGAAAAGGCAGAAGAACCAGAGATCAAATTGCCAAAATCCATTGAATCATAGAAAAAGCAAGATAATTCCATAAAAACGTCTGCTTCATTGACTGTGTGGATCACAACAAATTGTGGAAAATTCTTCAAGAGAGGGGAATATCAGATCACCCTACCTGCCTCCTGAGAAATCTGTATGCCTGTCAAAAAGCAGCAGTTAGGACCAGACATGGAACAATGGACTGGTTTCAAATTGGGAAACGAGTACATCAAGGCTATATATTGTCACCCTGCTTATTTAACTTATATGCATAGTACATCATGTGAAATGCTGGACTGGATGAAGCACAAGTTGAAATCAAGAATCCTGGGGAAAATATCAATAACCTCAAATATGCAGATGACACCAGCCTTATGGGTGAAAGCGAAGAGGAACTAAAGAGCCTCTTTATGAAAGTGAAAGAGGAGAGTGAAAAAGTTGACTTAAAACTCAACATTCAAAAAACTAAGATCATGGCATCCGGTCCCATCACTTCATGGCAAATAGATGGGAAAACAATGGAAACAGTGAGAAACTTTATTTTTTGAGCTCCAAAATCACTGCAGATGGTAACTGCAGCCATGAAATTAAAAGATGCTTGCTTCTTGGAAGAAAACCTATGACCAACCTGGATAGAATATTAAAAATCAGAGACATTACTTTGCTGGCAAAGGTCTGTTTAGTCAAACTATTGGTTTTCCATTAGTCATGTATGGTTGTCAGAGTTGAACCATAAAGAAAGCTGAGTGCCCAAGAATTGATGCTTTTGAACTATGGTGTTGAAGAAGACTCTTGAGAGTCCCTTGGACTGCAAGGAGATCCAATCAGTCCATCCTAAAGGAAATCAACTCCATATGTTCATTGGCAGGACTGATGCTGAAGCTGAAACTCCATACTTTGGTCACCTGATTCGAAGAACTGACTCATTGGAAAAGACTGAGGAATGATTGAAGGCAGGAGAAGGGGGCAACAGAGGATGAGATGGTTGGATGGCATCACTGACTTGATGGACATGAGTTTGAGCAAGCTCCGGGAGTTGGTGATGAACAGGGAAGTCTGGCGTGCTGCAGTCTATGGGGTCACAAAAAGCTGGACACAACTGAACAACTGAAGTGAACTGAACTGGACTGTAGTGGAATCCAGCAAGTTTCTGAAGGATCCAATGTTTACATTGCTACAAGCGACTGGCCTAACAATCTAGGGAGATACTCAGTTAAATGAGAAATTTGCCTAGTTTTAAAACATATTATTTATTAAATATTTAAACCACATTAATTTATATCTATCTATATTTAACACCCAGCCCACACACACAAATGAATGCTTAAAGCAACCGTTTATTTTTCTCTCCCCTGGTTTTCTGTGTTGACTGAACTGAGCCAGTTCATTCTCATTCAGGGTTGTGCCTAGTTGCAATGACATGGCAGCTGCACTGGAGTCATCTGAAAGCCCAAACAAGTTGAATGATCAGGACAGCCAACTGATGGTATTCTGACCAAAGGCTAAGAATTCAGCAGAGGATGACCAAGAGAGCATATTTTTTCTCTGGATGGACTGGACCTCTCCTAGCATGCTACCCATGTTCCCAGATGGAGCGTTAAAAATAAGTGTTTCAAGAGGATCCAGAGGAAGCTTTAAGAATTCCTGTTAGCTAGGCTTAAGGCAACCCAGAATGTCTATCATGTTCAACTGATCAAGCAAACCAGTCAGGCCATCCCTGATTCAAGGCTAATAGAATTAATCTACTTATTATAAAGCAGCATGTTTGTATGCTGATTATGGATAAGATTGAAGGCAAAAGGAGAAAGTGGTGGCAGAGGATGAGATGGTTGGATGGCAACACAGACTCAATGGACATGAATTTGAGCAAACTCCTGGAGATAGTGGAGGACAGAGAAGCAGTCTATGGAGTAGCAAAGAATTGGACACGACTTAGTGGCTGAACAACAGCAACATATGAATATGGGGAAGAAGGTCTTGATGGAGTCCCTCTCAGGAGAACTTCTACCTCCTGACCTCACTTAAGATGAAAATAACTAAAGATAGGTTATTTTGCAACATATAGAATATGAACAATCTTTCTTCCCCCTAGACTTGCTATCAGCCTCTTGCTGATTTCATATTAATCATCAAATCTACTGTTATCAGTTCTTGAAAACAGGAATTGGTTAAGTCCTTAACTAGTTAAGGTAGTTGCTTACAGGTTAGTATGTCTTTAAATTATTTTGAAATTATTGGATAAAATGAAAAAAAGTATATTTGTATTTATTTTTCCTCTTATTAACATAATAACATAGATAATTAAACAAATACTATTAAAAAGCAGAGACATTACTTTGTCAGCAAAGGTCCATTAGTCAAGGCTATGACCATTTTCCAGTGGTCATGTATGGATGTGAGAGTTGGTCTATAAAGAAAGCTGAGCACTGAAGAACTGATGCTTTTGAACTGTGGTGTTGGAGAAGACTCTTGAGAGTCCCTTTGACTGCAAGGAGATCCAACCAGTCCATCCTAAAGGAGATCAGTCTTGGGTGTTCATTGGAAGGACTGATGTTGAAGCTGAAACTCCAATACTTTGGCCACCTGATAGGAAGAGCTGACTCATTTGAAAAGACCCTGATGCTGGGAAAGATTGAGGGCACGAGAAGGGGATGACAGAGGATAAGATGGTTGGATGGCATCACTGACTCAATGGAGATGGGTTTGGATGGACTCTGGGAGTTGGTGATGGACAGGGAGGCCTGGCGTGTTGCAGTTCATGGGGTCACAAAGAGTCAGACATGACTGAGCAACTGAACTAAACTGATGAAGTAAATATATACCTACTCCTTCTGTATATGATGCAACCTGTGTATATATATGGAGAAGGCAATGGCACCCTACTCCAGTACTCTTGCATGGAAAATCCCATGGACAAAGGAGCCTGGTAGCCTGTAGTCCATGGGGTCGCTAAGAGTCAGACATGACTTCACTTTCACTTTTCACTTTCATGCATTGGAGAAGGGAATGGCAACCCACTCCAGTGTTCCTGCCTGGAGAATCCCAGGGATGGGGGAACCTGGTGGGCTGCCGTCTATGGGGTCGCACAGAGTCGGACATGACTGAAGCGACTTAGCAGCAGTGGCAGCAGCATGTGTATATGTGTGTGTGTGTGTGTGTGTGTGTGTATATATATATATATATATATATATCATGATTGATAAAAATACTTTCCCTCAAAATTGTTACTAGAAGTCAGACTTAAAATATTGCTCTCCGTTTAAATTATACTAACTACTAAATACTATACTAATACTAAACACAAATACTAAAGTTAGTCTTGACTGAATTTATCCTATTAATACAATTAAATTATTTTAAATACTTCTTTTCTTTTATTTGACTCTTAAATCAGTTCTTCAGTTTTCTGTGGTCAGAAATTATTCAGTTTTCTGTTTGTAGCATGGTTACCAAACAAACAAACAAAAAGGAAACACATTAGGTTCTTTAAGTTTAATATTTGTTTGCTCTAGGAAATAGTTTATGAGATATACAGGATGAAAAAGTTATTAATTTCCTCTTTACAAAGAGAGGACTATGCACATGACTTCTCCCATGAAAATCACATTTCAAGACCTGAAAAGAGATTCACGGAACTGAGATAAAGGTAAGATGCTTCCTATATTGAGGAATGAGACTGTACCTGTTGCTGGGCAATTTTGCCTCCTCCAATGCTACCATCCACCTCACTCAAGCATAAAGTCAAGGTCATCAGGTGGAGAAAGCAACAGTTTGGCATTCAGTCTTTTCTATTGTCAATGTGAATCATGGAATGCTCTATGCCTGTTTCCTCATCAGAATAGGATCAGTCTTATGGACTCTGGTGGAGGGGGGGGGGAGATTTGGGAGAATAACAGTGAAACATGTATAATATCATGTATGAAACGAGTCGCCAGTCCAGGTTCGATGCACGATACTGGATGCTTGGGGCTGGTGCACTGGGACGATCCAGAGGGAGAGTATGGGGAGGGAGGAGGGAGGAAGGTTCAGGATGGGGAGCACAGGTATACCTGTGGCGGATTCATTTCGATATTTGGCAAAACTAATACAATATTGTAAAGTTTAAAAATAAAATTAAATTAAAAAAATAAATTTATATTAAAAAAAAGAAAAATGTAAAAAAAAAAGAAAACGAAGAAAAAAAACCTGATTTTGTTTTAATGTGGTCATAGGATGATCAAATGAAATGACATGTCACAGCAATTGGCAAACTCAAGTTCTTATGGCTGTCTCCAAATACAGTCGTATTTTACACAGTGCATAGCAGTTTCCCTGGTGGCTCTGTGTTAAAGAATCCTCCTGCTGATGCAGGCTTATGTGGATTTGATCCCTGGGTCAGGAAGATCCTCTGGAGAAGGAAATGGCAACCTTCTCCAGTATTCTTGTCTGGGAAATCCCATGGACAAAGAAGCCTAGCGGGCTACAGTCCATGGGGTCACAAAAGAGTTGGACACGACTTAGTGACTAAACAACAACAAAAACAGTGCATAGTATGTGAATTTTGCTAGGCAGAAACATTTTTGTAAAGCATGAATGGCAACACTTTAACATGAATCTTCAAAAGTTACTGAATTCTTGTTATCATTTAGTTGAAAATAGCTTTTCTATTAAATGCATAGTCCTCAGATAAATCACATGCTGTGATTTGATAATTTGTTTAAATTAAAAGAAAAATTTTATTGTTTTTTTCTAGCATAAAAGCATTGCTTGACCATAACAGGTAAATTTAAATGTATAAGTAAATTTTAAAAGGAAATATATATATTTTTTATTATGCAAAGTAACAATTATTAGTCGTTTGGTCTGTTTCTCTGTATATGTGTCTACTCTCTTCATATAGATAGAGACAGGGATTCCCAGGTGGCTCCATGGTAAAGAATCCACCTGCCAATGTGGGAGATGCAGAAGATGTGGGTTTGATACCTGGGTTGGGAAGGTACCCTGGAGGAGGAAATGGCAACCCACTCTAAGCCATTCTTGCCTGGAAAGTTCTGTGGACAGAGGAGCCTGGCAGACTATAGTCCATGGGGTCACATGACTGAGTGACTGAGCATGCATGCAGATGGAGACAGATATATATGGTATATGTTTCATTTTCTGCTCTTTTCATATAGCAATAAAAATACTTTTTGACAAAAAGAGTGGCCTATATAGGGGTTAAAATCTTTTTTTCCCCTCCAAACTCCTGTCAAGATAGCACAGATAATATAAAGAAAAATTCTGTTCTCTTTAAGAGAAACTATACCAACCAGTGGAAATCTTAAAGAGTTTTCAAGCAAGAATGTGGTAAGAGGAGGTGAGGAGGGGAAAGCAAAGTGCCACCAACCCATTATTGCCTGCCAAGCTCCAGAGAAGCTTCCTGTGGACTCTTGTGCAGAGGACAGCCCACAGCCACCAGCTGCCTCAGGGAGTGCTCACCTGGGAGAGCTTTACTGTCCCACATACCTGAGGAGAAGGCCATCCGTCTGTGTCAGGCAACTGACTGTCTCAGAGGAAGTCCAGATGGATTACCTACTTTCAGCTGATGCCCTGAAAGGAAGATCAATCATGTTGAAACCAAAAGAGGAACATTAAAAAAAAAAAAAAGACTTCATTGCTCCTACCTATATACAGGGGAGAAAATTCTACATTAAGTTTCTATGGTTCAAGGGTAGAAGTCAGACTACAGACCCCAGCTCATCATGATCTGAGGTCAAGGCAAGATCTGCAAAAAGAAATCAGCAACTGATGTAACTGCTCACAAAAATCATATCAGCCACTGTCCAAAGAGGACCGTACATATATTTTTAAATGCAGAAGTCTCTTCTTTTGTGGACTTATCATTATGGTGTTTTATGTTGGTGTTCAAAATAGCACCTTTGAAGAATATCTAATCTAAACATCACATTGAAAAACTCTTGTTTAGATATTTACACGGTTCATAGTTTCCTTTTTCTTATGGAGGACTTTCTTTACCTCTGAAAAGCTTAGCATTTCCCATCCCCTTCCCTCCTTTGCATATTTCAAAAGGACTAATCATTTCTAAAATGCTATATACCTAAACTATTGTAGAGTTGTCTTCCCCCAACCCTATTTGAACATAAGCTCTATGAGAATAAGAATTTTTGTCTGTTTTATTTGTTTGTTTTTCCCATCCCTAGAATAACCCTGGAACACAATAGGCAATCAATACACAGTGTTGAATAAAAGAATAAAAAGGTGGACTCATGTATATGCTGCAACTTCATGTTTGCCTTCTTCTGTGCCTTTAAATTTATTCCTTGGAACTAATTGGTTTATATCATTCCCCTAAGTGAAATTTGTGGGAAGCCCTATAACCCTTAGGATTGCTCTTAGGTGATATAAGGTCCTCTGGTTACTCCAAGTCATAAAGCATAGTTTCATCTTTCAGTTCAGAAATTCATATATCCAGCTCAATATAATATCCAAAAACATAAAGCCAATATTTAAAGGTAGAACTTCACTTTTCCCCCAGTTTGAGCCTAATGAAATAGGAAAGAGGAAAATGTTTGCAAAAGCAGGTTGTATTACTCATTTTAGGTTGGCTGTATGTGGCACCCCTTCCTGTGAAGGGATTAAATATCCTGCCTTGTTGAATTCAGGAGCACTGAGGTGGTAATTATTCCCTTGTGTAATTCTCTTCTCTTGACTGTGGGCTGCTTTTTGACTGCAGACTTGCTTGAAATTAATAGAAAAGTCATATGATGTCACTGCCATTATAAAGTTGTGAAAGGCTGTGATATCTGCTTGCTGGCATTCTCCTTCTGGCTCTTCATGCATATGCTTATTCTGTGGAGAGAGGCACCTGGCAAGGAACTGAGGGCAACCTCTAGCCACCAGTCAGCAAGCACCTGACACCTTCAGTCCAATAGCCCTGAGGTACTGAGTCCTCACTGCCAGTCACCACTGAGTGAGCTCAAGAGCAGATCCAGTCCCATTTGGCATCTGGGATGACTGTGACCCTAGCTGACACTTTGATTGCATCTCTTAAGAGACCTTGAAGAAGAGGAATCAGCTAAAATGTGCCAGATTATTGACCCATGAAAAGTAGTAGATAATAGCTGTGTATCGTTCTAAAAGCTACTGAATTTGGGGGTAATTTGTTACATGATAATCAGTTCAGTTCAGTTTAGTCACTCAGTCGTGTCTGACTCTTTGCGACCCCATGAATCACAGCACGCCAGGCCTCCCTGTCCATCACCAACTCCCGGAGTTCACTCAGACTCACGTCCATCGAGTCAGTGATGCCATCCAGCCATCTCATCCTCTGTCGTCCCCTTCTCCTCCTGCCCCCAATCCCTCCCAGCATCAGAGTCTTTTCCAATGAGTCAACTCTTCGCGTGAGGTGGCCAAAGTACTGGAGTTTCAGCTTCAGCATCATTCCCTCTAAAGAAATCCCAGGGCTGATCTCCTTCAGAATGGACTCGTTGGATCTCCTTGCAGTCCAAGGGACTCTCAAGAGTCTTCTCCAACACTACAGTTCAAAAGCATCAATTCTTCAGCGCTCAGCCTTCTTCACAGTCCAACTCTCACATCCATACATGACCACAGGAAAGACCATAGCCTTGACTAGACAGACCTTGTTGGCAAAGTAATGTCTCTGCTTTTGAATATGCTATCTAGGTTGGTCATAACTTTTATTCCAAGGAGTAAGCGTCATGATGAAAGTGAAAGAGAAGAGTGAAAAAGTTGGCTTAAAGCTCAACATTCAGAAAACGAAGATCATGGCATCCAGTCCCTTCACTTCATGGGAAATAGATGGGGAAACAGTGGAAACAGTGTCAGACTTTATTTTTCTGGGCTCCAAAATCACTGCAGATGGTGACTGCAGCCATAAAATTAAAAGATGCTTACTCCTTGGAAGAAAAAGTCACTTTCTCCAAACTGTGATAATCAAACCTGTCTCCAGACATTGCTAACTGTCTTAGGGTGGGGGGCGGAGTGCAGAATACCCTCTGCATGAGAAGTTCTGTTCTAGTCTATCTTGACTGATAAGGTCAGTTTTCCCTTATTCCCACCGTCTGCAGTTCTCTTGGCATAAATGAGTTCATTTGCTCTGGCTAGTTGCTGCTGATTCCTTCTTTAACCCCTTTCCATCATGACCTTTCTACCTCTCCAAGTAGAATTCTTGAGACCAGAATTAGAACAATTTTATGCTAGCCTTGTTGGACATGTGACCCACATGTAGTTCAGAGAAAACAATTGTACTTGTTCAGGGTGATCCCAATATGCCAACACAAGAGTAGCTGAGTAGCCACCTTCCTGACCCTTTCTATGTCTCAGGCTTGAACCAGGAACCAGACTATTGTTTCCAAATCACAGCTCACATTGTCTGAGAGATGAAGTTGAATCACTTTCCACAAGAGCTGAGATTAGGAGAAGGTACCCTCCAACCCTGTGTGTGTAGGAGAGGGAGGTGGGGCTGTCTCTTCAAGAAAATGTTCTTCTCTTTTAATCTCCAGTCCTAATCCTTTTAGCTCTTTGTTGCCAGCTAGAGATTAAAATCACAAGACTAGTTTTTTGTTCACTTCATTTAAAAATAGTTGATGACCTTCTGTTTAGAAAATTGTCACTACTGTTTTTAATCTTCAACTGAAAATAACATATATGTAAATCCACCATAGCATTCTTTATAGCAGTTTATCATTTTCTTAATAACCACATAATATTTTTCAACTGTGCAGAAGAATAAGAATCTTGCTCTGAATCTATGCCACAACATATAATCTACTCAGCTCAGCTGACTGAAAGCATCATTTTTGTTTTGGGGTGTAATCTAGTGTAGGTTTAAGATTTTGTTTTTCTGGGTTGTATATATCTAGCTTCTTCCATATAAGAAACAGCAGCCCACTCTTCAACTGCTTTTCTTTCTCCTCTAAACTTTCTGTCAATCAAATCAAACAGATAGCCCTAGACTGTGTTCAGAGGAGTGGAGTCAGTGGTGGGGAGGGCTTCAGTGCTCACCTCTTCCAACTGGGCATCATTTTCCTTTTTAAAATTTTACAAAGTCTATCTTCTATCTATCTACCTATCTGAAAAGTGAAAGTGTTTGTTAGTCACTCAGTCCAACTCTAAGTGAAACCATATAACCCTCCAGGCTCCTCTGTCTATGGAATTCTCTAGGCAAGAATTCTGGAATGGGTAGCCATTCCCTTTTCCAGGGGATCTTCCTGACCCAGGGATCGAACCTGGGTCTACTGCACTGCAGGCAGATTCTTTACCATCTGAACCACCAGGGAAGCCTCTATCTATCTATCTACTTACAAAAGCTTTATTGAGATTTAACTGATACACCAAAAAACTCATATATTTAAAATACACAATCTGATGAGTTTGGATTTATACAAACACCTGTGAAATCATTATCACAGTCTAGGTAATAAACATGTCCATTACCTCCAAAAGTTTCTTCATACCCTTTTGGGGTTTTTTATGTGTAACTGTGTGTGTGTATAGTAAGAAGCATAACACAAGATCTAACCTCTTAATAAAAATTTAAATGCACAATACAGTATTGTTAACTATTTATTGGTCTTCTGTATCATCTCAGAAGGATAGACTTTTCCCACTGTCTCCTCTCACTGCCTCAGCACACCTAGATTTCCCTTGCTCATGACTAAGCAAAAATTGCCTGCTCCAGATTACCATCATTTTGAAAATGACAAAGAAAGAGGGAAATGGACAGTGACTATGAGGAGAAGTAGAGCATCTCTTTTGTTATATTTTCATTAACATCTAATTAGAGAAAACATGGACTTCCCTGGTGTTTCAGACAGTAAAGAATCTGCCTGTAATGCAGGAGGCCTGGGTTTGATTCCTGGGTTCGGAAGATCCCCTGGAGGAGGACATGGCTACTCACTCCAGTGTTCTTGTCTGGAGAAACCCCATGGACAAAGGAGCCTGGTGGGCTACAGTCCATGGGGTCGCAAAGAGTCAGACACAACTGAGTGACTAAGCACAGCACAGAGAAAACATACTTTTAGGATGCACTTTGCTAAAGGGGAAATTCAGAGGCACTTTACCCAGAATGATTTTGTGTAGTTCATCTAATTTTTTCCAGTTAAAGAATTATAATTGCATTCTAATTGGGGACTGGTGAAAGTACTCTTTAATGTTCACTTTATTCATAATTAGGTTTAAAAAATTTTTTATTCATGTGAAAAATTACTGTGACTTTTGCAGTTCTGGGAATTAATTATAATATTTTCACTGAAATAAAAGATGATAGCCACTTGCCTTGGGTCCTTTTTTAAAAAACTTCATTAAAGACATTAATTTGGAATAGGTACATAGACAATTAAATATTAATCATAAAACTGAAAAGAATTCAGCTGAAAGGGGATCAATATAACACTAAGTTCAATTGACCTTCAAAAAGGCAGGATTAATGCAATAAGCCAGGATAAATGTTAAGAAAACTGAAAATCATTTTCTTCATGAAATTTAAGAGGGTGTTGCTTTAGAAGAGACCATGTTGCCATGGAAAAAAAGAGGAAATGGAGTATCAGAATGTTTAGTATGAAATGTTATTGCCAAAATTAACCAGAAACACACATGCAATGAATAGAATGGACATTGCTAACAAAGAGATTAGTAAATTAACTTGAGGGATTATTGGGTTGGCCAAAAAGTTCACCCGGCTTTTGGCCAACACAACGTATAAGAATTCAAAGGAATAATTAAATGAAATCAGAACAAAGATGAGAAAGATGGAAGACATATATCTTTATACTAGAATTTACAGAAAGACAGCACAATGTGAATACAATGGAATCAATAATTTAAAGAGTATAATAGAAGATAATTTCACTGAATTGAACAAAGATCTCAGTCTTCAAATTGAAATTTTCAGGTTGTTATAAATTTCCATGGAAAAAATAAATTTCTTAAATGCATACAATAAGAAAAAGAATGAGAGAGAGAAATCAAAAAAGTCAAAACCAACCATGTTGATTTTACATTTGCAATATGAAATGCTAAAAAACAATATCTAAAAACTTCTGAGAAGGAATCACTGGGAGCTCTAAAATTCTATATACTGGTAAGTGCACTGGTATAATTTCTGAAATGTCATCTGAAGTAGTAAAATACAATAGACAGAACATTCCAAAGAGAGGTGCAAGATCAAAATGGAGATTTTAAAATGATTTAGCTAGACAAATATTTCCACAGTTCTTGAACCCCTCACACTGAGTCAAAGAACATGAAGGGTGTATGGTGAAAGGAAGAGGGTATTTTGGAGAAAGTTCATTGTGTGGTATGAGTTTCACTCATTCGAGGGTCCTGGGGCATGGGACCCTGTCCCTCAGCTCAAAACCAGTAAGGAGGGTCAACAAACTTCATTGAATGCAGAGTTAACCCAGAAAACAGGACTATTTAGTAATTTTAGTTGGATATTTCAATGAGCTTCAGCAAGATAACATTGATGATATGTGACCAGACACTCAAGATAGAAAAGGAAGACCATAAGTTCTCAATATGAAAAATACTAATAAAGCAAGTGCACAGACACACAGATATCACATACACATTATTGGTATGTTCAGTAAGGTAAATACATTAAGATGATTTCTGACTCTTACTTGGAAAATCTAAAACAAAAGGGCTGGAAAGATGCTTTGAAGTTGGGGATGAAGGCAATGAAGGGGAGATGATAGTGTTTGATGACCTAGGTTCTCAAAAATTTTTTTGAAGCAAATGATGTGTGAAGGTTTTCAGTGGGTCAGATAAGGGCCATGCATGACACAGAATCAAATGCGTGTTTTCTTACAGAATGAGGCTAGGATAAAAAGTGAGAAGCTGTAAAGCCAGGTTCCCAAAAGCTGTAGACAAACTAAGTTATCAGTAAGAGAAGAATATATCATCTTAGCCAAGAAAACTGCTAGCTAGAGGTATAAGGCAATGTCCAAGGGATATATTCCATGAACCACCATATTTCTTCTGGCTAAATATAAATTTTCTTTCCATTTTTAAAAAACCATTCCTCCATCCCAATATTGCTTAGGGTAGTTTACTCTAGCTACCCTAGCTAGATGACCCCCAATCTAAATGGTTTAATAATGTCTTATTTCTCATGCCCATCATAGTTCAGTTGAGTGTTAGGTCTGCAGCCTTCCATCTGGTGATCGACAAAATCAGCCTCCTTCCATTTATGACTCTGACTCGGAGTGCTTCATTGGGTTATTTACATCTGGTTAGGAGATGATGAAAGAGAAGATGGAGAAAACATATCCAACACACTCCTATCTTCACTACTGTGACTACTAACGATCCATTCCACTTGCCTTCCATGAGGGAAAGCTACACACATGACCCAACCTAGATGAAGGGAAGTGGGATGCCCAGAAAGAAGAAATGGGTTTGATGAACATGTAGCTGTTCTATTTTATCTTATAGCTTCCAAGCCCTAACCTTGAAAGTGTTGTAAACTAGAAAAGGAGGAATTTAGAATGAGAGCAGAAATCTGTCTTACATTTTTTTTTTTTTCACTTGTGGCAGTCTTGATTTGAAGTGGGGGAGTTGCTGCAACTTTAAACGAATTTGGAAGATTTGCTTATATATGGGATTAGCCATTTTAAGTAGTAATTTGAGATTATGGCTTGTGTCTTGAAATAATCTCAGTGCTTTACATCTCTTTAAAATAACTATAAGAATATATAAATGCCAGACTTTGTACTGCTGGGGCAAAACTAGTCCCACTGAGTAGTTAAAGAAAAGTGAAAAAGCAAAATTAAATTGCCTTGTGATTACATCCCACCAGTTGGGCTAGTTTAGCATACTGGTTACATAAATTCTTGTTCATTCACTTGAAAAAGTAACTGGAATATTTTGTTCCTTTCCCCTGTGCCTACACCCATTCATTCCTAGAGGCCCCCTGGGCTTCAATTAACTCCAGAGGGAGTTGTAAGCTCACAGGCCAATGAACAAAGATGACAGATTCTTGACTTCTGGGCCACCAAAGGCACTATCCAGCTGTGAGACAGTAAAGTGTGCCTATGGAATGCAAACAAGCAGAACATGTTTCCAAGACATTCTTCTTCTTTACTCCTTTACCCACATGCATGCACACACATGAATGTATGTGCGCACACACACACACACACACACACACACACACACACACACATACATATACCAGAGATCTGGGAGGTGAAAAAAGGACTTAGAAGCAACACAGAAAACTCAGTTTCTTACCAGAATGAATCTGTCAATGGGATATCATGATAGTTTTCCCCTTAATATTTATGGGATATGAGTTTAAAGAAAACTTTTATTCTGTACCCTTAAAAAAAAAAAGTATTTGGCTACTCTGAGTCTTAGTTGAGGCATGCAGGATCTTTATTGCAGTATACAGGTTCCTTGTTGCAGCATGTGGGTTCCTAGTTCCCTGACCAAGGATTAAAACCAGGCACCCTGCATTGGGAGGGTGGAGTCTTAACCATTGGACCACCAGGGAAGTCTCTGTTTTATATTTTAATGTAGGGTAGTTTGAAGGCAACAGATTAGCAGAAGAACCTTGGCCAAGGTCATAGAAAGGTTAGTACAGACATCTTCTTGGGGTTTCTAGCCATGAGAAAAGTTTGAGCTATCTCAAGATTCATATAGTCAAAGCTATGGTTTTTCCAGTAGTCATGTATGGGTGTGAGAATTCCGTGTGCACTGTGAGTGTGCTCACAATCGTAGCTGGCCAGCTCCCTCCTGGCGATGAAGCAGCTTTCTCAGCGCGGCTCCCTCACTGCAGAATGTTCAGGGCCGCCTTTCGGGTACCCATCTCAGGACAGACTTGGGTGAAATGTGGGCATTTGTCAGGCGGAAGTGCTGTCCCCCGTCGTGAGTGTCTTTGTCCCGCCTCGCAACAGCCTCTCTGGTGACGGCAATAGCAAGTCCAGCCTCATCTGCCAGGCCACGGACTTCAGCCCCAAACAGATCTCCTTGTCCTGGTTTCGTGATGGAAAGCGGGTAGTGTCTGGCATTTCTGAAGGCCAGGTGGAGACTGTGCAGTCCTCACCCTTAACTTTCAGGGCCTACAGCATGCTGACCATCACGGAGAGAGACTGGCTCAGCCAGAAAATTAAAAAAAAAAAAAAAGAAGAAGGTTGAGTGCTAAAGAACTGATGCTTTTAAACTACGGTGCTAGAGAAGACCCTTGAGAGTTCCTTGGACTGCAAGGAGATCAAATCAGTCGATCTTAAAGGAAATCAACCCTGAATATTCATTGGAAAGACTGATGCTGAAGCTGAAGCTCCAATACTTTGGCCACTTGATGCAAAGAGCTGACTTATTGGAAAAGACTCTGATGGCAGGAAAGACTGAGGGCAAGAGGAGAAGGGGGTGACAGAGGATGAGATGGTTGGATGGCATCATCGACTCAATGGACATGAGGTTTAGCAAACTCCAGGAGATAGTGAAGTACAGGAAAGACTGGCATGCTGCAGTCCATGGTATTGCAAACAGTCTAACACAACTGAGCAACAACCTATTTCTGGGACGCTGAGTTTTGTCAAGTGAGTGTACTGATGTGAAGGTAACTGAAAAAAACTGCCAATGGCTAGAAAAATTGTTATAGAGTAAAACAAAGAGACTTTAGCAGCAGAAACTTCAGGGAGAGGAGGTGACAAGCTAAAATCAGGGAAGTGACAATAGGTTCAGGTCTCAGAATGTGATTAAGATCTACAGAGTTGAGACAGGAGTCAAGTTGGCAGTAGCAGATTGGAATACTGTGCATATTGTATTTCCTTATGTAGATGAGAATCACCATAGACCAATTATATTTTCTCCCCATTCCATAGCCCTTGTATGACACCCAAGTTTAAGTGTAAATTATCAGCAAATTTCTGAAAAATTCTTTGCTACTGTTCATGCTAATTCACTTCAGCTGTGTCTGACTCTTTGTGACCCTATGGACTGTAGCCCACCAGGCTTCTCTACCCGTATGATTCTCCAGGCAAGAATACTGGAGTGTATTGCCATGCTCTCCTCCAGGGGATCTACCCTACCCAGGGATCAAACCTGTGTCTCTTACATCTCCTGCATTGCAGGTGGATTCTTTACCACTAGTGCCAAAAGAGCACATAAATAAAGAGTCTTAAAGCTTCAGGCTTCACAAATGCTGAATTCACACATAACCATTGCTGATATCTCCTGGCTAGAACTTCCTCTGTCACAGCAACTTTGACACCCCCAAATGCTTTCCTACATCCCCCAAATCCTTCATGCTAAACCTCTGAGGCCAGCTGACATGTCTGCTGATATGCACTGGCCATGGCATGACCCAGATTACATCACAGGAGTTACTCAGGAGATTGCTCTCCTTCAGCCTTGCCAGGCTATAGCCTTCTGGTGTTTCAATCCCTTGATTGGCTTCATGTGCAACCTATGGACATTAAACTTGGGTTTGGGACTGAGTTCTTCTAATATCTCACCTTTATCATTCTCTAAAGTCACCCCCACCCCAGAGTGGTCCTCCAGGTTTTGTGGTCCAGCTTGTCTCAGTAGGAATGGCCTCTCTCCCTCTAGTACTTCAGGACCAAACATCAACCCTGGAATATAGACTGCATGTTTGTGTCGTCCCCAAATTCATATACCAAAACTTAGTCTGCAATGTCATGGTATTTGGAGGTGGAGCTATAGGGAGGTTATTAGATCATGAAGATGGAGCCTTCATGAATAAGTTTAGTGCCATTATACAGGAGACACATAGAGCTCTCTTGCCTCTTCTGCCACATGAAGACTCACAGAGAAGATAGATGACTATGAACCAGGGAGTAGGTCTTCACTACACACTGAAATCTTCCAGCACATTTGATGTTAGACTTTCAGAACTATGAGAAAAAAATGTTTATTTTTAAATCCAGCCAGACTGTGGGTATATATTTGTTATAGTAGCTCAACTGAACTAGAACAGCTTGCTTTTAAGAAAAATATGAGCTAAGGATTCCTGGAAGTGCTCCTGAGGTGTAGCCATACTCTAACCTAGGCTCCTCTCTGTCCAGTTTTCTTGGATTTCGCAGTTCCTTCTGTTAGTTTCTGAACCAGAGAAGTCTGTACCAATACTCCAGGTTTCTGCTTCTACCAGCTTCCTTTCTTATAAACCTGTAGAGCTGTGCCCTCTTCTTAATCATCCTTGCATGGTCTGGGTTGTATTCCTGTCCTTCTACATAATTCTCCTACCATCTTCACCTGTATCTTGGTCTTGAGTTTTAAAAGTCACATTACTTTTGCCTCTTAACTTCTGATTTGACACTGCACAATCTTAGACATCCAACTAAATGCAGAGTTTCAAAGAATAGCAAGGAAAGACAATAAGGCCTTCTTAAATGAACACTGGATAAAACTAGAATGACAGAAAGGGAAAGACTAGAGATCTCCTCAGAGAAGGCAATGGCACCCCACTCCAGTACTCTTGCCTGGAAAATCCCATGGATGGAGGAGCCTGGTAGGCTGCAGTCCATGGGTTCGCTAAGAATCGGGCACAACTGAGCAACTTCACTTTAACTTTTCACTTTCATGCATTGGAGAAGGAAATGGTAACCCACTCCAGTATTCTTGCCTGGAGAATCCCAGAGATGGCGGAGCCTGGTGGGCTGCCATCTATGGGGTTGCACAGAGTCGGACACGACTGAAGCGACTTAGCAGCAGCAGCAGCAGCAGCAGAGATCTCCTCAGGAAAACTGGAACTATCAAGGGAACATTTCACCCAAAGATGGGCACAATAAAAGGGCATAAATAGTAGATACCTAGTAGATGCTGAAGAGATAAAGAAGAGATGAAAAGAATACATAGAAGAACTGTACAAAAAGGATCTTAATGAATCGGATTACTACGAAGGTGTGGGCAGTAACCCAGAGCCAAATATTCTGGAAAGCAATGTCAAGTGGACCTTAGGAAGTGCTGCTGTTCATAAAGCTAGTGGATGGGATGGAATTCCAGTAGAGGTATTCAAAACTCCAAAGGATGATACCATCAAGGTGTTGTATTCAATATGTCAGCACATCTGGAAGACCCAGCAGTGGCCACAAGACTGGAAAAGGTCAATTCTCATCCCAATTACCTAGAAGGGTAGTACTAAAGATTATGCTAACCATTGGACAATTGCACTCCTCTCCCATGCTAGTTAGGTCATGGTTAAAATCTTGCATCCTAGGCTTCAGCATTAAGCAAACCAAGAACTTCCAGATGTCCAAGCTGGGTTTAAAAAAGGCAGGGGAACTAGAGATCAAAGTGACAACATTTGCCGGATCATAGAGAAAACAAGAGAAATCCAGAAAACCATCAACATCTGTTTCATCAACTATGCTAAAGCCTATGACTGTGTGGATCATAACAAACTGTGGAAAGCTCTTAAAGAGATGGGAATACCAGACCATCTTACCTGTCTCTTTTTTTTTTATTTCTTTTTTTTAATTTTATTTTTTAACTTTACAATATTGTATTGGTTTTGCCATATATCAACATGAATCCGCCACAGGTATACACGTGTTCCCCATCCTGAACCCTCCTCCCTCCTCCTTCCCCATACCATCCCTCTGGGTCGTCCCAGTGCACCAGCCCCAAGCATCCAGTATCATGCATCAAACCTGGACTGGCGACTCGTTTCATATATGATATTATACATGTTTCAATACCATTCTCCCAAATCTTCCCACCCTCTCCCTCTCCCACAGAGTCCAAAAGACTGTTCTATACATCAGTGTCTCTTTTGCTATCTCGTATACAGGGTTATTGTTACCATCTTTCTAAATTCCATATATATGCGTTAGTATACTGTATTGGTGTTTTTCTTTCTGGCTTACTTCACTCTGTATAATAGGCTCCAGTTTCATCCACCTCATTAGAACTGATTCAAATGTATTCTTTTTAATGGCTGAGTAGTACTCCATTGTATATATGTACCACAGCTTTCTTATCCATTCGTCTGCTGATGGACATCTAGGTTGCTTCCATGTCCTGGCTATTATAAACAGTGCTGTGATGAACATTGGGGTACACGTGTCTCTTTCCATTCTGGTTTCCTTGATGTGTATGCTCAGCAGTGGGATTGCTAGGTCATAATGCAGTTCTATTTCCAGTTTTTTTAAGGAATCTCCACACTGGTCTCCATAGTGGCTGTACTAGTTTGCATTCCCACCAACAGTGTAAGAGGGTTCCCTTTCCTCCACACACTTTCTAGCATGTATTGCTTGTAGACTTTTGGATCACAGCCATTTTGACTGGCATGAAATGGTACCTCATAGTGGTTTTTATTTGCATTTCTCTGATAATGAGTGATGTTGAGCATCTTTTCATGTGTTTGTTAGCCATCTGTATGTCTCTTAAGAAACCTGTACATGGGTCAAGAAGCAAGTTAGAACACTGCATGGAACAAATGATTGGTTCAAGATTGAGAAAGGAGTATGACAGGGCTGTCGATTGTCACCCTATTTATTTAACATATATGCTAATCACATCATGAGAAATGTTGGGCTGGATGAGTGACAAAAATCAAGATAGTTGGGAGAAACATCAACAATCTCAGATATGTGGTTGATACCAATCTAATGGCAGAAAGCAAAGAGGAACTAAAGAACCTCTTGATGAGGGTGAAGGAGGAAAGTGAAAGAGCCAGCTTAAGACTAAATATTTAAAAATCTAAGATCTTGGCATCTGGATCCATTACTTTTAGGAAAATAGAAGGGGTAAAGGTGAAAGCAGTGATAGATTTCCTTTTTTTTTTTTTTTTTGATTCTAAAATTGCTGCAGACGGTAACTGCAGGCATGAAATCAGAAGACGATTGCTTCTTGGCAGGAAAGCTATTACAAACCTAGACAGTGTGTTTAAAAGCACAGATATTACTCTGTTGACAAAGGTCCATATAGTCAAGGCTATGGTCTTCCCAGTGGTCATTTATGGTTGTGAGAGCTGGACCATAAAGAAGGCAGAGCAACGAAGAATTGATGCTTTCAAACTCTGGTACTGTAGAAGGCTCCTGAGAGTCCCTTGCATAGCAAGGAGATGAAACCAGTCAATCTTAAAGAAAATTAACTCTAAATACTTGTTGGAAGAACTGTTGCTGAAAGCTGAAACTCCAGTATTTTGTTTATCTGATGTGAACAGCTGACTCATTGGATAAATATCTGATGCTAGGAAGGACTGAGGGCAGAAGAAGGCATCAGAGGATGAGATGGCTGGATGGCATCACTGATACAATGGACACGAACTTGGGCAAACTTTGGGAGATGGTGAGGGCCAAGAAGGCCTGACGTGTTGCAGTCCATGGGGGTGCAAAGAGTGGGACATGACTCAGCTACTGAAAAACAATAACAACGATCTTAGACTTAGTTCCTACTCATTGATTCCCTCTTCATATTTGGAAATTATGGTAAAATAATTGATATTATTTCTATGAATATAAATGGTATCATTCCAAAAATCTAGATTGCTGTTGGATTAAGTTATTAAATTTTCTTTATGGAAATAAATCTGCCATGGCATGAAACTCTGAAAATTTATTCAACTCAGGGTTGGTCAAGTGTCCTTCATCTATCTTATTTTAGCTTTTCCTTTTTGCACCTCTAGAACCACAGCCTTGTCTAACTCAATGAAACTAAGCCATGCTCGTGGGGCAACCCAAGATGGGTGGGTCATGGTGGAGAGATCTGACAGAATGTGGTCCACTGAAGAAGGGAATAGCAAACCACTTCAGTATTCTTGCCTTGAGAACCCCATGAACAGTACAAAAAGGAAAAATGATAGGATACTGAAAGAGGAACTCCCCAGGTCAGTAGGTGCCCAATATGCTACTGGAGATCAGTGGAGAAATAACTCCAGAAAGAATGAAGGGACAGAGCCAAAGCAAAAACAATACCCAGCTGTGGATGTGACTGGTGATAGAAGCAAGGTCCAATGCTGTAAAGAGCAATATTGCATAGGAACCTGGAATGTCAGGTCCATGAATCAAGGCAAATTGGAAGTGGTCAAACAAGAGATGGCAAGAGTGAATGTCGACATTCTAGGAATCAGCGAACTGAAATGGACTGGAATGGGTGAATTTAACTGAGATGACCATTATATCTACTACTGTGGGCAGGAATCCCTCAGAAGAAATGGAGTGGCCATCATAGTCAACAAAAGAGTCTGAAATGCAGTACTTGGATGCAATCTCAAAAACGACAGAATGATCTCTGTTCGTTTCCAAGGCAAACCATTCAGTATCACAGTAATCCAAGTCTATGCCCCAACCGGTAATGCTGAAGAAGCTGAAGCTGAACGGTTCTGTGAAGACCTACAAGACCTTTTAGAACTAACATCCAAAAAAGATGTCCTTTTCATTATAGGGGACTGGAATGCAAAAGTAGGAAGTCAAGAAACACCTGGAGTAACAGGCAAATTTGGCCTTGGAATACAGAATGAAGCAGGGCAAAGACTAATAGAATTTTGCCAATAAGGCAAGAGAAGACTCTACACATGGACATCACCAGATGGTCAACACCAATATCAGATTGATTATATTCTTTGCAGCCAAAGATGGAGAAGCTCTATACAGTCAGCAAAAACAAGACCAGGAGCTGACTGTGGCTCAGACCATGAACTCTTTATTGCCAAATTCAGACTTAAATTGAAGAAAGTAGGGAAAACCACTAGATCATTCAGGTATGACCTAAATCAAATCCCTTATGATTATATAGTGGAAGTGAGAAATTGATTTAAGGGCCTAGATCTGATAGATAGAGTGCCTGATGA
Source organism: Bos javanicus (assembly GCF_032452875.1). NCBI lineage: Eukaryota > Metazoa > Chordata > Mammalia > Artiodactyla > Bovidae > Bos > Bos javanicus. The sequence continues at coordinate 56,142,994 of NC_083878.1, forward strand.
GCTATGGAATGAGGTTCGTGACATTGTACAGGAGACAGGGATCAAGATGATAGCCATGGAAAAGAAATGCAAAAAAGCAAAATGGCTGTCTGAGGAGGCCTTACAAATAGCTGTGAAAAGAAGAGAAGTGAAAAACAAAGGATAAAAGGAAAGATATAAACATCTGAATGCAGAGTTCCAAAGAATAGCAAAAAGAGATAAGAAAGGCTTCTTCAGTGATCAGTACAAAGAAATAGAGGAAAACAACAGAATGGGAAAGACGAGAGATCTCTTCAAGAAAATCAGAGATACCAAAGGAACATTTCATGCAAAGATGGGCTCGATAAAGGACAGAAATGGTATGGACCTAACGGAAGCAGAAGATATTAAGAAGAGATGGAAAGAATACACAGAAGAACTGTACAAAAAAAATCTTCATGACCCAGATAATCACGATGGTGTGGTCACTGACCTAGTGCCAGACATCTTGGAATGTGAAGTCAAGTGGGCCTTAGAAAGCAGCACTACGAACAAAGCTAGTGGAGGTGATAGAATTCCAGTTGAGCTATTCCAAATCCTGAAAGATGATGCTGTGAAAGTGCTGCACTCAATATGCCAGCAAATTTGGAAAACTCAGCAGTGGCCACAGGACTGGAAAATGTCAGTTTTCATTCCAATCCCAAAGAAAGGCAATGCCAAAGAATGCTCAAACTACCGCACAATTGCACTCATCTCACACGCTAGTAAAGTAATGCTCAAAATTCTCCAAGCCAGGCTTCAGTAATATGTGAACCGTGAACTTCCTGATGTTCAAGCTGGTTTTAGAAAAGGCAGAGGAACCAGAGATCAAATTGCCAACATCCGCTGGATCATGGAAAAAGCAAGAGAGTTCCAGGAAAACATCTATTTCTGCTTTATTGACTATGCCAAAACCTTTGACTGTGTGGATCACAAGAAACTGTGGAAAATTCTGAAAGAGATGGGAATACCAGACTACCTGATCTGCCTCTTGAGAAATCTGTATGCAGGTCAGGAAGCAACAGTTAGAACTGGACATGGAACAACAGACTGGTTCCAAATAGGAAAAGGAGTTCGTCAAGGCTGTATATTGTCACCCTGTTTATTTAACTTATAATGGCACCCCACTCCAGTACTCTTGCATGGAAAATCGCATAGACGGAGGAGCCTGGTAGGCTGCAGTCCATGGGGCCGCTAAGGGTCAGACACGACTGAACGACTTCACTTTCATGCACTGGAGAATGAAATGGCAACCCACTCCAATGTTCTTGCCTAGAGAATCCCAGGGACGGGGCAGCCTGGTGGGCTGCCATCTATGGGATCACACAGAGTCGGACACGACTGAGGTGACTTAGAAGTTAGCAGCAGCAGAGTACATCATGAGAAATGCTGGGCTGGAAGAAACACAAGCTGGAATCAAGATTGCCAGGAGAAATATCAATAACCTCAGATATGCAGATGACACCACCCTTATGGCAGAAAGTGAAGAGGAACTCAAAAGCCTCTTGATGAAAGTGAAAGTGGAGAGTGAAAAAGTTGGCTTAAAGCTCAACATTCAGAAAACGAAGATCATGGCATCCAGTCCCATCACTTCATGGGAAATAGATGGGGAAACAGTGGAAACAGTGTCAGACTTTATTTTTCTGGGCTCCAAAATCACTGCAGATGGTGACTGCAGCCATGAAATTAAAAGACGTTTACTCCTTGGAAGGAAAGTTATGACCAACCTAGATAGCATATTCAAAAGCAGAGACATTACTTTGCCAACAAAGGTTCGTCTAGTCAAGGCTATGGTTTTTCCTGTGGTCATGCATGGATGTGAGAGTTGGACTGTGAAGAAGGCTGAGCGCCGAAGAATTGATGCTTTTTGAACTTTGGAGAAGACTCTCGAGAGTCTCTTGGACTGCAAGGGGATCCAACCAGTCCATTCTGAAGGAGATCAGCCCTGGGATTTCTTTGGAAGGAATGATGCTCAAGCTTTAACTCCAGTACTTTGGCCACCTCATGCGAAGAGTTGACTCATTGGAAAAGACTCTGATGCTGGAAGGGATTGGGGGCAGGAGAAGGGGACGACAGAGGATGAGATGGCTGGATGGCATCACTGACTCGATGGACGTGAGTCTGAGTGACTCCGGGAGTTGGTGATGGACAGGGAGGCCTGGCGTGCTGCGATTCATGGGGTCGCAAAGAGTCGGATAGGACTGAGCGACTGATCTGATCTGATCTGATATTCACTGATCCTGATATTACCTAGCACAGTAAAGGAGGAGTAAGTGTTAACATTCAATCTCATCTAAGGTGCTTCATAATGGGTAAAATAGTAGAATAAGCAGGACATTTCGCTGAATATAATTAAAGAAACCCACATGAAGTAAAAATACATTAAAAATTAAAAATTGAGGTATGTTCAAAATCGGAGTATTTGAAAGTCATCTGTAATATTCACACAAAGGAGAAATCTTTATGCTATGCTAAGTCACTTCAGTCATGTCCGACTCTGTGTGACCCCAGACACGGCAGCACACCAGGCTCCCCCGTCCCTGGGATTCTCCAGGCAAGAACACTGGAGTGGGTTGCCACCTCCCTCTCCAATGCATGAAAGTGAAAAGAGAAAGTGAAGTCGCTCAGTCGTGTCCGACTCCTAGCGACCCCATGGACTGCAGCCCACCAGGCTCCTCCATCCATGGGATTATCCAGGCAAGTGTACTGCATTGACAATACTTTGTGGTACATATTCATTTGGAATTTTGATTTGTCCCTCTCCTTTGATGCTTCCTAAGAGACTATAACCTCTGTAAAGGGAGGGACCATATCTGCTTTATTTAATGCTCATACAAAGTGAAAGTTCATAGAGAATATTGAATAGGTGCCCCCTAAGAGGAAGAATGAGACTAACTTCTGTCACCTTCTTTTCTACACCTTACCTTTTTCCCCTGTATTTGTACCTAGAACAAAAGGGAAAAAATATGTTATTTCTATCTAGGAGACAAGTTTCTGGTCTTGCCCTTCTCCCAGTAGGAGGCTTCCATCTTTACACTCACAACTTACAAAAAGAACACACTGTAGACAGGCATCACAGAGTCTTAAGAAAAAAAAAATGGCTGGAAAAAAAGATTTGAGAATGAAAAAGTTTATGGGAAACTCTGAAAAAAACCAAAGGAAAGAGATTAATTCACAGGAGAATTCCTAGGAATCTTTATTTCTCTTAGATATGGAGTTCACTTTTGTTCAATGTCATATTCAGACATTTTCATCGTTGCTGATAAATAAAGAAGGTGCCTTGAGGTTGATGTGCTTGCGTGGGATTTTCTTTCATGGAGAAACAGAAGAATCTTAGACCCTCTGCTGGAAAGGGCCTGCATTCTGGAACAGGAGCAGGGAAGAGAGACCAGAGAAAGTAAAAGCACTGAGTAGGGGTATGGAGAATGGGGGGAAAGAACAGCAAGAGAAATAATACTTAGAATACCAAGCTAAAAGGATTGATGGGTGACTTAACTGGAAATGTAAAATAGCATTTTAAACCATACTCCTTGTTCTGGATTCATAATAATTTCTTTTGGAAATGAACTATATCATAGATACTGAAGGCATTTCATTAGTACATATTAAAATTTAAATATAATGATTCTTCTATTATAAATCTTGCTGCTTTGGCTATGACAGAGTTTTTCACATTTTAAATTATAACTAAAGTATGATGAAATTTACCTTATACGCACTATACCTTTACTACATTTTCTGGCTTAGATAATATTAAATATTAGAGCTGCAAAATTTAATAAAGCAGTCCCTAGCTGCATATGACTACACTTAAATTAATTGAAATTCAGTGAAATTTTAAATTTAGTTCCCCAGTAACACTTGCCACATCTCAAGTGTTCAACAGTCTGGCTACTCTTATTGACAGCACAGAAATAATTATACCATTATAGGAAAATATAACTGGACAAGGTTGTTTAGAGTCTGAAATTAAGAAAATAAAAGAATATTAACTTGACTTCTGATATGTCATTTCTTTCTGTAGATCCAAGTTTTTGTTTAAAATTGTATTGCTTCTGCCCAATGATTTTTTGAACGTTTTTTGGTAGTGCAAATCAATTACACATAAAATAAATTTCCTCCATCCCTATTTTAACAGAAAAGTCTCTGCTTCTTCACTGTGTGTGTGTTAGTTGTTCAGACGTGTCCGACACCTTGTGACCCCATGGACTGTAGTTTGCCAGGTGCCTCTATCCATGGAATTCTCCAGGCAAGAATATTGGAGTGGGTTGCCAATTCCTTCTCCAGGGGATCTTCCCAACCCAGGGCTAGAATCTGGGTCTCCTGCATAGAAGGCAAATTGTTTATCATCTGAGCCACCAGGGCCTATTTTTACTTTGGAATTCTTGAGTTTTTCCTTTCACCACTTTAATGATATCACTCCATTGTTTTATGGCATATATAATTTATTTATTTACTTTTGACAAATGGGGTGTTTTGATATATGTATACATTGTAAAATGATTACTAATTAATTAACACACCAGTCACCTTCCACATTTACTTGTGTGTGTGTTTGTGTGATTGGGTTGAGAATAGTTGAGATTTACTCGGTTAGCAAATTTAATGAAAACAATGCATTACTGTTAACTATAGTCACCAGGCTGCCCATTACGTCTGCAGAATTTATTCATCTTGTAGTGAAAAGTCTGTATCCTTTGATCAATATGTCCCTGTTTCTTCTAATCTGTACTTTCTGGTATCCATCTCCTACTGTCTATTGCTATGAGTTCTGCATATAGATTCCACATTTAAGTAAGATAAAGATTTATTTCTCTTTCTGTATTTGTCTTTATCACTACCTTTCAAGCTTTATCCATGTTGTTATATGAGTTTCCTTCTTTAGCATTGAATAACATTCCATTGTGTCTTTCTGTGTTTGTACATATATACATTTTTCTTCTTCATTTCATCTGTCCGTGAACATTTAGTTTGTTTGCATATGTTGACTACTGTGAATAATGCTGCAATTAACATGTAAGTGCAGATGATGCTTCAATATAGTAATTTTTATTTCCTTTGGATTTATACTGAGAAGTGAAGTTGCTGGATAGTATGGTGGCTCTATTTTTAATTTTTTGAGGTACCTCCATACTGTTCCCTATTAATGGCTTTAGCAATTTACATTCTTACCAATAACGCACAAGTATTTCCTTTTCTTATTATCCTCACCAACACTGTTATTCTTTGACTTTTTGCTAATACTCACCCTAACACGTGTGAAGGTCTTTCCTGGTGGCTCAGTGGTTAACAACCTGCCTGCCAGTGCAGGAGACACAGGTTCGATTTTTGGATCAGGAAGATCCCCTGGAGAAGGAAATGGCAACTCCTTCCAGTATTCTTGCCTAGGAAATCCCATGGACACAGGAGAGCCTGGCAGGCTATAGTCCATGGGGTCATAAAAGAGTCAGACAGGACTTAACTAAATGACAACAGGTGTGAGATGATTTATCTCATTATGGTTTTGATTTGCATTTCCCTATTGATCAGTTATGTTAAGCATCTTTTCATGTACCTGTTATCCATTTGTATACCTTCTTTAGAAAAATATCTGTTCAGCTCCTGTACCCATTTTTAAGTCAGGATATTATTATTATTCTTTGCTAAGTTGTGGTAGTTCCTTATAAACTTTGTAGATAAATCCCATTTTCATTCAAATATATGGTTTACAAATATTTTCCTCATTCTGTAGGTTGCCTTTTCATTCTGTTAATTATTTTCTTTGCTGTATAGAAATTTTTTAGTTTGGTGTAATCTTATTTTTGCTTTTGTTGCTTGTGCTTTTCGTATGAAGTCATTGCCACACCTGTGTGAGAGAGATTGTCCCTTATATTTTTCTCTAAGAATTTTAGAATATCAGGTCTTGCATTTAAGTCTTTAGTCCATTTGACTTTATTTTTGTGTATGATATAAGATCTCAATATAATTTTTGCTTTTATTATCCTGTTTTCCCAACACTGTTTATTGAAGAGATTATTCCTTTTACAGTGCATATTCTTGGTTATTTTGTAGAAAATTGGTTAACCATATATTCATGGGTTTATTTGGGTGCTGTCTATTCTATTCTGGGCTTCCCAAATGGCACTAGTAGTAAAGAACCTGCCTGCCAATGCAGGAGACGTAGGAGCTACGGCTGCTGCTGCTAAGTCACTTCAGTCGTGTCCGACTCTGTGCGACCCCATAGACGGCAGCCCACCAGGCTCCGCCGTCCCTGGGATTCTCCAGGCAAGAATACTGGAGTGGGGTGCCATTGCCTTCTCCAAGACATAGGAGACACAGGTTCTATTCCTGGGTTGGGAAGATCCCCTGGAGGAGTGCATGGCAACCCATTCCAGTATTCTTGCCTGAGAAATCCCATGGACAGAGGAGCCTGGAAGGCTGTAGTCCATAGGGTCACAGAAAGTCAGACATGACTGAAGCGACTGAGGAACGTACACCAGTGTATCCCGTTGGTACGTATGTTTTTCTTTTTGTTTTCCAGGACCACAGTGTTTTGAACAGTACGCTTTGTAATATACTTTGAAGTTAGTAAGTGCGATGCCTCCAGCTCTGTTTTTGCTCAAAACTGCATTACCTGTTTGTGGTCTTCTGTGGTTCCAAACAAATTTTTTAAGTTTGTTTTTTTCTGTTTTTATGAAAAATGCTGTTGAATTTTGATAGGGATTGCCTTGAATCTCTGCATTGCTTTAGGTAGAACGAGCAATAGGTAATATTCTTTCACTCCATTAACATAGAATGTCATTCAATTTATTTGTGTCTTTGTTTTCTTTCATCAGTATTTTATGGATTGATTGATTGTCCAGTCACTCAGTTGTGTCCAATGCCAGGTTTCCCTGTCCTTCACTGACTCCTGGAGTTTGCTCAAACTCATGTCCTTTGAGTCGATCATGTTCTTATAAATGTCTGTCGCAAGGTGCCACCATCTCTGTCACCCTCATCTCAGGATATAGATCTTTTACTTGCTTGGTTAAAATTTTTCCTAAATATTTTTATATTTTTGCTGCTATTGTAATTGGCTTTTTTACAACGTCTTTCCTAATAGTTTATTGGAAATGTATAGAAATAGAATTGATTTTTGTAGGTTGATTTTGTATCCTGCAACTTTACTGAATTCCTTTATTAGTTTTTACAGTTTTTGGCAGGGTCTTTAGAGTTTTCTATATATAAGATCATGTAATATGCAGACAGGCAATTTTACATCTTTCTGATTTGGATCTGGCAAACATAATTTCTGATGTAAATATGCCATAATTATTATCTTTGTCATTCTGTATGTAACATGTCTTTTTTTCTCTGGAACCTTCGAGATTTTAAAATTATTTTGTTTTTCAGCAGTGACTATATTGTGTCTATATGTGTGAGGCTGTGGTGTATGTACCTGTGTCTGTGTGTGTATGTAAGCTTGTTTGTTATTCTCTGAGCTTCTTTGATCTGTGGGTTTGTGTCTAGTTTTTCAAAATTCTTGGGCATTATCTTTTCAAATGTTTCACCTTTCCTTTCCTCTTTCTCTTCTTCTTTTGACATTCTAATTACAAGTATGAGAAATTATTTCATTTTGTTCCATAGTTGTTAAATGTCCTTTTCTATTTTTTTTACTCTTTTTAATTTGTGTTTTAGTTTGGCAATTTCTGCTAGTAAGTTTTTAAGTTCATTGATTCTTTCCTTGCTTGGATGAGTGTTCTGATTTGCTTTTCAAAGGCAGTATTCATCTCAGTTATCATATTTTTAGCATTGTTAGCATCTTAATTTAAATCTTTTTTTTAAATAGTTTTTATCTCTCTGCTTAAGTTCCTCATCAGATCATTCTTGTCCTCTTTTCTTCATTAGGGACTTTAACATATTAAACAGTTATCCCCCATTTGATAGTCTGTATTGAATACCATATCTGAATCTGGTCCTATTTATTGATTTGTATTTTTTAAATAATACATAGCCTATTAAATTTTTTTTTTATTTATTCATTTTTATTTTGGCTGCTCGGGCTCTTCATTGCAGCTCACAAGCTTTCTCTAGTGGCAGACACGTGGGCTTCCCTTTGCAGTGCATAGGCTTCTCTTTGCAGTGTGGGGTCTTCTCTAGTTGTGCTCTGTGGGCTCAGTGCTTGCAGTTTTGTAAATAAGTTCAGTTGTGTTCCTGGGCTTAGTTACCCCGCAGTGAGTGAGATCCTAGCTCCCCAACTAGGGATTGAACCCATGTCCCTGCATTGGAAGGTGGACACTCAACAACTGGACCACCAGGGAAATCCCCTGATTTGTGTTTTGATAATGCGATATTTTTTCCTGACCTTTTTTTGTACATGTGTCTTATAATTTTTTGTTGAAATTCAGAAATATTTTGCAGGACAATAGAATCTGAGTAATAATTATTTATAACTGGAAATAGACTTGCTTTGTCTTTTTCTGGACCTTAGGGAGTTTGAGCCCTTGTAGTTAGATGTTGGATTGGATTCCCTTTTCTTGTTGTTGCTATAGTTACCATTAGAACACCACAGTCTTCAAATTCTTCTCATATTATCTTGTCTTTAGGATAGGGGCAGGTTTGCAAAAGATTTTATCTCAAGCTTGCTGCACTTTTAACTTTAGATTCCCTGTTGTGCTTATATCCCAGAGAAGATCTCCTTCTATGTTCTTCATCTCTCCCAGCAGTATATTGCTGTTACTGTCAATGCTTGCTAGCCTAGTTAGGGAAAGCAAGTAAGAGAAGGGTGTTCTCTGTAGTTATAGCTCAGCCTAAGTCTTAGGGGAGCATTGAATTCATTTGTTTTGGAGACAGGTCCTTCCCAGAGGTCCTGCCCCTGCCCAGAAGAAAGTGATATTTAACGGTTTGCTTCCAGAACATATTTTTACCTCTCTTGTAGGAGTACTGGATTTTATTCTTTATTCTCCCAGCTGCAAGGTATCTTCACCTGTACACTGAAGGTAATAAGATTTGCTGCCTTGTCCTAAGAAGCTTAGTGAAAGTTGTTTAGTCGTGTCTGACTCTTTGAGACCCCATGGACTGTCCAGTCCATGGAATTCTCCAGGTCAGAATACTGGAGTGGGTAGCCTTTCCCTTCTCCAGGGGATTTTCCCAACTCAGGGATCAAACCCAGGTCTCCTGCATTGCAGGCAGATTCTTTACCAGCTGAACCATCAAGACATGTTTTATTACAGAGGACATCACAGAAAACAATTTATGCTACATCTTTAAAAACTCTTGTTCCTCTCTTCAAGGACTGAACCAGAAGATAGAATTCTCATACTAGCTCCAATTTTTCTTATGAGTCTGACAATGGATGCAAGTTCCTATGGTGTATGTGACTCAGGAATTCTATACCCTCACGCTGGCACATGACTGGCCGTTATCCATTTGAAAATTCTATCTGAATTATTTCACCAGCTTGTTTATGATTGGATGTCTGCTGCAGATAAATGAGTGCTTATTCCCTGTCTCTTGTACCTGTCTTTCTTTATATTTTGGATAGGCTTGTTGCCCTGCAACTTCAGCTCTCTGATAAAAAATTTTGTTATAGACACAAAGTACAAAAGGTGTAGTTACTGTGTATTCTCAGGAGCTCCAAATATTCTTTTTTTATTGTGGCCAATGTGAAGTTGTGAAATAATAACTCACTTTGGTTTTATTTGATTTTCCTGAATACTAATGAAGCAGAATATGATTTCCCCCCACACTTTTACTTTCAACTTTTCTATTACTTTAATATATGTGTCTTGTAATTAGGTAAATTTTATTTTTATTACTGCAGCTTGACAACATGATTTTGGATGGAATTTTTAGTCCATTTGAAGTTTATTAAATTACTGATATATCTAGGTTTTCAAATACCATGTTAGTACTATTTTCCCATATTCTGAACCTTGATCCTTCATCTTTTTTCTTGCTATTTGTTTTTATTTCACTTATTTCTCTCAATTAGGTTGTTGGTTTCGCATTTTTGTTGTAGTGATTGTTCTAGAGATTACAATGGTATCTTTTGTCTTGTTTAGAATCAGTGTTAACTTATCAGCTTTACCACTTCCTGGACTATACCTGTAACTTACAACATATTAAATACATTTATTATTTTTTTGTCTTTTGTGCTATTGTTGTCAGGTATTTACATTCACATGTATTATGAATTCTAAAAGACATAATTTAGTGCTTAAAAATCTTAATATCATTTACTTTTCCCCACTCACCCTTGTTTTTTATTGCCCCTCTTACATTGCATAGATTTGGGAAATATTCCATTATTTCACCTTTATATATGAAGAATATTTTCACTGATTACAGGATTTTAGATTGGCAATTATCTTCTTACAAGTCTTTAAATATATCTCACAGTCTTCACTTTTATGCACTGGAGAAGGAAATGGCAACCCACTCCATATTCTTGCCTGGAGAATCCCAGGAATGGGAGCCTGGTGGGCTGCCGTCTATGGGGTCACACAGAATCGGACATGACTGATGTGACTTAGCAGTAGCAGCACAGTCTTCTAGCCTCTTTTATTTAGAAGTCATTTATCCGCTTCATTGTTGCTACTTTTAAAGTGATACGTCTTTTTTTTCCTTTATTGGCTTCTTGGAAATCTTTTGTCTTTAGTTTTTAGCAATTTTACAATGGTGCATTTGTTTTATATTTTGTTGAATAACAAATCAGTCCAAGTTTAATGACTTAAAATAATTCATGATTTCACTGGCAGTCTGGGCTTATCGGGAAGTTCTTACCTGGGATTATGTGCAGTCATAGTCAAATATCAGCTGATGCTATGGTTACCTGAAGGCTCCACTGGGCTTGACACCCGTGGTAGCTCACTTAACAGCTGGCTGCTGGCTGGTTTCAGAGCTGGCGCTGTCCAACAGTGTCTGAATCTGGCCTCTGTATGAAGCATTTTTTCTGTTAGTAAAATTTTGTTTGTTTGTTTTCATTTTATATTGGAGTATTGTTGATTAACAATGTTGTCTTAGTTTCAGGTGCACAGCAAAGCGATTCAGTTATACAAACACATGTATCTGCTCTTTTTCAAATTTCTGAATTAGGTAAGTGTAGGTGAGACTGCCAGGTGAAAAAGGCCAGTCTAGCCTGCTAGAAATGTGGTCCAGCTAATGGCAGCCTATGTATTCTCACGTCCTATGAGAACTTAATGAAACAATTTATTTTCATTATTTGAATTATTGTAAAACCTCAATCCTTAACAACATCCTATGATATCACTTGACCTTCCTTTAATATGAATATTAAATACAAATACAAACTCAGGCACAGAAATTATATGGTTATATTCTATGAAGTGGCATTGTGAATATTAATAAATATATTCACAATGCCATATTCAGATATTCACAATGCCACTTCCTAGAATATATTTGTATTAACTTTTACACTATCAAAAATGCAGAAACACAAAATATAAGATTTTGTAAGTTTGTTAGAACCTTAAAAATATGTCTGAATGACCCTATATGTGTGCCAACTCCAGTTTTAGAAACACTGTTCCACATTAATGAAAATGAAACAAGAAATATTTTCAACAGTCAGACCAATCACTACCACTGATTCCAAATCAGAGGTGAGGACAATGGATGCATGAGAACCAGGGCTCAGAGAAGCGATTGGAAACACCCAAGCTTCCCTCCTACCCATACTTGATACACTGTTACATTCTTGGGAACAAAAAACATGTAGCATATCAATTTGGGGGTAAGTTTTCTTGTATTCTATTACCAACTGAGATAACTATTACCAGTTGAGAATCAGGATTCAGGCTCAAGATTAACATTTTCTCTCGTAAAATCTCTCACATTAAATGCAGAACTCTCTAACCTTAAAGGAAGCCTCTGCAGAATTAACATGTTCTGCTCCACTACTGAATCCCCTGCCTTTTCTAATATTTCTGTTTCCTTTGGTTCTCAACTAGCCATTACTTCTAGACTTTGGATTTATAACTATACCTGGAAAATCTTTTGATGTTGCATCATAATTTCTTTTTTATAAGACTAATTTTTAGCGGATTTGATAGTAATGTGCCAATTTAAGCGTTATATATGATGTTGCATCATAATTTCTGCTGCTGCATACCACCTGCATCCCAAGTCACCTGACATCCATTTACTTTTTGGTAATGATAAAACTGCTTCTTGAACTCTGTTTAATCCCAACCATGTTATATTATGATAACATTATTTTTCCAAGCTTCCAATTTCTTTACAGAAGACAATAAAGAATATTTCCATTTCTACCATTCTATAGTGACTTTATTTGGAAAGCAAATAATTGCTTCTTGAGAAGAGGTTCTTTGGTAATTACTGTTGGGAATACATGGCTCTAAGGGCACAAGGCACACTGGTGCTGACCCTTCTAAAAATGAAACTTCAACTAGCAAGCCTTAAGCATGACCAGATAAGAACACCAGACCCCATTTTCCAAATAATCAGTTTTACAAAAGATTAGAAAGATGTATATCTCTGATATGCCAAGTGGTTTTCACATCCCTATTTGACTATATTGTTGAGAAAAGAAAGGTGAATGGTCCTACTCCTTTTAAATGTTTTTCTAGTTCTTTGACTGTGCTGTACCACGTGTGGGATTTTAGTTCCCCAACCAGGGAACAAGCCCACATCCCCTATCTTGGAAGCAAGGAGTCTTTTTTTATTTTTTGGCAAAACCAATACAATATTGTAAAGTTAAAAAATAAAATTAAATTAAATTAAATTAAAAAAAAAAAAAAAGCAAGGAGTCTTAACCACTGGGCCACCAGGGAATTCCCATGTCCTACTCTTATCAGATCCAAAGGAAGAACTTTCTAGATAGCTGCCCTTCCAGCCAGGAACTAAACATAATATATACACTGAATAAGGAAGCTACTATCAGATATGTTGATTCACTTAAGTGTCAAATGCCTAACTATAACATTTACAGTATGTTATCATACTATTACGGAGAAGGCAAAGGCACCCCACTCCAGTACTCTTGCCTGGAAAATCCCATGGATGGAGGACCCTGGTAGGCTGCAGTCCATGGGGTTATTAAGAGTTCGACACGACTGAGCGACTTCACTTTCACTTTTCACTTTCATGCATTGGAGAAGGAAATGGCAACCCACTCCAGTGTTCTTGCCTGGAGGATCCCAGGGATAGGGGAGCCTGGTGGGCTGCCGTCTATGGGGTCGCACAGAGTCGGACACGACTGAAGCGACTTAGCAGCAGCAGCATCATACTGTTATACTAGCACACTCTTTCACCTGGCCCCAAAACTAACTTGGGAAAGTAGAGAAAGCGTCCCATTCAGGAAAGGCTGGTAAGCACAAATATTCTAGCCAATCTCTCCACTTTATCACTTTAAAATGATGTGACTCTTACACCTTTCCTTACTGGGAAGCCTGGCATGGACAAGCACATCCTAGCTTTCACTCAAAATGTAACCAATGCAGTGAACTTTCCAACCAAAAACTACCTAACAACCCAGGGGCAGTGTGAACCCTCTCTGTGTTTATATCTTCAGTCATTGGCTTTTTAGCTCCAGTCAGTGCTTAACAGAGGCACCCAATATGCATTTGTTCAATTCTACTAAAAAGAACTTGCTGCTAGGAGATACAGCTGTTTCCTTCACCCATTGCCTTTAAATCATTCAACCGAAAATACTTAATGAGTATCTATCTGCACCAGGCATTGTGTTAGCTACTGGGGATGTTGCAATGAGCAAAACAGATGGTGTCTTCTGCCTGTGTTTACCTTTTTGGTTACTATTTCATGTCGCATCCATTCTGGCTGCTTCTCCAAACCTAGATGAAAAGTATTATGCAACCAGAGAGTCCACTGAAGAATCAAGGTCATTAGGAACTGTTATCATTTGAAATTCTCCATGGATGATCAAATGAGTCAAACTAGATCAGCTGTTCTTACAGGCTGTTGTTTCACAGTTCTGTGGGTAGGGCAGCACCTAGAACATCTTTCTTTGAATCACTAGGTGGATGACCTTGAGGAAAGACAGGTCCTCAAATTATTGTGTGTTTTTTTTTTTTTTCCGGGAAATGTTTGATAGTGGTATGTTTTTTGAGCCCTTACATATCTGATAATATATTTCTGTTGTCTTTACATGTTGCCACCTTGACAGGATGTAGGATTCTTTGATCATAACTATTGTCTCACAACTATGTGGGATTTTCTGAAGTTTTCTGACGTTTATTTTTACGACAGAAAAGTTTGAAATCAATCTAAGTTTTTGCTCGTTTATAAGTAATTTATCTCTCATGTTTTTTTATTATTGAAATTCAAAAAATTGGTAACAAATGCACAAAATGCTTACATTCTTCATTTCTCCTGATGAGTCTCTCCTTCCCATGAACTCAAAATTTTGTTTTTAACTTAAAATTTTTTGCATTAACACATTAAATTCGGCCTTTGCTCCATCTACTGCTGTTCATTTTTAGGAAATGAGTCTCCTAATCATGGAGAGCTTCTAAAGTATCTTCTAAAATAGCTTTGTTTATTATTTCTCATTTAAAAAATATTTTATTCTTTTCTTCCATTAAATTTATCTTTTATATAACTGATTTGATTCTATGCTTTTTTCAAGATAAGATGCAACTTTGGTATCTGTGTTTTTGATCTCCATATGGTCCATGTTAACAATGACTATTGATGGGCAACCAAGCTTTGTATACTAACTTGCTCTCCTTCTCAGATAGGTGTGGTGGCCTCAACTAAATCATTCAGTTATGGCAGAATTACTGACCTGGGTCTTGATTAAGTGAATAATGTGTTTGCATTGATGTTGATTCCAGGGACATTTATAACAAAGGACAGAAGCCATCTAGTTCCAACTGCTTCTTCAGGGACTCCCACACATGACATCAATGGAAACTCTGTTGCTGTTGTTCAGTTGCTAAGATGTGTCCGACTCTTTGTGACCCCTTGGACTACAGCATATCAGTCTTTCCTGTCCTTGACTACCTCCCAGAGTTTGCTCAAACTCTGGCATTGAATAGATGCCAGATTGAATTGGCAGTGCTATCTAACTGATGTTATCTATATGAATTATGGCTTCTATGATGAGATTTCTACCTTCATTCTTCGTTTGTTCTATCTATTACCCACAATTTTGTCCAAATGATTTTTCCCACTCTTTACTCTCCTTATATCTGGCTTGGTGCGCTTAGTACCAGATCTTTGACGCAAAAGGATTCTGAATTCTTTCTACACTTTCACCTGTTCACTCCATGGTCTCCCTGATACTACCTTCACCAAGAATATCAAGTTGCACAGTTTATATTTCTCCAAGCCTACTTTGCTTAGTTCTTCAGGCCGATAATTTTATGTAGAATGGCAAAGTGAACAAAAATGGCTTTAAAATGTATTCTGAACCATTTCAAAAATTATTCTATGAAATTTGCCTGTGTCACTAAAGCAAGATACAAGAAATGTGCTTATTCTAACTCTGCCTTTAAAAAATAAAAGATCAATCCTTCTTATTGATGATCACGAATTTTAAAACTTCCCCTGATCTTCCCTTGGACTTTTCAGAGAAAGAGGTCTTTCCTAGCACCAGGAGAGTGCTAATGCTATGATACTGCTCAATCTCATCTTTGACTTGACTTGTTTCAAATGTCTGAATGCATGACATAAGAACTTGAATAGATTTCTCTGATAGACCCTGATGCTGGGAAAGATTGAAACAAAAGAAGGGGACAGCAGAGGATGAGAAGGGGACAGTAGAGGTATTCAGTTGGAGGTTAGATATATGGCATTAGAGGTTTAGAGAGAGGATTAAAATGAAGACACAGATTATAAGGTCAGTAGCATACTAATGCCTGGGAAAAGGGCCAATAGTAAATGCCAGGCAGTGTCTTAGGTACACAGGATGTAACGGGGAAAGAAAGGTTCCTACTCTGGCGAAGTTCATGTATCAAATAGTAATAACTAAAGAGACAAATATATAAGTAATGTAATCTCAGACTGTTACAAAAAAGACCAAGAATAGACTTCCTAAAAATGCAAAAATTTGACTTGAATAAAGAGAAAAGTTATTTGCAAGGAACCAAGAAAGAGAGATAGATCCAAGTAGTTGAAGAAATTCAAGAGCCAGAAGGCTCTTGTGTCAAGTAAGACTGTTCAAAAGGGCCAATCCTAAAAGTACTGTGTGTGTGTGTGTGCTCAGTCGCATCCAATTCTTTGCAATTCCATAGTCTATGGAATATGCATAGTCCAACCAGGCTCCTCTGTTTATGGAATTTTCTAGGCAAAAGTACTGGAGTGGGTTTCCATTTCCTTCTCCAGAGCATCTTCTTAACCCAGGGACTGAACCCGTGTCTCTTGTATCTCCTGCACTGACAAGTGGATTCTTTATCACTGTGCCAAGTAAATCTTCTCCTTGATTTTGCTCAAGGGTCTATGTCTCTGCCTTGGCAATCAGAACAGCCAGATTGTACATATGGAATGCTGGCTTTACCATTCTGATTGCTGATTTTAAAACAAATCTCACCTCACCATATTTCTGATCATTCATTCCCACAATGTTCCCACAAGTAAAATTGAGCCATTTTAAAGATATTAAAAAATCATATATATTTTGTCCAAGATAACTATAGCTATCTCATTTCTCAGGCAAAGAAAGCTTTGCTCACTCAAGCCATGTTGACAAAAATGAATATTTTCTGATATTCCTTTTTTTAATTAAAGTATGTGTGTTTGTTAGTCACTCAGTTGTGCCCATCTCTTTGTTACTCCATGCACTGTAGTCTGCCAGGCTTGTCTGTCCATGGGATTTTCTAGGCAAGAATACTGAACTGGGTAGCCACTGCCTTCTTCAGGGGATGTTCCTGACCCAGGGACCAAACCTGGCTTCCTGCATTATAGGTGGATTCTTTACCATCTGAGCCATACAGTTGACTTATAAGGTAGTAGTTTCTTGTGTGCAACAAAGGAATTCTTTTTCAAATTCTTTTCCATTATAGGTTATTAGACGTTGAATATAGTTCCTTGTGCTATACAATAGGACCTTGTGGTTTTCTTTTTTACTTATTTTATATATTGTATTTTATATCTGCTAATCCTCAAATCTTAATTTATCTCCCCCCTTTGGTAACCATAAATTTGTTTTCTATGTCTGTGAATCTATATCGGTTTTTTTTTTTTTTCTATATCGGTTTTGTAAGTAAGTTCACTTGATACTCATTTTAGATTGCACATATAAGTGATCTATTTGTCTTTGATTGACTTCCCTTAGTATGATCATCTCTTTAGGCTGCAAATGGCATTATTTCATTTTTTATTGCTGAGTAATACTCCATCCTATATGTATGCAGTAATCCAAGACTATGCCCTGATGAGTAATGCTGAAGAAGCTGAAGCTGAATGGTTCTATGAAGACCTACAAGATCTTCTAGAACTAAAACACAAAAAAGATGCCCTTATTATAGGGGACAGGAATGCAAAAGTAGGAAGTTAAGAAATACCTGGAATAACAGGCAAATTTGGCCTTGGACTACAGAATGAATCAGGGCAAAGGCTAATACAGTTTTGCCAACAGAACACACTAGTCATACAAGACACCTACTTCCAATAACACAAGAGAAGACTCTACACATGGACATCACCAGATGGTCAATATCAAAATCAGATTGATTATATTCTTTATATCCAAAGATGGAGAAGTTCAATACAATCAGCAAAAACAAGACCAGGAGCTGACTGTGGCTCAGATCATGAACTCCATATTGCCAAATTCAGATTTAAATTAAAGAAAGTAGGGAAAACTACTAGGCCATTCAGTTCACTTCAGTTCAGTTCAGTCGCTCAGTCATGTCCGATTCTTTGCGACCCCATGAATTGCAGCACGCCAGGCCTCCCTGTCCATCACCAACTCCTGGAGTTCTCTCAAACTCTTGTCCATCAAGTCGGTGATGCCATCCAACCATCTCATCCTCTGTTGTCCCCTTCTCCTCCTGCCCCCAATCCCTTCAGCATCAGAGTCTTTTCCAATGAGTCAACTCTTCGCATGAAGTGGCCAAAGTACTGGAGTTTCAGCTTTAGCATCATTCCTTCCAAAGAATACCCAGGACTGATCTCCTTCAGAATGGACTGGTTGGATCTCCTTGCAGTCCAAGGGACTCTTAGGAGTCTTCTCCAACACCACAGTTCAAAATCATCAATTCTTCAGTGCTCGGCCTTCTTCATAGTCCAACTCTCACATCCATACATGATCACTGGAAAAACCATAGCTTTGACTAGATGGACCTTTGTTGGCAAAGTAATGTCTCTGCCTTTGAATATGCTATCTAGGTTGGTCATAACTTTTTTTCTAAGGAGTAAGTGTCTTTTAATTTCATGGCTGCAGTCACCATCTGCAGTGATTTTGGAGCCCCCCAAAATAAAGTCTGACACTGTTTTCACTGTTTCCCCATCTATTTGCCATGAAGTGATGGGACCAGATGCCATGATCTTCATTTTCTGATTGTTGAGCTTTAAGCAAACTTTTTCACTCTCCTCTTTCACTTTCATCAAGAGGCTTTTTAGTTCCTCTTCACTTTCTGCCATAAGGGTGGTATCATCTGCATATCTGAGGTTATTGATATTTCTCCCAGAAATCTTGATTCCAGCTTGTGCTTCTTCCAGCCTAACGTTTCTCATGATGTACTCTGCATATAAGTTAAATAAACAGGGTGACAATATACAGTCTTGATGTACTCCTTTTCCTATTTGGAACCAGTCTGTTGTTCCGTGTACAGTTCTTACTCTTGCTTCCTGACCTGCATAAAGGTTTCTCAAGGGGCAGGTCAGGTGGTCTGGTATTCCCATCTCTTTCAGAATTTCCCACAGTTTCTTGTGATCCACACAGTCAAAGGCTTTGGCATAGTCAATAAAGCAGAAATAGATGTTTTTTGGAAACTCTCTTGCTTTTTCCATGATCCAGTGGATGTTGGCAATTTGATCTCTGATTCCTCTGCCTTTTCTAAAACCAGCTTCAACATCAGGAAGTTCACTGTTCATGTATTGTTGAAGCCTGGCTTGGAGAATTTTGAACATTACTTTACTAGTATGAGATGAGTGCAAGTGTGCGGTAGTTTGAGCATTCTTTGGCATTGCCTTTCTTTGGGATTGGAATGAAAACTGACCTTTTCCTGTCCTGTGGCCACTGCTGAGTTTGATGCTTTTGAACTGTGGTGTTGGAGAAGACTCTTGAGAGTCCCTTGGACTGCAAGGAGATCCAACCAGTCCATTCTGAAGGAGATCAGACCTGGGTGTTCATTGGAAGGATTGATGCTGAGGCTGAAACTCCAATACTTTGGCCACTTCATGTGAAGAGTTGACTCATTGGAAAAGACCCAGATACTGGGAGGGATTGGGGGCAGGAGGAGAAGGGGATGACAGAGGATGAGATAGTTGGATAGCATCACTGACTCGATGGACATGAGTTTGAGTAAGCTCCAGGAGTTGGTGATGGACAAGGAGGCCTAGTGTGCTGTGGTTCATGGGGTCGCAATGAGTCAGACTCGACTGAGTGACTGAACTAAACTGATAGCCAGCAAATTTGAAAAACTCACCGGTGGCCACAGGACTAGAAAAGGTCAATTTTCTTTCCAATCCTAAAGAAGGGCAATACCAAAGGATGTTCAAACTATGGTACAAGTGTGCTAAAATACTAGCATATGACCTTACATGTTAATAAGATAATGTTCAAAATGCCTGAAGCTAGGCTTTAGCAGTATATGAATCAAGAATTTCCAGATGTACAAACTGCATGTATAAAAGGCAGAGGAATCAGAAATCAAATTGCCAACATCTGCTGGATCACAGAAATAGCGAGGAAATTCCAAAGCAACATCTACTTCTCTTCATTGACGATGCTAAAGCCTTTGAGTGTATGGATCACAACAAACTGTGGAATATTATTGAAAAATGGGAATACCAGACCACCTCACCTGCCTCCTGAGAAACCTGTATGCAGGAAAAGAAGCAACAGTTAGAAGTGGACATGGAACAATGAACTAGTTCCAAATTGGGAAAGGAGTATGTCAAGGCTGTATATTGTCACTGTGCTTATTTAACTTATATGAAGAGTACATCATATGACATGCTGGACTGGATGACTCATAGGCTGGAATCAAGATTGATGGGAGAAATATCAACAACCTCAGATATGCAGATGATAACACTTTAATGTCAGAAAGAGAAGAGGAACAAAACAGCCTCTTGATGAAGGTGAAAGAGGAGAGTGAAAAAGTTGGCTTAAAACTAAACATTCAGAAAACGAAGATCATGGCATCTGGTCCCATCGCTTCATGGCAAATAGATAAGAAGAAAAAAAAAAAAAGAAACAGTGACAGATTTTATTTTCTTGGGCTCCAAAATCACTGTGAGTACTGACTGCAGCCATGAAATTAAAAGACACTTGCTCCTTGGAAGAAAAGTTATGACAAACATAGACAATGTGTTAAAAAGCAGAGTTATCACTTTGCGCTTAATATTTCCCAGCATCAGGGTCTTTTCCAGTGAGTCAGCTCTTCACATCAGGTGGCCAAAGTATTGGAGCTTCAGGGTAAGCATCAGTCCTTCCAATGAATATTCAGGGTTGATTCCTTTAGGATTGACTGGTTTGATCTCTTTGTTGTCCAAGGGTGTCTCAAGAGTCTTCTCCAGCACCACAGTTTGAAAGCATCAATTCTTTGGTGCTCAACCTTTTTTATGTCCAACTTTCACATCCGTACATGACTACTGGAAAAACCATCACTTTGATTCTTCGGACCTTTGCCAGCAAAGTGATGTCTCTTCTTTTAAATACACTGTATAGGTTTGTCATAGCTTTTCTTCCAAGGAGTTTGTGGCTGTAGTCATTGTCTGCAGTGATTTTGGAACCCCCCCAAATCAAGTCTGTCAATGTTTCCATTTTTCCCCCATCTGTTTGCCCTGAGGTGATGGGACTGGATGCCATGATTTTAGTTTTTTAAATGTTGAGTTCTAAGCCAAATTTTTCACTCTCTTCTTTCATCTTCATCAAGAGGCTCTTTAGTTCCCCTTTGCTTTCTGCCTAATGCATTAATAGGTGCTGTCATCTGTATATCTGTCGTTAGCAATATTTCTCCTGGTAATTTTGACTTCAGCTTGAGTGTCACCCATCCCGGCATTTAGCTTGATGTACTCTGCATCTATGTTAAATAAGCATGGTGACAATATATAGCCTTGATATACTTCTTTCCCAATTTTGAACCAGTTCATTGTTCCATGTCTGGTAATGAGCAAAAGACAGTTTCAGCTTTAGGAGATACTGTGGGCTGACTGATCTAGTGATTTTTGTCACCCAGTTTACATCGAGGACCTCAGTGGCTCAGCGAGTAAAAATCTGTCTGCAATGCAGGAGACATGAGTTTGATCCTTGGATTGGGAAGATCCTCTGGATAAGGAAATGACTATCCACTCCTGTTTTCTTGCCTGGAAATTCCCATTGACAGAGGATTTCAATTTATCTTGAAGGAAAAAAGTTGCTTTTAAAATTCTAATTCCTTACCAAGATATCCTTAAACTTTGTCAAATATTTCTAGGCCTGAGTGTTATAAAAGTACTCTCTGGATGTTTTCTCTAACAAATCCGTAATTCAACCTCAGTGTGTCCCACTTTTCCAAATTTCAAAGTTCAACAGTAAAAACAATATCTAAGTGTATAAAATATTATATATGGCGTATCAATCCCCTAAACCATGAGTATCCTATGGACCATACTTAGGAAATGGCCATAGTTGTGATGACCAGTACAAGTAGGCAATAATTTTTGTGTAATTATTTTCTTAACTCTTCAATGTCTCAGGGTCCCAGAAGAAAGCTGATGGCATATACAAACTGGGTGCTTTAAATAATCTATTTGGAAAAGTGAGTGCAGGTAACAGAGAACCCTAGAGCTGGTGAAGGAAGGTTGACATTACCCCTGAATAGAAACAAGTATATTTACTAGAAGTAGAGAAATACATATAAGAGAGTAGTCTGACAGGATCTGAGACCATTGGCTATGAGACAAATCCAACCAATGGAGTCTTCCCCAACTGCTCGCTCACCAGGTGTCTCAGGAATAAGTACAATAACCTTATTCTTCTTTCCTTGAATAGTCTGCTATGCCCTCTATTGGCTGAAACCAACTCAAAGTGCTGTGCTGTATAGTGGAGAATAGATACACAGGTACATAAAGAACAGACTCAGCACATCCTCAATTTTAAAATGCTACAGTTCCTATGCTCTAGATTTTGACTGGATATAGAGTAAATATGACTGAAGAATTTTTTTTTCTGGCCTCAGATTCATATTTTTAGTTATGTCCTGTACTGCATGGTAAGCATAGTGATTTTTAAATCTCTCATCCTTCTACTCTCACCCAATCTGGCATCCCTTTATATATAACCATTTTAACTTTCAAATCAACTTTTCTACTTTTATCTCATTTAGTGACACGTACTGAGCCCAATCTGTGGTTGAGAAACAGTCTTAGGTCTGCTGGTGAGATTATGTTACCCAACGTCTGCCACTGCACTGTCTGGTAGACAAGACAAATACAAAGACGAAATTCCCCAATATTATGGAGTAACAAGAAAGATATGAACAAAGCTTCATAGATCTACATCTGTAGGGTGTCAACTTTGCAGCCACATTTCATAGAATACCAAAAAGACTTGAGTTTACACTCGACACAATATATTTATCCTTATTTAAATTAATAAAATGACAAACTGATTATAATTAGGCCTCCTAATGATTGGTGGGGGTGGGATGAGGGTGGGGGTGGTGGTTGGAGGTGTGGGATGTGGCAGCTTGAAGCAGGATCTTAGTTCCCCGACCAGGGATCAAACCCAGGGCCATGGAGGTGAGAGTGCCAAATCCTAACCATTAGACCATGAGGCCCCATTGAGTTGATGCAGGACCGTGGTGCTTGTCTCCTCTGAAGAAAGAATTTATCAAAGAGACAAAAGGTGGTGAAGCAGGTAAATCATTTATTAGAAGCAAAGTACATGTGGAAAGACATACTGGCAGGCTCAGAGAGAATTGCGCTTTTGTGGTGGCTTAAATTGCCTATAAGAGGGCAGTTTTCCTAGTTCCCTCTGGCCAACCATGTTTTGTCTTGTTTTGTGCCCATATTTTGTCTGACTCAGGGCCCTCGCTGATATGCACTCACATCTTTTAGCCAAAATGAATTCTAGCATGAGGCTCTCTGTGAGGTTGGCAAACATAATATGGGCTAGTGCCTCCTCCCTTTTTTGACCCCTGGGGAGCCCTTAGGCAAATGGGTAGTTAGGGAGGTCTCCTTGACCTAAAGAAAAAAAAATGTGGCCTCCTCCTGCCCAGCTCCCACACGCCCCAGGTTCCCCGCCACCCTGAGTGTTACCTGTGCACCGACTGTGGCACCAACCTGAAAGAGAAGGGCCATTTCTTCATGGAGGATCAGATCTACTGTGAAAAGCACGCCTGGAAGCAGGTCACTCCACCCGAGGGCTAGGACGTGGTCATGGTGTTCCCCAAGTGAGCCGGCAGTTCTTGCCCAATGCTGCTGTCCAAGTAGCCCTTGCTGCATTTTGCCCTCTAAAAGCTCTGGCCTTTCTCTTCTTCTGAGTTTGCACTTTCTTTGGTTGTATTGCTGCTCATTCAACACCATGTTCCCTTTTGCTAATGGCTCTTGCTGGCTGTGTGATGCCTGCTTTTAAATTAAGGGAAGATGGTCTTGTTCAGTGTCCCTTTGCTAGCATCACTGTGTCTTTTCTTTCCCTCCATTCACCTCTGCTGCAAATGGACATCAGCCAAATTTGAACCATCTGAATTTAATATGTCTGACAACGATTCGTTTTTACTCAGGAAATTAATAGACTTTAAAAAAAAGAAAAATGTGGTTGTCTTGTCTTTTCACTCAAGCAGAGTTCAGCTCCTCTCTGTTCCTGCCTTAATCTTTTCCTTCAAGTGTGTCAACAGGAAACAAGCTCCAGCTGCTCAGCCTGGGGACCCATTTACCTCCCTCCTCATTGTGACTCTGTATGTGAAAAACATACAGGCTCACAATGTAGGCTAAATTACTTAAGCTCAAGAGAATTTTTTCATTTGAGTTTAGTTAGTGTGAGTTGATTAAGCACGGTGCTAGAGAGGCGAGTGGTGGCTGTGGCTGGGCGATCGGCCATGAGGAGATACCCCACATCCAAGGTCAGCAGTGGTGGCTACATCTTGCTGCAGTGGTTGTGAGTAGATACCCCACATCCAAGGGCAAAGGAGAAGCCTGAGCAAGATGGTAGGAGGGGCGAATTTGTGTTTAGAATCAAACCCCATTCCCAATAGAGGTGCTCAGAGGGCTTAAACAAACCTTGTGTGCAACAGAACCCAGGGACCCCACAGAGACTGAGACAGAACTGTGTGTGAGCATCTCCTGTGGAGATATGGGTCAGTAGTGGACTGCCACAGGGACAGAGGCTCTGGGTGCAGCAGACTTGGGTATGCCATAAGCCTTTTTTGAGGAGATTGCCGTTAACCCCACCATAGAGCCACCAGAACTTACACAGGACTGGGAAATATACTCTTGGAGGGCATAACAGAATCTTGTGTGCATCAGGACACAGGAGAAAGGAGCAATGACCCCACAAGAGACTGGCCCAGACTTGCTGGGAGTGTCCACGAGTCTCCAGCAGAGGCATGGGTTGGTGATGGCCTGCTGCAGGGTTGGGGACACTGAGTATAGCAGTACATGCATGGGATGTTTTGAAAGAGGTCACCATTATCTTCATTACCTTCACCATAGTTTGGACCCAGGTAAATAGCAGGGAAAAGGAGAGGAACCAGAGATCAAATTGCCAACATCTGCTGGATCATAGAAAAAGCAAGAGAGTTCCAGAAAAACATCTATTTCTGCTTTATTGACTATGCCAAAGCCTTTGACTGTGTGGATCACAAGAAACTGTGGAAAATTCTGAAAGAGATGGGAATACCAGACCACCTGACCTGCCCCTTGAGAAACCTATATGCAGGTCAGGAAGCAAGAGTTAGAACTGTACACGGAACCACAGACTGGTTCCAAATAGGAAAAGGAGTATGTCAAGGCTGTATATTGTCACCCTGCTTATTTAACTTCTATGCAGAGGACATTATGAGAAACGCTGGGCTGGATGAAGCACAAGCTGGAATCAAGATTGCCAGGAGAAATATCAATAACCTCAGATATGCAGATGACACCACCCTTATGGCAGAAAGTGAAGAAGAACTAAAGAGCCTCTTGATGAAAGTGAAAGAGGAGAGTGAAAAAGTTTGCTTAAAGTTAAACATTCAGAAAACTAAGATCATGGCATCTGGTCCCATCTCTTCATGGCAAATAGATGGGGAAACAGTGGAAACAGTGTCAGACTTAATTTTCTGGGCTCCAAAATCAGTGCATATGGTGACTGCAGTCATGAAATTAAAGGAACTTGCTTCTTGGAAGGGAAGTTATGACCAGCCTAGACAGCACACTAAAAAGCACAGACATTACTTTGCCAACAAAGGTTCATCTAGTCAAGGCTATGATTTTTCCAGTAGTCATGTATGGATGTGAGAGTTAGACTACAAAGAAAGCTGAGAGCCAAAAAACTGATGCTTTTGAACTGTGGTGTTGGAGAAGACTCTTGAGAGTCCCTTGGACTGCAAGGAGATCCAACCAGTCCATCCTAAAGGAGATCAGTCCTGAATATTCATTGGAAGGACTAATGCTGAAGCTGAAACTCCTATACTTCGGCCGCCTGATGTGAAGAACTGACTCATTTGAAAAGACCCTGATGCTGGGAAAGATTGAGGATGGGAGGAGAAGGGGAAGACAGAGAATGAGATGGTTGGATGGCATCACCAACTCAATGGACATGAATTTGAGTAAACTCTGCGAGTTGGTGATAGACAGGGAGGCTTAGTGTGCTGCAGTCCATGGGGTCTCAAAGAGTCAGACATGACTGAGCGACTGAACGGACAAATTGAATTGAGTGTGAGTCCATACTGGAAAGATAGATCTAACTTTTATGTGGTGATATTTTGAGACTTGAAGAGTGGAGTAGGATCCTGAAGAGAATGTTTTACCTAAGAAACTTTTGGCCATTTTCAGACGTCTTTTAGGAGAAATTGTGCAGATGCTTTCCACATAAGTGCGCATACTCTCCAACATTGCAGCATATCAATTTCTTTTTAAGAATATTATACTATCAACATAACATGAAAGAGGCATGGGAGAGTTAGGAAATTATAAAATGCATGTGTTTGTGTTTGTGTGTGTTTAAGAGAGAAATAGGAGGTGTGTGAAAGGGAAATTGAAGGAGTGTGGTTTGAGAGATTGGAAATGTGCTAAGAATTGCCAAATTTTATTAAATTAATGACATAAATTGTGAATGATGTCATAATTCATTCATAAATCAGAATATGAGGTTGAAATTATTCATAAAACAAAATTTAAAATAAAGAAAACTGTGAGCAATGGGAGAATTTGGGTAGGCATTATTATATCCTGTTAACAGGGAGGGAGTAAGTGATAGAGTAGGTATTTAAATAGTTAATTCCACTAGGGTATTATAAATAGAGAAAAAATATAGGAGACCCCTGTAAGTTAATGATCCCTCAAGAAAACAGGCTTGCTTAACAACAAAGCCAAGCAAGCTCGCCTAGCAACAAAACCAAGCTAGCCTGCTTGGCAACAAGACCATGTAAAAGAAGCACAAGACATGGCCCAGAAGAACAAAGCAATGTTGGAATAAGACCTGCATCTTGCCCATTGAAGTTAGCAAGTCCTTGTGAAAGGGCTTGTTCTGCATGTACTAAATATAGGGGAGAATAGGGGAAAGGTGACATTATAATGAAACCTGAGATGATTTACCATATTTTAGCATTGGCTACACCCTTTTTACTCATTTCCACAGCACCATGACAGCCCCAGTTTGACCAAGTAAGGACAAGAAGTCTCCCCCTCCTGACACTGAGGAGGAGCTGTTTTGCAAAAGTTTTCACTTTTGTCTCAAGTTCAAAGGATGTTTTAACAAAATAAGCCACTAGTTATATATAAATAAATAATATCAATATTTATTAGAAAATTATATAGCTTACTTTCAATATACTAACATTAAAAGAAAGAGAAATAGAAATGGCACAGGATACATCAACAAATTGGGTTTTGATCAATATCCAGACTTAAACAGTGCTGGGAAGTCCCATGTCAAGCACATCTGGAGTCCCAGTTGGGGAAAGGTTCCAGGCAGTGTGTCTGCTCCATGGGTGAAATTTTCAAAAATTGCAGCTCAATTTTCCCACTTATAATCCCAGGATGCAAAGTATCATCTACTTATGAGCAAACTGCAGCTCTGGTTTCATGCTAATGCTGTTTGTTTTGTCACGTAAAACTTGGAATGTTGTTAAACCTGGGGCTTGGTTGACCAGGGTCCTTCCAGGGGCTCAACAATTTCAAGATTTGTCCCTTATCTAATATATGGTGCTGCAAGGCTTGCACTCACAGCAGACAGTCAGGGCACTAACAGTCAGGGCATGTCCAGGTAGGTTAGAAGCAAGATCAGAGGCCTGCTCTGCTTTGTCTCTGAAGCCTATAAAAGACTATATATTTAATTTCCCTAACAAGAGCTGATGGTGGAAGCCTGATAATTACTCGAGGATGAGGAAGAATGTGGTCTTTTCCCTCTCTCCAATTTTCCTTTGATTATAAAAATATGGCCCACTAAGATCCTAGGCAGCATATTAAAAAGCAGAGATATTGCTTTACCGACAAAGGTCCGTCCAGTCAAAGCTATGGTTTTTCCAGTAGTCCTGTATGGATGTGAGAGTTGGACTGTAAAGAAAGCTGAGCACCAAAGAATTGATGCTTTTGAACTGTGGTGTTGGAGAAGACTTTTGAGAGTCCCTTGGAAAGCAAGGAGATCCAATCAGTCCATCCTAAAGGAAATCAGTCCTGAATATTCATTGGAAGGACTAATGCTGAAGCTGAAACTCCAATACTTTGGCCACCTGATGGGAAGTACTGACTCATATGAAAAGACCCTGATGCTGGGAAAGATTGAAGGCAAGAGGAGAAGGAGATGACAGAGGATGAGATGGTTGGATGGCATCACCGACTCGATGGACATGAGTTGGAGTGAACTCTGGGAGTTGGTCATAGACAGGAAGGCCTGGCGTGCTGCAGTCCATGGGGTCACAAACAGTCGAACATGACTGAGCAACTGAACTGAATTGAACTGAACTGAAGTTCTTAGAGTAGACCTCCCATGCCTGCCTACTTCTATCTCACAAGCATCCCTAATAAACTCTTGCTTTTCACTCTGCCTCTTGCTTAATTCTTTCTACACCAAGACAGAAAAACCTATACTCTACTCAGTTCCAAAAAGCTTTCTGCAGTTTCCCTAGGACTTAAAGGAAGAGTTCTGCACTTGAAGACTATTAGGACCATGAAAGGTGACATACTTACCTTGTACCATCTCACTTATCTATATGATTTGGGATTTGCTTCTGTTCCTGATCCTCTTTCTAATAACTTAATAGATTTTGTGCAACTTCTTTCTTCTAGAACTGAAGTTTCATCTATTCGGTTCAGTTCAGTCGCTCTGTCGAGCCATTGAGTTGGTGATGCCACCCAACAACATCCTTTGTTGTACCCTTCTCCTCCTGCCCTCAATCTTTTTCAGAATCAGGGTCTTTTCAAAAGAGTCAGCTCTTTGCATCAGGTGGCCAAAGTCCTGGAGTTTCAGCTTCAACATCAGTCCTTCCAGTGAACACTCAGGACTGATCTCCTTTAGGATGGACTGGTTGGATCTCCTTGCAATCCAAGAGACTCTCAAGAGTCTTCTCCAACACAACAGTTCAAAAGCATCAATTCTTTGGTGCTCAGCTTTCTTTATAGTCCAACTCCCACATCCATACAGGACTATTGGAAAAACCATAGCCTTGACTAGACAGATCTTTGTTGACAAAGTAATGTCTCCACTTTTTAATATGCTATCTAGGTTTCATCTATAACAAGATAATAAAAATGGGTTTTGAAACTTATGCTTGCAACTGCATTCTTTATTATCTTGTATAGAAGCCCACAGTTAGGGTGACTGCTCTTGTTTGAATCATGGCACAGTTACCTATTCTAACTACCTCTACTTTCCTATTCCTGTTTCCGTGGCCTCTTGGAATACACATCCAAAGATAACATTGAAAGCCACTTTACTAGTGATTTAAGACATTTTTTTCAGAATAAGATTCTTGAAATAAAGCAGGAAGAGTTTGACTAAATGGAAGCTTGCCTTCAGTCTTGATTATATAGAAACTGACCTTTCTCTTTTGTTAAAAAATGTGTTAACAGTCCTGTAAATTATTGCCCACACCTGAGGAAAGGAGGTACCTGAACCCCTACCTCTTACAGAAAGTCAAACAGACTTAATTTTTTAGAGTCACATGGGACTTGCTCTGAGCAGATTTGCTTCTGGGTCAGTTGGGTTCTCTTGCAATTCTACAGAGGATGGATGATTTTTAACTTATCTGGCTGTACACGGATAAGTTGACAGCTTGTAAATTTTTACTTCTCCTATTTATGCATTTCATTGTCACACTTATACCATGTCAATGACTTGAATTAAAGTACTGGGGTCAGGAGTCATATTGGAACTTTCTATTTCAAACAGACTCTCCACCTCATTATTTCTTTTAGGGAGAGATAATTGTTTTCTTTTTTCGGTCTCCTGAGTCAGCTTTATTTGAATGCTTTAAAATTCACATCAGTTTTCCACAAAGCAACACCCTACTAGAGGAATATGCCCAAAGAGTGTAAAGTATTTATGCATGCTTAGTCACTTCAGTCCTTTCCGACTCTTTGCGATGCTATTGACCATAGCTCTCCAGGCTCCTCTGGCCATGGGATTCTCCAGGCAAGAATACTGGAGTGGGTTGTCATGCCCTCCTCCAGGTGATCTTCCCAATCCAGGAGCCTGTGTCTCTTATGTCTCCTGCACTGGCAGATGGGTTCTTTACCACTTGCGCCACCTGGGAAGCCCAGAGAATTTATATAGGATGTTAATTTTTAAAGTACACATTTCAAGGGTGTGGTACAGAGCTGCAGCTATTACTAGAACATATCCAGGACAGAAGTGAATTCACAACAAATCCTAACTGTATACAGACATCTCTAAAAATTATTTCAGTTAGTATATGTTTCCAGATTTTTTCAATTTTCCAAGTCTCAATGTTTCAGGAAGCTGACTCTTCAATCAGTTACAAATTAGCTTTGATATGGTAGAGGATTGTAGGTATTTTATTCTTCTTTAATTATTTTAGGTGACAGTGGTTACCCTTTGAAAAACTACTTAATTGCTTCATTATCTTATCTCCAGACTCCTTCTGAAAATCGAATCAATATGTTATACTGTGAGTCAATGAGTGACTGGAATGATAATGAAAAATGCATCAGGAATCTTGGCAAACAGAATGTGAATGTCTCGTTCAGTCAAGTGGAGCCTCACCACGCTGCCCTTCAGATGTTTTAAGGCTCTATAACTCTTAGCATGGCCATTACATGAAGCTTATCTTCTAAAATAAGCTGCAGATATGAATGCAGCTTACCAAGTGGTGAAGTGAATGATTCTGATGATGTGCACTCTTGCAAAATTGCTTCAAATAGTAAAGCAGAGTTTAAAATATTAGAGCCAAATGTTGATTTTCATTTTGAAAGAAAGAAAAAAACATTCTTCCGTATTTGGGCAATTATTTCTATTACAAAAGTAAATTATGTACCATATTATATTTTACTAGTGTATAGATGCCTTGGCAATAAATACTAGGAAAAAAGCTTAGTTTAGTTCCAAGCACTTCTTTTCTCCAAGTGAAGACTGGAGATATGCTAACAGTGGAGTTTCATTTGAGGATATGTCTAGTGGTTGAGGTTTGGAGGGGTGTTTCCTTGGTGGCTCTGTTCGCAATGCGGGATACCTGGGATTGATCTCTGGGTTGGGACGATCCTCTGGAGAAGGAAATGGCAATCCACTCCAGTATTCTTGCCTGGAGAATCCCATGGACAGAGCAGCCTGGTGGGCTACAGTCCATGAGGTCGCAAGGAGTTGGACATGACTGAGCAACCTTCACTAATGATTTCAAAATTCAATGAAGTATATTTATCATAATAAAAATTTTTGAAAAGCATTTCTCAATTCATGATAGCTATTTCACACAATGTAATTTCTCAGTCAATTACATTGCTACCAGCACCTGCTCATCCATTAGTTTGTTTTGTTTTGATCTTAGAAAGAGTTCCTCATATTTGAACAAGTTTGGTAATCACTTGAAGATA
This sequence comes from Bos javanicus, assembly GCF_032452875.1. Taxonomy (NCBI): domain Eukaryota; kingdom Metazoa; phylum Chordata; class Mammalia; order Artiodactyla; family Bovidae; genus Bos; species Bos javanicus. The sequence goes on from NC_083878.1 coordinate 56,174,296, forward strand.
TTATCTTTCAAATCACTTGTGACATAGTACTCCATGATTTGAAGATAATTTCATTCTACCAAGGCTTGATTCAAATGAAAAGTAAACCTGGCACAGTGAACTCTATTTTATGGAATAGCTGTGTAATGCATACTCTCTGAGACTCAAAATGTGAACTTTGCTTGCCACTGTGGTAATGACCATGTTAGAAAATCTCTTGGTCTATTATATTTATAATGTTTGACATGAAAATATAGTGAAGCTTGTATCTAAAATATGAGAAGGTTTGTTTAGTGTCTATAGAGCAACCGCTTGTTTATGTATGATTTTCATGCAAGGGGACCAAGGCAAGATTCTTTAATGTTGAATCTTATCATTATTCCTTTCTTTAACATTTTAATATCTAAACAATAATCAGACTTTTTCAATACTGGTATCTAATTTCTTTTTGACTTATGATAATAAAAAAGAGAAAAAAATGATTTTTCTACCTCGCCTGGACCTCAGCTCTATGGTATGTTTCTGAGGATCATTATTCTAGAAACATATGTGTCAGTTAATTAGTGTTCAGTTTCATGTGGCACTAGTTATAAAGAGCCCGTCTGCCAATGTAGAAGAGGTAAGATCTGTGGATTCGATCAGTGGGCCAGGAAGATCCCCTGGAGAAGGTAATGTTAACTCACTCCAGTATTCTTGCCTGGAAAATCCCATGGACAGAGGAGCCTGGCGGGCTACAGTCTATAGCATCCCAAAGAGTCAGACACGACTGAGCGACTTGACTTTCTTTCTTTCTTTCAGACATCAACTATAGCATAGAAAACCTCCAATTCTTTCCATCCCCCATTTTCTCTAAACTGGTACTAGGAGAAACCACTATAGGAAATATCTGAATGGTAAATGTTTGTTGTAGCATCTGTACTCACGATTAGATTTTCCCTCATAGGAATTTTTATTTGCGTCACTGGGATACTGATGGATTAATGGCTCTGGAGCTAGATGTTGATGTGGAGGTGTGTGGTGGTGCTCCTTTTTCCACAATACTCTCGGTGAAACAAAAATGGCCATTTTGCAGAGAGAATAAATTATCATATATTGAGAAGAAGAAGGAAAAAAAAAAAGATAAAAATTCTTCTCATTCCAGTAAATATTGGTGGCCCTTCTTCCATTTAACTTTCAGGAGCTACCCCTATATCTGCCAATGCATTCCTCCTGTTCCTTGTGCTTGTCTGAATGGATGTCTAGACTTACAATGGAAAAAGACTTGATTCATGAACCCCTGTCCTCACATGCTGGAGGATCCAGCTATTCCAGCCCACTGGTGATACCTCCAGTGCTGCCATTTTGCTTCCAGTGTTGGCATGTGGCTCATTCCCTCCAAGCCCCCTAGAGAATACTGTTACTCATACACGGAAGACCTTCTGCTACTTTTCTATTCCAAAGAATGACGTTTATTCCAATTTCTTATTGCTTCCATTCTCTGGTAGTTCATGAAGTGGGGAAAATGATCTCTGTTCACTTGATTAATAAGGTCAGAAGCCCCACTGCCATGCACTCCCAATTTCCTGTAAGGATTTTTGTGGGTTAGACCTTGAATTCTAAAATTATTTTTTTGTTGTTGTTGATAGTCTTTTCAAAACACTGAGGAATGAGTCGAAGTAATTGTCTTTGTGGGCCAAAATGAATAGAATGCATCCTTTGGCTTTAAAAGTGGCCCTCTGCTGCAATCAGAGTCTACTGACAGTGATACTGTGTATAAAATAGACAATTAATGAGAATTTACTGTATAGTACAGGAAACTCTATTCAATACTGTGAGGTGACTTAAATGTGAAGGAAGGCTAAAAAAGGGGGGGGGAAAGTATAAACATACAGCTGATTCACTTTGCTGTACAGCAGAAACTAACGCAATGTTGTAGAGCAACTATACTCCAATAAACACTTAATAACAGTAAAAAAAAAAAAAAAAAAAAAAGAATCTACTAACAGTGAGTCAAAAGTGTGCGGACCCTTCTCCTGATAACTTCCCATCAAGCCCCTTTACTAATGATACACATGTACATTTAGTGGGCCCACTCCAACAGTATTTTGAAGCTTACTCAGACAAGTCTGAATCCATAGACTAAGGAATCTGAGCTCTCCGTTCATGATCCATTGACTCATTTGAATCAGTTATCAAAATTTCATAACACTTTGAGGTATCAGAACAGTTGTCATGTGAACCAAAGCTGTCAATTCCAAATTGCCTATCTCCATTTCTGAATATTGTTTATTTCTGTATTCCTAGACTTACTATACTGTCAACCTATTCTAACCACCACATATTGGCACTAATAGAAACCAATCAGCTGCTATGACTAAGAACTGCTTGTCGCTGGTCTCATTTGTGGTTGCAATTAAAGAAAAAAAATTTTTTTTGACAGTCACACTGGAGGTCTAGGGTTTTCTGTTCTATGCTGTGCTGTGTGCTGTATTTAGTTGTTCAGTTGTGTCTCACTCTTTTGGGCCCCATAGACTGTAGCCCACCAGGCTCCTCTGCCCATGGAATTCTCCAGGCAAGAATACTGGAGTGGGTTGCCATGCCCTCCTCCTTCTGTTCTATACCAACTTCTGATTTGATGGGAATGACACTTTATATTCATTTGGGTCATTAAAAAAAGAATTAATAATGCTCTGAACACAAATAAAAGAACTTGAAAGCCTTTGATGATTAGAGCAATCATTGTTACTACTCCCGAAGTTACAGAATAAATGTATAAATACTTCAAAAATAGTTTACACACAAAATATTACTTACTTCCAATAAGAAAAGTCTACTAGAATTTGAAGAAACAGTTCACAAAGACTACAGGTATTGTATGATAAATGATTTTTGAAGAAATCAAGGTCTGAAAATATGGAGAATGTTTTCTTTAATGTAAATCTACAGTAGTATGTGATAGGGTTTAGAATCCCTAAATATTTGAAATTTACCAGGTTCTCATCAGGACTATTTTGAGAATTTAAAAAATTAGTTTTATTGCCATAAATCTTAAATTGATGCTTTGTACATCTAGGAACATCATTTGAATTGTTTAATAGAAAATCTAGTGAAATATTTCTAGCCTAGCACCTCTGGAAATTTAACTTCAGGACACTGTGTCAAAAATTATTCTCCCTTCTCAGTTATACCACCACTACAGAATTGCCCAATATCTGCTGAGACCAAAAATTCTTTGGTGTTATTTACAGAAGTGCTGTGGGACAGAGATTTAAGTTCTCCCCTCTTTGTCCAATCAGATCAATGCTGAAAGAAACTCTTACAGTACAAGTTCTGGTTTAGAAGTAGTGATGGAAATGGAATTCACTGGATTTAGATTCAAATGTGCTGGTGATCTATTGCAAGCTGATTGCTTTTCTATAGAATGTGGTTTCCAACCCTCACAGGCATCAGGTAAGTTAGTTCTTATGCTCTCTTTTCAGGTGAAGTCACAGGTAGTGAGTGGCAGGCCTGGGATTGGAAATCCAGTGTCTTTGGCATTTCTGGAGTTCCCATTCAGAGGGAAAATCTCGGACAGCAGAGGGTAAACTGCTTGAGGAACTAACTAGGAAGCAAAGGACTTAATCTTGAAAGCTCACTTTATAGCCCCAGTATGTTAGGCAGTTTCTTTGCTGACCTCCTACTTAAAATATTTTTGGTTTTCTTTCTTCAGGTACTTACTCTCTAACTACCTTGTCTTTGGGGAAGTTAGCAGGAATACCATTCCTAAAGTTGTGCTACTTCAGAAATGAGCATAAAGATGAAATGCAGGCATTTCTGTAAAATTATTTTTAAAACAAATCAAATGTCCCTTCAGTGAGAGTTTATAAGAATGGCTTGGAGAAAGCTGGTACAAGGACCCAGACTGAGGACTCCTGACTGCCTGTGAGACTTTTTCTTAATTGTTTGACCCAATATTGCTCTTTGTATAAATGGATCTCTAAGAGTATGTTGGTTCTCTTATTTATATCTTTATCTATATCTTTAGGAATTATTTCTCAAAGCCATTACAGAGCCAAAATACAGATTTGACAAAAAATAACTGGAAGTTTATTTTCTTTAATTCCACTTGGAGGAAAAAACCAAACAGTAGCTTTAAAACATTAGACTTAAGATCATGGAATCCGGTCACATCACTTCATGGCAAACAGATGGGGAAACAGTGGAAACAGGGGCTGACTTTATTTTTCTGGGCTCCAAAATCACTGCAGATGGTGACTGCAGCCATGAAATTAAAAGATGCTTACTCCTTGGAAGGAAAGTTATGACCAACCTAGACAGCATATTAAAAAGCAGAGACATTACTTTGCCAACAAAGGTCTGTCTAGTCAAGGCTATGGTTTTTCAAGTGGTGATGTATGGATGTGGGCGTTGGACTATAAAGAAAGCTGAGCGCCGAAGAATTGATGCTTTTAAACTGTGGTGTTGGAGAAGACTCTTGAGAGTCCCTTGGACTGCAAGGAGATCCAACCAGTCCATCCTAAAGGAGATCAGTCCTGGGTGTTCATTGGAAGTGTTAGGTAGGTAAAATAGGGAAAAGGAGTCCAAAATGGCGGTGGCTAAAAGACAAGGAAGGGAAAAGCCCGCAAAGATAGAACAAAAGAAGATAGAACAAAAGGACTGGAGTGAGGGCCTCAGGTAAAACAAACAACACTCCTGGCTGACCCGATTTACATAGGACAGGCCCAGGGGAAAAAACATATAAAAAGAGGAGTCAAAGCTAGCTCTCTCTCTCTCTCCCCCCCACCCCGCCCCCCCACCCCCGCCCCAATGCGCTGGGGCGCTGTTCCCCTCGTGTCTTTGGATCAACGTGCCCTCATGCCTCAAAGATGGATTTTCCTGCTATCTTCTAAATAAAATAGAGCTGTAACACTGAGCTGTAACACTGATTTGTCTAAGAGCTATAACATGGTCTATCCGAGACCTGAGAGCTGTGACACGCCGAGGGGGCTTTAATGTCCATCACTCCAAATCTTTGTTGTGATGAGACAAAGAACCGAGGAACATACACTCACGTGACAGAAGGACTGATGTTGAAGCTGAAACTCCAATACTTTGGCCACCTCATGTGAAGAGCTGACTCATTGGAAAAAGAAGGAGATGACAGAGAATGAGATGGTTGGATGGCATCACCGACTCAATGGACATGAGTTTGAGTAAACTCTGGGAGCTGGTGATGGACAGGGAGGCCTGGCTTGCTGCAGTTTATGGGGTGGCAAAGAGTTGGACACGACTGAGCAACTGAACTGAACTGAACTGACTGAAAGTAAACCAAACAGCTTTCTCTGATTATTGGTAGTTTAGTTGCTAAGTCGTGTCTGACTCTTGCGACCCCACTGACTGTAGCCTGCCAGGCTCCTCTGTCCCTGGGATTCTCCAGGCAAGAACACTGGAGTGGGTTGCCATTTCCTTCTCCATCTCTGATTATTGGCATAGGACTTAGTCAGCATTAGAGGTTTTGGCACAGCTTCAGCATTAATTAGTATTCAGCCACAGCATAATAGCTTTGGGTTTGTTTTGCAGGTCCTTTCCCACCTAGCTTATTCCCAGAACTGAAAGCTAGAGTCCCTTTGAACAGTAGAAGTCAACTACACATTACATTACATCAGCCTTGTGGGTACATTGAACCCATTCTCCATCGCTGATGGGAATAGGCCAACAGAGGGCTTTGGGCAGCCTTGGCTTACACTTAAGTTTTATGTGAGACTGAGGATAATGTTATTCTGTTTTTGTGTAAGAGATTTGTACTTCCCTCAGCAAACTGGCTTGCAAGAAACTACTGTGGTGTTCTCTACTAGGGCACATGATTTCCTCAGCAGCAATTCTGCATCTGTTACAAATGTGCTTCTGAATAGAAGCTTCTTCTAAATCCAGGTGAAGCAAATAGTTAGAAAACTGCCTGTGAGATTTGGGGAAAACCCTGGAGAGCCATCTTTCCCTTTTCCAATCTTGAATGCTGGGTCTCTCTAGGTGGTCAAATTAATCCACTCTTTTCTAAGGATATTGTGAAGCAGCACAGTCCTAATTCATTAATCTAATATGTTCTGCAAATGCTTATCAAGGCCCAAGTTTGTGTTATGTTTCAGATATAGCAGCAATTAGACATGTTTGTGGACCTCATAAATTCTCTACGAAAAAAGAATAAAATAAAAACATCAGCGTTTCCTTTGTCTAAGTTCACACTACCTGTAACTGATTTGAGCTCAGAGTCTGATCCTAGAATCCAAAGTCTTAATTACTCTGCTATTCTGCTTTTAAGTGAAATATCAGAACTTCACTTTCTCTAAAAGTCTTTCTAGCTCCTTTTGAATTTGCCTGTGGGTTGCATTCTAACATTTAAAGAATTCCCTTGGCTTGATGGATAGGAATTACTCAACAATGTAAATAAAAACAATTATTTGAAGAAAAATGCTAATAGAATATATAATTGCTCTTGTTTTATTTTATGCTATTAGTGGAAATTTCAAAACACATACTCTATTTTTGCCTAGGAATGATTAAATCACCAAGAGGACATTATTTTAAATTTCAGGCAAATTCCATGTACCATCTGTTTGGGAGGACAGAAGTTGTAAGAGGGACTGTGGGGGAGGGTGCCATCAAAGTCACAGTTTTATCCTAGGCTACTCTGGGCATTAGCTTGCAGTGTGGTCACACATATTTGCTCTTTCAAACATCCCACAGTTGAATTTTTAGAACCTCTGGTCAAAAAGTGATTAGGTTGAAACTGAAGTTTGATATGTTTGAAGTTAATTTTCACCTAAATGGAAAATTGTATAACATCTGATAGAAGCTTAAAGGGAACACTTATCACTTCACTCTTTCAAAGGCCTTTAAGATATTATTTAATTCCCACTGAGTCACTTTGAAGCTCAGAATTTTCATATCCATTTCACAGATAAGTAGAAGAACCATGGGAGGTTCAACATCTGGCCCCAGGCCATGTAAAAAGTCAGAATCAGAGTAGAGATCAGAACTCCGCAAGCTTGGATCCTTTTGAATTCTCTACCTTAAGGACAATGCATCTTGTAAATTGACCCAGCCTTTGAAAAGCTAGGCTCCTTGGTAAAGTCCCCATGGCCTTTGCAAATCAAAACTTTCTGACTTGTATTTCAGGTTCTTTGGAGACTCCCTACTTTTCAAAAGACATGGGGGATGGGAGATAGGGTATCAAAGAATCACAGTGGAAACTAAACTGATACAGAGTACTATACCCCTGATGGACGTGAGTCTCCGTGAACTCCGGGAGTTGGTGATGGACAGGGAGGCCTGACGTGCTGCGATTCATGGGGTCGCAAAGAGTCGGACACGACTGAGCGACTGATCTGATCTGATGCCTATCTAGGATCTTCACAACCAATGAAAGTGAAAGCTGCTTAGTAGTGTCCGACTCTTTGTGACCTCATGGACTATACAGTCCCTGGCATTCTCCAGGCCAGAATACTGGAGTGGGTAGCTGTTCCCTTCTCCAGGGTATCTTCCCAACCCTAGAATCGAACTCAGGTTTCCCACATTGCTGGCAGATTCTTTACCAACTGAGCCACAAGGGAAGCCCAAGAATACTGGAGTGGTAGCCTATCCCTTCTCCAGTAGAACTTCCTGACCCAGGAATAGAACTGGAGTCTCCTGCATTGCAGGTGGATTCTTCACCAGCTGTTATACTGCTTTATTTGGCAAAGTATAACATTTTAAATTACCCCAACAGTATTCTACTGAACTGTGTTGACTCACAAGAAAAAGCACAATCTAAAAGCTGAAAATTATGTTTTAGTGGACTTTCTGAGGAATCTAGCCTGGGAAGCAGTCTCTCAGTTAACCCTGAGGGCCTATTGTGAAGAGGTAAAGGAAGAGCCCGGATATATTGGAGTTTTGCAACAAAAACCCGGTAGTTGAAACATCAAAAGATTACTACTAATTAAAGAAAACCAGACATCTCAAGTTAGTTAATTTAGTACTTTTCTATGTATGGGAAGATGTAAGAGTCTGAGCTCGTTGAAATCATTCCATTGATATGCACCTCAACTATCTAGGGCCAGTATCCTCCTTTTCTTCATTCTAAATTCCCTCATGGTGCACATCTTGGGGTGGCTACAGTGGCTGCTGGCCTGGTGGCCACAACATCCTGTGTGTACTGATGTAGCTGGCAACATTTTTGTTTTTTTTTTTACAATAATTCCTAGTTGAACATTGAGAAGAACTTAGCCAGGATTAACATTTTTTAGTCCCTTCTTGCAAGGAAGAGAGGTCAACAAACTAACTTTTCAGAGAAGAAGCAATTTCTTACATTTCTCTGACGTTACTCCAGAGAAAAGGTAAACCAGTGACAATAAAACTTGAATCATGAGCATCTAAGTGGTGGTCTGAGTTCAATTCAGTTCAGTTGCTCAGTCGTGTCTGACTGCAACCCTGTGGACTGCATCAAGCCAGGCCTCCCTGTCCATCACCAACTCCTGGAGTTTACTCAAATTCTTGTCCATCGAGTCGGTGATGCCATCCTACCATCTCATCCTCTGTCGTCCCCTTCTCCTCCCGCCTTCAATCTTTCCCAGCATCAGGGTCTTTTCTAATGAGTCAGTTCTTCACATGAGGTGGTCAGCGTATTGGAGTTTCAGCTTCACCATCAGTCCTTCCAATGAATATTCAGGACTGATTTCCTTTAGGATGGACTGATTGGATCTCTTTGCAGTCCAAGGGACTCTCAAGAGCCTTCTCCGATACCACTTTTCAAAAGCGTCAATTCTTTGGTGCTCAGCTTTTTTTGTTAAGAGCCTCTTGATGAAAGTTAAAGAGGAGAGTGAAAAAGTTGGCTTAAAATCCAACATTCAGAAAACTAAGATCATGGCATTTGATCCCATCACTTCATGGCAAATAGATGGGGAACAGTGGAAACAGTGAGAGACTTTATTTTTTGGGGTTCCAAAATCACTGCAGATGGTGACTGCAGCCATGAAATTAAAAGACGCTTGCTTCTTGGAAGAAAAGTTATGACCAACCTAGACAGCATATTAAAAAACAGAGACATTACTTTTCCAACAAAGGTCCATCTAGTCAAACCTATGGTTTTTACAGTAGTCATATATGGATGTGAGAGTTGGGCTATAAAGAAAGCTAAGCCCCGAAGTGATGGTCTAATCCCCCCTTTCCTCTATGGAGAGATATTCATGTTCCTCTCAATCTCCTTTGGACAAGATTGCAGATGATTTGTGTACAACCTTGTTATTTGACCCATATTCACATTTAGAGTGCTTGGGAGACAAAAGATCACTAGGGATAATTAGAGAAGGAAAAAATTCTTGGAAATCACCAGAGAGTTCATAAGATAAGGAATGGGATGGAGAGGCAGACCAGGCAGAGAGGACAGCTGCAGAAGTAAAAGTAACATTTGTGAAGTGTCTCTTGGTACCTTGTGAATTGCCACAAGAAAGGAAATCTTTGTAGTTGCTTCTGTTCCAGTACACTGTGCCCCTTATACTCCACTCTTCCTTTTGGTACAGTTATATCTGTTTTCTTGAATTGCACATATTGTTATAAAATATGTCTTAAGTTCCTCTTTATGACTATGTAGCTATGCTTGAAATTTTCCAATGGAATATTATTATATTTTATCCCATTTAAAAAGGAATATTATTATATTTTATCCCCTTTAAAAAGGCTAAGCATCATTTTATATATATATATATATATATGTTGGTTATTAATAATATATATATTAGTTATTTATTGCTGTGTATCAACTTATCACTAAATGTGTCAGCTTAAAGTAGCTGATTTATTATAAATACTTAATCATATTGTGGGTCAAAAATCTGAGCACAGGTTATCAAGGTCCTGTGCTTTAGGGTCTCTTATAGACTGCAAGAAGGATGTCAGCTGGAGCTTTGGTCTCATCTGAAGGCTCAACAGGACAAAGGCCAGCTTCCAAACTCACTCACTTAGTTTCTTGAGAGCTGATAGACTGATGGGCTTGGTTCCTCACTACTTATTGCTGCCTTAAGTTTCTTGCCAGATAAGTCTCCCTAGGTTATTTTATCACAGTAAGCTTGTGAGAAGAACAAAAGAGATTTCATTTGTTTATTTTTGTTTTTATTTTCATTGCTCTAGTAGGTGGTTCAAAGAAGATCTTGCTGAAATTTATTTCAGGGTATTCTGCCTATGTTTTCCTTTAAAATTTTTATAGCAGGTTTGTCCAGGTGCTGTTAGTGGTGAAGAACTCATCTGCCAATGCAGGAGACATAAGAGACACGGGTTCAATTTCTGGTTTGAGAAGATCCCCTGGAGGAGGGCATGGCAATCCACTCCAATATTCTTGCCTGGAAAATCCCAAGGACAGAGGAGCCCAGCAGGCTATGGTCCTTTGGGTAGCAAAGAGTTGGACACAACTGAAGTAACTTAGCATGCTTAGCATGACCTTATATTCAGGTCTTTAGTCCATTTTGAGTTTATTTCTGTGTACAGGGTTAGGGAGTGTTCTAATTTAGTTCTTTTATATGTAGCTGTCTAGTGTTCCCACCACCATTTATTGAAGAGATTGTCTTTTCTTCATTGTCTATTCTTGCTTCCTTTGTCACAGATTAGGTGACCATACATGTATGGGTTTATCTATGAGATTTCTATATTGTTCCATTGATGTATATTTCTGTTTCAGTGCCCAGTACCATTTTGTCTTGATTACTGTAGCTTTGTAGTATAATCTGAAGTTATAGTCTTCCAGCTCTACTTTTCTTTCTCAAGTTTGCTCTGGTTAAAAACAAAAATAAATGGAACTTAAAAGCTTTCACACAGCAAAGGAAAAAATAAGATGAAAAGACAGCTCTCAGAATGGGAGAAAATAATTGAAAACAAAGGAACTGACAGAGGATTAATATCCAAAATATAAAAACAGATCTTATAGCTCAATATCAGAAAAACATACAACCCAATTAAGAAATAGGTAGACCTAAACAGACATATTTCCAAAAGATAGAGAGATGACGAACAAACACATGAAAAGATACTCAACATGCCTCATTATTAGAGAAATACAAATCAAAACTACAATGAGGTATCCCCTGACACCAGTCAGAATGGCTATCATCAAAAAATCTACAAACAATAAAGGCTGGAGAGGATGTGCAGAAAAGGGAACCCTTATGCACTGTTGGTGGGAGTGTAAATTGATTCAGCCACTATGGAAAACAATATGCAGGTAACTTAAGAAATTAAAAATAGAACTACCATATGATGCAGCATTTCCACTACTGAGCATATACCCAGAGAAAACCATAATTCAGAAAGACACTTGCACCCCAATGTTCATTGCAGCACTATTTACAATAACCAGTGCATGGAAGCAACCTAAATGTCCATCAATAGAGGAATGGATATAGAAGATGTGGTACTTATATATAATGGAATATTACTAATTCAAAAAAGAACAAAATTGGGTCATTTGTAGACATGTGGATGGACATGTGGAAAGTCATATATAGTGAAGTAAGTCAGAAAGAGAAAACAAATATATAGTAATGCATATATGTGAAGTCTAGAAAAATGGCATAGATTATTTTACATGCAAAGCAGAAATAGAGACACAGATGTGAACAAATGTACGGATACCAGGGGGGAAAGAAGGGTGGGAGGAACTGAGATTGGGACTGACAGGTATATACTATTGATACTATGTATAAAATAGGTAACTAATGAGAACACACCTTATAGCACAGGGAACTCTATCTACTTCATGCTCTGTAATGACCTGAATGAGAAGGAAGTTCAAAAGCAAGGGAATATTTATACATGTATGGTCATTTCTTTTTCTGCACAATAGAAACTAACACATCATTGTACAGGAACTATGCTCCAATAAAAATTAATTAAAAAAAGATTCAGAGAGAGAGAACAAATAAGACCAACTTCACCATCTTTTGTAAGCTGTTCATGAAAGTGACATTCAGTCATCTATTCAGTACTCTATTCATTAAAAAAAAAAGAAAGTCACTAGGTCCAGGTCACACTCCAGGAAAGAGATTACACAAAGGTTTAAAAGTCAGAAGGTGGGAAATCTCTGGACTAGATCAGAAGCTGTCTACCACAGTATGCTTGGGTTTTAGCTAGCAAATATGTTTTACTTAAAATACACATCTGAGAGAAATGTGTATTTGACAACTCAATTTTGTCAGGGAAGGTTTTGAACCCTACAATTAGTCAAATTCTCTCTCACTAAAGAAGTTAAGACTGATAAACTACTAGGAAATATAGCCTATCCTCAACTCCTCTGATAGGACGAAATATGTCAAAGAGGGACAGGTCCTCATTTCTCAGGTATTAGCCCTGATGAGGATGGATCCATAAAGAGTTGTCCCAGTTTTTGACGGTCAGGATTATAAATGTGTGTGGGATGCAAGTGGAAGTTCTCTGGGAGATGATGGAACAGTCCTGCAGAAAGGCCAAGTTCAGTGCATAGCAGGCCTGCTCTGCTTTGAAATCAAATTCAACCTTTTGTAACATGTCTCGTATAAACATACAACAATCAAATAGGGTCCAAATATGCTTGTTGTCACTGAACATAAAATGAATTATGTTCTGAGAGACAATGTTCCTTTTGAGTCTCTTATTTTATAATCAAGGGTGAAAAGATTCAGTTATTTGATTAGATTTTGACTATTACATCTAATAGTAATAGGTTCAGAGAAGGCAATGGCACCCCACTCCAGTACTCTTGCTTGGAAAATCGCATGGACAGAGGAGCCTGGTAGGCTGCAGTCCATGGGGTCGCTAAGAGTCAGACACGACTGAGCGACTTCACTTTCACTTTTCACTTTCATGCACTGGAGAAGGAAATGGCAACCCACTCCAGTGTTCTTGCCTGGAGAATCCCAGGGACAGGGCAGCCTGGTGGGCTGCCGTCTATGGGGTCACACAGAGTCGGACACGACTGAGGTGACTTAGCAGCAGCAGTAATAGCTTCCTGATCCCTTTTTAAAGTGTGTGACATTAATAATACTTATTTCAATTTAACCACATAGAAAGATTAAGAAGGATGTAGATAAACTAGTTCTTAATTTTTCACACTACATTGTAAACCATTTTGTAACAGCAGAACATATATATTTATAATGATTTTCAAAAAAGAGGAAAAGCAGAGCAAAAATCAGAGTCAGTTTTGAGAATTAGGCTTTGTGTTATTGCCTTGACAGCTTCTATGAGAGCTCCTTATGTCAGTTCACTAATTAGCATATGCTTTATACCAGTGGTACTATATGTACCCTTGGAGTGCTGAACTATAAATAGACCATTGCTTTTTCTTCAGGAGCTTATGGGGAACAAAAATATATGTTGATTCATGTGTTAAATATATATTTATTGAGAGCTTATTTTATGATAGCGATTTGAACTAATCATCAAGGATAAAAAATAAAAAATATTGACAAGTTCCTTCTCTTGTGAAGCATATGTTAATGTCAGGAAAATACATATGAACACGTAAACAAATATATATTTAAAGCAGATCATACTAAAGTGCAATGAAGAAAAATAAACTGTGTGGTACACGCCTGTCCTAGAGATTGAACCCGGGTCTCCTATATTGCAGGCAGATTCTTTACCATGGGAAGAACGCACCTCCCATGAAGGAGACCCAGGTTCGATCCCAGGATTGGGAAGATCCCCTGGAGGAGAAAATGGCAACTCACCCCAGTATTCTTTCCTGGGAAATCCCAGTACAGAGGACCTGGGTGGGCTACAGTCCATGGAGTTGCAAAGAGTTGAAAACAATTGAGCAACCAAGGCTTCTCTTCTCTTTACCATCTGAGCCACCAAGGAAGCCAGTAATAGAAAAGAGTAAGAAATAATTGATCATGGAAGATTGCTCTGAAGAGATGACTTTTAGACTGAACACTGAAAGATGAGAAGCCATATGAGAACTACTATTTTATGGAGATGGGACCGTAAAGGTAGAAGCTCTGTACAGGCAACAGTTGACTTTCTCCAGGAATGGAAAAGAAGGTCAGTGTGATCTTTGGACCCGTAATTAAAAGGAGGTCAGTAGTGTCTTTCAGATCATACTAAAGATTTTTAATTTTACTCCAAGTACAAGAGAAGCCATGGAGGTTTTTTTTTTTTTTTTTTTTTAAATCGGAGCAAGCTATCTAATGTATAGTTTTTAAAGATGACTTCGTTGTTTGTGTAGATAATAGATTAAAAGGGTACAAAGCAGAAGGATCATGTAGCAGACCATTGAAGGCATCTAGGCAAAAGGTGGTAGTAGTTTAGACTAAGTGGTGGTGGTGGCCATTGGCAAAAGGGTTAGATCCAAAATATATTAGTAAGTGTAACTGCGAGGACTTGCTGGTGCTTTGAAATGGGATAAAGAAAAAAAAAGTAAAAAAACTGTTTTCAAGTTTTATGATTTAGTACCTACATATATCATAGCATCATTCACTGAACTGAAGATATGTACATGGTGGAGGATTATTAGGAATTCAAATACATTATGTTAATGTTTATAATACAAATATTACACACTGTATACAATCATAAAAATATAATAATCATGAAAATGTTGAGTTACAGAGGTCATATATATCAGACCTTTGCAAAGTTGAAATTGGTATAGTTTCTGAAGGAGGTGATACTTAGCCATAGTCTAAAGGAGGGAATGGATACCTCATAGACAACAGGAGGAGTAACATTCCTTGAATGGGATAGTCTAATACTCATATTTAAATTAGCTTAGCTCACTGAACTAGAAAGCACTTGCTCAGGAAGTGAATTGGTCCATCCTGGAGTGTGTGAATGCTTTTACAGCAGTCAGTTCCTGCTTGGAGTCTTCTCTCAGAGTCTTCTCTCAGGAGAATATAGCTTGGCACTAAACCACTTGTTACCGTAACTTGTACAAAGAGTTTGAATGAATTTATTAAAAGATGAAGTTTGTGTTTCAATGAAGTGGAAAATATGAATTTCATTATGGTGCTTCATGGAAAGCCAGGAGACTGAGGGGAAAAGCTTGAAACTGGTCACATGTGGCTGTGTGTTGTGGAGTTCTATCCAATTTGTGGGGCTGTCAGTCAATGATGAACAGACACACCCAAGTCTTCTCAAGGCTAAAGTTCTTCTCTGGCAACACATTAGAGATGCAGGGGAGCACACTCACTCTCCAGAGCAGGAGAAGCCTCTTTAGTGAATAAAGAGCTCAGGATGCCTTAATGAAGTGGATGTCTCACTTAGGCTGTGAGGACACTTAGAAGCATGGATGACTGCTATTGAGATTCCAGATGTATTCATCTCTATGGAACTGAATCCTTAAATACTACATCTCTGTATTACAGCCCCAATCTTACCCAGAAAACAAACACATAACAAACAAAATACATTTTTTCTTTTTATAATGAAAATAACAGTAGATCTAATATTAAAAATAGAAATTCTCTTTTCCTCACATGGAAGGAATAGTCAAGTACTGAGACATCACATACAAAAAAGATGTTATGGCTAATAAATAGGACTCTCCAGTCCCCTGGTTCCAGAGCTGAGAATTTACTATAGAGAGAGACAGTATCTCAGTCTCTCATTTCTCTCCAAACTATTCTAATTTTCCCCTTCCTTTCTAAGTGTTCTTCTCTGTACATTTCTTGTTCTCTGCTCATGCCAAGCAGCATATCATAAGTGAATATCATATATGTTATGTTAGAACATATTCCAATATGCAAAGAGGAAGTCAAGTGTGCTTTCTCATTTAACAAATTTGAAACAAGGAAGTTGTAGTTTTCAATAGATTCTTATACTAAACAGTAGAACAAAAAAGTATGGGGCCAATCTGGGATCTCCAAATTGCAAGGATAAAATATCTTTATATTAAGGTTTCTTCAGTTATGAGGGTTATTTCTTTAAAGTAATATGATTTACTAAATTTTACTAAACTTAATGATTTACTCAAGGAATTTTCTTTTTCTTAGTAAAAAGTCAAATATTTATCCCAAAGTGTGTTTGCATACAAGGTGAAGAGAATCCAGGTGGGGATGGTATGGGCAGTGGTTCTCAAATATTAGCGCACATCAAAATGACCTAGATAGCACATGTAGGTCACTGCAGGGTTCCACCTCTGCAGTATCTGATTTAGTAAGTTTGGGTGAGGTCTCAGAATCTGTGTTTCTGGTAAGTATATAGGTGATTCTTATGCTGCCAGTCAGGGAACATACTCAGAGACCACTCATTTAGGGACTGGTTCCTTTTTTTATTTTTTTAATTTATTTTAGTTGGAGGCTAATTACTTAACAATATTGTAGTGGTTTTTGCCATACACTGATATGTATCACCCATGGGTTTACATGTGTTCCCCATCCTGAACCTCCCTCCCAGCACCCTCCCCATCAACTGGTTTCTAAAAATCTTCAGAAAGTGAGGTTCCACCCCAGGCTTAGTGAATCAGAATGCACATTTTAACAAGTTAATAAAGCAATTCTTTTTTCAAAATAACAACTTCATTGGTAATTCACCTGCCACACAATTCACCCATTTAAAATGTACCATTCAGTGGGTTTTCGTATGTCCACAGAAATGGGCAACTCTCACCTCTATCCAATTTTAGAACACTTTCATAATCCTCAAAGGAAACCTCATACCCATTACCAGCAACACGCTGCACCTCCTCTCTCCCTCCTTGACCTTGGAAACCACAGATTTACTCTATTTCTAGGAATTTGTCTATTTTAGGCATTGCCTATAAATGAAATCATACAATATGGGGTCTTTTGTGTCTGGTTTCTGTCTCATATTAATATTTTAAAGATGCATCATGTTGTATCATGCATCAGTACTTCATTCTTTTTTATGGCTGCATAATATTCAAAGCTATGGTCTTCCCAGTGGTCACATATAGTTGTGAGAGCCCGACTATAGAGAAGGCAGAGTGCTGAAGAACTGATCCCTTGAAACTGTGGTGCTGGAGAAGACTCCCGAGAGTCCCTTGGAGAGCAAGGAGATCAAATCAGTCAATCTTAAGGGAAATCAACCCTGAATACTCATTAGAAAGGCTGATACTGAAGTTGAAGCTTCAGTATTTTGGTCATCTGATGAGAGCAGCTGACTCACTGGAAATGTCTCTAATGCCGGGAAAGATTGAGGGTAGAAGAAGAGGGCATCAGAGGATGGGATGCTTGGATGGCATCACCATGCAATGGACATGAACTTGGGGAAATTTGGGGAGATGGTGAGGGACAAGAGGCTTGCTGTGCTGCAGTTCATGGGGGTTGCAAAGAGTCGGACATGACTGGGTGACTGAACAACAATATTCCATACTAGTTGTTTATCTGTTCATTTGTTGATGGACTTAAGGATTGTTCCCATTGTCTGACTGTTATAAATAATCCTGTTATGAGTATTTGTGTACACTGTCTGGACTTGGGTTTTACAATCTCTTGGGTTTCCTAGAAGTGGGATTGCTGAGCCATATAATATCTCTATGTTTAACATTTTTAGGGTCTTTTAAACTATTTTCCAAAGTAGTTCCTTTAGTTAACAATCATGCTATCAATGTATAGGGGTTTCAGTTTCTCTATGCCCTTGACAATGATTATAATTGTCTTTTTAAATTTTAGTCGCCCTAGGATATGAGAAGTAGTATCTCATTTTGATTTTCATTTACATTTTCCTAAATACAGATGAGCTTGAACATCTTTTTATGTGTTTTCTGGCCATTTTCTGTATTCATTGGAGAAATGTCTATCCAAACCCCAAATGACTTTTGTGTACATTAAAATTTGAGAAGATCTCTCGTAGGAGAGATTTCAGATTACACAGTCACTTATGCCTAGGACAGTGACTCTAAAATGGGGATGATTTTGCCCTCCAAGAGGACATCTGATAACTTCAAGAGACATTTTTGATTGTCACAAATGGGAGGAGTCCCACTGGCAACAAATGGATAGAGACCAGAGATGCTATTAACCATTCTATAACACACAGGCTAGACTCTCACAAGAAAGCATTATCCAGACCAAATTTTAAATAATGTTGTTCAGTCAACAACAACAACAACAAAATCCTGATCTAGGGTAGCCAACCATCCTCTTTGCCAGAATCTAAGGTGCTTCCCAGGATATGAGACTTTCAGTGCTAAACATGGGGACATTGCTGGCAAACCAGGGCGGTTGACTACTCTACTTCACAGGGCTGGGGTCATCCTAGGCTTTCAGATGCTTACAATATTGGATGAAAAACAGCCCACACTGTGAAATAAAGACTGGGAATCTGGAAAGGCAGTTTGTTATGGACTCACTCACACTCATCTTTCGGAGTTTTAGGGTGCTTCCTGCCAACCAGGCCCTTGCAGGGAATCAGAGCTTCACAGAGACTTCTCTCTGTGTCTCCACACACTGTGAGCTGGGCTCAGCTGTCAGTGGTTACTGACTTCAAGGAAACTGCATGACCGCTGCTTACATTTTAGGCCTGCTGACGCCTTTGCTTCTCTTGTTCTTTCTTTAGAAAGAGGTATAATAATAGACACAATACACCTGGGGTGGGCTGAGTGGAGTCCAGGGACACAAGCAAAGAAACCATTACAGCCTCTCTGGTTGGAGAAGGGCGGGATAACGGACTGTCAGAAGCAGAAAAGGCCCTGGAGAGTGGGTTCAACCTCTCATTTCATGGAGCCCATACAGCTCAGTGCTTGAACAAAGAGCAGTGGGTTGAATTCATTACCCTGTGGGGGTAATATGAGAATAATGCCTTCCAATCATCAGGATGGAGAAAGAGATGCAAACCCTTTCCTTTATAAATAAATCCTACATGCCCCCTGGGGAAAGTTCAGTCACATTTAGAGACTGAAATTTTCATGACCCAGCTCAGCCAGGCCGAACAGCGACAGATGGTTCTGTCATGGATCAGAGCAGAGGTTCCCAAACTTGAGTGTGGAGCAGAACCACCTGCTAGGCTTGTTCAAACCCAGTGTTCCACTCAAGGCTTCTGATTCAGTAGATCTGGGGCAAGAGCTGAGAATTAAATTTCTAACAGTTTCTCAGACTTGGAGAAGAGTGAGGAATTCTGGCCTTTCCAATCCTTGCTACTCAGTGTGTTGAGCCTGGGCCAGGAACATCCACATCGTCTGGGAGTTGTGAGAAACGAAGACTCTCAGGCCCCCTGAAACAATCTGCATTTTGATAATATCCCTGGTTGAATTGCGTGCACATTAAAGTGTGAGAAGTGATGTCAAGATTATTTAATCCAGGAGCCCATGTTTTGGCTAATCCTTTAAACCAGAGGTTGACTACACTGTAGAATCGTTTGAAGAGGGCTCTAGAAAGGCCCCTACTCAGATATGGGCTTCCAGGGTGACTCAGTGGTAAATGATCTTCCTGCCAGTGCAAGAGGTGCAGGTTCAATCCCTGGGTCAGGAAGATCCCCTGGAGAAGGAAATGGCAACCCACTCCAGTATTCTTGCCTGAAAAATCCCATGGACAGAGGAGACTGGTGGGCTATAGACCACGGGGGTCACAAGAGTTGGACACGACTTAGTGACTAAGTATATTGTCACCCTGCTTATTTAACTTATATGCAGAGTACATCATGAGAAACGCTGGGCTAGAAGAAGCACAAGCTGGAATCAAGATTGCCAGGAGAAATATCAATAACCTCAGATATGCAGATGACACCACCCTTATGGCAGAAAGTGAAGAGGAACTAAAAAGCCTCTTGAGGAAAGTGAAAGAGGAGAGTGAAAAAGTTGGCTTAAAGCTCAACATTCAGAAAATGAAGATCATGGCATCTGGTCCCATCACTTCATGGCAAATAGATGGGGAAAGTGTCAGACTTTATTTTTTGGACTCCAAAATCACTGCAGATGGTGACTGAATGAAATTAAATTCATTTAGTTTCATTTCAGCCATGAAATTAAAAAATGCTTACTCCTTGGAAGGAAAGTTATGACCAACCTAGATAGTATATTAAAAAGCAGAGATATTACTTTGCCAACAAAGGTCCATCTAGTCAAGGCTATGGTTTTTCCAGTGGTCATGTATGGATGTGAGAGTTGGACTGTGAAGAAAGCTGACCGATAAAGAATTGATGCTTCTGAACTGTGGTGTTGGAGAAGACTCTTGAGAGTCCCTTGGACTGCAAGGAGATCCAACCAATCCATCCTAAAGGAGATCAGTCCTAGGTGTTCATTGGAAGGACTGATGCTAAAGCTGAAACTCCAATATTTTGGCCAGCTCATGTGAAGAGCTGACTCATTGGAAAAGACCCTGATACTGGGAGGGTTTGGGGGCAGGAGGAGAAGGGGAGGACAGAGGATGAAATGGCTGAATGACATCACCGACTCAATGCACATGAGTTTGAGTGAATTCCAGGAGTTGGTGATGGACAGGGCGGCCTGGCATGCTGTGATTCACAGGGTCACAAAGAGTCGGACAGGATTGAGTGACTGAACTGAACTGAACAATAACAACCCAGGGTATACCCCAGGCCAATTAAATCAGAAGCTCTGGTACTGTGTTCCTAGAATCTTTAGATGATTTCAATGTGTCCATGTTTTGAACCTCTGTTTTAAATACAGTTGACCTCACCAGCCAAATCCAGGGATCTACCAGGAAACTCTGCATACCTGCTCAATCGGTTGTCTTATGATTGCCTCCAAATTTTCAACCAACCACTTGCTTTGAACTTGAAGTCACACCATTTGTCCTCCTGCTGCTCAATAATCTACACTGTTTTCTCAAATGTTTGTCCAAGTTTACTCTCTTGGTTCCAGTGCAGGTGGAAAGTAGTATCACCTCTAATATGTATGATGAATGTTATTCAAGTTTGAGGCTAGACCACTTCAAAATCCCTTGTGGTGTTTCTTAAAAATGCTGACTCCAGGTGCCACCATAGACTGTTGAAACAGAAGATTTGGGGTGTGTTTGGGGACCTGCTTTGTTTCAAACAAAATCCAAGTGATTCTGATGCATATAATACAACACTACTGACCTAGACCTTCAGGTATACCTTCATCCCCTTCCTCTGCTTTATTGAACTTGTGGTAAACTTGGTAACTAGGAAATGTTCAGCTCAAGGGCATGAATTGAGAACTTCACATTGGTGTGTTCTCAGCTCCCTCAGAAGAGACTAGACAGGTATATCTTTGGTGCTTAGGCAAAAACCATGGCCTGAGTCAGTCTGCCACATTCTTCCCTGCCGTCCAGCCTCTCTATATTTTCTGGGTACTACCCCCAGACTCCAGTTTCTGGCTGTATTTGTTGTTACCAGTGAAAGTCAGATTCATGGAGTTAAAGTATCTACATTGTGTGGCCTCTTGTAGTTTTATTTTCATTTTAATAGTTTTCTTGTTTCCCCAATAATATTGCAAGTTTCTGGTTACAAGTTTTCTGCAAGTTTTCTCTTATCAGTTTATGTTCTCGGGACAAGAGATTATTTTTCTTCTGAGGCATAGAATAAGCTCTTGGAGGTGATTTTTCAGTACAGAGGAATGAAACAAGTCACAAAAATATAATTTGTTTCATTGGCCTCAAACAGTATCATAGGAGACTTTTTAACGTAGGCTTGAAAGTCTATCAGTTCAGTTCAGTTCAGTAGCTCAGGCATGTCTGACTCTTTGCGACCCCATGAATCGCAGCACTCCAGACCTCCCTGTCCATCACCAACTCCCAGAGTTCACCTAAACTCATGTCCATTGAGTCGGTGATGCCATCCAGCCATCTCATCCTTTGTTGTCCCATTCTCTTCCTGCCCCCAATCCCTCCCAGCATCAGAGTCTTTTCCAATGAGTCAACTCTTCGCATGAGGTGGCCAAAGTACTGGAGTTTCAGCTTTAGCATCATTCCTTCCAAAGAAATCCCAGGGCTGATCTCCTTCAGAATGGACTGGTTGGATCTCCTTGCAGTCCAAGGGACTCTCAAGAGTCTTCTCCAACACCACAGTTCAAAAGCATCAATTCTTCAGTGCTCAGCTTTCTTCACAGTCCAAATCTCAAGTAGTTTCAAAACAAGCAAAGCAGCAAACAACCACATCTGATTAAGTTTCTCTGTTAGGTACAGGGTGACTCACGGGAGCAGCCTTCCAGGGAGCCCTGAGTGGTATCTGCTGCAGCTAAAATCTTGCTCTGATGCTTGTGAGCAAACCTTCCATGTGAGTCTCAGGAGTGGTTCCTTCTGGACTTGTTCCTTTTCCCATGTAGATAAACAGCGATTACAGGGACCTGTATTCAATATCTTATAATAACCTATAATAGAGAAGAATCTGAAAAAGAATCACTTTGCTGTACTCTGGAAACTATTAATAATACAACATTATACAATCAACTGTACTTCTATAAAACAAAGGAAAACAAAAAACCAAACAGTAATGTTGTTCTGGGGAGGTAAATTGATTTCTGAAGCAATTAGAGTTTAAAAGTCTTTAATTATCTTAGATTATTTAGAAAAGAATAGCATTATAAAATTGAGGTGGGTTGAAAATAAATTGCTACTGTTCTTTCTTTAAATCAAATGTTAGACACCTACAGTACTGCAGATGAAATAAAAAATTTGATTCATATAATAAATAAACTGGTATGTAAAAAAGTATGTAGATGCTAGAAAGAAATACACCGAAAGGCTAATGAAGGGTATCTTTGGGAGACTGGAAATTGTGAATGGTTATTAATTACTTTATATTTTTGTGTATTTCTAGCTGTTGCAATGAACATTTTGCATTGTATTGCTTGCAAAACTGGAAAAAAAGAGTCATTAAAATAAAAAAAATAATTTAGGTCTACTAAGGACATGTTCCTTTTTCAAAGTGAAACAATGACGTGGAAGAGTTTCTAGATTTGAAAATACAATCAAAATGAGAAGCAAGCGTAAATTTCTATAAAAACATCAGGGCTGGTGCTAAGGAGAGTTAGCTGTGAACTGGAGGATGGCATCCAGCCATTGGAACAATCTCGGGAAAGCTGGCTCAGTTTTCCACATGCCACATGCTGGCATCATCCTCTGTGTAAGCTGCAGCTGAAGCTTCTACTCCAATTACTATTTGAAAACAGCCTTGCTGACAAACAGGAAGAATCCAGGTTGTCTTTATCCAACTTTGCCATTTGTTTCCCATAGACCAATTAAGTTTGGCTAGAGGCTCTCTTAAATAGCGATATAATTTTCTGTTGAAGATTAAATTGGTCAAAGAGAACTTCTCTTATTAGAGAGTAGAGGAAAATACAAAAACACTTTGAGTTTTATCAGAGCTGGCCCATGATAAAACTATGACAGAGGATAAGTTTCTCTCAGATGACATCCTGGCAGCACCACAGCCTTCCTAAGTGAAAATAAACCTGCAGATCTCCGAAGTTGGCACTAAAGCAGAAACACATTGGTGGGAAGAGGCAGTTGATCTTTGACTCTGAAACTTTCCTAGCCTTACCTTTGTGAACTCTCCCTGACTGTTGTTTCCAGTCTCCTCCACAATGGAGAAGTACTTTTTTAATGCTCTGGCAAAAAACAGGAAGTGAAAAAAATGGAAAATTCCATGAAAGTACAACTAAGGTATGGCCAAAGCCTTCAAGCAATGCGTGAGCAAAACTAGAAGATAAAAAAAGAGTAACAACATAAATCTAGATAATTCCAACTAACACTGTAAAAGTTATCATGGTTATCTTGTAGTTTACTCTAGAGGACTCCAGAGAACTTTTTCCTTTGTTCAGTTCAGTTAAGTCGCTCAGTCGTGTCCAACTCTTTGCGATCCCATCAACTGCAGCACACCAGGCCTCCCTGTCCAACACCAACTCCCGGAGTTCACCCAAACTCACATCCATCGAGTCGGCGATGCCATCCAGCCATCTCATCCTCTGTCATCCCCTTTTCCTCCTGCCCCCAATCCCTCCTAGCATCAGAGATTTTTCCAATGAGTCGACTTTTCACGTGAGGTGGCCAAAGTATTGGAGTTTCAGCTTTAGCATCAGTCCTTCCAAAGAACACCCAGAACTGATCTCCTTTAGGATGGACTGGTTGGATCTCCTTGCAGTCCAAGGGACTCTCAAGAGTCTTCTCCAACACCGCAGTTCAAAAGCATCAATTCTTCGGCACTCAGCTTTTCCTTTGTAACTATTAATATTTCACAGTGTAGCTGAAACATTGTATAGTGGAATAGACATAGATTTTAGAGTCAGGCAGATTTGGGTCAGAGTATTGGTTCTGGCTATCCAATCTTGAATGAGGTAGTTAATTTCATTGATGGCCTTCCTGATGGCCCAATGGGTATAGAATGTATCAGCAATGTAGGAAACACAGGAGACTCAGGTTTTATCTCTGGGTCAGGAAGATCACCTGGATTAGAAAATAGCAACCCACTACACTATTTTTGCCTGAAAAATCCCATGGACAGAGGAGCCTGGTGGGTTACAGTCCAATGGGTCACAGTCAGACTCTACTGAGCAACTAAACACACACAACTTCATTGAGCTACCATCTTCTCAAACTTAAGTGGTCATGATAACAAATTGTACTTTATTTTAGTTGTGGTTGATCATAATCCTATTTGCCAAGCATCCCACTTGGCATTCTATTCCATATCCAGTGTTATTAAGCCATCTTTGAATATTTTCCAGCTATTACCAGAGCAAAAAATAGCCTAGAGTAGGTGTGTGCATGCTCAGTTAGTTGTGTCTGACTTTGGGACTCCATGAACTACCTGCCAGGCCCCTCTATCCATGGAATTTTCTAGCAAGAATACTGGAGCCATTTCCTCCTTCAGGGGAATCTTCCCAACCCAGTGATTGAACCCATGTCTCTTGCATCTCCTGCATTAGCAGGTGGATTCTTTACCACTGTACCACCTGGGAAGCAAGAGAAGCTGGGTTGGTAACTAAAATAAAAGCACTAAATTAATGAATCAGGACCCACTAAAGAACATTCCACATCTCCAGTTTAAAGTTCCCCATATTTTTCCAGTGCTGTTTTGGGATTCCTATGGACCCGTTACTTCTATGTACCTTACAGTATCACATTTTCACATGCCAGGCTTTATTGCAATTATTCTCTTTGTTCCACAATTGATATTATATTGTGTATCAGGAAAGGAAGATAGTATCATTTTGTTCATAAGAGGACTAACCTAGGCTTATGGTAAGAAAATTGAGCATCACCTAGACATCCTGGATTTTAAGCTAACAGTGGTGACTAAATGGGACTTTCAGGTTGTCTCCTTAGGGAAAGGGGTATATATTGCATGTAACAGGGGAATCAAGTACTTAGTAGCTGAACAGGGCACTGCCAATTGTATTTCTGTTGGCCATGTATTCCATTTTCCCTGTACTCCATTTTCCCTCTCCCTCCTTACCTGCAAGAGGGGTATGCTTCTCCTCCTTGTAGAACTTAGGAGTGACTATCTGACTCATTTGTCCAACAAAATAAAGGCAGAAGTATTGTGTCATGTATGAGCAGAAGTTTAAGAACCAACACATATTTAGTCTCTCGCTCCTCTGCAGTTTAATTGGCAGAAGGTGTTCTTTCTGCTTACATTCCGGAACACTAATCTGGATTCCAGAAAAGCAACAATAACAAAACAATGTGGAACAGAGCTAACATTGATCTGAATTACAGCTAGAGCAGAGTAAAAAATAAACCTTTGTATTGTATGTTGTATATAACTAAGTTTGGGGTCTTTTCCTTCTTCATGTTACTGAACTCAGGTTCAATTGCTCACCACTTAGAAGCCAACAATCAAGGGACAAATGGAAAGATGCTTTATTCAGATGAGTTGGCAATCTAGGGAGAAGGTGGACTCATGTCCAGAGATCAACTCTGAAGATTCTGCACAGCCAGGACAATTTTTAAAGGGAAAAAGAGGAAACAATCTCAGTTAATCATTAAGAGGTCAGATTCCTTATCATTTTTCCATTGTGTGCAGTCCTGCTGACTTCTCCTGATCTTTTGGATGTTCTCTTTCCTGCATAGTCTGCCTGTAAATTTGCTAAGTGGGTAAAGAGGTCCTGCAAGGTTCAACGTAGTTCCATTCAGTATCACCTAGATTAAGCTGATTGATACAATAGATGAGGCTATTGTGAATATCAAATAAGATAGCAGCATTTACCAGTTTCTAGAAAAGTGTGTGACACACAATGTGGGTTCAATCATTTGTGTTATGATAAAGCAGTGGGTATAATCTTTAGCTTACTTAATAGGGAGTATATATTTAATTATGTGAACACCTCAAAACCCATCCTCAAAGAGGCCCAATTTTCTCTCATGTCTTATAGGGCCCTCTTCATAATTCTTGTTTTCTGTCTGAGTACTCTCTTAATGGGCTTCCCTGGTGGCTCAGAGGTTAAAGCATCTGCCTGCAAGGTGGGAGATCCAGGTTCAGTCCCTGGGTGGGGAAGATCCCCTGGAGAAGGAATGGCAACCCACTCCAGTATTCTTGCCTGGAGAATGCCATGGACGGAGGAGCCTGGTAGGTTACAGTCCATGGGTCAAAAAAAGTCGGACACGACTGAGCGACTGAGAGACTTCACTTTCACTTTTCACTTTCTTAATCCTTGGTCATTACTACTAGGGACAATCTCAGTCTTTCAGCAATGCTTGCCTTCCATTTAACAGGGGTTCAGTTCAGTTCAGTTCAGTTGCTCAGTGGTGTCCGACTCTTTGCAACCCCATGAATTGCCGCATGCCAGGCCTCCCTGTCCACCACCAACTCCCGGAGTTCACTCAAACTCACGTCCATCGAGTCGGTGATGCCATCCAGACATCTCATCCTCTGTCGTCCCCTTCTCCTCCTGCCCCCAATCCCTCCCAGCATCAGAGTCTTTTCCAATGAGTCAACCCTTCCCATGAGCTGGCCAAAGTACTGGAGTTTCAGCTTTAGCATCATTCCTTCCAAGGAACACCTAGGACTGATCTCCTTTAGGATGGACTGGTTGGATCTCCTTGCGGTCCAAGGGACTCTCAAGAGTCTTTTTGAACACCACAGTTCAAAAGCATCAATTCTTTGGTCCTCAGCTTTCTTCACAGTCCAACTCTCACATCCATACATGACTACTGGAAAAACCATAGCCTTAACTAGATGGACCTTTGTTGGCAAAGTAATGTCTCTGCTTTTCAATATGCTATCTAGGTTGGTCATAACTTTCCTTCCAAGGAGTAAGCGTCTTTTTATTTCATGGCTGCACTCATCATCTGCAGTGATTTTGACAGACAAGGAAATCTTCACACAAACGATAAAAATATGATAATGAAGCATGGCACTTTTAATTTATCATTTTATATATTAAAGACATGTATAAAAATCACATACAGTATGATGGATTCTACATGTAATGACTTCTTTATGGCATTTCTTGCCTGGAATGTTGCTGTCTTTCATTGAATCTTTAGAAGTACTATGGGCATAATTAAGGAATTAGTGGAGAAAGAATAAAACTTTTCATGGACATTAAAAAAAATTTTTTATCTTTAAATATATATATTTTCTTGAAATATAGTTGACTTACAATATTTCATGTGCACAGCAAGGTGATACAGATATACAAATACACATATATTACTTTTGAAATTATTTTCCATCATGTTATTACAGGATGTTGACTATAGTCCCTATAGTAAAGTAAAACTTTGCTGCTTGTTGCATATCTATTTTATAATTAGAAATCTAGCATTCTAATCATACTAAGTCAAACAAATGAAATCAAAACGTCATAATTTTTTTAGTTAGGCAAAAATTCATGTTTTCTAAAATATATATTATTATACATATTTGTATATATGTATACAAAAGCTTTTCTACTACACTTGATAAAGACTTGAGAAAGAACATAAAAAAAAGAAATGGAGAAATTGGAGAACATAAACTAAATTAAATGGGAGCACTGAAAATGAAATAGAAAAAGTGAAAAAACTAGATAAAAGTAAAAGATCATCATATAGTCCAATTGTTTTTAAACATGAATGCTCATTAGAAGCATATCTGGAGCTCTGAAGAAAAAAGCAATACCTGAGACTTTGTATTTTTCAAAAAATTTCATGATAATTCTGATGTGCTTCTGGATTTTAAAAATTGATTATAGATTTTTCTATTAGATCCTAGTTTTGGTGATATAGAGTTCTATTATTTTTCTGTTGACTAATCATGATATAATGATATTAAATGAGTAATATTTACATAATCACAATTGTAAAAGATGTTTACCAGTTTTTACAATCAATAGATGATAAAAAATAATTACAATTGCAAGCCATAATGGGAACATGATTAACTTAACAATATAAAATAATTACATAAAATTAGGGGGAGGGCAAGCAGTGCGATGTGGTGACGGTGTGTACACAGATGTTTTCCTCTATCCAGTCAGTCTATGTTTTTTGGTTGTTGTATTTAATCCATTTGCATAAAGTAATTATCCATATGTATGACGTTATTACCATTTTCTTAATTGTTTTGGGTTTATTTTCTGTAGGTCTTTTCCTTCTTTTGTGTTTCCTGTCTAGAGAAGTTCCTTTAGCATTTGTTGTAGAGCTAGTTTGGTGGTGCTGAATTCTCTTAACTTTTGCTTGTCTGAAAAGCTTTCAATTTCTCCATCAAATTTGAGAGAGTCTTACTGGGTAGAATATTCTTGGTTGTAGGTTTTTCTCTTTCATCAATTTAAATATATCATGCCATTCCCTTCTGGCTTGTAGAGTTTCTGTTAACAAATCAGCTGATAGCTTGATGGGACTTCCTTTATATGTTATTGGTCATTTTTCCCTTCTTGCTTTTAATATTTTACCTTTGTTTATAATTTTTTTTTCCAGTTTGATTACTATATGTCTTGGTGTGTTCCTCCTTGGGTTTATCCTGCTTGGGACTCCCTGTGCTTCCTGCACTTGGTTGACTATTTCCTTTCCTATGTTCAGGAAGTTTTCAGCTATTATCTCTTTAAATATTTTCTCAGGTTCTTTCTCTCTCGTCTCCTTCTGGGACCCCTATAATACAAATGTTGGAGCATTTAATGTTGTCCCAGAGGTCTCTTAGGATGTCTTCATTTCTTTTCATTCTTTCTTCTATATTCTGGTTTGTGGCAGTGATTTCTACCATTCTGTCCTCCAGTTCATTTATCCATTTTTCTGCCTCAGTTATTCTGCTATTGATTCCTTCTAGTGTATTGTTCTTC
This sequence comes from Bos javanicus, assembly GCF_032452875.1. Lineage (NCBI taxonomy): Eukaryota > Metazoa > Chordata > Mammalia > Artiodactyla > Bovidae > Bos > Bos javanicus. The sequence continues at coordinate 56,203,373 of NC_083878.1, forward strand.
TTGGTTTGTTTGTTCTTTACTTCCTCTGCTGCTGCTGCTAAGTCGCTTCAGTCATTCCCGACTCTGTGTGACCCCATAGATGGTAGCCCACCAGACTCCGCCATCCCTGGGATTCTCCAGGCAAGAACACTGGAGTGGGTTGCCATTCCCTTCTCCAATGCAGGAAAGTGAAAAGTGAGTGAAATCGCTCTGTTGCGTCTGACTCTTAGTGACCCCATGGACTGCAGCCCACCAGGCTCCCCTGTCCATCTAGGTCTTTGGTAAACATTTCTTGCATCTTCTCAATCTTCACTTTCATTCTTTTCCCAAGATCCTAACTCATCTTCACTATAATTATTCTGAATTATTTTTCTAGAAGGTTGCCCATCTCCACTTCATTTAGTTGTTTTCCTGGAATTTTATCTTGCCCTTCATCTGGCACATAACTGACTGCTTTTTCATCATGATTAACTTTCTGTAATATGGTTTTTGTTTTAGCTGCTGTTAGACTGTGCTTCTTTTGGTTTCTTCTATCTGCCCTCTGATGGATTAGGCTACCTAGTGGGCAGGGTCTTAGTCAGTAAATCTTAAATCCAATTATCTCCTTATGGGTGGGGCTGCACTCTCTCCCTGGTAGTTGCTTGGCCTGAGGCTACCCAGACCCAGGGCTGGGTATGTGGTAGGGTTAATGGTGAACTCTAAGAGGGTTTATGCCAAGGGGGACCTTCCAGTGCCCATATCCCTGTGGTGAGCCACTGTCAACCCAGGCCTCCACTAGCATGTAGTTTTGTTTTTGTCTCCTGTGGGGTTACTGCTCCCCTCCTCTGGTCTTGGCACATGCAAAATCTTGTTTGTACCCTCCAAACCTGGAGTCTCTGTTTCCCTCAGACCTTTGGAAAGCCTATAATCAAATCCTGCTGGCCCTCAAGGCCAGATTCCCTGGAGATTCCTAATCTCTTTGTCAGCCCCAGGCTTAGAAGCCGGACATGGGGTTCAAAACATTCACAATAGTGTGAGAACTTCTTTGGTATTATCGTTCTACGGTCTTCCGGTCTGTGAGTCACCTACCTGGCAGGTATGGGATTTGACTGAATCATGATAGTGCCTCTCTTCTGTCTTGCTGCAGCTTCTTCTTTGTCTTTGGACATGAGGTATCATTCTTTTGGTGTGTTCCAGCATCCTCCTGTCGATGCTTGTTCAACAACCCTTTGTAACTTTGGTGCTTTTGCAGGAGGAGATGAGCACACATCCTTATGCCCCACCATCTTGATCTGGAAAATGTTCATGAACATTTTGATAGATATGGGATTTTTGTGGCCTTAGGCACACCAAATAACCTTTGTATGCCTTATTTTCAACATACGTAAAACGAAAATATTTCCTTTAGAGAAATATGAGGGTAGTATATTCAAAAGGTCTAGGAGAACATTTAGTGTATAGTTGACACTCAATACAACCACAAATATTTAAAACTCAAATAAATGTGTCTCTAATGGTGAAATTGTAGGTAGTGGTGTTGCTTTGATTGTTGTATAGTTTTTGTTTAAACTCAAACAATTACCCATTTTTGCTTGCTCTTCAGTTCAGTTCAGTTCACTTCAGTCATTCAGTCGTTTCTGACTCTTTACGACCCCATGAATTGCAGCACGCCAGGCCTCCCTGTCCATCACCAACTCCTGGAGTTCACTCAAGCTCACATACATTGAGTCAGTGATGCCATCCAGCCATCTCATCCTCTATCATCCCCTTCTCCTCCTGCCCCGAATCTCTCCCAGCATCAGAGTCTTTTCCAATGAGTCAACTCTTTGCATGAGGTGGCCAAAGTACTGGAGTTTCAGCTTTAGCATCATTCCTTCCAAAGAACACCCAGGCCTGATCTCCTTTAGAATGGACTGGTTGGATCTCCTTGCAGTCCAAGGGACTCTCAAGAGTCTTCTCCAACACCACAGTTCAGAAGCATCAATTCTTTAGCGGTCAGCTTTCTTCACAGTCCAACTCTCACATCCATACTTGACCACTGGAAAAACCATAGCCTTGACTAGACCTTTGTTGGCAAAGTAATATCTCTGCTTTTGAATATGCTGTCTAGGTTGGTCATAACTTTCCTTCCAAGGAGTAAGCGTCTTTTAATTTCATGGCTGCAGTCACCATCTGCAGTGATTTTGGAGCCCCCCAAAATAAAGTCTGACACTGTTCCCACTGTTTCCCCATCTATTTGCCATGAAGCGATGGGACCAGATGCCATGATCTTCGTTTTCTGAATGTTGAGCTTTAAGCCAACTTTTTCACTCTCCACTTTCACTTTTATCAAGAGGCTTTTTTGTTCTTCTTCACTTTCTGCCATAAGGGTGGTGTCATCTGCATATCTGAGGTTATTGGTATTTCTCCCGGCAATCTTGATTCCAGCTTGTGCTTCCTCCAGCCCAGCGTTTCTCATGATGTACTCTGCATATAAGTTAAATAAGCAGGGTGACAATATACAGCCTTGACATACTCCTTTTCCTATTTGGAACCAGTCTGTTGTTCCATGTCCAGTTCTAAGTGTTGCTTCCTGACCTGTCTATAGGTTTCTCAAGAGGCAGGTCAGAAGGTCTGATATTCCCATCTCTTTCAGAATTTTCCACAGTTAATTGTGATCCACACAGTCAAAGGCTTTGGCATAGTCAATAAAGCAGAAATAGATGTTTTTCTGGAACTCTCTTGCTTTTTCCATGATCCAGCAAATGTTGGCAATTTGATCTCTGGTTCCTCTGCCTTTTCTAAAACCAGCTTGAACATCTGGAAGTTCACGGTTGACATATTGCTGAAGCCTGGCTTGGAGAATTTTGAACATTACTTTACTAGCGTGTGAGATGAGTGCAATTGTGTGGTAGTTTGAGCAATCATTGGCATTGCTTTTCTTTGGGATTGGAATGAAAACTGACCTTTTCCAGTCCTGTGGCCACTTCTGCTTGCTCTTAAACCAGCCCTTCTAAGTAAAAATAACAAATTTTCTCTTATGACAGAATGTCCTGAATTTCTTCAACAAAAATTACCAACTCTTAGAAGATAAGAGCTTATGAATGGTTGGACAATGATAAGAAGATGATGTGTGATATGTTTCAATTTCAGAAAAATTATTTTCCCTTTATCCCTCAAGGCTTTAAAGCAAGAACGTTTGGACAACCTTCCTGAATTATAGCCCTTTTGGTGTAGTTTAAATCATCATCATTCACAGAGGCAGAAACCGTGACTTATAGAATTAAGATATGGGCTAATAATATCCCAGTCTTAGGGCTTCAGATTCTTGATTTTCTCAAATCCCATAAACCTGCATATGTCAGTTGACCTCCTTCTACTTACATTTCCTCTGCTGAAACATCATATTTACTCCCTTTTATATTTGTTGTTTGAGAAAATGTAGACAAATGGTGTAAAACCTTTTGTAAGTAATAGCATTTGTAAATATGTTAAATGATACCTTTTAGAAATAAAGATGACTGGCTTTCTAAATAGATGTTAGGTAGAATCTTAAGGCACACATACATGTAAGATGTCAACTTTAATGGCAGTTTTGTTGACCTTCATATATTCAATATTTTTCACTAGTTCAGTTTTATTATTAGATTATTTTTAAGGTATTCCTCTGGGATAAAGTCATATTTGCCCTTGGAGTTTTATTGAAATCTCTTGTTAATTTAAATTTGCTTATTTCCTACTGCAAAAAACCTACTGCCATAGTTTCCTAATATTCTTGAGTTTTATAAAGATAGTTTCATCCACAGTGAAACTGTTATTATTCTGTTTAACTTGGAATCATGATGTCATTGAAGAATAAATTATGATTTCCAGTTTTTCAGGGGGAAAGACTAAGGATATTTAGTTAAATTAATTGAACACAGTAAAAGTGAAACGGTTTAATGATGCTGATGATGATACCTAGTATTTATTGACTACAAACTACATATCAGCACTAAGCTGGTTATAAATTTAAACATTTTATCTCATTTATTTTCAACAAAGCTTTCTAAGTTAGATATTGTTACTATCCAACTTTTAGAAATGAGGAAACAGGTTTAGAGCATTAGTTGCAATAGTCAAACAGATCTAAAAATTGGAGAAATCAGGCTCTTCAGAAAATTAATAGATTAAAAATGTCCACAAGCCTACCTTGTTTTTTCTTTAAAATGTTTCAAGCCAAACAGCCATTAAAAAAAAATAATAATTTGGCTTGACTGTATAGACAATGAAGCTTTTTTGAAGTCTCAAAGGGTTAGTTTGAAGAATGAGTGATTTGCTCTATCTTGATAGTATGTGGCTAGGAATAATAAACAGGGAAAAGTGGAGACAATTGATTGACAATAGCTTGAAATAGGTAAGCTCTTCAGACTGGAAGGAAGGTCATTGTGTGAGTTCTTGCCCCAGTCCTAACCCATCCCTCACTGCTTAATGGTAGCATCATGCCTTGTGCAACTAGCCCCCTTTCTCCCTAGGATTCATGAAAACCTGGCTCTCTCATTTACTGCTCCACTAATTAGCAGTTTTAGACATGGCCTTTGCCCCTAACATATTCAAGGGTGGTCCTTTTGTTATTGGGCATTGTTGGTATACGCTGACACTCCCTACAGAGACATAGTTATCTACTAACCCACTTTTGAACAGGTCTCCTGGGTGATTTTTTTCCCCAATCTCTCTCATGGCTGTGATATCTTGATGGGGTACCAACTGTGTATCATGATGAAGTTTGCTTTCCATAGTTTCTGGGAACCACATTTGCACAAGTATTGGGCCTTTTCCTGCATACATATTAGATTCTTTTTCAAATGTTTCTACCTTCTCTACCAGTATCTTCCAATCTGTGGCCCCAGGGCAAAATTTTCTTGATTAGTGCTCCCTGTGTGATAGCCCTTTATACTCTGGTGAGCAGGGTGTCTGGGGTGTGACCACAGTGATTGCCAGATGTTTTTCCAACTGACCTTCTGCTCCTTTCATCTTTTTTCACCTTCTAGTGTGAAGCACTAGAAGAAAGGATCGCAGAGTTATCTAGTAGCATTATTGGGCCTGTAGAAAAGAAAATCACAATTTAAAACAATGAAAACAATTAACTACTGATGTTTTAATGAAGCTCTAGAATTTACATCAGGAAGAAATTTAGTCTTTCAATGAGGGAAATGTTTATTAAGTTTTTTGGGTCAAGGAAAAACAGAGATAACTTTACCTGCATAATAAAATAAAGGAGAAGTTCATCTAATATAAAATGATCCTTGGTGTTTTGAGGACAGATCAGGAAAATTGGCCTTAAAAGGAATTTAATTTTAATAAAAAGCAAAACTATGAATGAGTTCTTATATTGTTGAGGAAGGGAGTGCCAGAAAGGCACTATATTAGAAAAGTGACAGGGTGAGGCAGTCAGAATTTAAGACTATTGATGTCAGATACGCTACCCTATAATTTCCCTTCATTTTCTTTCCAAGTATCAGATACTGAGCAGGACCCTGTGGGGCTTCTGGGCACAAAGCCTTTTTGTGTCTTCCATTTCTTTGATTATAGGAAGTTGGCTTCATTCAGCATCCACGAATTTCCCTGAGTTCCAATAAGCAGGTTCAAACAGTTGTTAATTAGGGAAGGGAGGGGATGTGAAACAAGGAGGAAACATCAAGAGAAACGATAGTGCAACCTTGGGGCAAGGTCTTGGTTCCCCATTAAGGTGTATACACAGTATCTGAGTTATTTTGTTTGGACTGAAACTCCCATCAGGTAAGAGAAGTTAACATTTAACAAAAAGTATGCTGCCACAAACTTCGCACAAGCATGTAGACTGGATGGATCCAGAAGGTTGACAGATGCTGACTCCCACTTACCTCACCAACATAGGCTTATGCTGCATGAGTGGGTTATGTCCATATGACCTATGGATTTTGTCTCACCATATGCTCTAGGAATGGATTACATCCTTTTTTGAGCCATTACTAGAAAATGTTTTAGTACTTCTTCCAGGTTGGGACACACGGTTTTAAGGACATTAGCACACTATGGACCCCTTTGCCTGGCAAAGCAACGGAGCTATTATTTTCTACTTCATGAAAAACTCTGTTTCCAAGATTTAATTCAGCGTTGGGGTACAGAGGCCAGATTCATCTTCGTATCCAGCAAAGATTTATTAATCAATATCATACCAGCTTTGGATTAGCACTTTCTTTAGGCAAAACAAAATGATTTTGAGGAAAATAGAGCAATGAGACCTAAACCACCCTGGAGACATGATAAGAAGATGTAAAGAAGTGAAAGAAAAAATGATAGAAAATGGAGAAAACAGTAGTCATTGGAGTTCAGAGTATGAGTGAACAAATGACAACTAGGATGCACAAGATAACCTGGGAATAATGAGAAAATCTGGGAGGAGATTCAGTTTCCTGGTTGGGCCAGTTATTAGGGTATTTGATTCGTTTATTTTCTTTAAATATTAAAGGAAATCATATTCTCGGAAGGCTGAAGGACTTGCGATTACTTGGCTTTATAGATCACAGAATCTGATAGAGAATACATAAAGTAGATTCATTCAAAGAATGTCAATCAGACATTAAAAGTTCTTAAAATATATTAATGGAAATTAATGAGGTTTGAGTAATACATCCCAAGTCTTGAAGACAGATTACAAAAAAATCTCACAACTTCCCATTGATACTAGAGAACAAATTTCCAGTAGGATGATACATCCAAAACATTCATGTTAAATTACACACAGAGCAGTGAATGGTTAGCATCCATCATTATTCTCTTTAGTGGCATAATATTTCTTTCTTATGTACTTTTCATAGTATGAGGTTGCCTTGTTCATTTGTCTATTGCTTGAATCATTTCACAAATATTTAATCTCCTTGAAAAGGGAAAGACCTAATCTATATAACTCACAGCTATATGTCTATCAGAACAATGACTGACAACATATGCTCTATAAAAATGTATTGACCTGGGCAAATGAAGTTAAAAAGCTACAGCAGATGTATAACTTAAGACGTGTTATTTAATGGAACAAAAGAGACAAGGTAAAGTTACAGGTAACAGAAAGTGAAAATAATTTCACTACATAAGAGCATGATACAGATAACCTGGCATCAAGGCTGATAATGAAATGGTTTATTCATTGAGCATAGAGATTATTTTCTTTAATACCTGATTAATATATTGCCTGTTCCTTACTGTCTGTGTCATCTGGCACTACAGGTTTTTTTTTTTTTTTTTTAATAGAAATATATGGCTTTTTTAATAGAAATATATGGACTTTGGCAGTTATGAGTCTGAAGTATATGTAGAAACTGCTTGAAAATAATTACAATTTTTGAAAACTTCAGAATGTAGCCATATAAATTATTAGTCCATGAAAGCAGGCCACATTTAAATGCTGTTACCATAGTTCAAGTATTTTGAACATCAATCTTTGAACTGCCCTTTGAATCATCTGAAGAGTCACACACAGTAAAGTCTCTTCAGTGTCCGTATGTATCCTAGGTTTTCCCCCGCAAACATCAGAACTCAATTTGATGACTATTACATTTTCTCAAATAAGCTCCAAAGACTTTTGGCTGCTTCAAAAGGATTGCTGTATGTTGATGTTGTTCAGGAGACTCTATATTTATTTTTCTATTTTTTGGCCATGCGACATGGCATATGGGATTCTAGCTCCCCAATTAGGAATCGAACTCATGCCTTCTGCAGTGGAATTTCAGTGTCTTAACCACTGCACTGCCAGAAATAAGTTTCAACTTTGTTATTTTGTGAATACATTTCACAGGGTGTTTCAGGAGACAGTGGCCTCACCAGATACACTTGGTTACATTGGCTTAACATCCATTTAAAGTGTTTAGTTTTAAAATGTTTATTAAATGACCAATATTAAAACTTTTCCAAATATAAGTTATAACCATTCCATATTATTAATTTTCCCTTTGCCAATACCTCTGTTGTCAATTCAACACATAATGTGTTGCTCTCTAGTGGGGACCTAGAAACATTGTAATGAAGATTATTGAGAAAGGTAAACGCATTTATTCTTCATTTCTATAGTGATGTTACAATGTTGGTTTTAAAATACTACAATACACTGTAGATGAGGGACGATTTCATAAAGAAGACAATTATGCAAGTACATCCTTAGTGTTAGAGGATATTTATTTATGATGGTGAAATTCACAAATTTTTTCAATTGCTAGTAGACACAAAGAGTTAAGGTATATGCACACACAAAGAAATTGACCTGCGGAGAAGGCAATGGCACCCCACTCCAGTATTCTTGCCTGGAAAATCCCATGGACGGGGGAGCCTGGTAAGCTGCAGTCCATGGGGTCATTGGGAGTTGGACACGACTGAGCGACTTCACTTTCACTTTTCACTTTCATGCATTGGAGAAGAAAATGGCAGCCCACTCCAGTGTTCTTGCCTGGAAAATCCCAGGGACAGGGGAGCCTGGTGGGCTGCCATCCATGGGGTCTCACAGAGTCGGACATGACTGAAGCGACTTAGCAGCAGCAGCAGCAGCAGCAGCCTTCCAGTTTGTTAAAGAGTCTTTGAGATCTTTTAAATTATTGCCAATCATCCATTCCTAGCCAGGTTTAGCCTACAGTTTCATTTAAAACTTTTTCTTTCATCTTTGGCCAAGGAGTGAAAGTAGCGGCAAAATTTCTTACTGCCTTTGTATTCTATTACATATTTATATTTACTTATATATTTTTCTCTATTTATCTATAGTTATCCATCTTTCTACCTATCTATAAGAGTAAGTGTGTTTTTCTTTTCACCCTCTGCTTAACAAATATAAATCCAGCAGGAGAAGCAAAATTTCGTTTTACTATCAGCTGCCAACCTAGACAGCATATTCAAAAGCAGAGGCATTACTATGCCAACAAAGCTCCATCTAGTCAAGGCTATGGTTTTTCCAGTAATCATGTATGGATGTGAGAATTGGACTGTAAAGAAAGCTGAACACTGAAGAATTGATGCTTTTGAACTGTCGTGTTGGAGAAGACCCATGAGAGTCCCTTGGACTGCAAGGAGATCCAACCAGTCCATCCTAAAGGAAATCAGTCCTGAAATATTCATTGGAAGGGCTGGTGCTGAAGCTAAAACTCCAATACTTTGGCTACCTGATGCAAAGAACTGACTCATTAGAAAAGACCGTGATGCTGGGAAAGATTGAAGGCGGAGGAGAAAGGGACGACAGAAGATGAGATGGTTGGATGACATCACTGACACAATGGATATGTGTTTGAGTAAGCTCTGGTAGTTGGTAATGGAAAGGGAAGCCTGGTGTGCTGCATTCCATGGGGTTGTAAAGAGTTGGACAAGACTGATTGTCTGAACTGAACTGAATCAGCTGCCCACTTGAAGGTAAGAAGTTCTCATTCTATGTGGATGCTGACTAGCTTGAATCTATAAAGCACACATGTCACTAGATCTGACTTATTCATTCCTCCATTTCTTTTTTTACAAAATTAATTCTACATTAATTCAATAAAAATTTGCTTGCCACTATATGTGGCTTTGGAGAAGGAAATGGCAACCCACTCCAGTGTTCTTGCCTGGAGAATCCCCTGGACGGAGAAGCCTGGTAGGCTGCAGTCCATGGGGTTGCACAGAGTCCGACATGACTGAAGCGACTTAGCAGCAGCAGCAGCAGCATATGTGGCTACTTAAGACAGTCATGGATGCTAATTACATTTTTATTTATTTGTTTTATATCTTTTGACTCACATGAAAGTCATGGTGCAGAAACTGAAAGAACTAGCCTCCTGTTTGAAGTAGTCAGGTCTTTCCTGCAGAACTGAGTATCAAGAATTGAGTTTGTCTTATTGCCTTTTCCTCTACACACTGGCTTCCAAAAACACTTCTCAGAACAAAGTCCTCACTTACTCAGATATTTTTCCAGATTCCTGCATACATAGTGAAGGAAAATACAAAAGTATATAAGTATATGGTAACTTTCACTTATTATTGGTTAGCAGTGTGCTCATTAAATACAAAACACAATCTTACATTGCATTAAGCTATGTATTGTGGCCAAAAAATAGAAGATGGTAATACTGCTCTACTGTACACTTGCTAACTAAATAATGAACCCCATGCTTCTAAAAAATGTGATAATTGAAATATTAAAGTGCATAAACAATAACTCAAGGAAAAAATAATGTTTCACCTAGGCATAAAACATTCAAGGAGAATATGACTCTGAATTTCTTGTAGGCAGAAGAGAGAATAAATTTATTCTGGACATCTCTAGTGGGTAAAATTGGAATATATTAAAGATGCAGGGTTATTGCAATGGACAGGCCAAAGCAAGAAGAGCTATTATCACCAGTGGCTTCACAGCTATACCTCTTTGGCTGCTCCAATCACCTCATCTCATCCAGTGCTCTTTGGGTTCTCTTTCCTGGTGTCCTAGAGTACAATCAATTTCCCCATCAGTACAAACAAACTAAGAAAGGACCACTTCTTTGAATAAATCACAAACAAGGGAAAGTATAAAAAGAAGTTTTTGTTTTGTCTGTTTTGGGGCTAAGATCAAAGATAAATCAAGATCTGGCAAAGTTTATACGTGAAAAGCATAGTGTTACAAGGAATAACACTAAAGACTATCTACTACTATCTATTAACATTTCCCAAATAGTTTGCATAGAAGACTGAGAGAGAGAGGGGATCAAGAACACAGGGTATGAAGACCCTGAACTCATCTGCCACAGGCACATCAAAATTAAACTTACATAACAGAGGAACTATCTATGAGATGACCTGAAAACTAGCTGAGATTTTCCATGACTATAGGAGCAACAACCAGATAGGTAGAAGGGGTAGAGACATAGTCTAATCAGAACCCACACTCCCAGGTTGGCAACCTGAAAATATGAAGGTTATGTGGGGATATCTTCTGAGGCATCAGGTAGCCAAGCTGCATATTGGGTTCCTTACTCCAGGGGTTCTGCATCAGAAAGACCAGAAAGTCGGGATTTGAAAGTCAACAACTTACATTATGAAGAACCCTAGGATTATAGGAAACAGGCACTCTGCCCATGGAGGGCACACACAAAATCTCATGTAACCTTTAAAACCAACTAATCAGCCAAACAACCAAATAAACAAACAAACAAACAAACAAAACTAAAATCCCCTCACTTCTAAGAGAAATCTGGGAAACCAACTAAAATTGAAATCTTACCTCAAATAAGATAGTTTTTTAAACCACAAATCCTGTTTCACCTCACACTTTAAAAACAGGAAAAAAAGTCTCCTTAAGGATATTCACAAACCATCAAAAGCTATTTTCTTTAAAAAATAAAAAAATGAACTGTGACAGTTTTCAGACTCAAAATCATTAATCATTAATGTTCCCAGGAGGAAGAGCTTGGGTAAAGAACTAAAACTCTGTAAGTTTTTAAAGTTCTATTTTATAGAAGAAGCCCTTCTCATAGAAAAGCTGGTGGGGACCAGCTATCACTGCCAGGTGATAACCCAAGAATCTTTATTTTCCTCTGTAACGATCCATATTTGACTTCTAGGTGATGACTATTCTCTGTATTCACAAATCTTGGCCAAATGTTATACAACCTGAAAAACTGTTTGATTAACTTAAAATGGACTAAATGCTTAAATGTAAGAGTAAGAACTGAAACCATAAAATTCTTAGAAGAAAGCATAGGCAGTATGCGCTTTGACATCAGTTTTAGCAATAATGTTTTGCTCTGTTTTCTCAGGCAAGGGAAACAAAACAAAATAAACAAATGGGATCTAATAAAACTGTAAACCTTTTGAATGGTGAAGGAAACTATCAACAAAATGAATAGCCATCCAACTGAATGGGAGAAAATATTTACAAGCAATGTATCTGACAAGGGGTTAATATCCAAAATATACAACAAACTCATGAAACTCAACATAAATAAACCTAACCTAAATTTTAAAAAATGGACAGAGGATGTGAAGAGACATTTTTCCAAGAAGGCATTCAGATGTCTAGTAGACATGAAAAGATATTCAAAATCAATAAGCATGATTCAGTAGAAGGACTGGGCCCAGAAACTGTAATTCATTGGTTAAAGAATCACAAACCTCTCTGAACATCAAGTGGAATTGACATGAGCCCACCTCTAAATGGTGGAGAAGGAAATGGCACCCCACTCCAGTACTCTTTCCTGGAAAATCCCATGGACGGAGGAGCCTGGTAGGCTACAGTACATGGGGTCGCAGAGTCGGACACGACTGAGCGACTTCACTTTCACTTTCTTTCACCTTTAAATGGAGAGTCAAAGAATTTGCAACCATCTTTACCCTCCATGGTACTAACTGTAGAAGTCTATGGGAATGTACACAAAAATATATACAATAAACTTCAGCATACACTCCCATTTTCCTCCTCTTAAAGAATGAATCTGTCCATGGAATTCTCCAGGCAAGAACACTGGAGTATATAGCCATTTGCTTCTGTAGGGGATCTTCCCAACTCTGAATTGCAGGCAAATTCTTTAGTGTCTGAGTCACCAGGGAAGCCCCAGATAATGAATGATGATTTGGCTGGCCTTGTGTCCTCTTCTTGCACAGGGATATTCTGCGGATTTTCCTGCCCCATGTGGTACTTGACTTGTTCCATAACTATTTGTTATAGGATGTCACTTTTATATACAATGTATTTATTTTCTGTAGAAAACTATAATGATCATTCACATGTGTCCAACATTCACTTTATTTACCACCTTTATAACTGTCATTCAACAGGAATTTTGGTTCTTTCCAATACATTAGGTGTAGTGTGGACTTCCAGCTTCAAATTCCTGAGAATGGTGCCCTTATTCCTTTTTTTTGAGCTCTTTCCTAAGTTATGTGCTGCCTACTTGTTTTTTGTGTTTCAAGATTTTATTTTTAAAGAAGTTTTAGGTTTACCTCAACTTTGAGAGGGAGGTACAGAAATTTCCTATATACCTCTTGCCCTCATACACACATAACCCCTCACATTATCACCATCACCCACTGGAACAATACATTTTTTTACTGAGTGACGCTATCAATACACTGACACATAATAATCACCCAAAGTCCATGGTTTATGTTAGGATTTCCTCTTAGTATTGTACATTTTATGGGTTTGCACACGTGTATATCCATCATTATAACATCATATAGAATATTTTGACTGGCTGAAAATTCTCTATGCTCTATTCATCCCTTGCTACAACTCCTAGAAGCCACTAACCTTTTTATTATCTCCATAGTTTTGTCTTTCCTGCTGCTGCTGCTGCTGCTGCTAAGTTGCTTCAGTCGTATCCGACTCTGTGCGACCCCATAGACGTCTGGCAGCCCACCAGGCTCCCCTGTTCCTGGGATTCTCCAGGCAAGAACACTGGAGTGGGTTGCCATTTCCTTCTCCAGTGCATGAAAGTGAAAAGTGAAAGTGAAGTCGCTCAGTCGTGTCCGACTCTCAGCGACCCCATGGACTGCAGCATACCAGGCTCCTCCATCCATGGGATTTTCCAGGCAAGAGTACTGGAGTGGGGTGCCATTGCCTTCTCCGTTTGTCTTTTCTAGAATGTCATAATTTATTCTATTTTGTTGGATACCTGAAAACTATGTCTTTGGAGATCAGAAACTTTGAATGCTCTTTAGTCTAGAAAAGTTTTCTCAGTCTTGGCATTCTTAGCATTTTGGGAGAGATAAGATTCTTGTGGAGCACTGTCCTGTGCCGTGTAACATGTTTAGCTGCATCCTTGGCCTCTACATACTGGATGTGAGAAGCAGTACCCTCTCCCATTGTGCCAGTTGCACTTAGACATTGTCAGACATGCCCCAGGGCACAGTTGGCCCTTGTTTAGAGCCATTGCTTTAGCAGCAACAGTAATTTCTTCATTAGAATTCAAGATGAAAACAATAATTCTACTGCTGGGTGAAAATACAGATCACATGTAAAATCCTGACACAGAAAACAGAAGCTTTACTCTTTAACTTATCAATACCAGAGTCCTATGGACTCTATGCTACTACTCTACCCAACCTGATTCCCCAAGTCCTTTCCCTGACCTATGGCCCCAGAGTAGGATTATATATAATCTCTCACCACTAGCTAATCTATTTAGTTGTTTCTTCCTGTCCTAGAGGACATTGGACTTCTTAGGTGGCTCAGTGGAAAATAATTTGCCTGCCAAGGAGGAGATACAGTTTTGATTGTGGGTCAGAAGGATCCCCTGGAAAAGGAAATGGCAACCCACTCTAGTATTCTTGCCTGGGAAATCCTATGGACAGAGAATCTGGGTAGGATACAGTCCATGGGGTTGCAAAAGAGTCAGACACTACTTAATGCCTAAACAACATTTTTCCTCTTCCTTGCTGACTTCCACTGATCAATCATAAAGGTTTTTAGGTAAATATTTCCATGTAATTTTCAAGAAATTACATGCAAAGTGATCATTGATTTGCTAGATCTTTATAAAATTTCAAAAATACTACTCAGTTCTGACCAAGATGGAGTTAGCCCAGAAAGTGTATTTTCCTTATTGTATATTAGTTGTGCTCAGTTGCGTCTGACTCTTTTTGATCCTATGAACCATAGCCTGCCACACTCCTTTGTCCATGGGATTCTCCAGGCAAGAATACTGGAGTGGGCAGCCATTGCCTTCTCCAGGGGATCTTCCTGACCCATGGATGGAACCCAGGTCTCCTGCATTTCGAGCAGATTTTTTACCATCTGAGTCACCAGGGAAGCCCATTTTCTTTCTTAATTAAAACTAAAAATTCTCTTTAAAATGGAAAAATTATGACCTAAGAACATTAAAAAAAACAAAAGCAGATGAATTGTACACAAGAGTCAAAAGTTAAAGATCAGATCATGACCTGTTTTAGGTGAATTTCCCACTTTATTATTTCTTCTGACTTGACTATAATGGAAGGCACCAGTAATAGATATGTATGGAAGCAAAAATTCTTATGGAAATTCTATGTTCAAAGGGCCTGGACAAAGGGACTGCTGTGGTCCAAATCATGTTACATTTTCTTCTTCTTTTTTAACTTCTGGCATTCCACAGAAGACAAGATACAGTAGCAAAGTTGCAGGGAAGTGGCAGCCTAGGAAGTTAAACTCTGATTGAACCCTCTTCTGTCTAATCAAAAGAACTATGAAAATGGGTTTCTGCAGGTCAGGAAATATTGGGAGAATTCTAGTAAGGAGAAATTTGAAGAAGAAGATCAACCAATTCTTTACATGAATCTGTACAGGTACCAGGCTCACTCAACTCTACAAGACAGACCAAATCAGCAAAGATAAGGCTGCAAGAACTAAACTAAGTTTTATGTCACCATCCAAGTTTCAGATTGAGCCCTAAGTGGCATATATTTGAGGAGATCAAGACAACAGAACAAAGGCTTTACAAACTGAACTGAGAGTAGAGCCATGGTCCACAATAGGTAAGCTGCTGCTGCTGCTGCTGCTAAGTCGCTTCAGTCGTGTCCGACTCTGTGTGACCCCATAGACGGCAGCCCACCAGGCTCCCCCGTCCCTGGGATTCTCCAGGCAAGAACACTGGAGTGGGTTGCCATTTCCTTCTCCAATGCATGAAAGTGAAAAGTGAAAGTGAAGTTGCTCAGTTGTGTCTGACTCTTAGCGACCCCATGGACCGCAGCCTACCAGGTTCCTCCGTCCATGGGATTTTCCAGGCAAGAGCACTGGAGTTGTGTGCCATTGCCTACTCCGAAGGCATAGGTTGTACTCTGAACTAAAATAAAACAATAACTACACAACAATGAAAACAATAGAATGACACTTTTGGTAAGATATTAGTAGGACTAACAATCTATACATCATTCTACCTTACTGTGCTTGTGATCTCCTTTTTGCTATTTGCAAATGAAGGGATTAATCTTCAAAATATATAATAGCTCATGAAGCTCAAAATAAAAAACAAACAAACAACCCAATGAAAAAATGAGCAGAGGATCTAAATAAACATTTCTCCAAAGAAGACATACGAAAGCACATGAAAGATGCTCAACATAACTCGTTATTAGAGAAATGCAAATCAAAATTATAATGACATATCACCTCATACCAATCAGAATGGCCATCATTGAAAAGCCTACAAACAATAAATGCTGGAGAGGGTGTGGAGAAAAGGAAACACTTCTATACTGTTGGTGGGAATGTAAATTGATACAGCCACTGTTGAGAACAGTATGGAGCTTCCTTACAAAACTGAAAATAGAGCTACCATATGATCCAGCAATCCTACTCCTTGGCATCTTTCCAAAGAAAAGCATAATTTGAAAAGATGCATGCATCCCAATGTTCATTGTACAATAGCATGGAAGCAACCTAAATGTCCATGAACAGAGGAGTGGGTAAAAGAGATGTGATACCAATATACATATATACAATGGAATATTACTCAACCATAAAAAGAACAAAATAATACCATTTGCAGCAACATGAATGGACCTAGAGATTCTCGTACTGAGTGAAGTAAATAATGTAAAGAAAGACAAATATCATATGATATTGCTTATATGTGGAATTTAAAAGAAGGCTACACATGAACTTATTTACAAAACCAAAGTATAATTACAGATGTGGAAAACAAGTTTATAGGTACTGGGGTAGAGTAAGTGGGAAGTGAAGGGATAAATTGGAAGATTGGGATTGACATATACACACTCAGTTCAGTTCAGTTCAGTCGCTCAGTCATGTCTGACTCTTTGCGACCCCATGAATCACAGCATGCCAGGCTCCCCTGTCCATCACTAACTCCCGGAGTTCACTCAGACTCACGTCCATCGAGTCAGTGATGCCATCCAGCCATCTCATCCTCTGTCGTCCCCTTCTCCTCCTGCCCCCAATCCTTCCCAGCATCAGAGTCTTTTCCAATGAGTCAACTCTTTGCATCAGGTGGCCAAAGTACCGGAGTTTCAGCTTTAGCATCATTCCTTCCAAAGAAATCCCAGGGCTGATCTCCTTCAGAATGGACTGGTTGGATCTCCTTGCAGTCCAAGGGACTGTCAAGAGTTTTCTCCAACACATACACACTACTATCTATAGAATAGAAAACTAATAATGACCTATAGTATAGCACGGGGAACTCTACTCAATACTATGTAACAGCCTATATGGGAAAAAATCTAAAGAAGAGAGGATATATGTATTTGTATAACAAATTCACATTGTGATACACTTGAACTAACACGATATTGTAAATAAATTATATTCAGTAAAAAAAAAATCTATATAACCTTATATTTTAAATTACCAATATAAATCCAAAATTATTTGAAATATAAAAATAACAGAAAATGACTTAATTTTAAGAAAAAATTAGCATTTATTAGATGCTATCTTTGAAGTGACCCATGTGTTAGAATTATCATACAAAGTCTTTAAAGTAGCTACTGCAAATATCAAATATGCTTAATAAGGTAAACACACCTGAAATGAATAAAAAAATAGAAAATTTCAGAAGATAAACTGAAACTACAAAAAAGAGCTGAATATAAATTTTAAAACTGAAAAATGGAAACTTAAAGACTTCACCTGATTAGCTCAACAAAGAATGAAAGAAAAAAATCAGTTAAATTGAAGACAAAGCAATATAAATTATTCAGTCTGAAAAACAGAGACAAATAGTGAATAAAAGTGTGCAGACACAGAAACCTGTGGAACAATATCAAAAGTTTAACAAACAGATCATTTGTGTCACAGAGGAAGAGAAAAAGATTGGTGCTGAAAAAAAATTGATGAAATAATAGCTGTAAACATTTCAAATTTGATGAAAGACACTAATTTATAGATCTTAAAAGCTTGATAAATGCCAAATGGATGAAATTTTAAGAAAACCAAGTCATCACAGTTCTTAAAAACCAAAAATATAAAAAAACAATAAAAGCAGGTAGAGAAAAATGACAAATACATAGGGGAACAACAATTCCAAATACTGTGATTTTCTTATCAAAAAACACAGAGACTAAAAGACAGTGAAACAGTATCTTTATAAGTGCTAGAAGAAAAAGACTGTCAATTCAGAATTATACATTTAGAGAAAATATCTTTCAAGAAATTAGATAAACTTCTCCAGTTATCAGTCATGCGGTTCTTAAATCTGTTGCTTCTGATCTTTAAACTTTACTACCCTCTGGTGTTGATTTCTATTTTTTCTCTTCTTCTTTTTTTTTAATTTAAATTTATTTATTTTAATTGGAGGCTAATTACTTTACAATATTGTATTGGTTTTGCCATACATCAACATGAATCCGCCACGGGTGTACACATTTTTTTCTTTTTAGAAGTTTGCACAATGGAAGGTCTGATTTTCGTTAATCAGATCATCATATGGCAAAGGATACATGATATTGATATTATAGTGTCATAAATTTTCTAGCTATATTTGATATTAATTGTACTTTTTCTGGATGATTAATATTAAGTTCATAATATGGTATTTAAAGTTTTATGACAAAATGTGTTTTCTCTAAGAACTTTGATCACCTGGAATTGGTTCATAAAAGTATGACCTAGATTGTGAGAAACATGGAAATAATGTTACTCACACAATGGCTAGAATGACATATGGATTGAATGGGTCAGTTTAGGGGACAAAATGCTTTATTTTTCAAACCAGTTAAACTGATCTTCCATTATTCTTGAATGTCTTATTCTACTTGGTATTGCATGTGAAATAGACAGTATACAGAGTGAATATACAACCAATTCCAGCCTTCTTAAGGTCTCTTGAGTCATTTGTTAGCGTGAATTTGGGTTTTGCTGTTTAGTGTTTTTATGTATATTTTCTGAAACTTCGAGGATTTTTGTCCTGAAAGCACCCTGCTCCATTTAAAGTAGATGGCATGCTGGTTTATTGTTGAATGATGAGACTAATTGTCACACTGAGAAATCCAACAGTGAAAGAGAAGTTATATTAGTGAAGTGTGACTGATTGGGAAAGGATAAATTCACCTAGGAAAACGTTAGGTTCTAGTGGAGACACTGAAACAAACCACATGCTGTATCACGTTTGCCCTTGCATTATATGCCTTGAAAACAACATTTACAGTGTACTATGCCATCACGGTATTACCGACATGTATGAGTGCAAAAATAACAAAATTCCCATGGTTTTACCTGTCCTAAAATTTCACCAGTCCTATGAACACTTGGGACTCAAGTGATTATTACAGCAGAATATCAAAGATCCATTTTTTAAAATCCTTCATCTATTTAGGATAAATTTTATTTTCACCATTTCCTCAAATCTTAGCACTTTCACAGTTTGACTTCCACTTGACTTCAAAGTTGCTACTATTTGACAGCTCCCATTAGTTATGGGGAAAAAAGCTTATTTTTGTCCATGATATTTAGTCATATCTCATTCAGTGCTTTCTGTTACTGCATCTAGGAGCACTTCATATTTTTGAGTAGTCAGTTGCTTTCAGTAAAATATTGCCTTTCAAATTCTTCTACACAACTATTGTCAAAGGTTAAAGAGAGCAAATCTATCCTTTTTAGGGAAATTGAGGGAGTACGGAAGGATAGAATACCCTTTAAAAAATGTTAAGCATGTTAAAAATCCAATTGATTTCTCACTTAATTTTAAGGAAAGAGTGATCAAAATCTTTCCAAAGAAAAAGAAATGTAAGAAAACAAAGTGGTTGTCTGAAGAGGCTTTGCCAATAGCTGAGGAAAGAAGACAAAAGAAAACAAGGGAGAAACGGAAAAATATAACCAGCTGAATGCAGAGTTCCAGAGAATAGCAAAGAGAGATAATAAGGCCTCCTTAAATGAACAATGCAAAGAAGTAGAAAGACTGGAGATCTCTTCAAGAAAACTGGAGATACCAAGGGAATATTTCATGCAAGCTTGGGAATGATAAAGGACAGAAATAGGAAGGACCTAACAAGGAGAAGGCAATGGCAACCCACTCCAGGACTCTTGCCTGGAAAATCCCAGGGACGGAGGAGCCTGGTAGGCTGCAGTCCATGGGGTCGCTAAGAGTCAGGCACGACTGAGTGATTTCACTTTCACTTTTCACTTTGATGCACTGGAGAAGGAAATTGCAACCCACTCCAGTGTTCTTGCCTGGAGAATCCCAGGGACGGGGGAGCCTGGTGGGCTGCCATCTCTGGGGTCGCACAGAGTCGGACATGACTGAAGCGACTTAGCAGTAGCAGCAACAGAAGGAGAAGAAATCAAGAAGAGGTAGCAAGAATACAAAGAAGAACTAATCAAAAAAAATCTTAATGAGCCAGGTAATCACAATGGTCAGAGAAGGTGATGGCACCCCACTCCAGTACTCTTGTCTGGAAAGTCCCATGGACGGAGGAGCCTTGCTGCAGTCCAAGTAGTCGCAAAGAGTCAGACCGAACCACAATGGTGACGTCACTCACCAAGAGCCAGATATACTGGAGTTTGAAGTCAAGTGGGACTTAGGAAGCATTACTATGAACAAAGCTAGTGGAGGTGATGGAATTCCAGCAGAGCTATTTCAAATCCTAAATAATGATGCTGTTAAAATGCTGAACTCAATATGCCAGCCAATTTGGAAAACTCAGCAGTGGCCACAGGGCTGGAAAAGATCAGTTTTCATTCCAGCCCAAAGAAGGGCAATGCCTAAGAATGTTCAAATTACCACACAATCATTTTACACGCTAGCAAGGTAATGCTCATAATCCTTCAAGCTAGGCTTCAGCAGTACATGAATTGAGAACTTCCATATATACAAGCTGGATTTAGAAAAGGCAGAGGAAACAGAGATCAAATTGCCAACATTCACTGGATCATAGAGAAAGCAAGTGAATTCCAGAAAAACATCACATCTGCTTCATTGACTATGCTAAAGCCTGAGTGTATGGAACACAACAAACTGTGGAAAATTCTGAAAGAGATAGGAATACCAGACCATCTTACCTGCCTCCTGAGAAACCTGTATGTGGGTCCAGAAACAACAGTTAGAACCTTAAGGAAACAATGGACTGTTCGAAGTTGGGAAAGGAGTATTACAAGGCTATATATTGTCACACTGTTTATTTAACTTATATGCAGAATACATCATACGAAATGTGAGGCTGGATGAAGGACAAGTTGGACTCAAGATTGCCAGGAGAAATATCAACAACCTCAGATATGCAGATAATGTCACTCTGATGGTAGAAAAGTAAAGAGGAACCAAAGTAACTCCTGATGAGACTGAAAGAGGAGAATGAAAAAACTGGCTTAAAACTCAATATTCAAAAAACTAAGATCATGTCATCCCATCCTATCACTTCATGGAAAATAGAAGGGGATAAAGTGGAATCATTTGTAGATTTTATAATATTGGCCTCCAAAATTACTGCAGGTTGTGACTGTAGCCATGAAATTAAAAGAGGTATCAGTCTTAAGTAAGGGTTTGGGGGGTGGTAGTGGTATTATTACATAATTGAACTGGTCTTTAAGAGAACTATTTCATGTTACATAAGGATGAAGATCTTTTGGAACAAATGCATGCAAATATTGCTCCTTGGAAAGAAAGATATGACAAACCTAAACAGCATATTAAAAAGCAGACATCTCTTTGCCAACAAGTTTCCCTATAGTCAGAGCTATGGTTTTTCTAATAGTCATGTACAGATGTGAGAACTGGACTGTAAAGAAGACAGAGCAGCTAAAGAATTGATGATATTGAATTATTATGCTGGAGAAGACTCTTGAGAGTCCCTTGGACAGCAAGGAGATCAAACCAGTCAATTCTAAAGGAAATCAACTCTGAATATTCATTGAAAGGACCATGCTGAAGCTGAAGCTCTAATACTTTGGCCACTTGATGCGAAGAGCTGACTCATTGGAAAAGACCCTGATACTGGGAAAGATTGAAAGCACTAGAATAAGAGGGTGGAAGAGGATGAGATGGTTAGATAACATCAACAGTTCAGTGGACATGAATTTGAGCAAACTCCAGAGCTAGTGAAGGACTGGAAACCCTGGCCTGCTGCAGTCCATGGCATGGCAAAGAGTTGAACATGACTTAGTGAATGAACAACAACATTTGCATGCATCTGTTCCAAAAGATATTCATCCTTATATAACATGAAATGGTTCTCTTAAAGACCAGTTCAATTACATAATAATACCACTGCTGCGTCGCTTCAGTCGTGTCCAACTCTGTGCGACCCAATGGACGGCAGCCCACCAGGCTTCTCAGTCCCTGGGATTCTCCAGGCAAGAACACTGGAGTGGGTTGCCGTTTCCTTCTCCAATGCATGAAAGTGAAAGTGAAGTCCCTCAGTCATATCCAACTCTTAGCGACCCCATGGACTGCAGCCCTCCAGGCTCCTCTGTCCGTGGGATTTTCCAGGCAAGAGTACTGGAGTGGGATGCCATCGCCTTCTAAGACTGATACCTCATGAGAAATATATCACATTTGATCCTGATATAAACCTTGAATGAGGGTCAAAAGAAAATTATCTTTGTTATGTAAATGGGAGGTATGAGGCCCAGGGATGGTGAAAGACTTTCAAGAGGAACCTTGTGACTATCTTGACATGATTTGAGTGTTTATTATTCTAAAGGGTTTTACTTCATTAGCATATTTAGTCCTAAGTAATAATGCTGTCTTATCTTACTTTTGAGAAAACAGATGTGGATAGGTTAAGCAACTTGCCTAAGTTCAATACCTACTAATTGGTATAATCAGGACACAAACTTCTGTTTGATCACAAAGCTATACCTCTAATTTGTCAGTGTGTGATAGAGTCTAGAAACTAGTTATCTTCTCTTTTTTTGTTCAGGCGGTTCAGGATACTTTTAGTCCATTTCTGTCATGACTATTTCATCTTTTATTAAATGTCCAATGTTATTTTGGCCTTTCGTATAGACTCTTCCTAAGAATTTAACACAGTTGGCATGGAGTAAGACTCCACCTGCCGATGTAGAAAACTTGGATTTGATCCCTGGGTTGAGAAGATCCCCTGAAAAAGGAAATGGCAACCTACTCCAGTATTCTTGCCTGGGAAATCCTATGAACAGAGGAGCCTGTTGGGCTACAGTCCATGGGGTCACCAAAAATTGAACATGACTTAGAGACTGAACAGCAACAACAAGAAGTTGATTGGACCAACTGATTTCAGGTTCAGCTTCATTTGGTTCATACTTTGGATCCCTGGTCCATGATGTTAATAGTTTCCTTGAGCAAGGAGAAATGCAGGTGACTATAAAAACAGGGCAGGAAGTAAAATTAGTAGAATCCTGCTCTTTTCATTTCTTTGAATTTGTGGCTCTTGCTGTCTCTTGTCCTTCTTTTAAGGTATTGACTTTGCAGTTTCTCAGGATTCTGAGTCACAGGTTAGGCTGGGCACTAGGCCAGCAAAGAATGGAAGTCAAGGAGTGTCCCTGGGATGCCAATGCCAAGTGAATAAACCAAGGTGAGAGCCGTTTGCTCACCAGCCTAGAGTGCATCCTTGAATATAAAGAAAGCTGAAAAGCCAAGTCAGTTCATGGTTGCAAATAGGAAAGTCAAGATGGAAAGCTGTGATGATGATGATTATAATAATGATAATAATAATAATTTATTGACAACTTAAAAATTAAACAAAAGCATGGAATGATACTGGAAGTATCATACTTTCAGTATCAAACTGTAGACTTATTTAGTGGACAACCCACAGTTTTTTACTTTAAAGGATAAGAAACTATATTGATTTTACTGTTTACTCTTTGATTAAAATATGGACAATAGAAAGTTATATGTAAATTTGTAGAATTTTATCTGCTAGAGATGTAAATAATTTTTTCCTAGAAAAGATAAACTCAAAGATATAGATTATCATCTTGTAGAACAAGTCTTAACTTGTTCTAACTAACTTCACAACCATATTTGAATTTTATTTTCTGTTCCCACATGCCCCAGTTTCCCTAATTATAAACACGTTATATAGTGTGGTATATTCTTACAATTGCTGAGTCCTGATACATTATTATTAATCTTATTATTTTAAAAGACTATAGATAATAGGTCTTCAAGTGCTTTTCAACTAGCATTACCATCTTACTGATACAGGCATACTTCATTTTATTGTGCTTAATGGGTATTGCATTTTTTACAGATTGAAGATTTGGGGCAACTTGTATCAAGCAAGTCTATTGATGCTATTTTTACAACAGCATTTGCTCACTGCAAGTCTTTTTGTCACATTTTGGTAACTCTTAGAATAGTTCAGTTACTTTCATTAAATATTTGTTGTGATCTGTGATCAGTGATATTTGATGTTACTATAGTAATTGTTTTTGGGGTGCCACAAACCTCACACATGTAAGATGGAGAATTTAACCAATAAATATTGTCTGTGTTCCTATTGCATCACTGCCTGAAAATTACCTGTCTCTCCTTTCCTTGGGCTTTCTTATTCTATAAGACACAAATACATTGAAATTAAACCAATCAATAACCCTACAGTGGCCTCTAAGTGTTCAAGTGAAAGGAAGAGTCACAGGTGTTTCACTTTAAATCAAAAGCTAAAATTGATTAAGCTTAGGGAAGAAGGCATGCTGAAATACAAAGTAAGCTAAACTTCTTTTGTCAAATAGTTAACCAAGTTGCGAAAGTAAAGTTCTTGGATGAAATTAAAAATGCTACTCCAGTGAATACACAAATGATAAGAAAGAGAAGCATTCTTATTGCTGATATGGAGAAAGTTTAGTGGTCTGGATAGACAATTAAATCAACTACAATGTTTTGGTAAGCAAAAGCCTAATCCAGATCAAGGCTCTATCTCTCTTAAATGCTATGAAGGCTGAGAGAGCTTAGGAAGTTTCAGAAAAAAAAGTTTAAAGATAACAGAGGCTGGTTCATGAGGTTTCAGGAAAGAAATCATCTCCATAATTTAAAAATATGAGGGAACAGCAAATGCTGATGTAGAAACTGCAGAAAATTTTCCAGAAGATCTAGCTGAAATAATGAAAATGGCTACTCCAAACAACAAATTTTTCAATATAGATAAAAGAGCCTTTTATTAGAATAAGATGCCATCTAGGAGTTTTATAGTTATAGAAGAGAAGTCAATACCTGACTTTAAAGTGGCGAAGGACAGATTGCCTTCTTGTCAGAGGCTAATGCAGTTGGTGATTTTTGAGTTGAAGCCAATTGCTCAATTACCATTCAACAATCACAGGGCCCTCAATAATTATGCTAAATCTATCCTGCCGTGCTCTAAAGGAACCACAAAGGCTGGATGACAAACACATCTGTTTACAAAATGGTCTACTGATTATTTTAAGCCCATTGTTGAGACCTATTGCTCAGAAACAAAAATTGTTCTCAAAATATTACTGCTCATTGACAATACTCCTGGTCACCTAAGAACTCTGATGGAGATGTACAATGAGTTTAGCATTGTTTTCATGCCTGCTAACACAATATTCATTATGCAAGGAATAATTTCAACTTTCAAATCTTCTTATTAATAAATATATTTTGTAAGGTTATATCTGCTAGGGATAGTATTTCCTCTGATGGATTTGAGCAAAATTAATTGAAAACATTTTGGAAAGGATTCACCATTCTATACTCCATGAAGGATAGCCATGATTTATGGGAAGTGGTTCAAATATCAATATTAAGAGGAGTTTTGAAGAAGTTAGTTCTAGCCCTCACCAGTGACTTTGAGGGATTAAAACCATCAATGGAGAAAGTAACTGCAGATGTGGTAGAACTAGCAAGAGAAACAAGTGAATCCTGAATATGTAACTGAATTGTGATAATCTCATGATATAACTTTAATAAATGAGGAGTTGCTTCTTATGGATGAACAAAGGAAGTGGTTTCTTGATACGGAATTTACTCCTGGCAAAGATGATGTGAGGAGTCTTGAAAAGACAACAAAGAATTTAGAATATTGCATAAACCTATTGGATAAAGCAGTGGAAGGGTTTGAGAGTATTGAATTTAATTTTGAAAGGTGTGTGTAAAGTGCCATCAAACAGCATCACATACTACAGAGAAATTGTGTTTGAAAGTAAGAGTCAATCAATGTGGCCAACTTCATTATTATCTTACTTCAAGAATCTGCTGCAGCCAGCCTTAAGCAACCACCACCTTCAGTAGTTGGCAGCCATCACCATCAATGCAAGACACTCTATCAGCAAAAGATTATGACTTGCTGGAGGCTCAGATGATGATTAACAGATTCTCACAATAAGGTATTTTCTAATTAAATGTGTACACTTTTTAAAGGCATAATGCTATTACACAATTAAGAGACTATGCTGCTGCTGCTAAGTAGTTTCAGTCGAGTCCGACTCTTTGCGACCCCATAGACGGCAGCCGGCCAGGCTCCCCCATCCCTGGGATTCTCCAGGCAAGAACACTGGAGTGGGTTGCCATTTCCTTCTCCAGTGCAGGAAAGTGAAAAGTGAAAAGTGAAAGTGAAGTCGCTCAGTCGTGTCTGACTCCTAGCGACCCCATGGACTGCAGCCTACCAGGCTCCTCCGTCCATGGGATTTTCCAGGCAAGAGTACTCAAGTGGGATGCCATTGCCTTCTCCGTAACAGACTATAGCATAGTATAAACCTAACTTTTACACGCACTGGGAAACTGAAAAAATCATGTGACTTGCTTTTTTGTGATTTTCACTATTTTATAGTCTGAAAACAAACCTGCAATATCTTCAAGACATGTCTGTAGAGTCACTTATGAGTTTAATGCTTTTTATATTTGTATGGTACACTTTTAAAACAGTATTATTTGAAATAGGAACCTGAGCTTTTGAAAGAGAAAAAAAATTATTTAAAGTCGTACAGCTAGTAGGTAACACAAGCAGGGAGAAATTAAAAAGGAAAAAGCATGAAGTGATTCTGGGTCAGGAGATGAATTGATAAAGAGAATGATTCTCTCATGGTATGGAGCTCTTTAAGAATAAATACCATTCTGCCTTCATGAACCATCTGTATCTTAAAGGAGTGAGGATTGGAGCTGATTCAGATAATGGTGTCTAATTCTTTTACTTAAAGTGGCATGCCTAATTGTGCTAACTATGTCATGAATGCCCTGTGAGTTAATAACAGCTCTTGTTAATATCTTGTATATTTTAATAACCTTAATTGTTCAACATAACTTGCTCAGTATGAATGCAACTGTGCATATACTGTACAACTCCCCAGAGCAATAAGATTCATGCACTGTTACTCAAGTCAGTAACTTCTGGGTACAAAACATGTTAGCAAAATCTTATATCATAGAAATTATTTGTAGCTCATTAGCAATTTCATTCATGGATTTGAAATCAAAATCAAAGGCAATATGATATTTTTAATCTTCGCAACATTTTGATGAAGGCAGAGTGCAGGTCTTCCATACTTATTTGTGGAGGAAGGCACCAAAGCTCAGAGTCTAAGTGGATGGTCCAATATCAAGTACTTGTTTGATCTAGTAATGATGTTTTTAGACCCATCTGATGCCTGGGCCAAGGAATGCTTTACCACACAATGTATCTAGGGTGTGCGATAGAGTATTCAGGCACCCATCAGGCTGCCAATTCTTGACCAAAAGGGACTTTCACCCTTAGAGATAAGATCCATATCTCTGAAATAATTAATACTGGAAATCACTAAGATGGTGTTTAATAAGTATGGTGTACAAGTTGACAGGGGAGGGACACTAGGCGTGGGCTAGTGTTCAGAGAAGCCTTCATTCTGAAGATGGGGCTTGAACTAAACTTTGAGAGACAGACAGCATTTGGATAGGGAGAGGAAAGAAAGTGAAGTCTAGAAAACAAAGTTTCAGGTAATCTTTAGAAGTGTCCCAATAAACTCTTTGAACCACTTTGTACTTCCATCTACTACTGAATGCTTAGAACTTATCATAGGCCATTTTACAAAGCTCTCCTATATTGTTTCATTCTTTAATCAACAACATATAGCTTCAACCTTTTGAAGAAGAAGCCGTGTTTGCCTTTTACACCTACATTTATAATCTTACAAAATGGTTTGCTTCCAACTGCAGTGATGTTTTTATTCTTAGTTTTCTGTACTGAGATGAGTACTTCTGCCTCTAGCATGAAATCCAAAATCCTAAGCTTATTTAGAAATCTAGTACCAAGCTTTACTCTAATCTTCTCCAAATGCCAAATTGCAGTTGAAAATATTTTTTTAAGCTGCAAAACCACAAGTTAATATCCTTCAATTTGTTCTTTCAGTTTCCATGTTGTTCAACATGGTCAAAATATTTTATAGTAAAGGTCCTAGAATATGAAACTGAACAGGACACTTTGGGTCCACTCTCAGGTCTATGAACCACTCCTACTTGTATTCCTGTCTATGTCCTCCTTCTCTTGACGTTTAAGGCTTTGCTTCAGGCTTCTCTGGAGTCCCAAAATGCTGGCTCAGGAGTTAATGATTAGAAGAATGTCAATGTATAGTAACAAAGAATGACAATTGGACCAGGAGAACTGGTAACCATTTAAACAGTACAGCAGGGTCACAGAATCTTTAGTTCCCCCTGAAGGACATAGATAATAATATATGACACACACTCCCAAATTGGATTTATAGAAATAAGTCCTGTACCAGATGGAAACTACTGACTACAAGCATGTAGACCTTAGGCACCAGGTTGATGATGCTGATTCATGAAACATCACCCTGTTACCTCACTACCAACCAATAAGAAAAATGTCTACAAGCTGATTAGACACTCTGCAAGCCACAGGCTTTTAAAAACTCTTCCCTGAAAGTTATTAGGAAGTTTGGGTCTTTTGAGCATGAGCTGTCTGTTTTCCTTACTTGGTGTACTGCAGTAAGCTCTGCACTTCCCTTCCCTCAAACCTATGTCAATAGACTGGCTTTGCTGGGTGTCAGGCAAAAGGACCCAAAATCTAGGTTCAGTAATACATATATTTACATCATAAGATTTATGGTGACAAGAAGAGAATGTGCATCAATAAATGCTTATGTGACACCCCCATGTGGGGCATTATCAAGGGCTTATACCTGATGGAATTAGTTAGTGATCATTTAGTATGCTGTCTTAGAGTAGTAATGCTGGAGAAGCTAAAGTTGAATGGTTCTATGAAGACCTACAAGACCTTTTAGAATTAACACCCAAAAAAGATATCCTTTTCATTATAGGGGACTGGAATGCAAAAGTAGGAAGTCAAGAAACACCTGGAATAATGGGAAAATTTGGCTTTGGAGTACAGAATAAAGCAGAGCAAAGGCTAATAGAACTTTGCCAAGAGAACTGGTCATAGCAAACACCCTCTTTCACAACACAAGAGAAGACTCTACACATGGACATCACCAGATGGCCAACACCAAAATTAGATTGATTATATTCTTTGCAGCCAAAGATGGAAAGGCTCTATACAGTCAGCAAAAACAAGACCAGGAGTTGACTGTGGCTCAGATCATAATCTCCTTATTGCCAAATCCAGACTTAAATTGAAGAAAGTGGGGAAAACCACAAGACCATTCAGGTATGACCTAAATCAAATCCCTTATGATTATACAGTGGAAGTGAGAAATAGATTTAAGGGACTAAATCTGATAGACAGAGTGCCTGATGAACTATGGATGGAGGTTTGTAACATTGTACAGGAGACCAGGAGCAAGACCATCCCCAAGAAAAAGAAATGTAAAAAAGCAAAGTGGCTCTCTGAGGAGGCCTTACAAATAGTTGTGAAAACAAGAGAAGCAAAAAGCAAAGGAGAAAAGGAAAGATATAAGCATCTGAATGCAGAGTTTCAAAGAATAGCAAAGAGAGATAAGAAAGCCTTCCTCAGTGATCAATGCAAAGAAATAGAGGAAAATAATAGAATGGGAAAGACTAGAGATCTCTTCAGGAAAATTAGAGATACCAAGGGAGTATTTTATGCAAAAATGGGCTCAATAAAGGACAGAGATGGTAGGGACCTAACAGAAGCAGAAGATATTAAGAAGAGGTGGCAAGAATACACAGAAAACTGTACCAAACTTCACAACTCAGATAATCACAATGGTATGAGCACTTACCTAGAGCCAGACATCCTGGAATGTGAAGTCAAGTGGGCCTTAGGAAGCATCACTACAGACAAAACTAGTGGGGATGATGGAATTGCAGTTGAGCTATCTCAAACCCTAAAAGATGATGGTGTGCAAGTGTTGCACTCAATACACCAGCAAATCTGGAAAACTCAGCAGTGGCCACAGAACTGGAAAAGGTCAGTTTTCATTTCAATCCTAAAGCAGGGCAATGCCAAAGAATGCTCAAACTACTGCACAACTGCACTCATCTCACACACTAGCAAAGTAATGGTCAAAATTCTCCAAGCCAGGCTTCAGCAATACATGAACTGTGAAATTCCAGATATTCAAGCTGGTGTTAGAAAAGGCAGAGGAACCAGAGATCAAATGACCAACATCTGCTGGATCAACGAAAAAGCAAGAGAGTTCTGGAAAAACATCTACTTCTGCTTTATTGACTATGCCAAAGCCTTTGATTGTGTGGATCACAAGAAACTGTGGAAAATTCTGAAAGAAATGGGAATAGCAGACCACCTGACCTCCCTCTTGAGAAACCTGTATGCAGGTCAGGAAGCAACAGTTAGAACTGGACATGGAACAACAGACTGGTTTCAAATAGGGAAAGGAGGCTGTATATTGTCACCCTGCTTATTTAACTTATATGCAGAGTACATCATGAGAAATGCTGGCCTGGATGAAGGACAAGCTGCAATGAAGATTGCTGGGAAAAATATCAATAACCTCAGATATGCAGATGACACCACCCTTATGGCAGAAGGCTAAGAACTAAGGAGCCTCTTGATGAAAGTGAAAGAGGAGGATGAAAAAGTTGGCTTAAAGCTCAACATTCAGAAAACTAAGATCATGGCATCCGGTCCCATCACCTCATGGCAAGTAGATGGGGAAACAGTGGCTGACTTTATTTTTGGGGCTCCAAAATCACTGCAGATGGTGACTGCATCCATGAAAGTAAAAAACACTTGCTTCTTGGAAGGAAAGTTATGACCAACCTAGACAACATATTAAAAAGCAGAGACGTTACTTTTCCAACAAAGGTCCATCTAGTCAAAGCTATGGTTTTTCCAGTGGTCATGTATGGATGTAAAATTTGGACTGCAAAGAAAGCTGAGTGCTGAAGAATTGATGCTTTTGAATTGTGGAGTTGGAGAAGATTCTTGAGAGTTCCTTGGACTGCAAGGAGATCCTTCCTGAAGGAGATCAGTCATGGGGTTTCATTGGAAGGACTGATGTTGAAGCCGAAACTCCAATACTTTGGCCACCTGATGCAAAGTGCTGACTCATTTGAAAGGACCCTGATGCTGGGAAAGATTGAGGGCAGGAGAAGGGGATGACAGAGGATGAGATGGTTGGATGGCATCATAGACTCAATGGACATGAGTTTGAGTAAGCTCTGTGAATTGATGATGGACAGGGAGGCCTGGCATGCTGCAGTTCATGGTGTCACAAAGAGTTGAACATGACTAAGTGACTTAACTGAACTGAACTTAGAGTTATGGGGAAAATTCTCTAAGAATTCAGGTTTTAGAGAGGAACTGGCTCAGTCTTTTAGGTGATTTGTGAATAAAAGGGCTGAGGTGAGGTGAAGAGGAATAGAATTGCCTAAGATA
Source organism: Bos javanicus (assembly GCF_032452875.1). Taxonomy (NCBI): domain Eukaryota; kingdom Metazoa; phylum Chordata; class Mammalia; order Artiodactyla; family Bovidae; genus Bos; species Bos javanicus. The sequence goes on from NC_083878.1 coordinate 56,234,936, forward strand.
TTTTCCTGTGCATAATGTATATTTCCTTTACTTTTTGATCTCCTCTTGTGTATATCTTATTTCTATAAAAGTGTACTCTCATGGGACTGTCAAATATATTGTCTACAGTTAATCCAGGTATTAATCCAATGGTTAATCTTCAACAGGATTAATATGTTCCAGAACTAAGTGAATTTTTATATTAAGCATATAAAGCACAAATAGAAATGAGAGAGTAAACAATGATTACAATTAAATGGGATAGGACTGAGCATGTTCTGTCTAGTGTGCCATCAAATGAAATTATTTAGAACACATACAGTATTGCTATTTATAGCCAATCATACTGAATACACTAAAGTTATCATCAACAGCAGCCTTATGTGGAAAAAGATTAAAGTTTTAGAGCAATACTTTGAAAAAAGCTTAGAATATGGATTTGAACCAAGATGCAAAATTACTGTTTAAGAATGGAAGTGCTCTTAACTTGGAAACATTTTCTTCTCAAAAAGTAAAAAGATGAAGAAGGAAAAAGAGACCAGAGATACATATTACTGCTCTTAATGTGAAGAAAAATGACTAGGACTCTGGAGCACAGAGAATAGTCGGTGTAGAAGAAAGTGTCTTAGTTAAATATAATGCAGTTTTGGGAAAAATGCTAAAGTAATCCATGACAATTTCTTATTCAAGTGTCTTATTAGTAGCTGCCCATAGTTTTTAGTGATTTACTTAGAGTGTTTATCTAATTTCAATGATGAGATGGTGGTTGTAATCCTTGTTGATAAAATAAAATAGAATTGAGGTTTAAAAGCATTTACAAATAGAGATGAAAATGGCAACTCACTCCAGTACTCTTGCCTAGAGAATCCCATGGAGAGACGAGCCTGGTGGGCTACAGTCTGTGGGGTTGCAGAGTCAGAAATGACTGAAGTGACGAAGCATGCATTCACAACAAAAAGCCAAGAAAATCATATATCAATATATTTTTCCAAGAAATGATAAATATAGCTCCCAGAATTGTACAACTGGTAATTCATATTTACTTTTAGATCTGGAAATTTTACCTATAAAAGGCTTGAACAGATATTTGTTGTTGTTGTTTAGTCACTAAGTTATGTTCAAGTCTTTTGCAACTCTATTGACTGTAGCCCACTAGGTTCCTCATCCATGGGGTTTCTCAGGCAAGAACACTGGAGTGGGTTGCCATCTTCTTCTCCAGGGGATCTTCCCAACCCAGGGACTGAATCTGTGTCACTGAGCCATGTGGGAAGCCCATGAACAGATATACCTATGAAGTTATGGATGATGAGGACCATATTTAATTCACATTAGAAAGAGAAACATTATCAGCATAATTCTTCCATATACTAGGCTTATGTTTGAACATAATGAACAGTATCTTGAGAAGGATTACTTCAATAAGGAGTGAACTCTCTTTCATTTTCCTAAATAATATTCCTTAAGATTCTAATTAAGCTGTGTGACAGTGTATGAAAGCTTCTACCTCCCCATTTGTGAACGTATGTACCTGGAGACATTAATTAGGTATTTAATGAAACAAGTATTTCAAGGTGAAATCAGTTTGCAAAATGATGTTTAATACTAAGTTGCATCAGTTATGTATTGATGTGTAACGAACTTGCCCAAAATTTAGTGGCATAAAACAAATTTGTTTTATATTTGCTTGCAATCCTATGAGTCGTCTGGGCAATTCTGCTGGTCTTGTCTATGGTTACCAACGTGGTACAATCACCTATTGCTGACTGGGGTTTGATGGTCTAAGATGGTCTCAGTCTACGATGGTCTCACTCACACCTCTGATGGTTGGTGCTGACTAGCAGCTGGACCCATCTCCATGTGGTCTCTCATTCTCAAGGAGATAGCTCAACTTCTTTACAAAGTGTCAGGGGGTGTCCAAGAGGGTGAGCGGGAAGCTAAAGACCTTGTGCTAAAGGCTCAGATATTGCATAAAATCATTTCCACTACATTTTATTGGCCAAAGCAAGTTTTAAGGCCTGCCATGATTGAAGGTCCTGCTCTTAATGGGAGCATCTACAGAGAATTTATGACCATTTCTAGACTACTACTTATGTAAAACAATTTTCTACACCACATAATGTTACACAATTACTAAAAATTAATTATATCCATGGAATTGTAGTATGTATTGCTTATGAGTGTGTTTATGTGCATGTGAAAATTCATTGATTAAGGGTTATAAGAATATACTTAGGGAGACTCAACTTTGGTCCATTAATCTTCCTCTTTTGATCCTCAGGCCAATTTTTAAAAATAATCTGTAGGTCTGAGAAATTTCTGAGGTTCATTCTCAATTCCCCTACCACTGACTGGAACCTGGGACTCATTAGTAGTGATGATTATAGCCTTAGCTTAGGACCCATGGATGGAAAAAACCTAGTCATTCACTTTCAGTCTTATCATGTGCTAAATGGAGGAAAGAGAGAGGGAATAATTTTTCAAGAATACCTCCATAGGCAGCAAACCTTGATTAGCCATATTAGCTGTTATCATGAAATTTATATCTATTAAAGTTTAGTTATATTGCTTATCAGTTTTAAAAGCTATGGAAAGATACATGCCCAAGTTCACTTCTTGGCCCTGATTCCCATTTGCTGAGAGATTTAAGACAAATAAAAAAACAGTTTTAGAAATAAGTGCCTCATTTATTAAATATAAATAGTAAAATCTATTTCAGTGTTATTTAGGATTTAGTGAAATATGCTTAAAGAATGGTTGACCTAAAGTAACTGCCTATAAATAGATGCTACTGTTGTTACTTCCAATGCACATTTGATGCTGTAGGTTTCTCCCTAATTCTTTCCTTCTTTTTCATGCTATTCTCCTGGAGTAAATGACTCTAATCCCTTTACCATCCAGCTTCTCTTCTTAACCTCTTTGTGAAAATTGCCCCCTCAAAGTTCACCAAATATACTGATGTCAAACCATCCGTATGTTTTTGGAATAAACCTTGCATGATCTGAGTGTACAGCTGGGTCCTCTAAAAAGAAAAAAAAGCTGAGACAAAAATGAAGGTGCCAACAATTTACTCAGAAGATGCTGGTTGGGAACTGTGGGGTTTAGTGAAAAGGAAAAAATGAGGTCAGAGAAGATGCAATGCATCGCAGTACGATACATTCTAGCACTGGCCACTGCTTCATCATGAGCTCTGGATAAAAAAGACTGGCAAGATTCTCAGCTGGCTTTTTTATTTAGCATATATTTCTCTGGCAGCACTGCAAAGAGAAATCATGTCTCTGAGAGGTTACGTTAGAGAAAGGAGGAAGAATTTATCTGCCCAGCTCCTTTGGAGTCTGCATTTTTCACTGGTTAAGGTTTACCCCACAGGGCCCTAAAGCACCCACGTTTCTTTATTGTACCATCTTGGTGGCTGCTTTGGAAGGTAGCTCTCCCACTGCAGAGTGTGGTGCTTCATCCATATTTGAAAGTGGAAAAGTGTCCCATCCATTACCTTTAGAGAGAGTTGCTAGAATGTTCTAAAACCAGTGGGCCTCTAAAACTTTCCCTAATAAAGCAATACTCTGAGATTTGTTGTGTAGTTGCTAAGTCATGTCTGACTCCTTTGAGACCCCATGGACTGTTACCTGCCAGACTCCTCTGTCCATGGGATTTCCCAGGTATGAATACTGGAGTAGGTTGCAATTTTCTTCTCTAGGGTATCTTTCCAACTCAGGGAATGAACCCACATCTCCTGCTATGGCAGGTGGATACTTTACCACTGAGTCCCCTTGGAAGCCCAGTACTCTGAGCGCTTTGGTTATTTTCCTTCCCCTCTCTGAGGCATGTGTGTCTAGTAGGAAATTTAGTACAGTCTAACATACATATTTATTCCTACTTACCTGGTTCATAATTGTGTGGCATCATCAGTGTAGTAGTCCTGGTAATATTCTTTGGAATGTCAAAGCCTTAGCGTCCCTAAGAACTATGTTATGACTGAGAACAAGTTAATATAACTGAGGCAACAAAGGAGACAAATTTAATGGGCATGTATATGAATTATCAGACCCACACTAAACATTTTTTTTTTAGCAATAGTTCTAATCTGTAATTCCTCCAAAAAGCCACAGAAACAGAAAGGATGTTTTAAAGTAAATGGCTCATATAAATTTCAGCTGCTATTGGGATTCATTAACAACAATAGGTAATTGTTGGGAAAAGGTATAGAGATCAATCAGAATTTCTCACAGCTCAGCTATACTGCATTGTGGTAGTTTTTAATGTCACAGGCCTGCTTGTTTCCCAAATCTTCTATACAATTATAGCAAATAAAGCTTAGCTTCACTCTTCCCCAACTATTTCCTCCTATCCTTATTTCCATTAAATTTCATAGAGAATTATAAAGTATATCTATAGTTAATTTGGATTAATGACAGGGATTTAGAGTGAAGAGAATTTCACATTGAAGCATTCAGGTTCTTTGGTTAGTGCTCGAGGCATTGTGCACGCACTCATCCATCCATTTATTCATTTGTTCCACAAATTCTTATTTAATAAGAACATGTGGAGTTCTAAACCTAGAACTCTAGGGAGTCTAGAGAAGTTGACATTTGAGAGCCAATTGCATCAAGATGAACAAGGAAGATTGAAGGCTGCTCTCCAAGAGAGAGGCGCCTGTTCCTAGGTGGCGCTACTGAAAAAGAATCCGCCTGCCAATACAGGAGACGTGAGAGGCGGGGGTTTAATCCCTGGGTCTGGACGATCCCTGGAGTAAGAAATGGAAACACACTCCAGTACTCTTGCCTAGAAAATTCTATGACAGAGGAGTGCACAGGGTCACAAAGACTAAGACTCGACTGAGCACGTATGCATGCACTGCAAGAGAGAAGGAAAATAAGAAGATGTAAAAAATTAGTTTCAGGGAAAGCTCAGACTTAGGAGGATAAGAAAAAGCTATTATTAAAAACAAAACTCCACTTTGTTGTGAAAGGGACAGTTCTTGTAGAAGATACACTCAACTGAGCTGAGAACATTTCAACTCTTTAAGGAATGTTGATGACTCAAAATATGGTCCCTGGGTCAGCAGTTTCAGCACACTGGTTAGAGGTACAAAGTCTCACCATAGCCTAGTGTACCAGAAATCTGTGACTGAGGCCTTGAAGTATGATTTTTTAACAACCACCCCCCAACCTCCCCGCTGGTTATTCTGATGCAGACTAAAGGCTGAGAAACACGGCTGTAAAAAATTCTATCCCTTGACTTTCAGAGGTAATCTATGGAATTCTTACATGCTCCTCCAGAGTAACATGCTTATTAGGGATGAGATGACTTTTTTCCTCCATATTCAGTGGTCTGTTGTAAATGTTCATGCTCATTAATTGAGGGGAAAAATATCAACGTACAGTCAGAGTTCTGACAGGCAGAAACTGGAGGTAATATTTATTATTATTCTTACCGACCATGACACTAGGATGGCCTTACGACATATGAAGCACTTTTTAAATACCTGCTGAATTAGTTCCAATGAGAACAAATCAATCTTGAGGTTTTAACTAGAAAAGTAAAATTCAATAATTATGTATTATATTGGAAGCTATTCAAACCTAATCTTCTAGATCCATGATCATTTTCTTCAGTGTGCAAGAATGAGAAATGAAGTTCAAATGAACATCCCTAGAGACTGTGAGAAACTCAATGATAAAAGAAAGATTAAATTATGTACTGAGGCAGAAAAACCCACTAGGGTAGAAAAAGATCTCAGATGTTTTAGAATGATGTTAAACAACAAAACAATACAATACACAACAAACCCCTTGTTTTGTTAAGAATTCATGCATATATAATACTACATTTTAGAAAACAGTGTGAAGACATGTTGTAAAGATGAGGCATAAGAGTAACTTTTTGTTAAAGCAATGACCATGATTATGTGATTGCTTACTATATGTTGGGCTTTATGTTAAGACTGTTGTTTATGTTATCACATGGAAGAATGTCAGGTAGGTGTTATACGTTTTATGGAAGGGAAAACTGAGAATCAGGGAGATTAAGGGTTTACCCAAGGTCATGAGGTAGTAAGCAGTCTAGTATGAGGACTCCACCTAAGTATGCCTTGCTGTGCTGTGCTTCTTGCATTTTTTTTTCCCTTGGTGATGGACTTGATCACTACCTCCTATACAACGTTATGAACCTCCATTCATAGTTCTTCAGGCACTCGTCTATCAGATCTAATCCCTTGAATCTATTTGTCACTTCCACTGTATAATCATAAGGGATGGATTTAGGTCATACCTGAATGGGCTAGTGGTTTTCCCTACTTTCTTCAATTTAAGTCTGAATTTGGCAATAAGGAGTTCATGATCTGAGCCACAGTCAGCTCCCGGTCTTATTTTTGCTGACTGTATAGAGCTTCTCCATCTTTGGCTGCAAAGAATATAGTCAATCTGATTTCAATATTGACCATCTGGTGATGTCCATATGTAGAGTCTTATCTTGTGTTGTTGGAAGAGGGTGTCTGCTATGACCAGCGCGTTCTCTTGGCAAAACTCTATCAGCCTTTGCCCTGCTTCATTCTGTACTCCAAAGCCAAATTTGCCTGTTACTCCAGGTTTTTCTTGACTTCCTATTTTTGCATTCTAGTCCCCTATAACGAAAAGGACCTCTTTTTTGGGTGTTAGTTCTAGGTCTTCTGGGTCTTCATAGAACCATTCAACTTCAGCTTCTTCAGCATTATTGGTCAGGGTATAGACTTGGATTACTGTGATATTGAATGGTTTGCTTGGAAATGAACAGAGATCATTCTGTTGTTTTTGAGATTGCATCCAAGTACTTAAGCAAGAGAGTTGCAGAAAAACATCTACTTCTGCTTTATTGACTATGCCAAAGCCTTTGACTGTGTGGATCACAACAAACTGGAAAGTTCTGAAAGAGATGCGAATACCAGACTACCTGATCTGCCTCCTGAGAAATCTGTATGCAGGTAAAGAAGCAAAAGTTAGAACAGGACATGGAACAACAGACTGTTTCCAAATTGGGAAAGGAGTACGTCAAGGCCATATAATCAACCTGCTCATTTTACTTATATGCAGAGTACATCATGAGAAATGCTGGGCTGGCAGAAGCACAAGCTGGAAACAAGATTGCTGGGAGAAATATCAATAACCTCAGATATGCAGATGACACCACCCTTATGGCATAAAATGAAGAAGAACTAAAGAGCCTCTTGATGAAAGTGAAAGAGGAGAGTGAAAAAGTTGGCTTAAAGCTCAACATTCAGAAAACGAAGATCATGGCATCTGGTCCCACCACTGCATGGCAAATAGATGGGGAAACAGTGGAAACAGTGACAGAGTTTATTTTTTGGGCTCCAAAATCACTGCAGATGGTGACTGAAGCCATAAAATTAAAAGACTCTTGCTCCTTGGAAGAAAAGTTATATTACAAAGCAGAGACATTACTTTGCCAACAAAGGTCTGTCTAGTAAAAGCTATAGTTTTTCCAGTAGTCCTGTATGGATGTGAGAGTCAGACTATAAAGAAAGCTGAGCACCGAAGAATTGATGCTTTTGAACTGTGGTGTTGGAGAAAACTCTTGAGAGTCCCTTGGACTGCAAGGAGATCCATCCCGTCCATCCTGAAGGAAATCAGTCCTGAATACTCCTTGGAAGGACTGATGCTGAAGCCGAAACTCCAATACTTTGGCCACCTGATGTGAAGAACTGACTCACTGAAAAGACCCTGATGCTGGGAAAGATTGAAGGTGGGAAGAGAAGGGGATGACAGAAGATGAGATGGTTGGATGGCATCACTGACTCAATGGATATGAGTTTGAGTAAGCTCTGAGAGTTGGTGATGGAGAGGGAAGCCTGGTGTGCTGCAGTCCATGAGGTTGCAAAGAGTTGGACACAACTGAGCGACTGAACTGAACTGAACTGTGCTGTGCTTAGTCGCTCAGTCATGTCCAACTCTTTGTGACACCATGAAATATAGCCCACCCAACTCCTCCAACCAAGGAATTGTTCAGGCAAGAATACTAGAATGGGCAGTCATTCCCTTCTTCAGGGGATCTTCCCAACCACAGGGATTGAACCCTCCTGGTCTCTTGCATTGCGGGCAGATTCCCTACTGTCTGAGGTACCAGGAAAGCCTATTACCTTTGGTAGTAAATATGTAGAGTTAATCCTCTATCTCATCAGAGCTTCTTCAAGGACACATTTCTAAGACCTTCAGCCAGCTATGCTTTAACCTTTCCAGAGCTGATGTGAAATCCAGGACAACCATGTATGCTGCCAGGAGCGTTCCTATGCTTAAGGTTCCCCTTCAGGTAGTGGTAAATGAGAACAGAATATATCCAGTTATTGTTAGAAGTGAAAAAAACAAAAACAGAAATAGAAAATGTGTTCACAGCCTGGCCCTGAATGCAGTATCATGCACATAAAGGCTATGTCTCCACCGGAACTCCCCACTGGTGAGTAAACCAATGGGGGACTGATTGCTCAGCCCCATAATGATCAATGGTACAAAGTTGTGTACCCACATCTAGAGACCACAATAGAAAGTGGCATTTGGATTATAAGATTTCTGTCAGCAATTGAACCAAATGACATGGGTCAGTGGTTTCCCTTTGTTAGAACTTGAGCCAAGGGGAGCCGAATGACCCTGAGCAGAGAAAGTGGCGCCTGGGAGTCTAGGCAGCCCGGCAGCACTTGAAAAAAGTCAGAAAATTAAAGGGAAAAGTGTGATATGGGAAGTGATCCTGCAGGGAGAAGGGCTTTATGGTCATTTAAACCTATATTTTATCTAAAACAATCCATCTCATGGTTTGGAGCTGGGAGGAAGAATGGGTATGACTAAGTTCTGTGAGCAAAGGAAAGCCCTGAGATGTGTCCATGCTTGCAAGCATTACCTCCAGCTTGTTATTGGGAATTCAGAGCTTGGTGGAACAGCTTTCTCTTTTTCATTGAGCATCTTCTTTCATTCCACTATTACTCACGTGTATATTTCATACTGTTGGAGGAACTCAGCCCAGATAAGGGGCTGCCAAACTTTTTCCATAAAGGCCCGGATATTAATAGTAAATATTATAAGCTCCATGATTATACAGTTGCTACATTATTATTCAGTTTTGCTAGTGTAACATGAAAGGAAGATATTCCGCGGACAGAGGAACCTGGCAGGCTACAGTCCATGGGGTCACAAAGAGTTGGAAACAAATGAGGAAGACATAAGCAATACATAAACACGAGAGTATTCTGTTTTTGAATTATACTTCATTTTAAAAACTAGCAGTCCTAATTTGGCCCATAGGCTATAGTTTGCTGACCTTGGCTCTAGTTTTGGTTTCTAAGTCTTCTATGACTGATAATAATAGAGGACATAAATATCATAAAATCCATTGTACTTTTTAACAATGATGCTGCCATCTGGTGTTCTAGTGTCATGAGTGGCCTCCTTTGACTCACTTAGCTGGAGTTGGGTAGTGCTTCAGGTAAACTTGTGACCAATACTGCTATCCTACTGGACCCAACCTTAAAAGCAAGTTTTCCTCAGTGGGCTTTTGACCTAGAACAACGCTTCCCCAAATTTTGACCCTATTCTTATCCAAATCTTTCTCCTATAGTTCAAAGATAAGGTCATGATTTTCATTAGGTCACCTGTAAAAAGTATGTGAGGTTTTCCTGGTTAAATTTACAAAATTCATAAAGCAATGAAATATATTCAGAATTGGATTCAACCATCTGGAAATTCCTCAAAATGCCATTTAACTAAAAGCTGTTTATTTGGAGAAAAAAATTAATTTGTATTTCTTATGATTTCATTTTTCAGAAAGTTATGAAAAGGAACTTCTGCTGCATAAAATATCATTAAAGATAATAAGAAAGAAAGAGATTGGAAACATGAATCAACAGAGGACTTGAGGGGAAATGATGACATCCTATAAGATTTCCATTGTGTTTAAGAACAGTTGGATAGAATCATGTAAGAAACCCGAGAAAGCAGTTTTCTTTCCAAAGAAGACAAATATGAAAAGAGCAACTAAAATTTTAGGAAAAGGTAAAAATATTTCTGTTTATATTTGTGGCATGTAAATTAACAACCAAAGAAAAAAACCTGACATTTGGTCCAAGGACGACAGATCATTTAACAAGATCATACTTTCTCTTGGGTTACCTAAGTGACTGAAAAAATAATAAGCTAGGATTTCAGACATGAGCATAATCTTTTTCTCAGATTTTACCCATTCTCTGCTTTAGTATATTTTTGAGCTTTTTTGAAGATTCTCTGCCTTAGGGATGCTTCTTAAAAATCTCAATGTTGTACAGTGGAAATTAATACAACATTGTAAAGCAATAATATCCCAATTAAAATAATAAAAATTACCTAGCCATCAGCTTTATTGTAAAGCTACTGAGTTAGAATTTCTGGGTATGGTAACTTGGATACATGTAATGTTAATGGATACTTTAGTGCATCTCAGCCACACTGAAGCCTGAGCACTACTCTTATTCCCACTTTGTTGACCAAAAACTCTCCCCTATTCCTTGGACAAGTGTTGCTCAGCAACAACTCTGAAAAAGGCACTGTTAAAGATTGAATTGCTTCCCACCACCAAACCAAATTTACATGTGAAAGCCCTAACTTCAAAGTTAATGTAGCCCTTAAAGAGGCAATTAAGGTTACATAAGACTATAAACATGGGCTTTAATCCAATTTTGTGTGTCCTCTGTCGTGTCCAACTCTTTGTGACCCCATGAACTGTAGCCTGCCAGGTTCCTATGTCTATGAGATTTTCCAGGCAAGAATACTAGAGTGGCTTGCCATTTCCTCCTCCAGAGGATCCTCCTGACCCAGGGGTTGAACCTGTGATCCTTGGCCTCCTGCAGTGGCAGGTGGATTCTTTACCACTGTGCCACTCAGGCTTTCCTGGTGGTTCAGATGGTAAAGAATCTGCCTGCAATGCAGGAGACTCGGGTTTGATACCTGGGTTAGAAAAATTCCCCTGGAGACGGGAATGGCTACCCACTTCAGTATGCTTGCCTGGAGATTCAGGAGACTGGTAGGCTATAGTCTGTGGAGTCTCAAAATGTTGGATATGACTGAGCGAATCCAATTTTACTGGCATCTTAGTAAGAAGAGGACCTTTGGCCAGGCAAAGGGGACACGATTGATATGTATGCAAAGGAAGACCATGTGAACATAAAGAAGGAGCAGTCTGCAAGCGAAGGAGAGAGACCTCAGGAAAAACAAACCTGCTAACGTTTGATCTTGGATTTCTAGCTTCTAGAGCTGTGAGAAGATAAATTTCTCATTGAACTTGATTTCTGTGCCAATGCTTTATATAATCAAATTGCATCCATTCAATGACCCTCAGAAATAACATTTATTATCATCCCCATTCTATAGATGAAGAAATAGAGGTTCCAAGGACCTGAATTTGCTGGCTAACAAGCAAAAAGTTATCCAGCAAATAAGAAGCAAATTAAGGCATTAAAGCCAGGTCTTACTATTGCTATAGGTGATATTCTCAAGAACTTGAGTGAGCACCAAGTACTCAGCAGATCAGGGCAGGTGGGTAGAGCTCTGTGGTTGACCAGATAGAATGTTCTTCTATGCTGAGAGTGCACTCATCACAACACACAGCTGTTGGCCTAGCTAGTTATGAGGACAGCAGCAAAGTTTAGAACATCTCATGTTTGTGCTGCTACCAGGTCATCCCATGCAACAAGGGCTGATAAGAGGGACTAAGGAAGCCTAGAGGTATAGTCTTATGCCCTACAGTCTAGTATAAGGTGTGGACACAGTCTCTCCCATCAGCCTTCTTTAGAGCTCCTTTGAGCCTTCCTGTGTTGTACTTTGCTCAGCCATGTCAGTCGTGTCCGACTCTTTGCAACCCTGTGGACTGTAGCCCTCCATGTGTCTCTATACATGGGATTCTCCAGGCAAGAATACTGGAGTGAGTTGCAGTGCCCTCCTCCATGGGATCTTCTTGAACCAGGGATGGAATCCAGGTCTCTTGCATTGTAGGCAGATTCTTTACTGTCTAAGCCACCAAAGAAGACCTTGGGCCTTCTTGTGACGAGGCAAATACAATAAAACAGCAATCTAGAGCTGGAATCTCACTAGGAGCTTATAAATCTCCATCAGGTAATGATGTCTTCAACAGCAGGTAAAATATCACAATATAGTGTGGAAAGGTTTATAAAGTTGGACAATAAACTAAATATTTGGTTTAGTTGTTTGTAGGGAGAAGGCAATGGCACCCCACTCCAGTACTCTTGCCTGGAAAATCCCATAGACGGAGGAGCCTGGTAGGCTGCAGTCCATGGGGTCGCTAAGAGTTGGACACGACTGAGCAACTTCACTCTCACTCTTCACTTTCATGCATTGGAGAAGGAAATGGCAACCCACTCTAGTGTTCTTGCCTTGAGAATCCCAGGGACGGAGGAGCCTGGTGGGCTATCATCTATGGGGTCGCACAAAGTCGGACACGACTGAAGCGACTTAGCAGCAGTAGCAGCAGCAGCAGGGAGATAGCAAAGCATAGTGCTTAAAATGTGCGGGTGCTGAAATCAGATTTTGGAATTTGAAATCTTAGTTCTGCTACCCTAAAACTTTCGGCAAGTTACTAGTCTAAGACACAGTTTCCTCATCTATAAAACTGAGCTAATAACTGTATGTACATCATAGGTTTATTATATATATTGAGACAGTTCAATGAAATGATCCACTGTAAAGACTCCTCCAATGTTAGTGTAAGTGACAATTGTGATGCCAGGTAGATATTTCTACAGCTCTGGAGAAAGACTATTAGGCCTGATAGAAGGGAGAGGAATTGGGAAAGTGGACAGTGGAGTATACTGAAGTGGGGATTAGAACCCTCTTCCTTAGTTTTTTGACTTCCTCTTTCTTCTACTGTTTTAGTCCCTGGTTTCCTCTCTGGATACCACTTTAGGAACTTTGATTTTCGTCATTAATGATTTAATCAACTAATTCAATCATATGTTCTTTCATTTCTTCATTAAAGTTGCTGAGCATTAGTTTCCTTGTAGGTTACAGGAATGATAGGATGATAGTTTAACTTCCAAAGATACAAATATGAGTTTTGCACTAACATCCATGGTTTAGGAAGATCTGTCAAGTACATTGTCAAGTCTGGGAGGATATAGTAATCCTGGAATATAGATAAAACTGGTTATCATGCCTTTTCTATATAAGAGAACCAAAGCTAGTTACTACATAAATGTTAACAGGTATTGCTTGGGGACTTACTCTGATGCCATTGAACAATGTCCAAGTGTTACTCAAGTAGCAGCTATATCAAGTCATGTGTTATGAGGCAATAAGAAAACCATAAATTCACTGAAGGGGTTTAAAATAGAGAAAAAATTATCTCATCTGAATGAAGTAATCATGGAAGATTTAATGGAGGAGGTGGGATTGAAACTATAATTTGATGAAAGAGAAGAAAACTGTTTCTGAAAATCAGAAATCTAAATTTGGGCCTGAAGTAAATTTATGTGACATTTAAAAGATAGTCAGATTCAGTGTTCTAGAGATCATGCTTCCAATTGCTTATAAATAGATGAAATTCAATATAATTATCAGTTGGGCTCTGTTTAGTGGCTTGTTTATTGCTATTTAAGCAATCAAGTTTTAAATAAAACATGAAAAGCGAAATGCAAAATGATGCCAATGGAAATAAATAAAACTTAATTAGTTTCCAGGTACACACCTCTTATTTGGGCCTCCAGCTGACTTTCTTTATGGTCCTTGTCAATGTGAAGAATGAGGAATGACCATGTTAAAGCAGATACTCAGAGGGCAAAGACAAACAGGTGTATTTCCCACAGTTTAGAGGAAAAAAATGAGGATTTTGTTGATTATTTGTAAAGTTAGACTTTTATACTTTTTAAGGGAGTGATTGTAGTTTCCTAGAATGTTCATTCTGAAGTAATCATGAAAATAATTAACACTTTACATAATCATTATGAATTGATGATATAATTGTGTACTGATAGAAAACATACTATTGATTATTATTCTGTGGATGAAGAAACACCTTTTTCTAACTTAACCTCATTCGAAATATAAGAGAACACAAAACACGTAGTTAAACCATAGTGTAAATTAGATAGATTTTAATTCATGCCACTCTTTCTTTGATGTTGAAAACTCCCAGGCCAGCTTATTTTACATTGTATAAGTTATGATGTCAGGCCAAGATCAGCTTCCTCATTTTCTGTATGTGACACAAATAAGTGTGGGAGAAAACAAAACTTATATTAAATAAATTTACCCTTGCTGCCCTATGAAATTGAAGATGACAAGAATTCACCTTTAACAAAACATATACTTACTAGGCAAAAATGTGTTTTTAGTTTATAACATGTGCAAAAGTCTCTTTTGTCTTGTTTGTTTCTGAACATTGCTTAGTGCTGCAGATTTTCCCCCTGGTTTTTTTATCTGTGAAGTGCAGCAACTCATTTGCATATTTCTAGTCTCATGAAAATTTAAGGGTACAGGACCTAAGTGAATGATTTTCTATTTTACTTGATATTCTGGCTGTGAACAACCCCTGGATCTATCAGATTTTTGTCTTATTTTCCAATTTCTTTTAGTTATGTGGTGAAAGAAAATTATATATCCAATTGGAAAGCTTTATATAGCAAGTCAGATTTGCACTTAAGATTTTCACTTAAGATAAATAATGTTAACCATTATGGTGATTTAAAAAAATACATGCTTTTGTTTGTATTCTTTTGGTATTAATATGTTCTGTCAAATTATTCTTTAAAATACAATGGTTTTAAGACATATCTCTTTGTGTAATAACCTGGAAAATTTCCAAGTAAGATTATTCTTTGGATTACAGTCTTCCTGTGTATTTATGTAGCATATAACCCCAGAACTATAAACAAGGTTAAATTTGATAGTGCCCAGCCTGGCTGGAGCCAAAGTAGATTACTTATGATTAAATGCAGGTGAATTTTTATTTCTCGGGAAAAAGAAAATATTGTTGAGATGAAGCCCAAATGATGAGGTTTTTGTGATAGTGGTTGGTGGGGGAAGTGGGTAGTAAGGGAAAGCGAGGAGAGGAAGAAAAAGGAGGGTAGCTGTATTTTAGTACCCAACTCTGAGTCAGTGAGATTAGGCAATGAGGTAGTTACCAGTAACTGCCTGCCCTATTTGAATATTTGCAGACAGTCCAGAGCCCAGTAACAAGAGTGGCAGTCAGGGCAAGAAAAATCTTGAATGTAGACTTTGGACACCATTGGGCAATGAGGTCATACATAGGTACCCTGAAGAGATAAATTGTATTAATACTTGTATTTGAAGCCTTGTATTGGAAAGTTTTCTTGAATTTCAAATCATGTTTTATGTTCATTACTTTTTTAATCTACAGGTAACTACCAAATAAGACACAAGTAATCAATAATACTGTTCACCAAAGATTTTCAGTTCTATAGTTTATGTACAAGTTCTGGTTTCCTTGTGGTTGAATGAGGCTATGTAACTAGTTTTGGCCAATATGTTATAAGCAGAAGAATCATGTGTACATTCTGCACTGGACCTTTAATTGCTAATTCAAGACCTTTCAGAAGTCTCCTTCCCTCTGAAACAGTGACCTGCTCCATTAGCCTGGTTTCCTGAAAGCAAGGTTGCCAGCCCCCTTCCAAAATGAAATGGATGTGTGATGTGAATTACAAATAAATCACTGCTATCAAACTATTAAGATCCTGGGGCTGGTTCCTAGCAGCAGCATAACTGAGGTTACCCAACTGAAATACATCCCTGTCATATTTTCAGGTTTTCCTGTTTCTAGACCAGTTCTAATTGAGTTACAGCTTCATTTTAACAGCCTTGTTCTCCTGCCCAAGAGAGTGAGATATTAAGTCCTGCTTCAAGATGCAGATCTGATGGCTTATTATTACTTCTCACAATGTCTGTTTCATGTGACTCTCTGGTTATATCTAGTTATATCTGGTTCTTATGTTCTCTCTTCCCCTCTCTCATACTTGACTGAGGCTACTTCCACAGATTTGCTATTATCTTTAGTTCTCAATGGTATTCTATTAGTCCAACTATTTTCTAGAACAAGAGCCTTACCAGAAGGTCTACTTTAATGTCAGTGAACCCCACTGCCTGCCTTCGCCATGGTCAATCTATTGCTCTTCCCCTCTTGTCAGCCAAGGTTTTTGAAGTTCTGCTTTCTTTGTACAGAGTTTCCAAACTTACCACTAGCAACCAGCCTGACTCATGGCTGGATGATAGACCTTGTCGAAAGCATTGGTGCCAACTAGTGATGAAATAAGAGACTGTGAAGATGGTGCTCCCTTGGACTTGGCACAAGGTCTGTGCAGCTGTGCCTCTAGAGCCAAGCACTGATGCTACATCCGTTTTCCAAATGTTCACTTCACCATGGTGCTCAGCTCTGGGCTAGATCCTGGATCTTGCATCTCTCATGCTGGTTCCATATGGTAAAATATGACCCACAATGACTTAGAGGCAAGTTCAGGATAGAGAAGAGAATCCCTGATGAGTGAAATTAGAGGTAGAGAGCTAATTAAATAGCTCAACAAAAGAGCATTAATAACAAGGTCAGGAGAAAGAACAAAAAAAAGGCTCTAGGTTCTGAATGCCCAGAGTCAAGAAGTAGGGTTGGCCAATGCCCATGCCCAGAGCCCAGCAAGATAATCCAAGACAGGTGCTTCCATAGGGACTTGGAACCCTGGGCCAGGAGCTTAGAAAAGACCTCAGTTCTTTAGCTCTCCAGGGAACTTAGAAAGGTCCTCAAAGTAAAAGCAGGGTGAGTTATTTTCAAAGGAAAACTAAAACAGAGACAGCCTCTAAGGGAGCATGTGATAGAACACAACTCAATTTTTGACTCTTGCATTTGGTATAGACTAGTGTTTCTCAAAGTGTTGATCAAATATCAGTTGCCTGGGTGTCACCACATAGGAGTGCTGATAACATGAATATAAGGACTTACTAAATCCTAAAACCCAGATAATTCAGATGAATATGAGAAGATTCTTTTGCTCACTAAGAAAGACATGACTCCCTTTGTCAAGAAGCTTAAAACCAAATAGGGCAGACAGAAGTATGACAAATTATTAGATAAACTGAGGTTAGCTAGCACAGAGGGAATTGAGTATACAGTATAATTAAGGGAGAAAATACTTTCCTGGGTGCATTCTTCAACTTGAAGCTTTTTGGTATCAACATGAAAGGAGAAAAAAATGTCAAATGTGAGAAAAAAAGTTAAATAAGGCAAGCTTTTATAAATAAGACAGAGAACGTTATGGGATTGCAGAGATTGCAGAGTAGGGATGTTTATTACAAATTAAGAGAATATGTTGTTTTATCTAAATGAATATTAAAGTTTGTTAGCTTTTTAGAATAGAATATTGTGGAAAGATATTCTAGAGGATGAAAGAGTATAATCAAAGGCATGGAGGTGGGAAAAATGTTTATCTCCCAAGCTAGTGGCTCCCAAACATCATCCTGACCTAACTCATTGCTGACAGGTAGCTTATTAAACAATTCTGGGTCTTAGACATGAGGATTTTGGCTTAGGAGTTGAAATAGATCTCAAGGAATCACAATATTGAAAGTCTCCTCAATCCATTAGGAATTTCTGTTGCAAGGAGTAGAATCTCCTCCAGGGACATGAAGAAGAAATGTATGTGAAAATCCTGTGTAAAGGAAGCATTATTCATAGCAGCCAAAAAGTGAAAACAACCCAAATGTCCAACCTGTGATATAAATAAACAAAAAGCCATCAATGGAATGTCACTTAACAACACATGTACACCCATGGCAGATGCATGTTGATGTATGGCAAAACCAATACAATATTGTAAAGTAAAAAAATAAATAAAAATAAAAATAAAAAAAAAACAATAAAAGAATCAAAGTATTAATGCATATTACATCATGGTGAAACTTTAAAACATTATTCTCAGTGAAAAAAAGTCAGATGCAAAAGACCACATATTGCATGATCACATTTATGTGAAATATCCAGAAAAGGCAAATCTACAAAGACAGACAGAACTTAGTAGTTGCCTAAGTCTGGGGGATAGAATTAGGATTAACTGCAATAGGCATATGAGATTTTTTTCAGGTGATTGAAATGTTCTAGAACTGGAGAGTAGTGGTGAAAGTACATCTCTGTAAACCTACAGACCTGTAAATCATTGAATTGTACACTTAAAAGGGCTTCCCTGGTGGCTCAGACAGTAAAGAGTCTGCCTGCAATGTGGGAGACCTGGGTTTGATCCCTGGGCTGGGAAGATGCCCTGGAGGAAGGCATGGCAACCTGCTCCAGTATTCTTGCCTGGAAAATCCCATGGACAAAGGAGATGGAAGGCTGTAGTCGATAGGGCTGCAAAGAGTTGGATATGACTGAAGCAACTGAGCACACACACATGCATGTACATACTATAAGCTCCTGTGGACTGTATTTTCTTTTATTTGGGTTTTTACCCAAGTAGCCTGTTGTAGCTGGAAGATGCCAGAAAAGCAGGCATTTGGGGAAAGGTGAAGTATGTGTACAGATTGCTCCAAAGTGAGAAGGTGACCTTCGTGAATGGTAAAGTAGCCAGCAAATAGGATGCCTCAGGTCTCTTCTAATAGTACATGCTTAATGTTCATAAAGGAGTGGCATGGACCTCCACAAGGACAAGAGGCAATGGCTGTAAGACCCAACAAGCCAGGAGCTCAGCTTGCCTCACCACTTCTCATCTCTTGAAGACTATGACTCAGGAAGCCAGAAACAAAATGAGTTTCAGAAAGGAAAATAAGCAAATCATAGTGAAAGAAATCCCCACAGTATAAATGAAAGTTTTAGTTGCGCAGTTGTGTCCCACTTTTGAGACCCCAGGCTTCTCTGTCCATGGGGTTTTCCAGGCAAGAATCCTGAAGTGAATTGCCATTTCTTCCTCCAGGGGATCTTCCCGATCCAGGGATGAAATCCAGGTCTACCTGTACATAAATAGGTGATAGAAATTCCATGCATAAGCAAATAAAATAAATATTTTATCTTAACTTTCACAGCTTATGTGATGAACCTATAAACGTATCATCTCTCTTTTCTTTCTCTCTCTATTTGCTAAGTTGTGTCCAACTCTTGTGACCCTGTGGACTATAGCCCTCCAGGATCCTCTGTCCATGGGATTCTCTAGGCAAGAATACTGGAGTGGGTTGCCATTTCCTTCTCCAGGGGATCTTCCCAACCCAGGGATAGAACCTGGGTCTCCTGCACTACAGGCAGATTCTTTACCAGCTGAGCTATGAAGGAAGCCTACAAATGTATATATGATTCAATAAATATGATCAGTTTTGTAGTACTAGCATCATTATCGGAGAAGGCAATGGCAACTCACTCCAGTACTATTGCCTGGAAAATCCCATGGATGGAGGAACCTGGTAGGCTGCAGTCCATAAGGTCGCTAAGAGTCGGACACTACTGAGCGACTTCCCTTTCACTTTTCACTTTCATGCACTGGAGAAGGAAATGGCAAGCCACTCCAGTGTTTTTGCCTGGAGAATCCCAGGGACGGGGGAGCCTGGTGGGCTGCAATCTATGGGGTCGCACAGAGTCGGACACGACTGAAGTGACTTAGCAGCAGCAGCAGCAGCAGCATCATTATTCTTTTTAATAAAAAAGACTTGTTAAATGTGACTTTTATGTGACATTGGATCACAATTATGACACAAACCTGTATTTATGTCACCTAGTCTGGTCTTTAATAAGCATTGAGATTAGAGGTCATAGACATAAGGATGCTGGACTTGAAACTGAGTCAATTTTGACAAGGTTAAGTAGGGAAGGAAGGATTGTGAGCAATGGGGTTGGTACACACAAATGCACCCAGAGGATGCAGAGGAAGTGAAGAGATATCAAACAGTTTGCAGTCACACACACTCTGCTTTTGAAAGATATCAAGGTAATTTCCCCTAAGTTGTCTTGAGTACATAACATCCTAAGCGCCTCCTAATGCATCCACTGTTTATATTCATTCCACTCAGTGTTTATCAGCGCAACTCTGACATCTACATTCCTTATAACCTTTACTTCAAAGCGTTTGACATTCTAGTTGGTTTGAACACACCTGAAAGAACATGTATTACTCTAGAAAGGGATGTAAGAGAGAGAAGAAATATTCATTTGAATTGCCAGGGAACATATATGAAATTCATCCCTTGTACTTCTTAGAAATGAAAACTAAATTTTCTTGACTACAGATGCAAAAACACTAGAAAATTGAGTAGTTACTTTTAAGACTGAGAAAGATGTTTAAGCTGGAAATGATGAAAGGCTCTTTAATTAAAGCAGCACGGAAGATGTTTCTGCAATTTACTCTGATTGTTTTCATCATAAACTTCTTCCTAACTTCAGTAAATCCTGGGGAGGTTGTGAAGCCAAGTGCCCCATTCCCTGTGCGGATCTTTGTTGCCAAATGTTTCACATTCATTATAATGCATTGCCTGTAAGAGTCGTCCAATTTCTCTCTGTCCTTTCCACTCTTTGGACTGCAATGACTGTGAATGAGCCTGGATAATGGTGCCTACTCGGCTCCGTCCTCTTCTGTCCTACTTTGAAAGATAACAGTTGTTCGTTACCACCATAAATAGGGATGTGATGCAAACACAAGAAAGCTTATCTATGTGCCATTTATTGCATCCAGAAAGGTAGACAACCCCACACACTCAAATTCAGCAAAGGGCTAGTGGTATTTGATTGATAAGAAACTGCTTTTCAAATCACACAGAATTCAGGTGATGGTTTTCAACATCAAATTGGGTATGATGCTGTTACAGCTATGAAATCCACTTATTTGCACCACATTTTACAGCCTAAGGCAACACTGAGAACCTGGCATCAGAATAGCAAGGAGATGGATGTCTTAGTCACCTTGATCTTGGTAATCATTCTACAGTGTATATATACATCAAATCATCACATTGTACACTTTAAGTGTATTCAATTATATTTATCAGTTATTGCTCAATAAAAGAAAAAAGAGAGCAGGGAAAACTAATGCAGGGATAGGTTTTATTTTTCAAACATCCTTTTGCTATGTACCACATTATATGACTAAAAAATTAGAAAGTAAAAAAGTACTTCCCCAAATAGCCTCTTACTGTCTTGGGTATCTTGTACCAAAATCCTCTTAAAGCATGCATATCCTAGTTTCTGTGTAGTAGCTCATGCTCCCTCTTTTTTTCTTTTTCTTTTGAAAAAATTTTTTTATTGAAGTATAGCTGATTTATTTGTTGTTCAATCACTCAGTCATGTCTGACTCTTTGGGAACTACTCTATAGCAGTTCCCTGTGCTACACAGTAGGACCTTGTTTATCCATTCTGGATATAATTGTTTGCATCGACTAACTCAAACTCCCAATCTATCCTTCCCCCACCTCCCTACTGCCTCTTTCTTATCTTTTATCTCCACAATAATTCTCTCTAAATTTAAATTCTATCCCTTTTTTTTGTTGTTGCTGTTCACTCGCTCAGTTGTCTCTGACTTTTTGTGACCCCACTGACTGTAGCACACCAGGCTTCCCTGACCTTTACCATCTCTTGGAGCTTGTTCAAACTCACATCCATTAAGTTGGTGATGCCATCCAACCATCTCATCCTCTGTCATCCCCTTCTCCTCCTGCCTTCAATCTTTCCCAGCATCAGGTTTTTTCTAATAAGTCAGCTCTTCGGATCAAGCAGCCAAAATACTAGAGCTTCAGATTCAGCATCTGTCCTTCCAATGAATATTTAGGACTGATTTCCTTTAGGATGGACTGGTTGGATCTCCTTGCAGTCCAAGGGACTCTCAAGAGTCTTCTCCAACACCACAGCTCCAAAGTATCAATTCTTTGGCATTCAGCCTTCTTTGTGGTTCACCTCTCACATCCATACATGACTACTGGAAAAACCATAGCCTTGACTAGATGGACCTTTGTTGGCAAAGTAATGTCTCTGCTTTTTAATATGCTGTCTAGGTATTGTCATGGCTTTTCTTCCAAGGAGCAAGTGTCTTTTAATTTTATGGCTACAGTCACCACCTGCAGCAATTTTGGAGTCCAAGAAAATAAAGTCTGTCACTATTTTCATTGTTTCCCCATTTATTTGCCATAAAGTGATGGGACTGGATGCCATGATCTTAGTTTTTTGAATGTTGAGTTTTAAGCTATCTTTTTCACTTTCACTTTCATCAAGAGGCCTCTTTAGTTCTTCTTTACTTTCTACCATAAGGGTGGTATCACCTGCATATCTGATGTTATTGATATTTCTCCTGGCAATCTTCATTCCAGCTTATTGTTCATCCAGCCCAGCATTTCACATGATGTACTCTGCATATAAATTAAATAATCAGGGTGACAATATACAGTCTTGACATACTCCTTTCCCATTTTGGAACCAGTCCATTGTTCCATGACCAGTTCTAACTGTTGCTTTTTGACCTGCATACAGGTTTCTCAGGAGGCAGGTAAGGTGGTCTAGCATTCCCATCTCTTTAAAAACTTTCCATAGTTTGTTGTGATCCACACAGTCAAGGGCTTTAGTGCTGTCAATGAAGTAGATTTTTTTTTTTGAATTCTCTTGCTTTTTCTATGATCCAATGGTTGTAGGATGTAGGATTTTTCTATGATCCAATGGATCCATTCTTTTGGCCCATCCTAAAACCCAATCTCTTCATTCTATTATTTCCCTCTTTCCCAAATCCTAATAGGATTTTTATATAGTACTGCCTAATTTGACATGTGCTCATACTTTAGTTATGTCATTTTATAAAAATTTTGAGTGAGTTATTCTTGTTTCTTAACCACGAACAAAAGCTCTGTTTGAAAGAAACTCTGTTTTCTACTGCTTTTAGTCCCATGGCTTGACTTGCCAAAAGAGATTCACAAATTCTTATTGATATTTTAGTGTATAACTTTAGGAAAAAAACAAAAAACAACTCATAGAATTCTAGCATATTGGAATTAGGAAGCTGAGTGAAATCTCTCAATTAGCATTTTACTACTTCTTTTCATCTCTACAACATCTCTGACAGGTGGCTTTCCAGGTTCTGCTTCAACATTTGCAAAGAAAAAAGTTTATTAGACATCAGAATCATTCAGTTCAGTTTTGGAGAGCCCTAATTGTTATAAAATTCTTCCCAATGATCCTCTAGTAACTTCCATTCATTGGCCAAATTCTACTTTCAGAAACAACATATGTTGAGTTGTCCTGGTTTATAACACTCTCTTACATATTTGAAGGCAAAGAAACATGAATTGTTAGGAGTTTAATCAGAAAGGGACCTACCAGCAAAGGAAGAAGCAATTGTCTTGGAAACCAGGCAACTCCACCCCATCACCTCCATCAAACAGGAAGTTCAGCTTTAACCAGAATTGCTTGCTGAGCAGTGCCTTTTGGCCTAGGTAACTAGGAGCCTGGACACTCACTCAGTTTATAGGCAGATGGAAGCCACATTGTATTGGCGCCTAGAACAAAAATTCACTTCTCATCAAGAATTATGAGCTTTTATAAAACATTTCCAATGTAGTCTTCTCTGCTTGATCTAGAAATCTTCACAGATGCATGAGCAACAACAGCCTTGATTTAACAAGCAGGTTACTATAATGAAGCTGTGGCATTAAATGGTTAAATGGTCCATCTAACCCAGGTGTACTTAAAGTTGATTTGATGTTTTTTGACCCATTGAATCAAAGCTATGCATGAAGACGTAAATATATCAGTGAAAACTGGAAAAATTGTAATACAAATTTTGTTGGACATAAAAACAATTTTCATTGACTTAGGACATAGAGCCCTGGCCCTGACATCTGTGAGATCTGGTCTCTAGGCTTGGTTGTGCTATTAACGCTTTCAAGTTATTGAGTAGGTGGGTCTGAGTTTATTCAGTTATAAATTGAGGAAGCTGGAGTGAGCAACCACCACAGGTACTTGAAACTCTAGCATTTTCTGTCATTAAGCACTCTTTTGAATCCTTCTATAAACTCACTCTGATTTCTTGAAAAAATTCTTCAGCACCTTGTTGAAAAAATAAAGTAAAATATCAGTTGTTCCTTTGACTGATATTGTTAATATGTCCCTGAAAAATTCTATGAAAACCAAATAAAATAGTCTTCTACTGATCAACAATCTTCAATGCTTATTTGTTTTCCCCAAATTCTAAGATTTCCAAATTCTAGTAATTTCCTAAATTACTAGAATTTCCCCCAAATTTGGCCTGGTTCCTGTGTCAGCCTCTATATAGTATAATTCACATATAATTTAAATTCAAAGGGACCTTGAGGCTTTCAGCCCCTTTATCATATACTTCAGGTATACTGAGTTCTATCAGTTAACAATGAGATTTTTACAAAATAGTGCATCTCTTTTTACAATGTTCAAAACCATCTGCTAATTTACTCATTTTATGTACTAGGTAATTCTTATCAGGAAGAACTAACTCCCTATCTCTGAAGCCATGTTTAATCACCATTATAAGCCTTTAAAAATCTTGTTTTTTCTATAGCTGCTTGCTTAATTGAAGGAAAGAAATAATAAAAACCCTCATGGAGGAGTAATCAAAGCTTGAAATATGCATTTAGACTGCTCAGAGTAACTGAATTCACAAGCTAATTACTGGTTCATCATATGTTCAGTGTTGTATGGTTTTGGATTGGAAGGAGCTGCCACAGATGATTGCATCTCTTTAGGCCCAAGTTGGTATGACAGGCAAACGTGTGCCAAAGCCACAAAATTTCCCGTTTTCATAAAGTGGAAGAGGCACAGGCATAAAACGCAGAGTAACACTACTGCCTTCAGGGTTATAATAGTGAAACCTCTTGTCCCCGAAAAACCTGGGATAACTTGCTCATTCTGTCATGAAAAAAAGAAAATAACAGAAATTTCTCAGCCTTATTGCAATTTTATTCCCTGCAATACCCATTTCTCTAAACAAGACTCTGAGGCGCAAGTGCCTGCGAGGTACTTTATAATACACTCACTCTATATCATTTTGCAATGGAATTTCTGTCCAGTTCTGAGATTATGAGAAGTTGTTTTATAATTTCCCTGTGTGCAAAACAAAGCAATGCAGTAAAATTGCAGCATCCTGCATGTATAAACAATAGTAACAGAACTGTCCCAATTGTGGAAATTAAGGGACTCTGGGGATGGTTGGGTGTCTGTGAAAATGGATATTTTGAGGACTAGTGTATATAAATGATAAGATTGAGTGTATGTTTACTGTGGATGTTGAGAATGGGCTTGAAGGAAGCTACTTCCTTTCTAAAACCCATATTTTCTCTTTTCCCATTTCTTTTTCTTGTTTCCAGAAAGATCAGCCCTGGGATTTCTTTGGAAGAAATGATGCTAAAGCTGAAACTCCAGTACTCTGGTCACCTTATGAGAAGAGTTGACTCATTGGAAAAGACTCTGAGGCTGGGAGGGATTGGGGGCAGGAGGAGAAGGGGACGACAGAGGATGAGATGGCTGGATAGCATCACTGACTCAATGGACGTGAGTCTGAGTAAACTCCGGGAGTTTGTGATGGACAGGGAGGCCTGGCGTGCTGCGATTCATGGGGTCGCAAAGAGTCGGACACAACTGAGCGACTGAACTGAACTGAATAGGGACACAAGGGGGAAAAAATGAGTAGAAATCAGGGATGGTTCATCTTACCCAGAAACAGTGATAAGAGTGAACACTTTCTATAAATCAAAAACTTTAGTATTTGCATATCTGAGACTCAGACATTCCACTTCAAGGTGCTGGCGCTAGTAAATTATTTGGCACATGTGAAAAAATGTTTATAGAAGGATCTTAACCACAAAGATATTGTTCAATTCAGTTGAACAAATATGTTAAAAACCCTCTGTATGTTAGTAACTAAGTATTTTTTAATTTTTTTTTTAAGTAAGCTAAGTAGACACACAACTTCCCTAGTGGCTCAACAGATAAGAATCCATCTGCCAATACAGGGGATGTGGGTTTGATCCCTGGATTGGGACGATCTCCTGGAGAAGTAAATGGCAACTTACTCCAGTATTCTTCCCTGGAGAAAACCACGGACAGAGGAGCTTGGCAGGCTACAGTTCATAGGGTCACAAAGAGTCAGACACAACTGAAGCGACTGAGTACGCACACATGCACGCACATATAGGACACCTGCTGGTGCTGAACAATTGTTGGTGTGGGCAACTCTCTCCTCAAACAAATATGTTGGAATTTGGTCAAGAACCTTAAGGTTTTTTGAAATTTCCAGATATGTTTGAACTGCTATACCAAGCAGATAAATGCTAATATATTCATATAATGGAATATTATACAACCATGATGCATGTAGCCATTCATTTATTTATTCTCTTAGAACAGTGTTCATAATATGTTGTTAAGTGAAAAAAATCAAGGCAACACAAAGTACCTGCAGTTGGATCCATTTTTAGATAATAGAGAACATATACATGTATAGTTAATATGTATAGAAAAAATTCTTAGATTAACTGTAGTCATCCTTGGTACTTTCTCTCTCTTTGCCTACCTGTATTTAAATATATGCAAATTTAATTTTACTTCTGCAATTAAAAACAAAGAAAAAGGTGCTTATGGAATGAAACCATCAATATGGGAAAACAAGTAGGTCAGATGCTGGAAGGTGAGCAATGTGGTACCTGGCCAACCTCAGCAGTTCTCAGCTGTGGGCAGGAAGCTTCATCAGCTCTCACAACGCAAGCACAAGTCAGTTTCAGATTGGCATCTGAGTATGTTTGACTCTAGAGCTTGAGCTTTACTTGAGTAACTTTTTTTTTTTTTTAAATCATACTACGTGGCTATCCACAGCTACTCTGACTGCTGATGCAGATGAGAATGAAATAGTAAAGAGAATTCAAAACGAGTCCCAACAACAAACAATTTATAAGCTATGAAAACTGCAGGGAATATGCTTGTAAGATGATTCTAAAATGAGTAACTCTATTATGCTGGAAATCATCACCTCATTATAGATGTCTCCATCCTCATCTCCATCCCTTGCTCTCTGTTAATAATTCAAGCATTTAAATTTTTATTGGTTTGCAAATTGGCATACAGGTCAGGAGTCTGACTTCACAACTGTCATACTCAAAATTGGAATGGAATGAATGTCTTTCTGCTTCTAGTCAAGTCATCCATTTGTTCTACCCAAATGTGCCTAATGGGAAGGAGAGATGCATTTGGTGGGAAGAAAAATCTCATAAAGCTAGCATTTGTAGTGCAATCAAATTACGTTTCCTTTGGATTTTAGTTTAAAACGTTGCTTGCCTAGTTGTCACTGATGCATCATCTTGCAAATTTCTGCTAAAATCTAAAGACGAAAATACACAGCATCACCAGAAACTAAAACTTTAAAAACACCTATTGCCAGAATCAGAGAATTTTGATTTAATGTAGGACCAAAGAAGCATAATCCAAAAAAAAAAAAGTATTATTAGTCAAACGATGCTTATGCTTAGAAAATTTAGAAAACCTTTGCCCTTGAAAATAGACAGGAAAATATTTTATTTCTTCCTGCACTCAGTGTGTGAATCAGTGTGTTAGAGTTCATAACAGCCAAAGTACACAATGATCCCCTTTATTGAGTGTGTGTGCTTCTTTTGTGGGAGCTAAAATACTGAATTGAATCCTCTTTGCACCTCTCTCTGTATTCTTTCAGAAATGTTAATTACAGCAAACAAAAGGGCCAGAGACAAGAGAAGTTATGCAACGTTCCTCATTGAGCTTCTGCGGAAGATTTTATTTGAAAAAGTAGTCTTCTCAGTATTTCTGTTGCTGCTGCTGCTGAAAGATCAGGGACCTGGCAAGTGGGGAAGGTGGCAAATCCCATTATGAGCATTAGAGCATCTCAACTGGCTTAGGAAAACAAGATGATGGACAAGTTTGAATAAGATAAACTAGAGTCTTGCCTTTAGGATCAGCCAGAAAATATTTACAACCAGTTCACTGCTGTGACCAGGCTGCTTCTGAAAATGTTCATTTTGGACTTTAAGGATGTGCTTCCTCTGGCACTGATCGTAAGTCCTGGCTCTGAGGCTTTAAGCTCTGTGGCCTCATGGAAGCTGCTTAACTTCTTTGAATCTCAACTTCCTCATCTATAAGATGGAGATTATTACACTCATTTCAATGAGGGTATTATAAGAATTCAATCTGATAATGGGAGAGGGGAATGGCAACCCACTCCAGTATTTTTATCTGGACAATCCCATGGACAGAGGAGCCTGGCAGGGTATAGTCTATGGGGTTGCAAAGTGTCAGCCACGACTGAATGACTAACACTAATGGGTATGTTTGGACACCATAAAGCAGTGGCCCCCAACATTTTTGGCACCAGGGGCCAGTTTCATGGAAGACAATTTTTCGGTGGATCAAGGGTGCAGTGGTTTGGGGATGATTCAACTGGATTGCATTTATTGTGCACTTTATTTCTTATATTATTACATTGTGATATATAATGAAATAATTATACAACTCACCATAACGCAGAATCACTGGGAGCCCTGAGCTTGTTCTCCTTCAACTAGATGGTCCCATCTGGGAGTGATGGGTGACAGTGACACCTAAAGTGTGTTGTGAGCAATGGAGAGCGGCTGTAATTACGAATGAAACTTTGCTTTCTCACCTCTTGCTGTGAGGCCTGGTTCCTAATAGGCCATAGGCTGGTACTGGTTTGTGGCCTGGGGATTGGGCACCACTGCTATAATGCAAGGAGAAGGCAATGGCAACCCACTTCAGTACTCTTGCCTGGAAAATCCCATGGACGGAGGAGGCTGGTAGGCTGCAGCTCATGGGATCGCGAAGAGTTGGACACGACTGAAGCGACTTAGCAGCAGCAGCTATAAAGCAAATGTAAAAGTTTTTGATTACTGTGTCATTTCTTCTTGAAGTTTAGCTTATTTTGTAGAACAGCCCTGCTTTGGTGATTGTACCCTCCTCCAAATTACTACTGTATTTAGTGCCTGGGTCACTTAAAAAATGTTATCTAGGAATTATCATGACAGAGGAGCCTGGTAGGCTGCAGTTCATGGGATCGAGAAGAGTCGGACACGACTGAGCGACTTCACTTTCACTTTTCACTTTCATGCATTGGAGAAGGAAATGGCAAGCCACTCCAGTGTTCTTGCCTGGAGAATCCCAGGGACAGGGGAGCCTGGTGGGCTGCCATCTATGGGGTCGCACAGAGTCGGACACGACTGAAGCGACTTAGCAGCAGCAGCAGCAGCAGCAGCAGGAATTATCATTATGTGTATGTTTATTTCCTCTCCCTCCTACTAGACTGTGGGTTCACTTAGGGCAGAGTCCAGTTTTTATACTTGTTTTTATCCCCATCTGTGGTCCACTGCCCTGTACTTTCTGAGTGCTTGAGAAATGCAAGTTGATATTGATGGTAATCAACTTCAGTTCTGTAGTCATTTAGGTATTCTGCTGCTGACAAGGGCATATTTTTCTTCTTCAGGTTGTGAATCACTAACTTTAATAGCACTCTACATGTTTAAGTATGAATATTTGCCATGATGTGTAATGTCTTTGAGGTCAGGACTTCCTTAAAAATATCTTATTTATTTAATTCTGTGCATTGTGCAGAGCCAACTGTAGATATGGGCTTAATAAATAAATCTGATAAAATTTTCTCCAGTGATGAAGGTGCAGTCTTTAGCCAGAAGGTACCATAAAAGTCTCAAGCCTATATTTGGTTTTGATATGTGATAGGTAAAAAATAAAATGCAGGGATTCTATAACAAAGTATTTACTATTCTAATGCAAAGTGCAAACCATTATAACAATTTATTATAAAACATTTCACATTGCTATATATTTTGCCAAGGTGACCAAACCACCACCACTACACTGTGCTTGTTATTCTTTTTATTACTTCTTATTAGGTTTCTATGAATGCTGTTGTCCATTTGAAAGGTACTTCACTGTATAAACTGAGAAGTCGCTTATCTTCTGAAGAACCTGTGGAAGTGGGAGGGAAGTTCAAGCTTAAGTTTCAGCCACCTCACCTTTCTCTTTATGTGTCCTTCAAGAAGACAGAACACTTTCTATTGGCATCTGACAATTTAGCATTCAACTGCCTCATAGATTTTACTATAACCAACACCACATAATATATCCGTTTATTCCTGGAAAAATAACTGTTTTGTCATTTTTTGGTCTTTAGCCTTCGAACCTCCTTATGATCTAAAGTGGTCTTAATTGACAGGCTTGAACCTGAAATGGAGTCCCCCTGTTTCCTCTCTGCCCCTCCCTTTTCCCTCTCTTTCTTGTCATATTTTTTCACTAGTTTGATTTCCCTTTCCTTCTTCAGAATCTTTTATTTTGTTCTTTCCTTTCTTTTCAGAAAACTTTTTTTTTTCTTCTCTTATTAGCCACAGAAAACAAAGAAGTGATGCCTGATCTTTCTGGTTTTTCTCAGTGGCAGAAGCTTGGTTATGTTATATCCATGGTATGCAGTTACCTCAAGCATGGAGAGGGCATGGACACACTCCCTGCAGACCATTGAAAGGGGCTTTATTGTTTGTAATTCCTGGAGGACAAGGTTAAATGCATATGTGTAGATTTCTCTAATATTATTTGGGAAGATTCCCATCAATTGATGACATTTTCCTGGGCTTTGACCCCAGGGAGTAGAAATCACACTTTAGAGGGACCTCTTGGCTCGCATCAGGTGGGATGCAGTGCTATTTTGTCCACGTGTGGGCACTCAATAGGTCTCCCTCACTTCCTTCTGTCTGGCAACAAATACCATCAATCCAGAAATCAAAAGGCCATCTGATGCAGTGGTTCTCACTCCTCCTACCACTGCCTAGATCCCACTCTCACAGAACCTGATGTTGCCTGAACGTGGGCCAAGCGCCAGTGGTTTTATAAGCCTTCCACATGACTCAAAGGGTTGAGAAAATGTGGTTTAGAATTTTTAGAAACCATCAACTCTTTCTGCTTTCCTTCCTCCCTTTTTCTCTCTTATAGACCTACGTGGCAGGTTACACCAGGGATTAAATACAGTGTCCAACCTGCTAGTGCCTTAGCAACAGAATCACCTAGAAGAGCAGGGTGGAGGGACAGACTCCTAGGTCTCATCTCAGAGAGGATCAGAATAAAGGGCATAGGGTAACTGGTTGTCCCAGTTTGCATAGGACTGAGGGGCAATTATTTTAGGAATTTCAGTGTTAAGATAAGGAAGTGTGAAGTGAATGTTGCTCAGTTGTGTCTGACCCTTTGTGACCCCATGGACTGTAGTCTGCCAGGCTCCTCTATCCAAGGAATTCTCCAGATAAGAATGCTGGAGTGGGTAGCCAGTCCCTTATCTAGGGGATCTTCACGACCCAGGGATTGAACCTGAGTCTCCTGCATTGCAGGCAGATTCTTTACCTTCTGAGCCACCAGGGAAGTTCAAAAGTCTTAGGCAAACAAGCATGTTTGGTATTCTAGAACTTTTTAAGTTTTCTTTTTTTAAAGATTATAATTTTTTTTCTGCTATGTTTTATAAAAATTTTAATTTGAATTTTATATTAGAGTAGAATTGATTTACAATGTTGAGTTGTTTTCAGGTGTCCAGCTGATTGTTATACATATATTTATATCCATTCTTTTTCAGATTCTGTTTTTATATAGGTTATTACAGAACATTCAGTAGAGTTTCTTGTGCTAGACAGTAGGTCATTGTTGATGAGCTATTTTATATATAGCAGCATGTGTTTGTTAATCCCAAACTCCTAATTTATGGCCCATAACATTTCCTCTTCTGTAATCATTTGTTTTCAAAGCCTGTGTCTGTTTCTATTGCATAAATCAATTCATTTGTATAACTTCTTTAGAATCCACATATAATTGATATCATATGTTACTTGTCTTTGTCTGACTTATGTCACTTAGTATGGTATTCTCTGGGTTTTCCCTGGTGGCTCAGATGGTAAAGAATCTGCTTGCAATGTGGGAGACCTGGGTTCGATCCCTGGGTTGGGAAGATCCCCTGGAGAAGGGCATGGAAACCCACTCCAGTATTCTTGCCTGGAGAATCCCTGTGGACACAGGAGCCTGGCAGGTAACAGTCTGTGGTGTCACAAAGAGTCAGACATGACTGATCGACTAAGCAAAGTACAGTATGGTAATCTCTGAGGGAAGATCCTGGTATCATGTGATTATTATGCAGTGTGGTTGAAATCTACTGCCCTAATTGTTTTAGAGCAGCTTATTTTCCCAGGTGCAGAAATGAGTCTTCAATGGGACCTCTGAGGAAGAGTTCTCCTATCTGCCTGGGAAACAGCTGGCCCTATCCTTGGCTCCAAGTGTTGTGAGCACTAGTCTCTGGTCACATGGTCCTGTCTCCTGTCTCCAACTCTGACTTGCCTTATGTTAGTACCACAGGGTGGGCTTTTCCCCTCTTTCTGCTGCTGCTGATGGGCTGCTGCCTCCTCACGCCCTCCCACTCCAGCTTTGTCCCTGTGGTGCATTTGCCTGTTCATTGCCATCTGTTTCTCACTTTTTTCTGCCTGGAGAAGTTCCATGATGTATGGCTGCCGAGAGAAATGCTCCTTTCATCACATCTTTCATTCCAGAACCACCACTTCAACCCTCCACAGGCCTCTCGGCAGCATCATCTGAAGCCCGTTCCAACCCTTCCTCTCCAGCCCAGGCCCTCAGTGGGAGTGTGGCTCGGCAGAGTGGAAGGAAGCTTCTCTGAGTGGTGAAAGCAGGGCACAGAAAAGCTGACCAGCCCTGAGCATGACCTGGGTTTGGCTGAACCCTGGTCCATTCACTGTGGCATTGGGAGCCAGGGATCTGAGGCAGTCAAGGAAGTGTGTATGCATTCAGAGGGGAGAAGAAGCTGTGATGGCAGCCTTCCCTCCAGTCTCTCAAAAGGGCAGAGGGAACAGGTGAGGGTTAGCATCTGGACTCTAACTTGTGTGCATGTGTGCTCAGTTGTGTCCAGTGGTATCTTTGCGACACCATGGAAAGTAGCCCCCCAGGCTCCTCTGTCCATGTGACTCTTCAGGCAAGAATACTGGAGTGGGTTGCCATTGCCTCTTCCAGGAGTTCTTCCTGACCCAGGGATTGAACCTGCCTCTCTTGCATCTGCATTTGCAGGCAGATTCTCTACCACTGGTATCACCTAGTAAGCCAGACTCTCTAACTTACAGAAATATAAAACCATTGTTCTACTTCTGAAGGTTCTGAGAGAAAACTTGCCGAGTTTTCAGAAAAGGGGCTATAACCTACAGGTGCAAGGCATTGGAAAACCCTGAAATTATGTACAGTCTCCAGTTGATTTTGTGCATATATGTATTTATGAATTATATTCTCAGAAGGTTTTATGACAAAAAAAGAAAAAAAATGTGGTTAAGAACATTGCTTTAGAAAAGAATACAGAGAGTTCTGGAGTTCTGAATGTAGAGTTGAATTCATATTATTTTCATTTCCTTTTCTCCTTGGTCTCACAAGTCCTAGTACAGAGCTTGGGGCATAGAAAATAACTCACAGAGCACTTGTCAAACTTTTTTCTCTTGCTGTTATCCAGACTCCAAAGACAGAAAATGCAAAAGAACAATATGTAGAGATTCCCTCAGGAGTTTTAGCTGGGAATTCAAAGGATTTAGGATCTGGTCCTCATTCTACTGTTCATTTCCTCTTGATGTGGGGCAAGAAATTGCATTTCTCTGGGATTCAGAGTCCTCAAGTTTGGATTATATAATCTCTTAACTGATATTCAATTCTGAAAGTCAAGTGGTCTATCCTTACACAGAGCAGAGTTAGAATTATTCTACAATTTTAGCAAACAATACTGGAGAGTCTAATTCTTTTTCTGTACAAAATTTAGACTTTCACTGGGATGTGAGAAAGAGTGTAAAATATCTTTGAATTCTTTAATACTGAAGTCAAAATCCTGTTATCTAGTATACGTACTAAAGGTACTGGACCGATTATATGGTCACCAAGTTTAGAATCTCCTCTGTGTCCAGAATTGGGCTAAGCAGTAGTGAAATATCTGTACTTTTTTTTTCTCATGTGACTTGCGACCTTGTAGATAAGATTCAGATACATTAAACAGGGAGAAGGCAGGGGCTTTCCTCATGGTTCAGTGGTAAAAATCTACCTGCCAATGCAGGAGACATGGGTTCAGTCTCTGATCCGGGAAGATCCCCCATGCCCTGGATCAATGAAGCCCATGTGTCACAACTATTGAGCCTGTGCTCTAGAGCCCAGGAGCCTCAACTACTGAAACCTGCACACCCTAGAGCCTGTGCTCTGCAACAAGAGAAGCCACTGCAACAAGAAGCCCATGTCCCCCAGCAAGAGAGTAGCCCATGCTCACTGCAACTGGATAAAAGCACACACAGCAGTGAAGACCCAGCACAGTCAGAAATAAAGAATAAAATAAAATAAAATTATATTTAAAAATAAAGATCGTGAATAGAAATAAAAAAATAAATAGGGAGAGGGCAATTGATTGCTAAACTGCAAGGTAGTGATCAGAATTGTATCTTGTACAGACTGTGCATAATACAATTCTAGTAACTTTGAAGATTGGAGTGAGCCCTGAGGTTTCATGGGGGCTTGGGGGTGGTAATTAAACTGTGTTTTGAATTTTGAGGAGAAGGCAATGGGAACACACTCCAGTACTCTTGTCTGGAAAATCCCATGGATGGAGGAGCCTGGTAGGCTGCAGTCCATGGGGTTGCTAAGGGTTGGACACAACTGAGCGACTTCACTTTCACTTTTCACTTTCATACATTGGAGAAGGAAATGGCAACCCACTCCAGTGTTCTTGCCTGGAGAATCCCAGGGATGGAGGAGCCTTGTGGGCTGTGGTCTATGGGGTAGCACAAAGTCGGACACAACTGAAGTGACTTAGCAGCAGCAGCAGCTTGAATGTTGAACAGAATTTAAATAAGTGATGAAGGGAAGGCACTCCTGGTGGCAGTGGTTGGAGGCCATTCGGGAAAATGATGGGAGTGGTAAAAAGCAGCATGTCAGGAGAGAAGCAGATTGACCTAGATGACAAAAGCAGAGGTTTTTTTCTGTCTCCAAAGCCCACCTGTCTCTTGTCTAGATTATAGGAACCATCTTCTAAGAGTTACACTGCATCCCTTTGCCTTCTCTGGCAGATTCTCAGTTGAGCAGTTAGGAATGTCAGGCCCAGAACTCTCCTGCCACAGATCTACAGTGGTCTACATAGCCTTGATTCATCTTCCTGCTCCACTAGGTTTCAGATTCATCTCCTACCTCTCTACCCCTTGTTACTTGGCTCCAGTCACACAGGCTTCCCCTGCCAGTCCCTTAAAAATGGGACACATTGTCATCTCAAGACCTTTGCACTTACTACTTCCTCTGCCAGGAACTCTGCCTTTATGTTTGCTTGTTCTTTTCTCTCACTTCCTTTAGGATCTTTTGCTTAAATGTCTCAGTGAGACCTTCCTAGACCAATTTACTTTCCCTTTACTTTGGTGGTGGTTTAGTTGCTAAGTTGTGTTTGACTCTTGCGACCTCATGGACTGTAGCCTGCCAGGCTCCTCTGTCCATGGGATTCTACAGGCAAGAACACTGGAGTGGGTTGTCATTTCCTTCTCCAGGGGATCTTCCTGACTCAGGAATCGAACCTGGGTCTCCTGCATTGCAGGCAGATTCTTTATCAACTGAGCTATGAGGGAAGCCTGTCATCTTACTTTAAATTGAACTTTCTGCTTGCCCAGCACAACTCATCCTTCTTCTTAGAACAACTATATCTGACATACTATATATTTGACATAGATATGAAAATGTCTGCTCTTGACTTCCCCTCCCTGATATGGATGTTATGTCAAGGTAAAATATCCTTCTCTGTACCCAGCTTATATTGTGTGCTCCCAATTTGTGTTGAATATTGAATGAATGAATTCTTTACCTTACTTTGACCTCTAATGACTCTCCCATGACACTGGAATCTTATCCCTGTACTCAAGGACAGGTTATTACTTCCAGTTTTCCTTCAGAAACCCTTTACAAATTAGACAAACCAGATTCAGCCAGCCTGTGGCCCAAATGAACAAGATTTATAGACTCTGTTCCTGCTAAGAAACAGTTCTCCATCCTCTCCCGTTTGGCATTCACTGGACTTTTGGCCAAGAAAAGCCCAACAAAAGAGCATAATTAGGAAATGACAACCCACCCAAAACAGGCCACACTCCACAGAGAAAACTAGGTCATTGTTCCTAATATAAAGAGGAAGATGGGAAGATCTCTGTTTCTAGCCAGGCGGTGATCCACTTGTGTGAAAACATCATAATTAATTGAATTAATTTAATTCCAAATACTGTGGGCAGATGTGAGTCTTTCAGAAATCTACCATCCTTTTTTTTTCTCTTTTGCAGATGGCGTGTCTTGTGCCCACTTTGCCTAGCTCCTAAGTAAGCTAAATGCCTGGTGATCTGTTTGAGGAGTCTCCTTACTTAGCCCTCCATGGGATACATACCCATGACTACCTAGCATGGGTAAGCCAAAGCCCTTGCCTTTCCTCAGACTATTAGGCTTCTGCTGAGAGCACAAGACTCTGCATTTTGGTTAAAGCTGAAGAATATCTAATAGAAGCTTCCTTCTCCACCTCATAAGTGTGTGGGTGAATTGAACATTAACCCACACTGGGTAACCTTGGGAAAAACCTTTAAATGTACAGTAATCATAATCCATCATACTTGCTAGTGACCCTGGACAAATCAAGTTGTGAATTACAGTGGCCGTCACTGAAACATGTCAAAGGCCCAGGAAACATTACATTTCCTGGGCATTCTTGGTAGAGGACAGAGGGGACAAGGTGAAGCACAGCTGAGGCTAAAAGAACTACAGAGGAGCCATTTTATTTTCTTTCTTATCTCCAATTGCAAAAATAACTGAACTTGCATTCTTGTTTTCTGCATTCTCATTTGCAGGTTGAAAATATTTATTTTATGCATACCAAGGAAAGTTGCAATGTAAATCTAGCACAAGATTCAACAAGTCAAGATGATTTTGAAGAGAAAGGCTAAAATCATGGTACCGATGAACCTATTTATAGGGCAGGAATAGAGATTCAGACACAGAGAATGGATTGGTGGACAAAGTGGGGGAAGGAGAGGGTAGGACAAATTGAGAGAGTGGCATTGACATATATACATTACCATGTACAAAATAGATAGCTAGTGCAAAGCTTCTGTATGACACAGGGAGCTCAAATCAATGCTCTCTAATGACCTAGAGGGGAGGGATGGGTAACAGGGTGGGAGGGAGGTGAACGAGGGAGGGGATACATGTATGCTGCTGTTGTTCAGTTGCTAAGTTATGTCTGATTCTTTGCAACCTCATGGACTATAGCACGCCAAGCTCCTCTGTCCTCTACTATCTCCCAGAGTTTGCTCAAATACATGTCCACTGAGTAAACTATCAAGCCATCTCATCCTCTGTCATCCCCTTCTCCTCCAGCCTTCAATCTTCCCATCAGCTCAGTTCAGGCACTCAGTCGTGTCTGACTCTTTGCGACCCCATGAACTGCAGCATGCCAGGCCTCCCTGTCCGTCACCAACTCCCAGAGTCCACCCAAACCCATGTCCATTGAGTCGACGATGCCATCCAAACATCTCATCCTCTGTCGTCCCCTTCTCCTCCTGACCTCAATCTTTCCCAGCATCAGGGTCTTTTCCAATGAGTTAATTCTTTGCATCAGGTGGCCAAAGTATTGGGAGTTTCAGCTTTAACATCAGTCCTTCCAATGAACACCCAAGACTGATCTTTAGGATGGATTGGTTGGATCTCCTTGCAGTCCAAAGGACTCTCAAGAGTCTTCTCCAACACCACAGTTCAAAAGCATCAATTCTTCGGCACTCAGCTTTCTTTATAGTCTAACTCCTACATCCATACATGACCACTGGAAAAACCATAGCCTTGACTAGACAGACCTTTGTTGGCAAAGTAATGTCTCTGCTTTTGAAAATGCTGTCTAGGTTGGTCATAACTTTCCTTCCAAGGAGTAAGCGTCTTTTAATTTCATGGCAGCAATCACCATCCATAGTGATTTTGGAGCCCACTTTCATCAAGAGGCTCTTTAGTTCTTCTTCACTTTCTGCCATAAGGGTGGTGTCATCTGCATATCTGAGGTTATTGATATTTCTCCTGGCAATCTTGATTCCAGCTTGTGCTTCTTCCAGCCCAGCATTTCTCATGATGTACTCTGCATAGAGGTTAAATAAGCAGGGTGACAATATACAGCCTTGAGGTACTCCTTTTCCTATTTGGAACCAGTCTGTTGTTGCATGTCCAGTTCTAACTGTTGCTTCCTGACCTGAAGACAGGTTTCTCAAGAGGCAGGTCGGCTCTTCACATCAAATGGCCAAAGTATTGGAGTTTTAGCTTCAACATCAGTCCTTCCAATGAATATTCAGGGTTGATTTCTTTTAGGATTGACTGGTTTGATCTTGCAGTCCAAGGGACTTTCAAGGGTCTTCTCTAGCACTGCAATTCCAAAACATCAATTCTTCAGCGCTGAGCCTTTTTTTATGGTCCATCTCTTACATCCATACATGACTACTGGAAAAACCATAGCTTTGATTATATGGATCTTTGTCGGCAAGGTGATGTCCCTGCTTCTTAATACACTTTCTAGGTTTGTCATAACATTCCTTCCAAGGAGCAAATCTTTTAATTTCATGGCTGCAGACATCATTTGCATTGATTTTGGAGCTCAAGAAATAAAATCTGTCACTGCTTCCACTTTTTCCCCTTCTATTTGCCATGAAGTTATGGGACCAGATGTCATGATCTTAGTGTTTTCAATGTTGTTTCAGTTCAGTACAGTTCAGTTGCTCAGTTGTGTCCAACTCTTTGTGAACCCATGGACTGCAGCACTCCAGGCTTCCCTGTCCATCACCAGCTTTTTCACTTTGCTCTTTCACATTCACCAAGAGGCTCTATTGTTCCTCTTCACTTTCTGCCATTAGAGTGGAGTCATCTGCATATCTGAACTTGTTGATATTTCTCCCTGCAACCTTGATTCCAGCTTGTGGTTCATCTAGGCTGGCATTTCGCATGATGTACTCGGCCTAAAAGCTAAGTAAGCCAGATGACAATATACAGCCTTGTTGCACTCCTTTACCAATTTAGAACCAGTCCATTGTCCCATTTCTGGTTCTAACTGTTGCTTAATCCTCCACGTAGGTTTCTCAGGAGACAGGTAAGGTGATCTAGTACTCCCATCTCTTTAAGAATTTTCCACAGTTTGTTGTGATCCACAAAGTCAAAGGCTTTATTGTAGTTAATGAAGCAGAAATAGATGTTTTTCTGGAACTCCTTTGCTTTCTTCATGATCCAATGAATGTTAACAATTTGATCTCCGGTTTCTCTGCCTCTTCAAAACCCAGCTTGTACATCTGGAAATTCCAAGTTCATGTACTGCTGGAGTCTAGCTTGAAGGATTTTGAGCATAACCTTACTATTAATAGCATGTGAAATGAGTGCATTTGTATGGTAGCTTGAACATTCTTTGGCATTCTTTGGGATTGAATGAAAAAGGACCTTTTCTGGCCCATGTGACTGCTGCTGAGTTTTCCAAATTCACTGACATTTTGAGTGCAGCAGTTTAACAGCACCATCTTTTAGGATTTGAAATAGTTCAGCTCGAATTCCATCACCTCCACTAGCTTTGTTCATGTGATGCTTCCTAAGGTCCACTTGACTTTACATTCCAGGATGTCCAGCTCTAGATGAGTGATCACACCATCATGGTTATCCAGGTCATTAAGACCTTTTTTGTACAGTTATTCTGTGTATTCTTGTCACCTCTCCTTAATTAATATTTTCTACTTCTGTTAGGTCCTTACCATTTCTGTCCTTTATTATGCCCATTCTTGTGTGAAATGTACCAAATGTTGATATTGCCAATTTTCTTGAAGAGACCTCTAGTCTTTCCCATTCTATTTTTTCCCTCTATTTCTTTGCATTGTCCATATAAGAAGATCTTATCTCTCCTTCCTATTCTCTGGAACTCTGCATTCATTTGCATATATCTTTTCATTTCTCCCTTGCTTTTTGCTTTTGTTCTTTCCTCAGCTATTTATAAAATCTCCTCAGACAACCATTTTGTCTTTTTGCATTTCTTTTTCTTGGGCGTGGTTTTAATCACTGCATCTGGTACAATATTATTAACTTGTATCCATAGTTCTTCAGGCACTCTGTCTACCAGAGCTAATCCCTTGAGTCTATCCCTCACCTCCACTGTATGGGAGCTCATGAGCACAGTCATCTCCATGTCTTGTTTTTGCTGACTGTATAGAGCTTATCCATCTTCAGGTGAGAAAAACATAACCAGTCTGATTTCAGTATTGACCATCTGGTGATATCCATATGTAGAGTTATATTTTGTGTTATTGGAAAAGGTTGCTTGCTGTCAGGCAAGAGATCAGTGTGTTCTCTGGACAAAATTCTGTTACTCTTTGCCCTGCTTCATTTTATACTCCAAGGCCAAACTTACCTGTTATTCTGGGTATCTCTTGACTTCTTACTTTTGCTTTCCAATCTCTTATGATGAAAAAGATATCTTTTTTGGTGTTAGTTCTAGAAGGTGTTGTAGGTCTTCATATAACCTGTCAACTTCAGCTTCTTTGGCATTAATGGTTGGGGCATAGCGATGGATTACTCTGATGTTGAATGGTTTGTCTTGGAAACACTCTGAGATCATTTCATTTTTGAGGTTTAACCCAATGGCTTGCCATTTCCTTATCCAGTGGACCATGTCTTATCAAAACTCTTCACTATGATCTGTCCATCTTGGGTGGCCCTGGATGGCATGGTTCATAGTTTCATTGAATTACACATGCCCCTTCACCAAGACAAGGTTATTATCCACTAAGTGGGATATGTGTTCACTTATGGCTGATTCACATTGTTGTACGACTGAAATAAACACTACATTGAAAACAATTATCCTCTGATTAAAAATACATTTTTAAAGATCATGTATTATACTTTGAAAGCAAAGAAACAAAACAAAAGCAAAATTTAAACAAAAGAAATACCTTCTATTCCTCTTCTACCTAAACTATTGCCCTAAACTATGAACCCTCCTCTGTTCATAAAGTTCACTTATTAGTTTACATGTGAAATCTACTTTTGACACAATGAGGTTGATGTAGAATGAGGTTACATAGCCTCAGAGTCTTAGAGAGGCACCAGTAAAATGAAATATCTTTGAAAATTTTCCATCTAGATTTTGTTCAACCTAAAGCAGCTGAGGATTTTGCAACTTCTTTCCAAAAGTCAGCTAAATTCCCACCAACTTGCTTACTTGATTTAATGTATCAGTCCTTTGCAAGTTGAAAAGAATATTATTTCACCTAAAGAATTTTGAAAACTAACACAGGCTAATTAACAAAAGAAAAAAATATATTTTAAACTAGTACATTTTCCTACAGATAACAATATGTCTGTAGATCTCCTATGTACAAGACTAGCTCTGACTCTAGTGACAATAGACTTGTAGGAATTTAAAGCAAAAATATTACAAGTCACTGCCCATTA
The DNA here is from genome assembly GCF_032452875.1 of Bos javanicus. NCBI lineage: Eukaryota > Metazoa > Chordata > Mammalia > Artiodactyla > Bovidae > Bos > Bos javanicus. The sequence continues at coordinate 56,276,441 of NC_083878.1, forward strand.
AATATATGTTAGGGAATTTAAAAAGAACCATATCATAAGTCACTCTAAAAAACCTAAAGGGACATACAGTTATGAACCTTCAAAAATGCTTGTCTTGGTGGTGGTCCAATTGTCTTGCTGGGGAATAGTTGGGGCATTTTTTATTTACTCTTCTTGTTTACCAACCAACTTAGCTCATCTGCCTACCTTAAAATCTGCTCCCTGGTAGTTTGTTTTTTTTCCCCTCCAGGATCTTGCACTGTGAAAGACTTTAATAACCAAACTTGCTGTGGTGTGTGGTGCCCATGCATTCTCAAGGCATCTTCAGACTTAATGCTTCCTCTCTGGTTCAAAATCACATGAGGCATTGAAACTCTGATTGAGTAAGAAGTCAGCTATTTTCAATGACTTTCTCAGCGACATTCAATCCTTTTTGACCTGCCTTTCTGCCTTTCATTTGCATTCTAGCTTGGCCCAAGGAGAATGATTGCCTGTCCTGGATCACTTCTTGCACAGTGTTGATTTAGTGGTTACAGTGTACTGTATAATTCATCTGCTCCTTGGGCCCATAATCACCTGGCTTATATAGTGTACACAACTGAATATCTATCTATCTTTAGACTTTGGCCCTAAAGCATTAAGAACAGCAAAGGAGAATCGTTTTTGCCAGAGATGGTCCCTAACCTACAGTCAGAAGGGAATTTTCAACTACTGCTGGTGATCAACAATATAAGAGGGTTCCATTTTGTTGTGGTGTCCTCTAGGGGTTGTGTGCATGGGTTGGTGGGAGGGAGGACAGAAGATTAAATGAAATGTAATGAATAACTGGGCCTCTCTGGTGGCTCAGTGGTAAAGAATCTGCCTGCCAATGCAGGAGCTGCAGCAGACACGGGTTTGATCCCTGGGTTGGGATGATCTCCTGGAGGAGGAAATGGCAATCCTCTCTAGTGTTCTTGCTTGAACAGGGGAGCCTAGAAGGCTACCATCCATGGGGTTGCAAACAGTTAGTTGTGATTGAGCATGCAAGCACACCTCCAGTGAATGCTTACAGTGTGATAGGTACTGGGACAAAAATTTTACATTTGTTAGTTCATTTCTCAAAACAACTGATGAAGAAACAGGCTCAGAGGGGTTAACTAACATGCCTGAGATTACACAGCTAAGAAGCATAGCAAGATTAAAAACCTGGGCTTCCCTGGTGACTCGATGGTAAAGAATCTGTCTGCCAATACAAGAGACCCGGGTTCAATCCCTGGGTGGGGAAGATCCCCTGGAAAAGGGAATGGCTACCCATTCCAGTATTCTTGCCTGGAGAATTCCATGGACAGAGGAGCCTGAAGGGCTACATCCATGAGGTTGCAGAGTCAGATATGACTGAGTGACTAACACAGACAGGTTAAAGCTTAAATATGTCTGATGTCAAATCATGTCTTATTCTCCCACTTGACCTTAAGCAGTATCCCTCGATTTCCCCATGGCATTGCCTTTGTCTCTTGTCTCACCTCTGCCCTGTCAATCTGATAGGCTAGCCTACTTTATTCTGTGGTAACAAATACCCCCTAACTCTCAGTACCCTGAAACAAATAGGTTTATTTTCCCCTAATGTAATACTGCCTTTGAATCAGCTGGAGGTTATGCTCTGTTATCCTTAGTCAAGAATCAAGAATCCAGGCTGGTAGTGCTGCCACTAGATGGAATGTGGCCCTCACAACAGCAGAGGGGAAAATCACACACTTGTGATTATAGCTTTTGCCCAGTACTGATCCATGATTCTCTGACTCACATTTCATGATGACTAAAGACCTGGGGAGTGATTTACCATTATGTGGAAAATGAAATGGGAGTATTTGGTGAATAACACTAGTGATTACTACATCTTTTTGGGGGAATGAAAATCCCACTGAGTTTCTAAGTCTAGAATGTTAAAATTTATTTCATCTGTACTAATCCCTTAGTACATCTGTATTAAGTGTAATAATCCCTTAGTCCACTTTTACTAATACTTGATCATGGAAGATATATCAGAGTAGTTAGATGATACTTGGATGCTCAAAGGCTGTTACTATGATTTGCAATATTTGTGGGAGTGTTTGGGAATAGATATTGGGTGAGTGGAAGTGTCTGCCAAGACTGGGTCATATGTTCTGGCATGGAAAAGAAAGAATGCTGGTCCTGGCTACACCACAGCTGGCCTGCTATAATTGTTGATTAGTTTGAAACAATCAAGCAAGCTCTTAATGGCACATTTTCAGACCACCATGGTGCCATTCTGCAGGCATTTTTTAAAGCTAATGAATACATAAATTGTTTTTATTTTATGCTCAAATTGCTAAATTAATAGACTAAGAAGACTTGCTAGTTAAACTTAAAAGCTGAAAGGAAACCAAGTTTTAAAATTATAACTTATTTTAATCAACTAATATTAGTTTAAAGCCTAGGTTAGTAAAAAAAAGCCAATTTCTTTCTCTTCTCAGAAGTTTCCCTTGTATATTAAATTTTTTACTTTTCCACTATAGTTTTTTTTTTTACAAGATATTGAATACGGCTTCTGGTGCAATGCAGTAGGACCTTGTTATTTACCTATTTCATGTATAGTGCTTTATACCTGCTAATCCCTAACTCTAACTCCTAATTTATCCCTACCCCAGCTTTTCCCCTTTGGTAACCATACATTTGTTTTCTATGCTGATGAGTCCTACAGACAATTTTTGATTCTTTAAGATTCTTTTCTGTAGTCAGGCAAAACCTTGAGTATGACCCGCTAACTTCTTTTCAAATTCTGTGTAATATGACCACCCCCCCCCTAGACAAAGACAGGAAGTAGTCATCCTATGAAGACATCAATGAACCGCAATCTGCTTCCATTTCCATTTCTCTCTGATATAGTCACCTTTTCTTCAGCCCAACAGGAAGCTTTCTTTTGGACTTCATTCTGATAAAGTGTAACTTCTTTATGCAATTTAATTTATTCTTAATTTAATGATACTTGTGGGCTTTCCTAGTGGCTCAGATGGTGAAGAATCTGCCTGCAATGCAGGAGACCCAGTTCATCCCTGGGTCTGGAAGATCCCCCGGAGAAGGTAATGGCTACCCATTCTTATATTCTTGCCTATAGAATCTCATGGACAGAGGAATCTGACTGGCTATATTTCATGGGGTCACAAAGAGTCAGATACAACTGAGCAACTCTCATATTAAAAAAAAAATCATACTTTGAACTACATACTCTTTTTGTTTGCTTGTCTAAATCTTTAACATGTATGTATATCATCTGTTACAAACAACAGATTAAACAAAATAAAATTAGAGGGAATGATTTCTTGAAGGGCCAGGGTACTCATTCTGCTGTAGATCTCAAGAGATATCACAAGAAGTTTTTTATTTTTTTCTTAACTAAGATCTTCCCAAGGAAGACATTATATTCAAAAAGGTTATTCCTTTCCTCTTCCATGAAAAAGCAAAAAGGTCTTGTGGTTTCCTCAGGACTGTGCATGTTTATATCCATTGGCCTCCCATCATCTTGAGCTCCAGCAATGCCTTTCTCTGAGACTGACAACACAATCTGGTAACTAAACATTCTGTCACTTTATATAGGATTTATAAGGGTCAAATTTGACTGCTATTCATTTACCTACCTTATCTTCAAAGCAGTTTTGGGAATTAGGTAAGCATTATGGTCACCTGATAATGGGGGAAATCTATTTGCTTAGAGTCATACAGCTGGTCAGGATCAGAGATGAAGCTTGACTCTTAGTGTCTGGTATATTTATTTACTTCCCTCCTACACATTTCCCTTTGACTTTTTGTATTCCCCCTTTAAAATCTTTACCCTTAATTTCTACCTTAGAGTTTGATGCCCTGTCAGAAATTTCTGATTTGTAATAGTGGGAAGTTTCTATTTTTCTCTCATCTGCACAATGAATTCTCATGATCATTAAAATTAAACTATATTCTTCTGTCTGGCACTCAAATCTCCTCATACTCTCATCTCATCTTACATTCTTGGTTTTCCTATATTACTTCTCTTCACGTACATGAAACAGACTGACTGCTATCTTCAGGGTCCTTGACACTTTTAACAATTATTAGGGAGTTTAAAGAGCTTTTGCTTATGTACATGGTATCTGTTGATACTGAGCATATTAGAGATTAAATGGATATTTTAAAAATCACAAGAATACTCAAGCACATACTCATTACCTATAAGAGTAATAATGAACCACACACCATGGAGCCACTGGAAAAGTACAGAGTGTAAAAGGCAAATAATTCCTTGATATTTTTTGAAATTATTGTGCCTTACAGATGCCTCCAAAGTGTTTAGGAGATCCTTAAGGGTCCCCCTAACACATTTGGGAAACACTAAACTACTACCATAGAAAGGACCCTGGTTTGAGTCAAGAGCTCTGGGTTCAGACCCTCTCTTTGACACAAATGTCCGTTTAACATTTATCTGAGCTTCAGCCTTCTGAAATTGAAGGAATGGGGGCTAAGTGATGGTGCAGCTAACATCTCCTAGGGCTGAGCACCTGCTCCTGATACTGAGAAGATGGATATCATGATGCTCTCTGCTGCTGCTGCTGCTGCTGCTAAGTCACTTCAGTCGTGTCCGACCCTGTGCGACCCCATAGATGGCGGCCCACCAGGCTCCCCCATCCATGGGATTTTCCAGGCAAGAGTACTGGAGTGGGGTGTCATTGCCTTCTCCGACGATGCCCTCTAGTGACTTCCCATATAGGAGAAGCGAATGGTGATCCATTCCAGCATTCTTGCCTGGAGAATTCCATGGACTTCCCATATAAGAATTCTGCTCCCACTTGGTATTCACGTTCTTGATGACCCTTAATCTGTAGGCATGGGTGCTAAGTTGCTTCTGTCATGTCTGACTCTTTGCGACTCTATGGACTGTGACCCACCATGCTCCTCTGTCCTGGTTGGCCCTAAATGTTACAGCTATGCCTAGAAAATTGTGGGCTAAATTTATAAATTTATCCACATGATAATATGCAATGCCAAGAATGCAGGAAGCATAGAGAATCTCAGACATCAATTTGAAATAATGTTTCTCTTACCAAAAGTGCCACAGTAGGGCCCTATAGGGGTATCGAACAGGATTAAGTCATGCAACATATGAAACTATAAGGGGGAGGATTGAAATAAATTTATAAAGTGCATAAAAGTTCTTTAGAATTAAATTCCAGATCTTTTGATTTCCCCATAGATATCATAACACCCCTGTCCCAGTGACTTCATACTTGGCCTTCTTGTGCACATCCTTGCCTCATCCCACACCAGGTTTTCAGTCAGCTTGCTTCATTACACCATTTCTTCTACATCTAAGGTTGTCTGTCTTATATCCTATTTCCTTAGGCCATACTCAAAAGCTTAAAGTTAACTGACTCACAAAAATAAATTATCTGGTGTTACTAAGATTTATAACAGCATATTATATCTCACAGTTATGACTGTGACCTTTAGTAGATACCCTGTAGTTATTTTAAAAATGGGATCACATGAATCTATGTCACAATGCAAGCTCTGTGGGTAAGATGGCTTGGGTCAAGAGTTTTTCAGTAAAACAAGTCACACTACCTAGGAATCTCTGAATAATAAAACAGAAAGTGAATGGAAAAATGTCTATTCAGATGCTCTGCCTAATTTTTAATTGAATTGTTTGTTTTTCTTTGTTGTTGTTAAGTTGTATGAGTTCTTTATATAGTTTGGGTATTAACTCTTTATTGGATACATGATTTGAAAATATCTTCTCTTTGGCAGATTGAGTTTTTACTTTGCTGATGGTTTCCTTTGCTGTGCAGAAGCTTTTTGGTTTGGTGTAGTCCCATTTGGTTTTGCTTTTGTTTCTCTTGCCTGAAGAAATATAACCAGAAAGATATGGCTAAGACCCATGTTAAAGATTGTACTGTCTATGTTTTCTTCCATGAGTTTCATGGCTTTGGATTTTATATTCAAATCTTTAATCCACACTGGGTTGATCTTTGTGTATGGTATCAATTTGTGGTCTAGTTCAATTCTTTTGCATGTGGCTGTCAAGTTTTCCCTACACCTTTTATTGAAGAGACTCTTTTCCACACTGTATGCTCTTTGCTCCTTTGCAGTAAATTAATTGCCCATACATGTGTGGATTTATTTCTGGATTCTCAGTTCTGCCCCATGGATCTGTATGTTTTTAGGTCAATACTAAGCCATTTTGATTTATACAACTTTGTAGTTTAATTTGAAATCAGGAAGTGTGATAGCTCCAGCTTTGTTCTTTTTTCTCAGAATTTCTTTGGTTCTATATAAATTTTAAGATTTTTTTGTTCTATTTCTGTGAAAAACTTTTATGGGGATTGCAGTGAATCCATAGATTGCTTTAAGTAAATTGGATATTTTAACAATGTTAATTATTTCAGTCCATGAGAATAGAATAGCCTTCCATTTCCTTGTGTAATCTTTCATTTCTTTCTTTTTTTTTTCACAATATCTATGGAAAACAGTACAGAGAGTACAAAAAAAATTAACAGAACTACCATATGATCCAGCTATATGACTTCTGAGTATTTATCCAAAGAATGAATTCAAACACTAATTTGAAAGAGAGGCACACACTCAATCTTCACAACCCAGATAATCATGATGGTGTGATCACTCTTAGAGCCAGACAACTGGAATGTAAAGTCAAGTGGGCCTTAGAAAGCATCACTACGAACAAAGCTAGTGGAGTTGATGGAATTCCTGTTGAGCTATTTCAAATCCTGAAAGATGATGCTGTGAAAGTGCTGCACTCAATATGCCAGCAAATTTGGAAAACTCAGCAGTGGCTACAGGACTGGAAAAGGTCAGTTTTCATTCCAGTCCCAAAGAAGGGCAACGCCAAAGGATGCTCAAATTACCGCACAATTGCACTCATCTCACACGCTAATAAATTAATGCTCAAAATTCTCCAAGCCAGGCTTCAGCAATACGTGAACCGTGAACTTCCAGATGTTCAAGCTGGTTTCAGACAGGCAGAGGAACCAGAGATCAAATTGCCAACATCTGCTGGATCATGGAAAAAGCAAGAGAGTTCTCGAAAAACATCTATTTTTGCATTATTGACTATGCCAAACCCTTTGACTGTGTGTATCACAAGAAACTGTGGAAAATTCTGAAAGAGATGGGAATACCAGACCACCTGACTGGCCTCTTGAGAAACCTATATGCAGGTCAGGAAGCAACATGGACAGGGAACAACAGACTGGTTCCAAATAGGAAAAGGAGTATGTCAAGTCTGTATATTGTCACCGTGCTTATTTAACTTCTATGTAGAGTACATCATGAGAAACGCTGGGCTGGAAGAAGCACAAGCTGGAATCAAGATTGCTGGGAGAAATATCAATAACCTCAGATATGCAGTTGACACCACCCTTATGGCAGAAAGTGAAAAGGAACTAAAAAGCCTCTTGATGAAAGTGAAAGAGAAGAGTGGAAAAGTTGGCTTAAAGCTTAATATTCAGAAAACGAAGATCATGGCATCTGGTTCCATCACCTCATGGGAAATAGATGAGGAAACAGTGGAAATGGTGGCAGACTTTATTTTGGGGGGCTCCAAAATCACTGCAGATGGTGATTGCAGTCATGAAATTAAAAGACACTTACTCCTTGGAAGGAAAATTATGACCAACCTAGATAGTATATTAAAAAAGTATATTACTTTGCCAACAATGGTCCATCTAGTCAAGGCTATGGTTTTTCCAGTGGTCATGTATGGATGGGAGAGTTGGACTGTGAAGAAGGCTGAGCGCCAAAGAATTGATGTTTTTGAACTGTGGTATTGGAGAAGACTCTTGAGAGTCCCTTGGACTGCAAGGAGATCCAACCAGTCCATTCTGAAGGAGATCAGCCCTGGGATTTCCTTGGAAGGAATGATGCTAAAGCTGAAACTCCAGTACTTTGGCCACCTCATGCGAAGAGTTGACTCATTGGAAAAGACTCTGATGCTGGAGGGATTGGGGGCAAGAGGAGAAGGGGACGACAGAGGATGAGATGGCTGGATGGCATCACTGACTTGATGGACGTGAGTTTGAGTGAACTCCGGGACTTGGTGATGGACAGAGTGGCCTGGCGTGCTGCAATTCATGGTGTCGCAAAGAGTCAGACACGACTGAGCGACTGAACTGAACTGAACTGATGTTCACTGCAGCATTATTTACAATACCCAAGACATGGAAACAACTTAAGTGCCCATTGCTGGATGAATGGATAAAGAAAATGTGATATATTTATATACAATGAAATACTACCCAGTCATGAAAGGATGAAATCTTAACTTTGCAACAATGTGGTTGGACTCTGAGGGCATTAGAGGAAGTGAAATAAGCCAGATGGAAGAAAACAAATACTATGATTTCACTCATATATGTTATGTAAAACAAAGCAAAATAAATGAACAAAACAAACCACACAAAAAGAATTACATACAGATGAGAACATAATAATGGATTCCAGAGGAGAAGGGAGTTAAGAGAAAGAGAAATGGGTAAAGGGGTTGAACAGTATAGAGACAGATGGAAACTAAACTTTTTATGGTGAGCACACTGTAGTGTATACAGAAATCGAATAAATTAAAAAAAAAAATATATGAAAAACTTGAGTTCAGGTCCTGACTCTGGCACTAAATAGGTGAATGAACTTAAATGCATTGTTTAAATTCTCTGAGCTTCTGTTTCAGTTCAGTTCAGTTCAGTTCAGTCGCTCAGTCGTGTCCGACTCTTTGTGACCCCATGAATCGCAGCACGCCAGGCCTCCCTGTCCATCACCAACTCCCGGAGTTCACTGAGACTCACGTCCATCGAGTCAGTGATGCCATCCAGCCATCTCATCCTCCGTTGTCCCCTTTTCCTCCTGCCCCCAATCCCTCCCAGCATCAGAGTTTTTTCCAATGAGTAAACTCTTCGCATGATGTAGCCAAAGTACTGCAGTTTCAGCTTTAGCATCATTCCTTCCAAAGAAATCCCAGGGCTGATCTCCTTCAGAATGGACTGGTTGGATCTCCTTGCAGTCCAAGGGGCTCTCAAGAGTCTTCTCTAACACCACAGTTCAAAAGCATCAATTCTTCGTTGCTCAGCTTTCTTCACAGTACTCATCTGTAAAAGAAAAATTTGACAGTCATAAATGTAGAATATCTAGACAAATTTGCCACTGCTTCGATTTCATTAAATTAATGCTTTGGTCCTTGGTCTTCAAAGCTTTCTCTTTAGCTGCTCTACCAACATTATGCAGATATCCACTATTACTTTGTAAATTTTATTTTATTATTACTATTTTTTTAATTTAATTTTATTTTTTAACCTTACAATATTGTATTGGTTTTCCATATATCAACATGAATCCGCCACAGGTATACACGTGTTCTCCATCCTGGACCCTCCTCTCTCCTCCCTCCCTGTACCATCTCTCTGGGTCATCCCAGTGCACCAGCCCCAAGCATCCAGTATCGTGCATTGAACCTGGACTGGCGACTCATTTCATATATGATATTATACATGTTTCAGTGCCATTCTCCCAAATCATCCCACCCTCTCCCTCTCCCACAGAGTCCAAAAGACTGTTCTATACATCTGTGTCTCTTTTGCTGTCTCGTATACAGGGTTATTGTTACCATCTTTCTAAATTCCATGTATATGCATTAGTATACTGCACTGGTGTTTTTCTTTCTGGCTTTATTATTTTTTTTTTGTTGAAGGATGATTGCTTTACAGATTTTTGTGGTTTTCTGTCATATATCAACAAGAATCAGCCATAAGTACACCCATATTCTTTTCTTTTTTTTTTTTAAGAGAAAAACTTCAACAAATTTTCCAAACATTTCTAACAGGACAACAGTATACTGACTCTAAGATAATAAGACTCAATGGAAGCATAAATAAAAGAAGGATCTTGACCTAGCATCAAGAAAAGGCCAGAATTTAGAGTTGCAACAAAGGAGAAATCATGTCTAGATAGGCAATTCAAGGAGGTTTCATGTTCTTTCTTCTCTAAGAATTTTTTTTTTTTTCTGAATCATAGAATTTCAATTTTATAATGATATTTCTTATTTCTTTCTGGCTTCCATTATTCAGAAATCAGCTGTCAGTCTTATTCTTAATCATTTGAAGATATTATGTATTTTTCCCTTGCTTTACAGAGGTATATTGACATAATTTTAAGATATTTAAAGTGCATATCATGATAATTTGATTATGTGTAAAATATGAAAGAATTTTTCCCATCTAGTTAATTATTGCATTCTTCACCTCACATATTTACACATTTTTAATAGAAATGTTTCAGATTATCTCTGTCTTTCTCTCTCCCCACATCTTTTTTATCAATTCCTCCATTAATGAAGACACATTGTTTCCACATCTTGCTTATTGTGAATAATTCTGCAGTGAACAAGGGAGTGAAGATATCTCTGATATGTGGATGCTTTTGAGATTTTTTTTTTTGTCTTTGTTTTGCAGCAGTTTTGCTATGATGTACTTAGGTGTGATTTTCTTGATTTTTATCCTGCTTCTGGTTTGTAATGATTTTTCAATCTATAGTTTGATGTTATTCAATTTGGGGGAAATTCTTGGTCATTATCTCCTCAAGCATTCCCTGCCCATTCTTTTTCTTTCTCATATGGTGCTTTAATCAGTTTTGTGTAAGATTGTCTCACATCATTCTAAATGTCTTTTCTGTTCTTTTCTGAATTTTTCATATTTTTCATCTGTGAATTTCCTATTGACCTATCTTGCAGTTCACTAATTGTATTTTCTATTGAGTTCTTAGTTTAATTTATTGTATTCTTCAGTTCTATAATTTCCATTTGATATTTACAAAATGGATTCAAGTTCTCTAGTGAAATTGTCTATCTTTACATCCAATTTCTTGAAAATTTAATCAAAAGTATTTTTCTAGAATGGTGTTGCTGGTTTCGTCACTCAGTCATGTCTGACTTTTGCAGCCCCATGAACTATAACCCACCAGGTTCCTCTGTCCATGGGATTTTCCACACAAGAATACTGGAGTATAGTATGTAGTATGTAGTACGTAGGAAGTGCTCTGAGTAATGCAATCTTTTTATAGGTAGGATTCAAGATTTCCTCTGTCAGGCAGCTGGAGTAGGTGTGTTCACCTTAGTTAATCAGTGACTGAGCTGACTAGAGGCTGGATTGTATTTTTGTCTACCTTCATCTAAGTCCTTATTTTGCCCCCAAATAACAGCCTCCTTCTTGGAAATTCTCCTTCCAATACTTTTCTTTCTAGAGCAACAAGAATACAAAACCCAGCTTCGCTTTTCATCTACTTTTATGTTGCATCCCAGTCACTTGCCCCATGTTAAGAATGAATAAATAGAAAGCATCAAATAGCAATCAATAAAAGAAAAAATCAACACTATGAACATGAAAAATGTTTGTGCATCAAAGGATACCATCAAGAAAGTGAACACACAAATATGGAACAGGGGAAAATATTTGCAATTCATCTGAAAAGGGTTTAGTGTCTAGAATATATGATTATAATTTAGCAAAGAAAAAGATAAACAACCCAGTTAAAAATGGGTAGAGGACTTGAATATCTATTTCTCTGAAGAAGATACCTAGATGAACAATAAGCACATGAAATATGCTCAATATAATTAGGAAAATGCAAACCAAAACCAAACCACAATTATCACATAACATCTACTAAGTTCAGTTCAGTTCAGTCGCTCAGCCATGTCCGCCTCTTTGTAACCCAAGGAACTATAGCACGCCAGGCATCCTGTCCATCACCAACTCCCGGAGTCCACCCAAACCCATGTCCATTGTGTCGGTGATGCCATCCAACCATCTCATCCTCTGTTGTCCCCTTCTCCTCTCGTGCTCAATCTTTCCCAGAATCATGGTCTTTTCAAGTGAGTCAGCTCTCCGTATCAGGTGGCCAAAATATTGGAGTTTCAGCTTCAGCATCAGTCCTTCCATGAATATTCAGGACTGATTTCCTTTAGGATGGACTGGTTGGTCCTTGCAGTCCAAGGGACTCTCAAGAGTCTTCTCCAACACCACAGTTCAAAAGCATCAATTCTTCGGTGCTCAGCCTTCTTCACAGTCCAACTCTCACATCCATACTTGACCACTGGAAAAACCATAGCCTTGACTAGATCGACCTTTGTTGGCAAAGTAATGTCTCTGCTTTTCAATATGCTGTCTAGGTTGGTCATAACTTGCCTTCCAAGGAGCAAGCGTCTTTTAATTTCATGGCTGCAATCACCATCTGCAGTGATTTTGGAGCCCCCAAAAATAAAGTCTGACACTGTTTCCACTGTTTCCCCATCTATTTGCCATGAAGTGATGGGACCAGACGCCATGATCTTCGTTTTCTGAATGTTGAGCTTTAAGCCAACCTTTTCACTCTCCTCTTTCACTTTCATCAAGAGGCTGTTTAGTCCTTCTTCACTTTCTGCCATAAGGGTGGTGTCAACTGCATATCTGAGGTTATTGATATTTCTCCTGGCAATCTTGATTCCAGCTTGTTCTTCTTCCAGCCCAACGTTTCTCATGCTGTACTCTGCATATAAGTTAAATAAGCAGGGTGACAATATACAGACTTGACGTACTCCTTTTCCTATTTGGAACCAGTCTGTTGTTCCCTGTCCAGTTCTAACTGTTGCTTCCTGACCTGTATACAGGTTTCTCAAGAGGCAGGTCAGGTGGTCTGGTATTCCCATCTCTATGGCTATTACTTTAAAACAGGAAATTAACAAGTGTTGGCAGGGACATGGAGACATTGAAACCTTTGGGAATTGTTAGTAGGAATGTAAAGTGGTGTAGCCACTTTGAAAAATAATTTCCTAATTAAATTAGTTATATAAAGTAAAATATACAATTACTGTATGGCCCAGTAATTTCCCTCCTAGGTACATACCTCCCAAACTGAAAAGAGGTATTAAAACAAATACTCATAGCAATACATTGTCAATAGTCAAAGGGTAGAAAGAACCCAAATATCCAATTGGTGAATGAATCAACAAAATATGCTGACATCCATATAATGAAGTGCTATTCGGTTATAGAGATCAGTGGAGAAATAACTCCATAAAGAATGAAGAGACAGAGCCAAGGCAAAAACAACACCCAGTTGTGGGTATGACTGGTTATGAAAGTAAAGACCAGGGCTGTAAAGAGCAATATTCCATGGGAACCTGGAATGTTAGATCCATGAGTCAAGGCAAATTGGAAGTGGTCAAACAGGAGATGGCAAGAGTGAACATTGACATTTTAGGAATCAGTGAACTAAAATGGACTGGAATGGGTGAATTTTACTCAGATGACCATTACATCTACTACTGTGGGCAAGAATCCCTTACAAGATATGGAGTACCCATCATACGCAACAAAAGAGTCCAATAATGCAGTACTTGGATGCAATCTCAAAAACAGCAGAATGGTCTCTGTTTGTTTCCAAGGCACACCATTCAATATCACAGTAACCCAAGTTTTTGCCCTGACCAGTAATGCTGAAGAAGCTGAAGTTGAATGGTTCTATGAATACCTACAAAACCTTCTAGGACTAACACCAAGAAAAGATGTCCTTTTCACTACAGGGGACTGGAATGCAAAAGGAGGAAATCAACAAATACCTGGATTAACAGGCAAATTTGTCTTTGGAGTACAGAATGAAGCAGGGCAAAGGCTAATAGAGTTTTGCCAAGAGAACACACTGGTGATAGCAAACACCCTCTTCCAACAACACAAGAAAAGACTCTACACATGGACATCACCAGATGGTCAATAATGAAATCAGATTGATTATATCCTTTGCAGTCAAAGATGGAGAAGCTCTATACAGTCAGCAAAAACAAGACCAGGAGCTGACTGTGGCTCAGATCATGAACTCCTTATTGCCAAATTCAGACATAAATTAAAGAAAGTAGGGAAAAACCACTAGAGAATTCGAGTATGACCTAAATCAAATTGCTTATGATTATGCACTGTGGCAAATAGATTCAAGGGATTAGATCTGATTGACAGAGTGCCTGAAGACCTATGGACAGAGGTTTGTGACATTGTACAGGAGGCAGGTATCAAGACCATCCCAAGAAAAAGAAATGCAAAAAGGCAAAATAGTTGTCTGAGGAGGACTTACAAAAAGCTATGAAAAGAAGAGAAACAAAAGGCAAAGGAGAAAAGGAAAGATATACACATTTGAATCCAGAATTCCAAAAATAGCAAGAAGAGATGAGAAAGCCTTCTTCCATGATCAATGCAAAGAAATAGAGGAAAACAATAGAATGGGAAAGCCTAGAGATCTTATCAAGAAAATTAGAGATGCCAAGGGAACATTTAATGCAAAGATGGACACAATAAAGGACAGAAATGATACGGACTTAACAGAAGCAGAAGATATTAAGAAAAGGTGGCAAGAATACACAGAAGAACTAGGCAAAAAAGTTCTTCATGACTCAGATAATCACAATGGAATGATCACTCACCTAGAGCCAGATATCTTGGAATGTGAAGTCAAGTGGGCCTTAGGAAGTAATACTATGAACAAAGCTAGTGGAGGTGATGGAATTGCAGTTGAGCTATTTAAAATCTTAAAAGATAACGCTCTGAAAGTGCTGCACTCAATATGCCAGCAAATTTGGAAAACTCAGCAGTGGCCACAGGACTGGAAAAGGTCAGTTTTCATTCCAATCCCAAAGAAAGGCAATATCAAAGAATGCTCAAACTACTGCACAATTGCATTCATCTCACATGCTATCAAAGAAATGCTCAGAATTCTCCAAGCCAGGCTTCGACAGTAGGGGAATGGTGAACTTCCAGATGTTCAAGCTGGATTTAGAAAAGGCAGAGGAACCAGAGATCAAACTGCCAACATCTGTTGGATCATTGAAAAAGCAAGAGAGTTCCAAAAAAATATCTACTTCTGCTTTACTGAAAATGCCAAAGCCTTTGACTGTGTGAATGACAACAAACTGTGGAAAATCCTGAAAGAGATGGGAGTACCAGACCACCTGACCTGCCTCTTGAGAAACCTGTATGCAGGTCAGGAAGCAATAGTTAGAACTGAACATGGAACAACAGACTGGTTCCAAATAGGAAAAGGAGTACGTCAAGGCTGTATATTGTCACTCCACTTATTTAACTTATATGCAGAGTACATCATGAGAAATGCTGGACTGGATGAAGCACAAGCTGGAATCAGGATTGCTGAGAGAAATACCAATAACCTCAGATATGCAGATGACACCACACTTATGGCAGAAAGCAAAGAAGAGCTAAAGAGACTTTTGATGAAAGTGAAAGAGGAGAGTGAAAAAGTTGGCTTAAAACTCAACATTCAGAAAACTAAGATCATGGCATCTGGTCTCATCACTTTCTGGCAAATAAATGGGGAAAAAGTGGCAGACTTTATTTTTTTGGGTTGCAAAATCACTGAGGATGGTGACAGCAGCCATGAAATTAAAAGATACTTGCTCCGTGGAAGAAAAGTTATGACCAACCTAGACAGAATATTACCAAACAGAGACATTGCTTTGCCAACAAAGTTCTGTCTACTCAAAGCTATGTTTTTTCTTCTAGTCATGTATGGATGTGAGAGTTGGACTATAAAGAAAGCTGAGTGCTGAAGAATTAATGATTTTGAACTGCAGTGTTGGAGAAGACTCTTGAGAGTCCCTTGGACAGCAAGAACATCCAACCAGTCCATCCTAAAGGAAATAAGTCCTGAATATTCATTGGAAGGACTGATGCTGAAACTGAAACTCCAATATTTTGGCCACCTGATGTGAAGAACTGACTCATTTAAAAAGACCCTGATGCTGGGTAAGATAAAGGTGGGAGGAGAAGGGGACAACAGAGGATGAGATGGTTGAATGGCATCACTGACTCTATGGACATGAATTTGAGTAAACTCCAGGAGTTGGTGATAGACAGGGAGGCCTGGTGAGTTGCATTTCATGGGGTCATTCGAACACGACTGAGTGACTGAACTGAACTGATTAATTCAGTTATAAAAGAAATGAAGTACTGATATACACTACAACATGAACAACCTTAAAAACATTATGCTAAGTAAAAGAAGCCAGACATGAAAAAGATACACATTGTACGATTCTATTAATTTGAAATATTGGCATTAGGTAATAGGTATATAGACACAAAGTAGATAGATTAGTGGCTGCCAAGAGCCAGGCCTATGGATATGGAGTGACTAGTTTATACGAGATCTGTTTTGCAATGCTGACAACGTTTTGTAATTCAATATAAGTGACAGTCTCATTGCACTGTAAATGTACTAAACTCTACTTAATTGTACACTTTAAAATGGTCGTTTCATGTTATATGGATTTTAACTTAATTTAAGGAAAGATTAAGCAAATATCCTGATGGCAAGGGCAACATGCAAACTGTTGGGCATAACTCAGTGGGCTTCCCTTCTTTCTAAAATCTTGATTCTTCAGTTTTTGGCTCCTTTATCAGAACTCTGATGTCTCGAAACATATGCTCTTAAACATAGGCAGATTTGGTGCCTTCCTGATTTATTCAAACTTGTGATAACCTCTTTCCTCTAAATTCCAAGAGCTATTATTGACTCCTGTACTCAAATCTATACAATTATAGATTATATATGAATATATATATATACTTTGTATATGTGTATATATATATGTATATATACATACTTTGTATATATACATATGTGTGTATATATATACATATATATACATATATACATATGTATATATACATTGAGGACTTCCCTGGTGGCTCAGATGGTAAAACGTCTGCCTACAGTGCAGGAGACCTGGGTTCGATCCCTGGGTCAGGAAGATCCTCTGGAGAAGGAAATGGCAACCCACTCCAGTACTCTTGCCTGGAAAATCCCATGGACAGAGCAGCGTAGTAGGCTACAGTCCATGGGGTCGCAAAGAGTTGGACATGATTGAGTGACTTCACTTCACTTATGAATGTATGTAT
This sequence comes from Bos javanicus, assembly GCF_032452875.1. Taxonomy (NCBI): domain Eukaryota; kingdom Metazoa; phylum Chordata; class Mammalia; order Artiodactyla; family Bovidae; genus Bos; species Bos javanicus. The sequence continues at coordinate 56,293,390 of NC_083878.1, forward strand.
ATACTTACAGATTATATATGACTATATATATAGCTTATTTCTTTAACCAGGTTACATCCTCCTTCACAATCAGAATAGGTTTTTTTCCCTTATCTTCAGCACATAGCACAATAGTTAATAGTGAATCAGAATCACCTGAGACAACTCATTGGTTCTAACCCCAGGTATTTGGAATAAAAATTCTAGGTTAAAACCAAGAAAAGCGCATTTAACAAATACCACAGATGCCTGAAAGCCATGTGCTACAGAACTTCAAGAAACCCTTTGACACATTTCCCAGTCTTGTTCCCCATTGACGATGCAATGCCATATGTGTTACCTACATTTTACCTTTGCTGTCATTCCATCCAGTGTTGAATCGAATATGCAGAGAAGGCTACACCATCAATATGTATGATATGTCAAACTATGGCAAGATGATTCAGTTATTATTGCTAAAAGGAATTTACATTTTATGTATCATAACTTTTAATATTGCATTGATATTCAGTGATAAAGCAATTGGACTCTACCTATTGCAGTTTTTTGTTGGCTTACAAAAATCTAATATGCCATATAGCAATAGAAGTGGCAGAGGGCATGGGCAGAAATTGCTTTGTATTTAACCATGACCAAGGTAAGGAGTGTCTGAAGGGGCAAGAGAAGGAAACATCAAGAAGTGCAGAGATTAAAAAAAAAAAAAAAGACCAAGTAAAGACCCCGGTGTCTGAAGAGAATATATACAAATGGAAATCACTGTCAGAGTAATTCATACTAAAGAATTTTTGCCTAAATTATTTGCCTCCAATATTTAAATGAAAGTATTTTAGGAGCTTCTAAGACCCATTAACTTTATGGCCCAGTTAATGTTGGATGAAACATAACCACTTGGCATGGGCTTCAGCTCACACCATGATATTGGAAATGCAGAGAGATTGCATATCTCAAGGTCCCCTGCACAACTGTTTTCACTCTTAGTGGCCCTGCAGATCTGCCTAGCTCCAGTGGATAACTCCTTCTCTTCTGAAAGTTTAGATTGTAGGGAGCTCTGTGATGGGTTCTATTCTCACAGTTGCTGTCTTGTGTATTTTAGAGCCAAGTGATGAACTATAAAGCCACAGTCATCAAGACAGTATGGTACTGGCACAAAGACAGAAATATAGATCAATGGAACAAAATAGAAAGCCCAGAGATAAATCCAAGCACATATGGACACCTTATCTTTGACAAAGGAGGCAAGAATATACAATGGATTAAAGACAATCTCTTTAACAAGTGGTGCTGGGAAAACTGGTCAACCACTTGTAAAATAATGAAACTAGAGCGCTTTCTAACACCATACACAAAAATAAACTCAAAATGGATTAAAGATCTAAATGTAAGACCAGAAATTATAAAACTCCTAGAGGAGAACATAGGCAAAACACTCTCTGACATACATCACAGCAGAATCCTCTATGACCCACCTCCCAGAATATTGAAAATAAAAGCAAAAATAAACAAATGGGACCTAATTAACCTTAAAAGCTTCTGCACATCAAAGGAAACTATAAGCAAGTTAAAAAGACAGCCTTCAGAATGGGAGAAAATAATAGCAAATGAAGCAACTGACAACTAAACTCAAAAATATACAAGCAACTCCTACAGCTCAATTCCAGAAAAATAAATGACCCAATCAAAAAATGGGACAAAGAACTAAATAGACATATCTCCAAAGAAGACATACAGATGGCTAACAAACACATGAAAAGATGCTCAACATCACTCATTATCAGAGAAATGCAAATCAAAACCACTATGAGGTACCATTTCACACCAGTCAGAATGGCTGCAACCCAAAAGTCTACAAGCAATAAATGCTGGAGAGGGTGTGGAGAAAAGGGAACCCTCTTACACTGTTGGTGGGAATGCAAACTAGTACAGCCACTATGGAGAACAGTGTGGAGATTCCTTAAAAAACTGGAAATAGAACTGCCTTATGATCCAGCAATCCCACTGCTGGGCATACACATTGAGGAAAGCAGAAGGGAAAGAGACACATGTACCCCAATGTTCATCGCAGCACTGTTCGTAATAGCCAGGACATGGAAGTAACCTAGATGCCCATCAGCAGATGAATGGATAAGAAAGCTGTGCTACATATACACAATGGAGTATTACTCAGCCATTAAAAAGAATATATTTGAATCAGTTCTAACGAGGTGGATGAAACTGTATACAGTTTCTATACAGTATACTAACACATATATATGGAATTTAGAAAGATGGTAACAATAACCCTGTATACGAGACAGCAAAAGAGACACTGATGTATAGAACAGTCTTTTGGACTTTGTGGGAGAGGGAGAGGGTGGGATGATTTGGGAGAACGGCATTGAAATATGTATATATCATATATGGAATGAGTCACCAGTCCAGGTTCAATGCACGATATTGGATGCTTGGGGCTGGTGCACTGGGACGACCCAGAGGGATGGTATGGGGAGGGAGGAGGGAGGAGGGTTCAGGATGGGGAACACAGGTATACCTGTGGTGGATTCATTTAGATCTTTGGCAAAACCAATACAATATTGTAAAGTTTAAAAATAAAATAAAATTTAAAAAAAAGAAATATTTTCCCATAACAACTCGAAAGAAAGTGAAAATCGCTCAGTGTGTCCGACTCTTTGGGACCCCTTGGACTGTCCATGGAATTCTCCAGGGCAGAACACTGGAGTGGGTAACCTTTCCCTTCTCCAGGGGATCTCCCCAACCTAGGATCGAACCCAGGCCTCCAGCATTGCTGGCTGTTTCTTTACCAGCTGAGCCACAAGGGAAACCCAAGATCACTGGAGTGGGTAGCCTATCCCTTCTCGGGGGGATCTTCCTGACCCAGGAATTGAACTGGGGTCTCCTGCATTGCAGGCGGATTCTTTACCATCTGAGCTACCAGGGAAGCCCTACTCAGCCACTTTTAAATCCTGAGACTTCAGCCTGATTAGTTAATCATTCTATGCCTTAGTTTCCTCTTATGATAAATAGACCAAAATCTTCTACATAGGATTACCATGAAGAATAAATGAGATAATTAAAGTAAAGCAATAAACGTCATGCCCCCAAAATGCAGTAGTCCTTAATAGAGCACCTATTTTTATAGGAGTTCAAAGTGAGTAGATTTGAATTTTTGTTCTACCAATGGTATTTATTACATGTTGCCCATGACATTTTGTCCCTCTTAAATGAATCTCGGCACTATCCTGAGCCAGCTATGCCTTTCTCTTTGTTCCCCTTGTTCCCCTTCTCTACACCCAGATCTTTCCAGGGACCACTCTTCCTTGTCTGGATGCTGGCTTAGATGGGCTGCGGTAAAAATGGACAGGATATTTGCACACCTTACCATATACCAGATGCTTCACATACATGACTTTATTTAATCCTCACAAAACAATGTTCATAGTTTTTGTGTATATATATACACACATACACACATGTGTATATATATATACACACACGTGTGTGTGTGTGTGTGTGTCTAGCTGTATACAGCTATATCAATATGTAGACAGATATATGGTTGAAAACTGATTCTTAGGTTACACAAATTGTTAAAAATGAGAGATTGAGCAAGTATCTACCATGGTTCAATCTATCAGATACAAAATTGATTTTTTTTACATTATGCCCTGTCAGCTTTAATCTATAAGGGTTGATTTTTGAGCTGAGCTTTAAACTAGGAATGGATGAGAAGACTAAGAGGGTAAGCCTTCCTGGTAGAAGCATTCAGGGAGAATTTAGTTAACTCCTAACAACCTCATTTGGTTGGATCTTATTGTGTTTCATTACTGCTTCAGTATGCTCCTGTATAATTTAAGACCTATTGTGCCAAACTTTTCCAAAGGGGGAAAAATCATAAAAGTCAAGCTGAGACTTTCACAGTTATTTAGAGATTGTGATATCGCTGAATTTAAGCTATGTGAACAGAAAATACCAACCATTGGGGCAATAATTGCCACTAGGAAAAAAAATCCATTTATCTTATATGAGCATCAAATGATTCTTGCATTGAAATAAAAAAAGAAAGAATTCCAGAATCATCCTTCCCTTGCTTTTTGATGACAATGCCACCCACTGCAGGTAATCAGTTCAGGGACATGTGGGAGGCTGCTACACAGGAGCTATGTAGGTTGGGTTTCTTTGGCAGGCAAGAACTGCCCCTCTGGGCAATGTACCCACTAAATAAAAAGTGGAAGGCAGCTAAGTTTTGCAAGCTTCACCCCAGGACTGACACTTGCAGTAAGAAATGGAGATGGGGCTTATAGATCCAGAAGCAAGGGAGGTCACAGGATGCGGAATGCCAAGGAACTTCACTGGTCTTAGATCTAAGATCTTAGCCACATAAATAGCACAAGATTTTTTTTTTTTTTTTGCTGTATTAATTTATGACTTGGTTTATAAGAACTCAATTCCGGTTAACTTTAACAAAAACACAAAGGTTAAATGGCAGATTGAGAATTATAGGAACAGATAAAGAGTACGGTTCAGAAAAGAGAAGACAAAAGAGCAACAGGGATTTTGGTGGCAAAATATAATGGTCTATTGTTTTAGGTCACTATTATAAAGGGTTAGATCAATATTAATACCTTTTATTTTTGTTTCCATAATTCAAATCCCTGAAAGTTTAGTTTGGCCTGCACTGGGTCCTGTGCCTGCCCCCCTGACCAGGAAGAAGATGGTACCTTGATCAATAGCTCCATCAAGATTGCCTATAATGGGGAAGTGGTATCTGGGACAGGGAAATCAATATGCTATTTCTAGAAGCTGTAAGAATGTAGGGCACAAGAAACCATCTGCTTTGGATTGTGCATTTTTACTCCTGAGGGCAGTACTTAGTTCCTCTAGAGCAACGACCAGCCCACAGAGTTTCTCTGTAGATGGGACACTTTTCACAATTGAAGTGAAAAAGAAGTTAACTATCTTTCCTACATACATCATATTTATGAGTATGTTCTATTTTTGTATTTAAAGGTTTATTTCTTTTTAGCAACTATGATTATATACCTATTTTTTCTCCATTACTATTGCATTGGAATAATTTCCTATCATTAAATGTTTTCAAAAATATACTCTTTAATGACTGTTACGTCATTGTGGGTTATCATAATTTATTCTATCTTCATCTGCAGTAAAGTTAAGTTTTTAAGTAAATTTAAACTTACTGTCATGGTTAACCTTGCACATAAATCTATGTACCCATCTGCAATTATTTTCCCAGGATAAATTCCTAGAATTAACAGGTCTAAACAAGTGAATACTGTTAGGATTCAGTTCAGTTCAGTTCAGTCACTCAGTTGTGTCCGACTCTTTGCGACCCCATTGAACTGCAGCACACCAGGCCTCCTGTCCATCACCAACTCCCGGAGTTTACCCAAACTCATGTCCATTGAGTCGGCGATGCCATCCAACCATCTCATCCTCTGAGGTACCCTTCTCCCACTTTCAATCTTTCCCAGAATCAGGCTCTTTTCAAATGAGTCAGTTCTTTGCATCAGTTGGCCAAATTATACATATTGCTAAATTTCCCTCAATAGAAGTATTTACATCCATAGAAGGAAAAGACAGAGTGGGGAAAAGGAAGATATAGGCATAAGACTAGCACCTTTAAGAGTATTTATAGACCACTGTCTGGCTTGGCACAGGGGAGATATTTGGTCTGGTTATATTGTGACCATCCCTGGACACAGGATGAATGCTCAGCTCCCAAGAGGGTATGTAGATTTCCAGGTTAGTTTGTGTCCCAGCCAGTGCTCTGTGACTGGAGATGTATTTGCAATTGTTAGCACCAGAATGACTATAAACCAATCTTAATAAAGTACCCACAGCATGTCTAATTATAAGTACTGCATCATTTTGATAAAATCTTATTTGCAATACCTAATTGCAAATGTACCCCTAGGCAATTAAATGAGGTGACTAAATCATTTTATTTCTTCCTCCAGGATTATTTGCATTCAATGTCTTCCTTCATAGATGAAAAATTGTGGTATATAATCAAATATAGAGGTGGAAGAGACGTAAAATAACATTATGCCAGGAGGCAAATGTGCAGAATGTGTACTAACTCTCTGCTAGTCAAATTCCAGTCTCTAACTAATTATTCAGGTCACACTGCATTTAATTGCTCGCTTATTTTTCTAGTCTTTCTCAAATGTAGGTACTCTAAGGATTGAACCCGTTCAGTGTTATATTTCCACTTGTTTTCTTGGCTGATGATGTAACAGTCTTTGAACTAAAGAATACCTGAGTTTGAATTACGACTCAGCTATTCAGCAGTTGTGTGATGAATATCAGCCTATTTCCTCATTTGTAAAATGGAATTCATAATAGCTATTTTCAAGGGTTGTTATGAAGAATGAATGAGATTACATATATAGTGCTTAACATATTTAGTATATATGGTAGCTACTTTATACTAATGATATATACTTGTTGAATGTTTAAAGAATTGTGTTTTTTACTCTGTAGAATCATTTTGTTTACTGGATGCCTAGGTCCTGTTCTCATGTATTCCTTTTTCCTTTTATCTTACTCTGTTCTCTAGCTACTACTTTCTTTATGTGTGCTCATGGCTTTGTTCATGATTTCATGACTGTCATTGTTTCTTGATAATTCTCTTTCTCCTAATCTTAGTTTACTGCTCTGGTCAACTAAGTTCCTGGGATGAATAGACTCTGTTTTCCCTGATCAGAGTATGTAATAAACATGTGCATTCTGTTCTTCTACTGATGTAGAGTATATGACCTCTAAGTCATCTATCATAGCACTCACGGTTAAAAAGTTTTTTCATCTATCTATCCATTCAACTATCTCCTTGTCAGCATCTACTCATGATAAACAGAGCATCATGTGTTTATTGTATCCCTCAGGTATTTATTTATTTATTTTTTTATGATCTTTTTATTTTTTTTTTTTATTTTATTTTATTTTTAAACTTTACAATATTGTATTAGTTTTGCCAAATATCTAAATGAATCCGCCACAGGTATACCTGTGTTCCCCATCCTGAACCCTCCTCCCTCCTCCCTCCCCATACCCTCCCTCTGGGTTGTCCCAGTGCACCAGCCCCAAGCATCCAGTATTGTGCATCGAACCTGGACTGGTGACTCATTTCACATATGATATTATACATGTTTCAATGCCATTCTCCCAAATATCCCCACCCTCTCCCTCTCCCACAGAGTGCATAAGACTGATCTATACATCAGTGTCTCTTTTGCTGTCTCGTACACAGGGTTATTGTTACCATCTTTCTAAATTCCGTATATATGCGTTAGTATACTGTATTGGTGTTTTTCTTTCTGGCTTACTTCACTCTGTATAATAGGTTCCAGTTTCATCCATCTCATTAGAACTGATTCAAATGTATTCTTTTTAATGGCTGAGTAATACTCCATTGTGTATATGTACCACAGCTTTCTTATCCATTCATCTGCTGATGGGCATCTAGGTTGCTTCCATGTCCTGGCTATTATAAACAGTGCTGCGATGAACATTGGGGTACACATGCCTCTTTCCCTTCTGGTTTCCTCAGTGTGTATGCCCAGCAGTGGGATTGCTGGATCATAAGGCAGTTCTATTTCCAGTTTTTTAAGGAATCTCCACACTGTTCTCCATAGTGGCTGTACTAGTTTGCATTCCCACCAAAAGTGTAAGAGAGTTCCCACAGAGTTCACTGTGGAGAGAACTCTCCAACAGTGTGGAGAGTTCCCCACACCCTCCCCAGCATTTATTGCTTGTAGACTTTTGGGTTGCAGCCATTCTGACTGGTGTGAAATGGTACCTCATAGTGGTTTTGATTTGCATTTATCCATGTACATATGGACACCTTATCTTTGACAAAGGAGGCAAGAATATACAATGGATTAAAGACAATCTCTTTAACAAGTGGTGCTGGGCACACTGGTCAACCACTTGTAAAAGAATGAAACTAGAACACTTTCTAACACCATACACAAAAATAAACTCAAAATGGATTAAAGATCTCAATGTAAGACCAGAAACTATAAAACTCCTAGAGGAGAACATAGGCAAAACACTCTCCGACATATATCACAGCAGGATCCTCTATGACCCACCTCCCAGAATATTGGAAATAAAAGCAAAAATAAACAAATGGGACCTATTTAAATTTAAAAGCTTCTGCACAACAAAGGAAACTATAAGCAAGGTGAAAAGGCAGCCTTCAGAATGGGAGAAAATAATAGCAAATGAAGCAACAGACAAACAACTAATCTCAAAAATATACAAGCAACTCCTACAGCTCAACTCCAGAAAAATAAATGACCCAATCAAAAATTGGGCCAAAGAACTAAATAGACATTTCTCCAAAGAAGACATACAGATGGCTAACAAACACATGAAAAGATGCTCAACATCACTCATTATCAGAGGAATGCAAATCCCTCAGGTATTTAAAATAACCTCCAATACTTCCAGTTTTTTCCTCTTCCTCTATAAATGACATTCTCCCTATCCTTTTCAATATGTCACATGGCCCCTAGAAGGGTCCCAAATAGCCCCTTGGATAAGTTCCATTCCCTCAGCCTCATATGGAGGGCCCTGTCAGTTTATTCCTGTTGCCATTAAACTGTAATATTCAGCATTGAGTACTATTCTTTGGAAGAGATCTGGCTGAGTAAAACAAAGCAAGACTGTCGGCAGACTCAGATGACCTTTGGTAAAGGAATGACAAATGACAATGAGGTAGTAGAGAACATTTTATTTTGAGCAGAAAGCCGGTCTAAAACCCATAAAATCACCTTGTATGGGTTTGGGGACAGTCTTCTAAGCCAGAAAGCTTGAGTGCCATTGTTTTATTTTTCTTTTCAAAGATTTTTCTTCACGCTGCAAATCAGACAACATGGAGCAGCACTCCCTCTTTCCTCCTCAAATTAGAATCATAATGTCAGAATTTAAGCCTCATCTCTGGATCTATGAGCCATATTGTGTGTTTAGTCATTTCAGTCATGTCAGACTCTTCTACTCTATCGACTGTTGCCCATCAGGCTCCTCTGTCCATGGAATTCTCCATGCAAAAATACTAGAGTGGGTTTCCATGCCCTCCTCCAGGGTATCTTTCTGACTTGTGCATTGAACCTGGGTCTCGTGTGTTGCAGGTGGATTCTTTACTGCTGAGCCACCAGGGAAGCCTGTGTATGACAAATAGGCACATCAATTAACATTTCTGGGCCATAGTTTTATCACCTGTAATGAACAAATCATATATGTGGGAATTTTGAAGCTTATTGTACATATCAGTTTTGTGGGACAGCATACATCGTAAAAAGCTTTGAAAACCACAAAGAAGCATAATAATATAAAAAAAATCACCATTTAAAAAATTTCCCTCACTTTGAATTTTGGCTAGATATGCCAAGACATTCCTTTGCCAACAAAGGTTCGTCTAGTCAAGGCTATGGTTTTTCCTGTGGTCATGTATGGATGTGAGAGTTGGACTATGAAGAAGGCTGAGCACCGAAGAATTGATGCTTTTGAACTGTGGTGTTGGAGAAGACTCTTGAGAGTCCCTTGGACTGCAAGGAGATCCAACCAGTCCATTCTGAAGGAGATCAGCCCTGGGATTTCTTTGGAAGGAATGATGCTAAAGCTGAAACTCCGGTACTTTGGCCACCTCATGCGAAGAGTTGACTCATTGGAAAAGACTCTGATTGTGGGAGGGACTGGGGGCAAGAGGAGAAGGGGATGACAGAGGATGAGATGGCTGGATGGCATCACTGACTCGATGGACATGAGTCTGAGTGAACTTTGGGAGTTGGTGATGGACAGGGAGGCCTGGCGTGCTGCGATTCATGGGGTCGCAAAGAGTCGGACATGACTGAGTGACTGATCTGATCTGATATGCCTTTGGTACTATCTCTTTTCTTCACTGAATATGTACACTATGGTAACAATATCCTGTAATTTGATGGTTGCCCTGTGAGGTTGGTTCTTGCTGCGGTATCTTATTCTAATGGGAATTTTTTTAGTTATCATCTCTCCTGACCTCTTGACAACATTCAGCACTCTAATTCACTCCTTTTTGAAGCACTTTTTTCTTGGATTCTGTAATAACATTCTCCTTGGTTTGCTTCTACTTCTCTAGTTAGTCATTCTTAACATTCTTTGCTAAATTTTTCTATCAACTTTTATGTTGTAACATCTCAAAGCTCAGTCCTAGGTTATCTTCTCTTTTTACTTTTTAAAAATTTGATACATTTCAAAATAATTACCAAAATAGAGTTGGTTAATACCTTTACCCCAGTACATAATTACCACTTTAGCTGAAACTCCAATACTTTGACCACCTGATGCAAATAACTGATTCATTTGAAAAGACTCTGATGCTGGAAAAGATTGAAGATGGGAGGAGAAGGGGGCGACAGAGGATGAGATGGTTAGATGGCATTACCAACTCAATGGACATGAGTTTGAGTAAACTCTGGGACTTGGTGATGGACAGGGAGGCCTGGTGTACAGCAGTCCATGGGGTTGAAGAGTCAGACATGACTGAGTGACTGAACTGAACTGAGCAACTTTAAAAAATGTAATATTGTTAACTACAGTAACCACCCTATACATCAGATTCCCAGAGCTTATTCATCTTACAACTGGAAATGTATACCCTTTGACCAATATCTCTCTATTTCCTTTTTCTTCACTTTATTTGTAAACTATAAGTTTTTGCTTTGTGGTTTCCTTAACGTTTACTTAAAACATCTTACCTATAGAATAATCTCTTTTTCTCTGTAATTTAACTTTGATCACATACCAAAATTTTACCTTTTACTCCCATTTTTTATGCCACAATTTCTCTCTTTTTATATTGTGTATTCATCAACAAATATTATTGTTATTACTATATTGAATACTTTGAACCTTTAAACTTTTATACTAGAATTAAATGACTAACACAATACCATATTACAATATTAGAGTATTCTGAACTTGACTATATACTTACCTTTAGCCATATGTTTTATATTTTTATATTTTCAAGTTACTAATTAGCATTCCTTCATTTAAACTTGAAGAGCTCTTTCAGCACTTCTTATAAGGCAAGTCCAGTGGTGAGAAACTCCCTCAACTTTATTGCAAAAGTCTTTAGCTCTCCTTTATTCTTGAGAGACAGATTTGTTGAGCAAAATATGCTTATTTTTTAGTAGGTTTTTCTTTCAGCCTTTTGGGTATATTATTCCTCACATCTGACCTGACACTGATTTTACCAATAAATCCACAGATAACTGCATGTGGATTCTCTTATATTAAAAAAAAAAATCTTGTTTCTTTTGAAATTCTCCTGTTGTCTTTGATTTTAGACAGCTTTATTATAAAGTGTCTTGGACAGGATCATTTTGGATTGAGAATTTGAGATGATCTATTAGCTTCATAAACTCAGATATCCAAATCTTTCTTCAGATTTGGGAAGTTCTCCATTGTTATTTAAATAAATGTTCCTCTCCTTTAAACTTTTCTTCTTGATAATGCATAAGCTGTTTGTTTTAAAGGTATTCCATAGTTCATGTAGATTTTTTGTTTGTTTCTTTAAAAAATATTTTGTTGAATTTATTTATTTTAGTTGAAGGATAATTTCTTTACAATATTGTGATGGTTTTTTTCATACATCAGTATGAATCGGCCACAGGCATGCATTTGTCCCTTCCGTCCTCTGTCGCCCTCCCACCTCCCTTCCTACCCCATTCCTCCAGATTGTCACAGAGCACTGGCTTTGGGTACCCTACGTCATACATCAGATTCCCACTGCTTTTTGTCACTCTTTCATTTTCTCTTTTTGCTTCTATGACTAGATGATTCTAAATGACCTCTATTCTAGTTCACTAATTTTGTATTCTGCTTGAGTTTATTGTTGAAACTCTTTATTCTTCAGTTCAATTATCAAGGTCTTCAACTCTAGATTTCTAATTTTTTAAAAAAGTGGTCTCCATTATTTTGTCAACAGCAACCCACTCTTGCCTGGAGAGTCCCATGGATGGAGGAGCCTGGCGGACTACAGTCCATGGGGTCGCAGAGAACTGGACATGACTGAGCGACTAACACACACATTATTTTCTCAAACTCTTCATTTTGTTTGTACATTGTTTGTTTTCCTGATTTCTTTTTGTTTTCTATACCTGTTCTTTTTTTTTTTTTTTAGTTCTCTAATTGCTTTAAAAGGATTACTCTGAATTCTTTGTCAGGTCATAAATCTCCATTTCCTTAGAGTCAGTCACTGGAGTTTTATTAGTTTCCATTGGGGTTTGATGTTTTCTTGATAATTCATGATCCTTGTGGCCTTGCATTGGTGTGTGTTTGAAGAAGTATGTACCCTTTCCAGGATTTACAAACTGATTTTGGCAACAAAACTCTTCACCAGTCAGCCCACCTAGAGATTCAAGGTGGGCTATCTGGTGGGGAACATGAATGAACTTGCTTCTGGAGTCACTGGGATGGATCTGGGAGTCTCTGGAATGGTGCTAGAGCTTTAGTCTATGGTGCTAAGCCTGGGATCCATTTGTGAGCCTGATTCCTGGGTCCACAGAGACCAATCAGGTACTGAGGTTTTTCCCTGGAATGGTCCTGGCAATCTGGGTACAAGGGAGCTGGTCCTACATTGGAATGGGTCAAAAGCCTGACTTTGTAAAACTTCTAGAGGTTGGGGCTATGGGGACCAGCCTGGTGCTAGGACAATCCTGGATTGAGGGGCTGCAGGAGCCAACCTGTAGCCTGGGGCCTCAGTGAATATCCTGAAGGTTAGGTCTGTCAGGGGCTGATCTGGTGCTGGGAAGGGCTAGGATCCTTGGTATGTGGAAGTCAGCTTCAAGGTAGGGTCCAAGGGATTGCCCTGGTCTGGGGGCAAGGTAGGAGCCTGGGTATATGTGAGCTAGTCTGGAGTCTAAGTCTATAGATCATGGCCTGTTACTTGGGGAGGTTGGGATTTTGGTCAGATGATAATCATTCTGGTGCTAGAGCCTGGGTTCAGAGGTGTCCACCTGAAGCTTGGGTCCATGGGGGATGTTTGGGAGCATGGGACCACAAGAGCTGCCCAGGGTTATGGAAGCTAGTGGTGCTGGGATATTCCAGGAGTCTGGGCTCACAGAAACCCACTCAATTCTTAGTACCATGATAGTCAGCTGACTCCTTTGTGGGTCAGAAACCTAGGTTTGCAGGAGGCTCTTGGGACTGTTGGTGCCACTGAGCACTTATGGGAGTGCACTGGGAGCTTGTTGCCATGAAAGTCAACTGGGGCCACGGGAGTTGCCTTGTACTAAGGTGGACTGGCTCTTGGATCCACACTGAAGTTGAGCATTCCCTTCACTCTCCTTCTCACACGGGGAAGGTATTCTTCTCTACACTGAGTTGCCTGGCTTAGGGGAAGGGTATTCTTACCCTTCATTGTGTCTTTTCTTTTGTGCTTGATCCATGTGGAATGGGCGCTCCACTCTCATTTGTAATCCTAGATGCTTGTGATGGTATTTTCTTACACAGTTTTTCAAATGGTTGTTTCTTGGTGTGGGCATAGAGCCCTTAAAATTCCTATGCCTCATTGTGCTGATGTTATTTCCTATCTTCTTTCATTCCACTATTTATTCTCTGCCATATAATTCACCAATACCTTTGGTTTCAAGTAATTTCTACTTGTGAATGACACCCAGTTATGTCCTATCTATTGCTATTTGAGGTTCATAATTGTATATCTAGGTGTTTCAATATTTACCCTTGGGATCTCATTGTTATCTCAAATTTAACATGTTAACTCATATTCTGCCCCTCAAAGTAGATTCTCTTCCAGGGTCCTTACCTCAGGGAATGTTGGTTCTAGCCAACCATGTTTGCAGACAGAAATTATGAACTCATCTTCAGAAATGCCTCACTATTTTATTTGATTCACCATCAAGTCCTGTTGATTTTATTTCTCTCAAAGATTTTTATCTTTGTGGTCATTACCCTAGGGCAAGGTATGACCATCTCTTGCCTGGTAATTGAAGTGAGTTCCTCTAGCTTTTCCACCATTGCATCTTGCCCTCCCTCCAATTCATGCAAAGAAATCAGGGGAATTTTTAAAAATAAGGATAACAAAGAGAAAGTAGAGAAAAGAAGAGAGAAAATGAATCATTGTATTCGCCACTTAAAACCAGAAGCTGTCTGCTCTCTTCCTGTTCTGACCTCATTTAACCCTCCAGCCCCTTTTCACACTTTTTTTCATTATTTATGCTAGAGGCCCATTGGCTTTTCTCCCATTCCTTGACAGTCCATCACACCACTGGGTACACTTTGCATTTTTTCTCTGCCTCATATTTTCTTTCCCTGCATGTACACACACACACACACACACACACACACGCCCTATTACTGGAGCCTATCTGTGCACAAATATTCCTACTCTGGAAAAACTTCTTCTTACATCCTTGAATAAATGAGAACTTCATGAGGTTTTCTTCCTTCCTTTCTTGTTCTTTCAACATCACTTATCATAATTACTGTTGTTCAGTTGCTAAGTTATGTCTGACTCTTTGTGACCCACAGACTGCAGCATGCCAGGCTTCCCTATCCTTCACAGATAGTGAAGTTTACTCAAATTCATGTCCATTGTGTCGGTGATGCCATCCAACCATCTCATTCTCTGTCGTCCCCTTCTCCTCCTCCCCTCAATCTTTCCCAGCATCAGAATCTTTTCCAGTGAATTGGCTCTTTGCATCAGGTGGCTAAAGTAGTGGAGCTTCAGCTTCAGCACCAGTCCTTCTAATGAATATTCAGGGTTCATTTCCTTTAGGATGAACAGTTTTAAATACTAGATGAAGTGATTGTTTCTCTCCCACCAAAATTATAAGCTGCACAGAGGTAAAGATCCTGTCTCTGTTGATTCATCATTTTATTACAAATGTAGGGCAGGTAATAGGTACTTAATAAATAGCCATTAAGTGAATAAATGAATTAATTCCATTTTAACAATGAAGAAATTTCAATTAAGATATTCCAGGTAACCTCTCTAATGTAACAGAATTTGTCAAATGGTAGATGGAAATTTACCACGGTGCATCCCAGGCAGCAGATCAGGTGCTGAGATACTGGTATACATTCAACTCCCAGTCACAATCCTGCATGTGCCACAGCCGGAACAAGTTATCTCCACATTTTTCCATAGATAAATTTTTTTGGGAGGCAAATTTTAAAGAAGCAATGCTTTGGTTGGAGAAACTTGTGTCACTCTTCAAGCTCTATCTGGGCTTTTGGTATAAATGACTTAAGTGAATTCTGACTGACAAAAACAGAACAGGCAGTTGCCAGATATCAAGAAGATAAGAGAACTAATGAGAAAACTGGGGAAGCAGGCTTCAGTCTGACAGGAGTTGGGAAACAACCTAAGAGCAGTCTGTTCATATCCCAGGAATCCCACTGATTTCCCCACTGCCCACTCCTCTGCTGGACACTGCTATGACTGGACGATATTGCCATGCCACCACATTTCCTTTCTGAAGGATTTCTAAACTGGCCCTTTAGTGTGTCATTTAATCAACCTTTTGCTTCTCTTGTGGTAAAGAATCTTCTTCAGCTGGTAAAGAATCCACCTGCAATGTGGGAGACCTGGGTTCAATCCCTGGGTTGGGAAGATCTCCTGGAGAAGGGAAAGGCTACCCACTCCAGTATTCTGGCCTGGAAAATTCTATGGACTGAATAGTCCAGGGGTCACAAAGAGTCAGACATGACTGAAAGACTTTCACTTCAATTCAATCAACATTTGCAGATTTTGTCAGGGACTTCCAGTTGAATTGGCCAGAGTTGAATGCTGTGACCAAGAAAGTTAAAACTTTTTTCCAGTTTCCACTAAAGATAGGTAGACAATGCCCTCCATTTCCTAATGACAGAGGAAGGCAATGAATAGAGTTAGTCTTTCTCTTCTCTCCTTGCCAGACCAAACTGTCATCATTTTAAAGTATACCAAAAAATTGCCTTCTCATTTAAGTCTAAATTTCTGACCTTCCTTTCTCCCTTTGTTTCCATAATTCCTTCCTTTCTATCTCCCTGCATCCTTCCCCCTGTAATTTTGCATAAACCCCATTTGTCCATATGTGCTCTGCCTTAAGGATACTTTTAATCTAAGTGATGAAAACAAAAGGAGCTGGTCTAGCAGCAGAGTAATCAGCCTGTCTTCCAACTCCAACATAGTTATGATTCTCCTTCCAACATTTTCATTCAGTATCCAATTAACTTGCAGCTTTTTCTACATAGTACAGTGGGAAAACCATGCTGTTTGGAATCCGACTTCTTGGGCTCAAGTTCTGATTCTGCCAACTTAGTTTTATTACTTGAGCAAGTTACTTCATCTCTTTGATCAAATAGTTTTATGGTCAATGTAAAGTCAACTAACTTTATGACCATAAACAAATCACTTCATCTATATTATCTCCTAGACCTTTATCTCCTCAAAAGGTTAAAAGCTCTGGGTCTTCATATACATTTGTGTCCATAATTCATTTTTAGCAATATTTATATTATCATTAGAAGATCATTTTTGTTTTCTTTAGCAGGCATCCATTAAACAATTAGGTGTGTTTTCACCATTCTTAAGATTGGCCAATAGTGCATGTCTGTCCCAAAAGCCTCATTTTTAAATTTTGTACTTATTTTTAGTATTTCAAGTTCATTGTAGAGAAAATACTTAACATGAGATTTACACTCAACACATTTTAAGCATATAATGCATTAGTGTTTGCAATAAGCAGATCTCTAGAACTCAGTCATCAAGCGTAACTGAAACTTTATACATATTGACTAGCAATGCCTCCTTTCTACCTCCCTGCAGCTTCTGGCAACCATCATTCTACTCTCTTCCTTTATGTTTCACTATTTTATATATAGCATATAAGTAGTGGCATATAGTATTTGTCCTTCTGAGGCTGCCTTATTTTATTTCTCAATGTCCTCACGATGTATCTATGTATCTATCCTGTCACATATGGAAGGATTTCTTTCTTCATGTTGAATAATATTCTGTTGTATGTATATAGCATATTTCCTTTGTCCATTCATGCACTGATGGAAATTTAGATTGTTTCCACATACAGGAATTTCAGATATATTACAGGTTTTGTTCTAGACCACCATAAAAAAGTGAACATCACAATAAAGTATGACACATAAAAGTTTCTGGTTTCCCAGTGCATATAAAAGTTATGCTCCACTATACTGTAGTCTACTAAGTATGCAATGGCATTATGTTTAAAAAATGTACATACCTAGTTAAAAATTACTTTATTGCTAAGTCTCAATGAACCTTTGTTGATTTGTAATCTTTTTGCTGGTGAATGATCAGGATGGTGGTTGCTGGAGGTTGGGAAGACTGTGACAGTTTTTATTTTTATTTCTTTCAGATTGGGAAGTGGGAGGGAGGTTCAAAAGATAGGGCATATATGTATGCTGCTGCTGCTGCTAAGTCGCTTCAGTCGTGTCTGACTCTGTGTGACCCCATAGACGGCAGCCTACCAGGGTCCCCTGTCCCTGGGATTCTCCAAGCAAGAACACTGGAGTGGGTTGCCATTGCCTTCTCCAATGCATGAAAGTGAAAAGTGAAAGTGAAGTCGCTCAGTTGTGTCCGACTCTTTGTGACCCCATGGACTGCAGCCTACCAGGCTCCTGTGTCCATGGGATTTTCCAGGTAAGAGTACTGAAGTGGGGTGCCATTGCCTTCTCCCAGGGGATATATGTATACCTTTGGCTAATTCATGTTGATATATGGCAGAAACCAACACAATAATATATAGCAATTATCCTCCAATTAAAAATAAATAAATAAAATCTCAAGAAATTTACCAGAAAATTATGTAAGAGTTCAGTAATATCACAAGATACAAGAACACCCCAAAATCAATCATACTTCTAGATATCACCTCACACCTGTCAGAATGGTCATCATCAGAAAATCTACAAACAATAAATGCTGCAGAGGGTGTGGAGAAAAGGGAATCCTCTTACACTGTTGGTGGGAATGTAAACTGATATAGCCACTGTGTAGAATAGTACGCAGATTCCTTAAAATCTAGTAATAAAGCTGCAATGTGTGCCTGTGTGTTAAGTCACTTCAGTTGTGTCCGACTCCTTACAAACCTACGGACTCTAGCCTGCCAGGCTCCTCTGTATTCTCCCGGCAAGAATACTGGAGTGGGTTGCCATGTCCTCCTCTAGGGGATTTTCCCAATCCAGGGATTGAACCCATGTCTCTTATGTCTCCTGCATTGGCAGACGGGTTCTTTACAGCTAGTGCCACCTGGGAAGCCCCAAAACTACTGTATAGCCCAGCAACCCCACTACTAGGCATATACCCTGAGAAAACCATAATTCAAAAATACACATGTACCCCAGTGTTCATTGCAGCACTATTTATCACTATTCAGTTTGGTGCAAAAGTAACTGTGGTTTTTGCATTGTTGATATTTGCTGTTTGATATTGGAATGCATTCTTAAATAAATGTGGTTATGTTATACATAATTTTAATGTGCATTTCTCCTTTCATGTAAGAAAAATTTTAATTGGAGGATAATAACTTTGCAATGTTTTGTTGGTTTCTGACGTACAACAACATGAATCAGCTTTAGGTATACATACATTCCCTTCCTCTTGAGGCTCGCTCCCACAGATCACTCCATCCTACCCCTCTAGACTGTCACAGAGAACGGGTTGACTCCCTGTGTCATACAGCAAATTCCCACTGGCTATCTGTTTTAATATGGTAATGTATATGTTTCAATGATACTCTGTCAATTTGTCCCACCCTCTCCTTCCTCAGCTATGTCCACAAGTCTTTTCTCCATGTCTGCCTCTCTATTGCTGTCCTTCAAATAGTTACATCAGTACCATTTTTCTAGATTCCATATATATGTGTTAATATATGATGTTTGTCTTTCTCTTTCTTGCTTCACTCTGTATAATAGGCTCTAGGTTCATCTTAGAACTGACTCAAATGTGTTCCTTTTTATGGTTGAGAAATATCCCATTGAATTTATATACTACAACTTTTTTATCCATTCATCTGTCAATGGATATCTAAATCACTTCCATGTCCAAGTTATTGTAAATAGTGCTGCAATGAACACTGGGGTTCATGTGTCTTTTTGAATTACAGTTTTCTTGGGTATATGCCCAGGAGTGGGATTGCTGTGTCATTTGGTAATTATATTCCTAGTTTTTTTTTTTTTTTTTAAGAAATCACCATACTGTTCTCCATAATGGCTGTATCAATTTACATTCCCACCACCAGTGCAAGAGGGTTCCCTTTTCTCCACCACTTCTCCAGTTTTTATTGTTTACAGATTTTTTGATGGTGGGCATTCTGACTGGTGTGAAGTGATACCTCATTGCAGTTTTGATTTGCATTTCTCTAATAATGAGTGCTGTTGAGCACTTTTTCATGTGTTTATTGGCCACCTGAATGTTTTCTTTGGAGAAATGTCCCATTTAAGTCTTCTGCCCATTGTTTGATTGGGTTGTTTGTTTTTCTGATATTGAGCTGGATAAATTGTTTGTGTATTTTGTCAGTTAATCCTTTGTCAGTTGCTTCATTTGAAATTATTTCCCCTTATTCTGAGTGTTGTCTTTTCATGTTTATGGTTTCCTGTGCAAAAGCTTTTAGGCTTAATGAGGCCCCAATTGTTTATTTTGGTTTTTACTTCCATTTCTCTAGGAGATGTATCATAGAGGATCTTGCTGAGATTTATATCAAAGCATGTACTGCCTATGTTTTCCTCCAGGATTTTTATAGTTTCTGGTCTTACTTTAGGTCTTTAATCCATTGTGAGTTTATTTTTTGTATGATGTTAAGAAGTGTTTTAATTTCATTCTTTTACACACAGTGGTCCAGTTTTCCCAAAATTATTTATTGAAGAGACTGTTTTTCCTCCATTGTCCATTCTTGCCTTCTTTGTCAAAGATAAGGTGGCCATAGGTGCATGGGTTTATCTCTGGGTTTTCAGTGTTGTTCCATTAGTCTATATTTCTGTTTCAGAGCCAGTACCATACTGTCTTAAAGATTGTAGATTTGTACTTTTGTCTGAAATCAGGAAGATTGACTCCTCCAGCTCCATTTTTCCTTCTCAAGATTGCTTTGGCAGTTTGGAATACTTTCTGTTTCCACACAAATTGGGGAAATTTTTTGTTCTAGTTCTGTGAAAAAATGCCACGGGTATTTTGATAGTGATTGCATTGAATCTGTAGGTTACTTTGGGTGGTATAATCATTTTCACAATACAATTCTTCCAATCCAAGAACATGTTCTATCTCTCTATCTGTTTATGTGGTCTTTGATTTCTTTTTTTTTTTTTAATCACTGTCTTATAGTTTTATGTATACAGGTCTTCTGTCTCTTTTTGCTGTGCTGTGCTGTTACTTCAGTCACATATAGCTTTGCAACCCTATGGACTGTAGCCCACCAAACTCTTCTGTCTGTGGGATTTTCCAGGCAAGAATATTTGAGTGGGTTGCCATACCTTCCTCTATGTGATTCTCCTTACCCAGAGATCAAACCCGCATCTCTTATGTCTTCTTCATTGGAAGGCAGGTTCCTTGCCACTAGTACCACCTGGGAAGCATTTAGTCTTCTTAGGTAGGTTTATTCCTAGGTATTTTATTCTTTTTTGTTGCAATGGTCAATGGGATCAATTCCTTAATTTATCTTTTTGATTTTTCATTGTTCCTGTATAGGAATGCAAAGGATTTCTGTGTATTAATTTTGTATTGTATTTGTATTTATTGTATCAGTCAATAAATATATTTATTGATTAGTTCTAGTGATTTTCTGGTTGCATCTTCAGGATTTTCTGTGTTGTCTGTTGTGATCTCTCCATTTTCATTTCTAATTTTATTGATTTGATTTTTCTCCCTTTGTTTCTTGATGAGTCTGGCTAATGGTTTGTCAATTTTATTTATCCTTTCATAGAACCAGCTTTTGGCTTTGTTGATTTTTGCTATGGTCTCTTTTGTTTCTTTTGCATTTATTTCTGCCCTAATTTTTAAGATTTCTTTCCTTCTACTAACCCTGGGGTTCTTCATTTCTTCCTTTTCTAGTTGCTTTAGGTGTAGGGTTAGGTTATTTATTTGACCTTTTTCTTGTTTCTTGAGGTGTGCCTGTATTGCTATGAACTTTCCCCTTAGGACTGCTTTTAAAGTGTCCCACAGGTTTTGGGTTGTTGTGTTTTCATTTTCATTAGTTTCTATGCAAATTTTGATTTCTTTTTTGATTTCTTCTGTGATTTGTTGGTTATTCGGCAGCATGTTGTTCAGCCTCCATATGTTGGAATTTTTAATAGTTTTTCTCCTGTAATTGAGATCTAATCTTACTGCATTGTGGTCAGAAAAGATGCTTGGAATGATTTCTATTTTTTTGAATTTACCAAGGCTAGACTTATGGCCCAGGATGTGATCTATCCTGGAGAAGGTTCCATGTGCACTTGAGAAAAAAGTGAAATTCATTGTTTTGGGATGAAATGTCCTATAGATATCAATTAGGTCTAACTGGTCTATTGTATCATTTAAAGTTTGTGTTTCCGTGTTAATTTTCTGTTTAGTTGATCTATCCATAGGTGTGAGTGGGGTATTAAAGTCTCCCACTATTATTGTGTTATTGTTAATTTCTCCTTTCATAACTTGTTAGCATTTGCCTTACATATTGCGGCGCTCCCGTGTTGGGTGCATATATATTTGTAATTGTTATATCTTCTTCTTGGATTGATCCTTTGATCATTATGTATTATCTTCTTTGTCTCTTTTCACAGCCTTTGTTTTAAAGTCTATTTTATCTGATATGAGTATTGCTACTCCTGCTTTCTTTTGGTCCCTATTTGCATGGAAAATCTTTTTCCAGCCCTTCACTTTCAGTCTGTATGTGTCCCCTGTTTTGAGGTGGGTCTCTTGTAGACAACATAGGTAGGGGTCTTGTTTTTGTATCCATTCAGCCAGTCTTTGTCTTTTGGTTGGGGCATTCAACCCATTTACATTTAAGGTAATTACTGATAAGTATGATCCCATTGCCATTTACTTTATTGTTTTGGGTTCGAGTTTATACACCGTTTTTGTGTTTGGTTCCTGATCTTAGAGGAAATGCTTTCAGTTTTTCACTACTGAGAATAATGCTTCCTATGGGTTTGTCATGTATGACTTTTATTATTTTGAGGTAGGTTCCTTCTATGTCCATTTTCTGAAGAGTTTTTATCATAAATGGGTGCTGAATTTTGTCAAAATCTTTTTCTGCATCTATTGAAATTATCCTATGATAATTCTGCACTCAATATGCCAGCAAATTTGGAAAATTCAGCAGTGGCCACAGGACTAGAAAAGGTCAGTTTTCATTCCAATCCCAAAGAAGGGCAAAGCCAAAGAATGTTCAAACTTTGGAATGATTGCACTCATCTCACATGCTAGCAAAGTAATGCTCAAAATTCTCCAAGCTAGGATTCAACAGTACATGAACAGAGAACTTTCAGATGTTCAAGCTGGATTTAGAAAAGACAGAAGAACCAGAGATCAAATTGCCAACATCCCTTAGATCATAGAAAAAGCAATAGAATTAAAAGAAAAAAAACAAAAACATTCTACTTCTGCTTCACTGACTACACTAAAACCTTGTCACTGTGACTGTGTGGATCACAACAAACTGTGGAAAATTCTTAAAGAGATGGGAATACCAGACCATCTTGTCTGCTTCCTGAGAAACCTGTATGCAGATCAAAAAGCAACAGCTAGAACTGGACATGGAAAAACAGACTGGTTCAAAAATGGGAAAGGAGTCCATCAAGGCTATATATTGTCACTCTGCTTATTTAACTTATATGCAGAGTACATCATGTAAAATGCAGGGTTAGATGAAGCACAAGATGGAATCAAGATTGCTGGGAGAAATATCATTAACCTCAGATATGCAGAAGACACCACCCTTATAACAAAATGAAAAGGAACTAAAGAGCCTCTTGATGAAAGTGAAAGATGAGAGGGAAAAAGCTGGCTTAAAACTCAGCATTCAAAAAAATATGTTCATGGTAGCTGGTCCCCACACTTCATGGCAAATAGATGGGGAAACAGTGGAAATAGTGACAGAACTTTATTTTCCTGGACTCCAAGATCACTGCAGATGGTGACCACAGCCATGAAACTAAAAGACACTTGCTACATAGAAGAAAAGCTATGACCAAGATAGACCGCATATTAAAAAGTAGAGACATTATCTTGCCTCCAAAGTACATCTAATCAAAGCTATGATTTTTTCCAGTAGTCATGTATGGATGTGAGAGTTGGACCATAAAGAGAGCTGAGAGCTGAGGAACTGATGCTTTTGAACTGTGGTGTTGGAGAAGATTCTTGAGAGTCTCTTGGACTGCAAGGAGATCCAACCAGTCCATCCTAAAGGAAATCAGTCCTGGATATTCATTGGAAAGACTGATGCTGAAGCTGAAGCTCCTTTGGCCAGCTGATGTGAAGAGCTAACTTATTTGAAAAGCCCCTCATGCTGGGAAAGATTTAAGGCAGGAAAAGAAAGGGACGACAGAGGATGAGATGGTTGGATGACATCATCAACTCAATGGACATGAGTTTGAGCAAGCTCTGGGAGATGGTGAAGGACAAGGAAGCCTGGCGTGCTGTAGTCCATGGGTTTACAAAGTTGGACACGAATGACTGAACAGCACTTTGACTTCTCTATCACTTAAATCATATATTACCATTCCATAGTGCCACTTTCAGGAGATTCATCTTTCTTCTTAGCTTGAAAATAATTTCCCTATTTCTTCTTTTTCCTTGACTGTATATTAGTGTCTGAGTGTGGAAACAGTGTCAGACTTTATTTTTCTGGGCTCCAAAATCACTGCAGATGGTGACTGCAGCCATGAAATTAAAAGACGCTTACTCCTTGGAAGGAAAATTATGACCAACCTAGATAGCATATTCAAAAGCAGAGACATTACTTTGCCAACAAAGGTTCATCTAGTCAAGGCTATGATTTTTCCTGTGGTCATGTATGGATGTGAGAGTTGGACTGTGAAGAAGGCTAAGCTCTGAAGAATTGATGCTTTTTTCACTGTGGTATTGGAGAAGACTCTTGAGAGTCCCTTGGACTGCAAGGAGATCCAACCAGTCCATTCTGAAGGAGATCAGCCCTGGGATTTCTTTGGAAGGAATGATGCTAAAGCTGAAACTCCAGTACTTTGGCCACCTCATGGGAAGAGTTGACTCATTGGAAAAGACTCTGATGCTGGGAGGGATTGGGGGCAGGAGGAGAAAGGGACGACAGAGGATGAGATGGCTGGATGGCATCACTGACTCGATGGACATGAGTCTGAGTGAACTCTGGGAGTTGGTGATGGACAGGGAGGCCTGGTGTGCAGCGATTCATGGGGTCGCAAAGAGTCGGACACGACTGAGCAACTGATCTGATCTGATCTGTTAGATGATAACGTTTTTTAATTACCATTGTGTCATCATCATCATCGTCAACATTACAAGAGCTAACACATAATAAGTTTAATACATCCTAAACCATTGAGATTTAATACTTAAAATAATGTCAAAGATAGAAACCCATCATATAGAATAGAAAACAGAGTTTTGCTAATCCCCACATTCACACATAGAGTAAGGAGAAGAGCTAGTTTTGAAACTTGACAATCTGTTTTGAATTCTATTGAGCACTTCAAACTCTACTCCTTTAAGCTATTTTCTCCTACTCACAAAATCCTTCTCATATTTTAAGATATATCTCTTCTACGCAGTCTTCCCAGACCCTATGTCTTTTCTTCTCTCAGCCTTGTAAACATGTTTTCTTCCCTCCTATGTGGTCCTACAGCCTTCCATTTTCCTCTTCTGTCACTGTCTTTCACCTTTACCTTTTATGAGATATTTGCATATTGTTTTCCTAGCAATGAGAGCACTGAAGGTGGAGATCTGTTTTCAAGTTAAATGGTATAGAGATTACACAGGGGATTCCCCTGGTGGCTCAGATGGTAAAGAATCTGTGTGAGATGCAGGAGACCTGGATTTGATCTCTGTGTCAGGAAGATCCCCTGGAGAACAAAATGGCTACCTACTCCTGTATTATTGCCTGAAGAATCCCATGGACAGAGGAGCTTGTCCGTCTACAGTCTATGGGGTTACAAAGAGTCGTACGTGACTGAGTGACTAAGCATGCACAGCGTTATATAATTTGTTGAATTTAGCAATCTCCATAACACTTAAAAATTGGAAAGTTTTTATACTGCTGCCCTTTCCTTCTCTCTCCCACTCTTCTGCCCTTCACTGCAGATTCCTCATACAGCTGGCTAAAGGCCCTACGTGTTTCTTTAGGCCTGCCTGTCTACATTCCTCTCCTCATTTGGATGTAACATGGGTTCACTACTTTACCCCTTTCTTTCTAGACTTCAGATTGTATAGAATGCTTTCCAAGGAGACATTTGGTCATCAAACCAAGCAGCACAGGTATTATCATATTCACCTTATAGTCAAGAAAATCAAGATTCAAGAAAAGAAGGATTGAAATCACACAGTCAACATATTTCAGAAGCAGATGGAAGTCCAAGTCACTTGAATCTAATTCCCTTTGCCATTAGTAGATCAGCTCCCCTGTCATGATTAATGTAGCATTTGGGCAGAATCACCAGATGGCCAAGAAGGACAAGCGTTAAAGGATTCCTGGAATATTCTTCTGTAATGTTTCCTAAATTATAAAGGGGAGACAAATATAGACAAGAATGTAAGTTTTCTGGGGAAAAAAGAAAGGTTTCTGAATACTTCTCATCTTTGCACTTATACTCTGCCAATTTCTAAAAATTTATATCACATAATACACTCAAATAGTCTTTATGGCCTCCCAAAATGTTTAGAATCTATTATCAGCTTTTGAATATTTTCTTCAGATCTCTTACTTGTGTTTCTGGATATCCTGTACTGTTTCTTTTTTGTTGTTGTTGTTGTTGTTGTTGTTAGCTTCTTTAACATGATATTACACATTCATGAGTATGATGTTTCCTTAGGCCCTTAGCACTTTGGTTATTATTCTTTTTTCATATCACATATCCCCCTTATTATTACTTGTTCAATGTCAACTCAAGATATTTCTAGATTGTGCAGTCCATAAAGGCAGCATCATGCTCAATACATGCTCAGAAAATGAAAAAATAATGAGTGACAGAGCCAAGTTTCTGTGTTTTTATCCCTACAATACCCAATAGCTTAATTTTATTTTATTGTCATAAATGTTTATCTTTACTCATACACTGACTCTAAACTCTTAGACTGACTCCTAAATAAAAACAGATACTGGGTTGTCTTTCACCTATCACTAAATCTACATAGTGATCAAAAGTTGGCAGAAAGAGAGACATACTTCCTAAGCTTGTTGTCAGTCCAGTACATTACACTGAGTGCCTACAGTATATGATCAAAACATAAATGTTGTGATGAGAGAAGCCTAAGGTGAAATGGGAGAACCTAGGGGTAACTTGGTATTCAGGAGAAGTGCTGCCTGGACCATGTGATGTTGCTTCATTTGATCTACTCATTACTTGGCCACGGATCATGCTGGGCAGCATTATTCCATACATATCATTTTATAATGTACTGGGGACATTGTACTCAGTAAATTTGCCTTGAGTGATTTTACCTGGATAGTGCCTATCACATATTATAAGACACATCAAGAAGTATGTTTATTTACTATATTTTTAGTGTACAGGGCCCATCCCAGGCACACACAAACACTGAGATTCTATTTGAAGAAGATTAAAAATAATGATGCTCTTATTCTTACATGGATTCTCAGTGTCTCTGTGGGTAGAGTTCTTAAGTTTCTTTTTTGCATTCTGGCAGCTTGAATTTGAATGATTATTATAAGAGAACACATCTTTAAAATGATTTGAAAAGGTAATCCCATAGCCTACAAGATCTAAGCTTTAAGAAGCTTTGGGGGAAATCATCCTTGATTTTTTTCCACTGATACATCTATTCCTGTTTCTCATAGTTCAGTGCCCTTCTTTTTTGGTGTAATCTCTCTGCCAGGTGTCTGCACCTCAAGGAAATCTTAGGAGGTTTTGAACTTATCTTTTATCTTAATCTTTCAGTAAAAATGAGACTCTGTGTTTCAGAAGACAGCTTTGAAAATCAGATTCAGAAACCCAGGGATTTTAGTCTTATTGAAGGGTGGTGGATATGTGTAGCTCTATTTACCAGAAGTGGCAGTTCATGCTTGTCCTCGACCTGTTTTCTTGGCTATAGGCATCTCCATCTCAGATTGTTCCTAGCTATTGTGTGGCTGCTTCTTATATTGCCTCTTGCCATGCTCTGGAAGGAGTATAAAGAGTGCCTTCTGGATACTGACTGTTCAAGATTCTTCCCTGAAAAGTGACTGCCATAAGTGTGTTGTGTGTGTATGTGTATGTACACTCTAGGCCCTTGAGCCATGACCTTCAAGGCATCCTAGAGTGCCCACGGCTCTGGAGGCAGAAAAAGGAAATGCCCAGGGTTGCCTTGGGAAGTTTGTCTAAAGGCAAATGATGAAATGTGGTAGCTGTTGTTCCTTTCAGTTGACCAGATATAGCACAGATTTGTTTTGTCTTAATTTTGTTGTCCTTATCTAGTTTTGAGGCACTGACTGGAGGTTAGGTCAGTTCCCTTTTTTGAGCAGTTGATTAAGTCCATACTCAAACCACTTTCCTTATCAGGTTCTCACACGAAAGGATCTCTATACATTTGATGTCTAATTTCCCTGGGCATACAACTTTGTACCCTTTTACCATATAAATACCATACAACTAAGTAAGTCTACAAGGAGATCAAACCAGTCAATCCTAAGAGAAATTGGTTCTGAATATTCTGTGGAAGAACTGATGCTGAAGCTGAAGCTCCAATATTTTGGCCACCTGATGGGAAGAACTGACTCATTAGAAAAGACCCTGATGCTGGGAAATATTGAAGGCAGGAGGAGAAGGGGATGACAGAGGATGAGATGGCTGGATTGCATCACTGACTCAATGGATATGAATTTGAGCAAGCACTGGGAGTTGGTCGTGGACAGGGAAGCCTGGTGTGTTGCAGTGTATGGGGTCACGAAGAGTAGGACTTGACTGCGTGACTGAACTGAACTGAAGAGTCCCTATGTCTGGAGCTAGAGAAATTATTCAAATTAGTCAATCCACAGGGAGCCAAAACCTAACAAATCCACCCCATTTGTCATACATAAATTGCAAAACTGCAGCTTGCTGCTACCTTGTTGCTGGATTTCAAACCCTTATATGACTTGCTTAAGAGTCTTCTCTTATTCATAGCTATTAGTAACAAAAAGTTCTGTCTTCTAACTATTCAATATCATGATATTATATCTCATCATTAAAGAATCTTTAAATTTTGTAAAACTGCAGCATACTATTTAAGATGCCTTCATTGTCAGGAACTGAAAGCATGGACTCAACTAGTTTAAACAATAAGGAAATCTTCTGTCTCACATGGCAGGAAATCCTAAATTACATCGATTTCAGGTACATACTGATCAAGACGTGGGCTTCACTTCTGTGGAGTTCTGAAGGCTCTTCGTTTCTTCTAAAAAACTTAAAACAATTGAGGTATAAATAACATAAACTTTGCATTAATTTCAGGTATATAACATAATAATCAGTATTTGTATATATTATGAAATGATAATCACAATTTGTTTAGTTAACATCCATCACCATAACTATATATATGTTCTTTTAGTGATGAGAACTTTTAAGATTTAGTCTCAGCAACTTTCAAATATGAAATCCATTCTTATTAACTATAGTCACCATGTTGTACATTACATATGTATGACTCATTTATTTTATAACTGGAACTTTGTACATTTTGACCTCCTTCATGAATTTCATCCACCTCCCACCCTGCTTCTGGCAACCACCAATCTGTTCTCTGTATCTATGAGTCCTTCATTTTCTCAAACATTTCACATATTGTTGTTGTTGTTCAGTCACTAAGCCTGTCCAACTCTTTGCAACCCCATGAACTGCAGCAGGCCAGGTTTCCCTGCCCTTCACGGTCTCCTGGAGTCTGCTCAAACTCATGTAAATTGAGTCAGTGATGACACCCAACCATCTCATCCTCTGTCATCATCTTCTTCTCTTTCCCTCAATCTTTTCCAACATCAGGGACTTTTCCAATGAGTTAGATCTGTGCATCAGGTGGCCAAAGTATTGGAGCTTCAGTTCTTCAACTTCAGTACTTCCAATAAATACTCAGGGTTGATGTCCTTTATGGTTTGATCTCCTTGCTGTCCAAGGACTCTCAAGAGTCTTTTCCAGCACCAAGGTTTGAAAGCATCAATTCTTTGACACCCAGCTTTCTTTGTGGTCCAACTCTCACAACTGTGATAAGACTAATGGAAGAAAACAGATTTGACTCTATGGACCTTTGTCAGCAAAGTGATGTCTCTGCTTTTTAATATGCTGCCTAGGTTTGTCATAGCTTTCTTTCCAAGGAGCAAGCATCTTTTAATTTCATGTGTGCTGTCACTGTCTGCAGTGAATTTGGAGCCCAAGAAAATGAAATCTGTTACTGTTTCCACTTTTCTCCCATCTATCTGCCATGAAGTAATGGGACTGGATGTCATGATCTTAGTTTTTTGAATGTTGAGTTTTAAGCCAGCTTTGTCACTCTCCTCTTTCACTTTCTTCAAGAGGTTCTTTAGTTCCACTTCACTTTCTGACATTAAAGTGGTATCATCTGCATATCTGAGATTGTTGCTAATTCTCCTGGCAATGTTGATTGCAGCTTGTGTTTCACCCAGCCCCATATTTTGCATGATGTTCTCTGCATATAAGTTAAATAAGCAGGGTGACAATATACAGTCTTGATGCACTGCCTTCCCAGTTTTGAACAAGTCCATTGTTCCATGACTGGTTCTAACTTTTGCTTCTTGGGCCTGCATACAGGTTTCTTATTCTACATATAAGTTAGATCATATAATCTTCTGTCTTTCTCTTTCTGACTTATTTCAGTTAGCATAATGCCCTCAAGATTTATCCATGTTTTTGTAAATAGCAAGATATCATTCTTTTTTATTATTGAATAATATTTTGCTATACACACACACATATATATGTATATATATCTGTATTTGCATCTGTTTATCTGCATATATGCATATAAATATATTACAATACATTTTTCTTTTTTTTTCCACTGGTAGTGCTTAGGTTGCTCCCACATCTTGGCTATTGTAAATAATGCTGCAATGGGCATGAAAGTATGTAAATAGGGTGGGAGGTCCCCAAAGAAAGAGAAACTGACATGGCTTTCTTGACATAAGAGAGACTATTTTTGGCCTAAGACATTTTGTAATCTAAACCTGGCCACAATGCTTGCCATTGAACTGCTCTCAGTAATTAATGATCTTAATCAACAGAAGAATGCAGAAACTTTCTGTTATCAAGCAAAAGAAATAACAACAGAACCCTCAATTCTGTTTCAGTGATAAAGATTAATCTAATGTGTTCAACCTCCAGATCAACTGGAACTTAAGAGATGATGATGTTGACCTTTTCTGCCACTCATGACTTCTATCAACAAAAGTTTAAACTCTGCTTACCACTCAAGCCCCTTCATGAATATGCATGTACCTTTAGCTTCAGTTCAGTTTGGTTCAGTCGCTCAGTCATGTCCAACTCTTTGCAACCACATGACTGATACATGCCAGGCTCCCGTGTTCATCATCATCTCTCGGAGCTTGGGCAAACTCATGTCTGTTGAGTCAGCCATCCAACCATCTCATCCTCTACTGTCCCCTTCTCCCCCTGCCTTCAGTCTTTCCCAGCATCAGGTCTTTTCGAATGAGTCAGTTCTTCGCAACAGATGGCCAAAGTATTGTAGCTTTAGCTTCAACATCAGTCCTTCCAGTGAATATTTAGGTTTGATATCCTTTAGGATTGACTGGTTTGATCTCCTTGCAGTCCAAGGGACTCTGAAGAGTGTTCTCCAATACCACAGTTCAAAGAGATCAGAGATCAGTCACTCAGTCGTGTCTGACTCTTTGTGACCCCATGAATCGCAGCACGCCAGGCCTCCCTGTCCATCACCAACTCCCGGAGTCCACTCAGACTCACATCCATAGAGTCAGTGATGCCATCCAGCCATCTCATCCTCTGTTGTCCCCTTCTCCTCTTGCCTCCAATCCCTCCCAGCATCAGAGTCTTTTCCAATGAGTCAACTCTTTGCGTGAGGTGGCCAAAGTACTGCAGTTTCAGCTTTAGCATCATTCCTTCCAAAGAAATCCCAGGGCTGATCTCCTTCAGAATGGACTGGTTGGATCTCCTTGCAGTCCAAGGGACTCTCAAGAGTCTTCTCCAACACCACAGTTCAAAAGCATCAATTCTTCGGCTCTCAGCCTTCTTCACAGTCCAACTCTCACATCCATACATGACCACAGGAAAAACCATAGCCTTGACTAGACGAACCTTTGTTGGCAAAGTAATGTTTCTGCTTTTCAATATGCTATCTAGGTTGGTCATAACTTTCCTTCCAAGGAGTAAGTGTCTTTTAATTTCACGGCTGCAGTCACCATCTGCAGTGATTTTGGAGCCCAGAAAAATAAAGTCTGACGCTGTTTCCACTGTTTCCCCGTCTATTTCCCATGAAGTGATGGGACCGGATGCCATGATCTTCGTTTTCTGAATGTTGAGCTTTAAGCCAACTTTCTCACTCTCCACTTTCACTTTCCTCAAGAGGCTTTTTAGTTCCTCTTCACTTTCTGCCATAAGGGTGGTGTCATCTGCATATCTGAGGTTATTGATATTTCTCCTGGCAATATTGATTCCAGCTTGTGTTTCCTCCAGTCCAGCATTTCTCATGATGTACTCTGCATATAAGTTAAATAAACAGGGTGACAATATACAGCCTTGAAGTACTCCTTTTCCTATTTGGAACCAGTCTGTTGTTCCATGTCCAGTTCTAACTGTTGCTTCCTGACCTGCATACAGATTTCTCAAGAGGCAGATCAGGTGGTCTGGTATTCCCATGTCTTTCAGAATTTTCCACAGTTTATTGTGATCCACACAGTGAAAGGCTTTGGCATAGTCAATAAAGCAGAAATAGATGTTTTTCTGGAACTCTCTTGCTTTTTCTATGATCCAGTGGATGTTGGCAATTTGATCTCTGGTTCCTCTGCCTTTTCTAAAACCAGCTTGAACATCAGGAAGTTCACAGTTCACATATTGCTGAAGGCTGGCTTGGAGAATTTTTTTTTTTTTTTAATTTTTTTGGCTTGGAGAATTTTGAGCATTACTTTACTAGCGTGTGAGATGAGTGCAATTGTGCGGTAGTTTGAGCATTCTTTGGCATTGCCTTTCTTTGGGATTGGAATGAAAACTGATCTTTTCCAGTCCTGTGGCCACTGCTGTTTTCCAAATTGCTGGCATATTGAGTGCAGCACTTTCACAGCATCAT
This sequence comes from Bos javanicus, assembly GCF_032452875.1. NCBI lineage: Eukaryota > Metazoa > Chordata > Mammalia > Artiodactyla > Bovidae > Bos > Bos javanicus. The sequence goes on from NC_083878.1 coordinate 56,325,842, forward strand.
CTTTCAGGATTTGGAATAGCTCAACTGGAATTCCATCACCTCCACTAGCTTTGTTTGTAGAGATGCTTTCCAAGGCCCACTTGACTTCACATTCCAGGATGTCTGGTTCTAGGTCATTGATCACACCATCATGATTATCTGGGTCATGAAGATCTTTTTGTACAGTTCTTCTGTGTATTCTTGCCATCTCTTCTTAATATCTTCTGCTTTGTCAGATCTCTCCACCATGACCAGCTCATCTTGGGTTGCCCCATGGGCATGGCTTAGTTTCATTGATTTAGACAAGGCTGTGATTAGATTGACTAGTTTTCTGTGAGTATGGTTTCAGTGTGTTTGCCCTCTGATGCCCTCTTGCAACACCTACCGTCTTACTTGGGTTTCTCTTACCTTGGGTGTGGGGTATCTCTTCACAGCTGTTCCAGCAAAGCGTAGCCATTGCTCCTTACCTTGGACAAGGGGTATCCGCACCGCCACCCTTCCTGACCTTTAATGTGGGATAGCTCCACTAGGCCCTTCTACGCCCATGCAGCCACAGTCCACAGTTCAAAAGCATCAATTATTTGATGCTCAGCTTTCTTTATGGCCCAACTCTCACATCCATACATGACTACTGGAAACACCGTAGCTTTGACTATATGGACTTTGTAGGCAAAATAGTGTCTCTGCTTTTTAATATGCTGTCTAGGTATTGTCATGGCTTTTCTTCCAAGGAGCAAGTGTCTTTTAATTCCTGACTGCAGTTGCTATCTGCAGTGATTTTGGAGCCAAGAAAATAAAGTCTGTCACTGTTTTGGTTTGCCTATCTATTTGCCATGAAATGATGGGACAGGAGCCATCATCTTCATTTTTTGGATGTTGAGTTTTAAGCCAGCTTATTCACTCTCCTTCACCTTCATCAAATGCTCTATTGTTCCTCTTCATTTTCTGCCATAAGAATGGTGTCATCTGCATATCTGAGGTTACTGACATTTCTCCTGGCAATCTTGATTCCAGCTTGTGCTTCCTCCAGCCCAGCAGTTCACATAATGTACTCTGCATAGAAGTTAAATAAGCAGTGTGACAATATACAACTTTGATGTACTCCTTTCCCAATTTGGAACCAGTCTGTTGTTCCATGTCTGGTTCTAATTGCTGTTTCTTGACCTGCATACAACTTTCTCAGGAGGCAGATAAGGTGGCCTGGTATTCTCATCTCTTTAAGAATTTTCCACAGTTTGTTGTGATCCACATAGTCAAAGGCATTTGCGTAGTCAAAGAAGCTGAAGTAGATGTTTTTCTGCAATTCTCTTGCTTTTTCGATGATCCAATGGATGTTGACAATTTGATATCTGGTTCCTCTGCCATTTCTAAATCCAGCTTGAACATCTGGGAGTTCACAGTTCATGTACTATGAGGCCTAGCCTGGAGAATTTTGAGCATTACTTTGCTAGCATGTGAAATGAATGTAATCGTGCACTCATTTGAACGTTCTTTGGCTTTGCCCTGCTTTGGAATTGCAATGAAAACTTACCTTCTCCTGTCCTGTGACCACTGCTGAGTTTTGCAAATTTGCTGGCGTATTGAGTGCAACACTTTCACAGCACCATTCTTTAGGATTTGAAATAGCTCATCTGGAATTCAATCACCTCCACTAGATTTGTTCATAATGATGCTTCCTAAGGCCCACAGACTGGTTCCAAACAGGAAAAGGAGTACATCAAGGCTGTATATTGTCACCCTGCTTATTTAACTTATATGCAGAGTACATCATGAGAAATGCTGGGCTGGAAGAAGCACAAGCTGGAATCAAGATTGGTCGGGAGAAATATCAATAACCTCAGATATGCAGATGACACCACCCTTATGGCAGAAAGTAAAGAGGAACTAAAAAGCCTCTTGAGGAAAGTGAAAGAGAGAGTGAAAAAGTTGGCTTAAAGCTCAACATTCAGAAAACGAAGATCATGGCATCTGGTCCCATCACTTCATGGGAAATAGATGGGGAAACAGTGGAAACAGTGTCAGACTTTATTTTTCTGGGCTCCAAAATCACTGCAGATGGTGACTGCAGCCATGAAATTAAAAGACACTTACTCCTTGGAAGAAAAGTTATGACCAACCTAGATAGCATATTCACAAGCAGAGACATTACTTTGCCAACAAAGGTCTGTCTAGTCAAGGCTATGGTTTTTCCTGTGGTCATGTATGGATGTGCGAGTTGGACTGTGAAGAAAGCTGAGTGCTGAAGAATTGATGCTTTTGAACTGTGGTGTTGGAGAAGACTCTTGAGAGTCCCTTGGACTGCAAGGAGATCCAACCAGTCCATTCTAAAGTAGATCAGTCCTGGGTGTTCTTTGGAAGGAATGATGCTAAACCTGAAACTCTAGTACTTTGGCCACCTCATTCGAAGAGTTGACTCATTGGAAAAGACTCTGATGCTGGGAGGGATTGGGGGCAGGAGGAGAAAGGGACAACAGAGGATGAGATGGCTGGATGGCATCACTGACTCGATGGACGTGAGTTTGAGTGAACTCTGGGAGTTGGTGAGGGACAGGGAGGCCTGCTGTGCTGCGATTCATGGGGTTGCAAAGAGTCAAACACGACTGAGCGGCTGAACTTAACTGATTGAAGGCCCACTTGACTTCGCACTCCAAGATGTCTGGCTGTAGGTGAGTGATCACACCATCATGGTTATCTGGGTCATTAAGAACTTTTTAATATAGTTCTTCTGTGTATTCTTGCCACTTCTTCTTAATATCTACTGCTTCTGTTATGTCCAAACCATTTTTGTCCTTTATTGTGCCCATTTTTGCATGAAGTGTTCTCTTCCTGTCTCTAATTTTCTAGAAGAGATCTCTAGTCTTTCCCATTCTATTGTTCTCCTTTATTTATTTGCATTGTTTATTTAGGAAGGCTTTCTTATCTTTCCTTACTATTCTTCAGAATTCTGCATTCAGATGGATATATCTTTCCTTTTTTCCTTTGCCTTTCACTTCTTTTCCTTTCTCAGGTATTTGTAAGGCCCCCTCAGACAAGTATTTGCCTTTTTGCATGTCTTTTTTGGGGATGGTTTTGACCATTGACTCCTGTATAATGTTGCAAAATTCCCTCCATAGTTCTTCAGTCACTCTGTTTATATATACACAATGTGTATATATATGTATAGTGGATCATTTCCACTATATAATCATAAAGGATTATATTAGATCATACCTGAATGGAGTAGTGGTTTTCCCTATTTTCTTCAATTTATGTCTGAATTTTGCAATAAGGAATTCATGATCTGAGCCACAGTCAGCTCCCAGTCCTGTTTTTGCTGACTGTATAGAACTTCCCATCTTCTGCTACAAAGAATATATCAATCCATTTCAGTATTGGCCATCTAAGAGACAATTCTGACTGAATTGTTGGATCTGTTTCTTGAACCTTTGCTCTTTGTTACTTTTGTTATCATAATCATACATAACAGCTTGCCTCAGGGAAACCTGTCCCTCTGCCTGACTGTTAAACAAGTGTCTTTATTTAGCTCAAGGAGAGACAGTCTAACCCAACCCACCTGCGAATCATTACAGAAAGAAGAAACACACACCCCTTGTCCTATTTTTAAAGATAAATGGACTTTTGTACTTTCTCATCTCTTCTCCTTCTCCCTTAAGAAATTGGCATCCAGACCCTGTAAGATGGTTATTTTGAGACGTTAGTCTGCCATCTTCTTGGTCAGCTGGTTTTCCGAATAAAGTCATATTCTTTGCCACAACACCTCGTCTCTGATTTTATTGGCCTGTTGTGTGGTGGGCCAGCAGAGTGAGCTTGGATTCAGCAACATGACTGTAAGACCTCTCCCTATTCCCCACAGAAGGGGACACATTTTTTGAGTCATTAGCCTATTGTGTTCCCTCTTTGTCTGGCAAAGAAACAAAACCACTCTTTATTTTTCCTTCATAACTCTGTTTCCATATTTCTGTTTCTCTCCATTCACCAAAAGCCAAGACTTTGTCTACAATATGTTTATAGAAAACTCTGAAATCAGAGACTAGAGGGATCAGTCTAAGCCACTACACCAGTCCCTGATCTTAGAATTAATTGCACATACAAATGAAACCTGGCCAGGAGCAACCCCAACTACATGATACAGAAGAGGAAGTGAGGACAATAAAGTATTTTGTCAGTTAAAGTACTTGAGGATGGTTTACAGAAAATTAATCAAAGTCATTGAGGTAATTTTTTCTTGGTCCTTTAGTTCCTTGAGTGTGGTAAAAACGTGGCTAATGCTGTAAGCTCATTAATTGCTCTGTGTACAAACACTAATTACAAAGAGATAAGGCTTAATACTAGCTGTACATGGAGTGTTAAGCAGCCAGCTAGCTTTGAAAAGGAAAGGGAAAAAAAGGAATCTATTTCTTAGAAAAGAGGATGAAGGAATAAGGATGATTGGATTTAGGCTAGGAAAATCCATCAGGATAAAACATACCCTTGTTTCCTTACATTTTGATGAGATTGCTACATGATTCATGCATCTCATCTTTTCAAAGATATTACAATTGTGACAAACATCAAGAAAAATACTCTGAAAAGCGAATGAAGGTCAAGAGTGAGATTTAACATGAGTATGAAACATCAATTTTTCCAAAGGCTTTAACTACAGTCTTTGATTTTAGCCTCCACTCTTATCTGACCTTTAAATAGGCATCCACAAAATCTGGTTAAAAAACAATTTCCTCACCTTAATTGTTGTTTGAATTTTAATTTACTCATGTCCTGATCTTAGCATAATTTCTGATGCATGAATTGTTGTTGAATAAATGAATGAGACTAATGGAGTTTTGCTGTCTCAGTCTACACCTGTTGGGGGAAAAACAAAGCATATAGTTTATGAAGGATCAAAGGTAGATTTCATATAAGAATGAAAGCTTGCACAGTTCATTTTATAAGTAAGCCAAAAGAATGGACTGTATAGTATCATTTGAAAATTCTCTAGAAAAGTGGTTGCTCAAGTATTTATTTCTACTAATACTTCTTCCCATTGACTGAAGTTTTACAATTTGACAAAAACCGTTGGTGTGGTTAAAATATACTGCCCTTGGGAAACAATATATGAATATAGTTCAGGTGTAAATACTTCTATGGGAAAAGACTGAAGATTTATTCTACATGCCAAGGAGCTCAGGACTACTTCTGTAAATGAGGTGGCTAGTATACCAGGTTTGCTGGTGGAGGGATGGTAGAATGCCCACAGTGGAAGTCTAGGTGAGCAGACTTATGCGGTGAGAACTGAGGCGGGGTTTGTAGCAGCTGCAGGGCAACAAAATCCTGAAGATGAAGTGACTGACTCTGAATTGGAGATTAAGAACTTGGAGGAAGGTTGCTGACTTTTTAATAAGGCCATATCGTTGGAATACAGTGAGTCTGCATCTTGGATCACTGTTTTACTTTCTGAAGACTAGTGAGGAATGATTACAAAATTTCAGCTCCAAGTCCTTAGAAATAATTTAAACTAATCTCTTCATTTTACAGCCACATTAAGTACCTGGAGTAAGTCATAAATAAGTGGAGAAGGAAATGGCAACCCACTCCAGTATTCTTCCCTGGGAAATCCCAAGGACAGAGAAGCCTGGTGGGCTACAGTCCATGGGGGCACAAAAGAGTTGGATACAATTTAGTGACTAAACAACAACAATATGCATACATAAGTAGTTGATAACTAGAGCCCCTGACTACAGTGCTTTTTCAGTTAATCCAATATCCAAGTATAATCCCCAAATTGCACATGTATGAAAGTTGAGTATATCTAAACTGAGATGTGAGTTACCTCCAGGTGAGCTACCTTGTGGCCTGGTCTTAGCACAGATGGCCACTCTAAAGAAATACACAAGTGTAAGAACCAGAAGGAAATGATGAACAATTAATATTTTCCAGTTATTCAGGAAAAGACACCCTTATTCAGCCAATCTGTCTAAAAATACTTTTCTCAAAGTCTTATTCATCACAGTACAGTTGCCCCCAGACTCTCTTCTTTCTTTATTCTTCTTCAAGTTCTCTTTTGGACCCAGGCTATACTGACTTTTCATTTTATAAATTTCTCACTTTCTGTATTGATTTACCACTTTAGCAGAAAAGAAATCTTTCTCTTAAAGAAATCAATTCCATTGTCCAGGCTTCTTTAAATTGTTTTCAACTCTTATTTCCCACATGACCAACAAGACCCAACAACTACATGAGCAGGGACAGTACTTCCTCAGTAAGCCGTGAATAATCTTATGCAACAATTTGCATTTATGGAAGAAGTTCAAGAATGGTTTAAGCACCTATAGAGCAAACATCTGATATAATTCAGCACTTATTTGCTAATTAAAAATTTAAAAAACTCTCTGAAAGACTTAAAAGTAAACTTATTAACCCATCAAAGGTATTACAAAAACCTATGGCAAACATCAAGAAGGAAACTTAGAGACATTCCCTTAGTTTAGCAAGAAGGCAAACATTTTACCAGTATTTCTCTTTGACATAATGTTGTAAGTTCTGACCAATACAGTATGACTTCCTAAAACAAAGAGTATTTGAAGATGGGTATTGTAAAAATATTGTAAAACTTTTGATTTACAGATATTATAATCCTTCATATAGAAAACTCAAGGGAATCAACAGACTATTAGGTATATTAAATAGAAGATTATTAGATAAAAGACCAATATATACAAATCAATGTAATTCTTATGCTGGCAATTACTGATTAGAAAATGTAATTGAGGAAGAAGATGGCATTTATAAGAATAAAAATGTAGAGTATATATGAGTCAGTCAATGAAAATGTACAAATTTTATGAGTAAAATTATAAAATGTTACTAAAGAACATAAAGAAGCTGAAATAATGAAGAGATACACCAGATCTGTGAGAATGAGGACTTAATATTGTAAAGATGTCAAATTTCCCTAAGTTAATACAGAAATATGGTGAAACTCCAAGTGAAATATCAGTAGATGTTGAAGTGAAATTAGATGATCTGGTTATAAAATGAATATGGAAAAAGTAAAGGTTGCAGAAGAAAAAGAAAAATTCTCAAAAGAATGAATAACATGATATACTATACCATATCGCAAAGCCAAGGCAATTAAGACAGTGTAGAAATGGGTCAGAGAAGACAAATAGACAAAACAGTCTGGAAAGTCCAGAAATACACCCATATACATGAAACTCCTCATTTGATAATGGAGACAGTATGAAGCAGTGGGGAGGGGATTGATTGATAAAGGACATGGGGAAGTTTGTTTATAGTATGGAGAAAAGAAAAACTGGATTATACTCCAAAGAGTGAGCCAAAATTATTTTCGTATAGGTTAAAACTGAAAAATTAAGTGTAAAATTAGAAAACTATTTGAAAACATAGGGTGGAAGTGACAAATAGATTTAAGGGATTAGATCTAATAGAGTTCCTGAAGAACTATGGACGGAGGTTTATAGCATTGTACAGCAGGTGGTGATCAAAACCATCACCAAGAAAAAGAAATGCAACAAGTCAAAATAGTTGTCTGAGGAGGCCTTACATAGCTGAGAAAAGAAGAGAAGCAAAAGGCAAAGGAAAAAGGGAAAAGATATATCCATCTGAAAGCAGAGTTCCAAAGAATAGCAAGGAGAGATAAGAGAGCCTTCCTAAGTGAACAATGCAAAGAAATAGAGGAAAATAATAGAATGGAAAAGACTAGAGATCTCTTCAAGAATATTAGAAATATTAAGAAGTATTTCGTGCAAAAAAGGACACAATAAAGGACAGAAAAATAAGGCCCTAATACAAGCAGAAGAGATTAATAAAAGGTGGAAAGAATACACAGAAGAATTATACAAAAAGATCTTAAAGACCCAGATAGCTACAATGGTGTAGCTCACCTAGAGCCAGACATCCTGGAGTGTGAATTCAAGTGGGCTTTTGGAAGCATTACTATGAAAAAAGCTAGTGGAGGTGATGAGATTCTGGCTGAGCTATCTCAAATTTTAAAAGACGATGCTGTTAGTGCTGCATTCAATATGCCAGCAAATTTGGAAAACTCAGCAATGGCCACAAGACTGGAAAAGTTCAGTTTTCATTCCAATCCCAAAGAAGGGCAATCCAACGAATGTTCAAACTATTGCAAAAGGTAACGCTCAAAATCCTTCAAGCTAGGCTTCAGCAGTACATGAACAGTACATGGAGAAGGAAATGGCAACGCACTCCAGTGTTCTTGCCTAGAGAATCCCAGGGACGGGGAAGCCTGGTGGGCTGTCATCTATGGGGTCGCACAGAGTCGGACACGACTGAAGCGACTTAGCAGCAGGCTTCAACAGTACATGAACTGAGAACTTCCAGATGTACAAACTGGATTTAGAAAAAGCAGAGGAACCAGAGATCAAGTTGCCAATATCTGGTGGATCATAGAGAAAGCAAAGAATTCCAGAAAACACATTGAATTCTGCTTCATTAACTATGCTAAAACCTTTGATTGTGTGGATCCCAGCAAACTGTGGAAAATTCTTAAAGAGATGGGAATACTAGACCATCTTACTTGCCTTCTGAGCAGCATGTACACAGGTCAAGAAGCAATAGAACTGGACATGGAACAATGGACTGGTTCAAAATTGGGAAAGAAGTATGTCAGGGCTGTATATGGTCATCCTGTTTATTTAACTTCTCTACAGAGCACATCATGTGAAATTCTATGCTAGATCAGTCACAAGCTGAACTCATGATTGCTGGGAGAAATACCAATAACCTTAGATATGCATTGGTTTCCCTGGTGGCTCAGACTGTAAAGAATCTGCATCCAGTGGAGGACACCAGAGTCTGATACCTGGGTCGGGAAGATCCCCTGAAGAAGGATATGGCAACCCACTCCAGTATTCTTGCCTGGGAAATCTTATGGACATGATAGCCTGGTTGGCAAAAAGGTTGCAAAGAGTCGGACACAACTGAACAAACTAACAACATGCATATGACACCACTCTAATGGCAGAAAGTGAAAAGGAGCTAAAGAACCTCTTGATGAAGGTGAAAGAGTAGAGTGAAAAAGCTGGCTTAAAGCTCAACATTCAAGAAACAAAGATCATGGCATCTAGTCCCATAATTTCATGGCAAATAGATGGGGAAACAGGGAAAGAGTGCCAGACTTTATTTTTCCTGGGCTCCAAAATCGCTGCAGATGGTGACTGCAACCATGAAATTAAAAGATGCTGGCTCCTTGGAAGAAAAGCTATGACCAACCTAGACAGCATATTAAAAAGCAGAGACATCACTTTGCTGACAAAGGTCTGTGTAGTCAAAGCTATGGTTTTTCCAGTAGTCATGTATGAATGTGAGAATTGGACCATGAAGAAGGCTTAACGTTGAAGATTGATGCTTTTGAATTATGGTGCTGGAGAAGACTCTTGAGAGTCCCTTGGATACCAAGGAGATCAAACCAATCAATCCTAAAGGAAATGAGTCCTGAATACGCATTGGAAGGACTGATGCTGAAGCTGAAGCTCCAATACTTTGGCTACCTGATGGAAAGAGCCGACTCATTGGAAAAGACCCTGATGCTGGGAACGATTGAGGGCAGGAGGAGAAGAGGGTACAGTAGATGAGATGGTTGGATGCCATCATTGACTCAATGGACATGAGTTTGAGCAAACTCCATGAGATGGTGAAAGACAGGGAAGCCTGGCACCCTGCAGTCCGTGGGATCACAGAGTTGGACACAACTGAATGACTGAACAGTAACAAAAAGAAAAGATTTCCTAAGACATAAAAAGCAATACATGGAAGAATGAATTTGAACATGTCAAAATTAGGTTGTAAATAATTATATCCCTTCAGAGAATAAATGTTTATATATATAATGAATGGAGGATTAACAGTAATTAATATATACAGCCAATAAAGGACTGCCATATATCCTTTATGTTATATGGATATTTGCAAGTCAGTAAAAGAGAGAAATCCAAATAGGTATCTATGAAAAGATGAAATACCATGCACAAAAAGCAAAATCCATCCCAAATTGCTAATGTGGTTGTAAAGCGATGCCCAATCTCAGTAGTTATCAGATAATTACAAATTAAAACAATAGTTATATACCAGCCTCTACCCATCTGATTGGCAAAAATTAAAGTCAGATAAAGCTGAGTTCTGGTGAGGATATGAAAACAGGAATTGTAAACTAAAACATCTATCCAAAATGACATGGAAGTATTAATATAAATAAATATGCACATGTACTATATTAGATATGGAACCTAGATAATTTCTCACACAGAAACATAAAAATATGAATGAATGGGCCAGAATATTCATCACAGCATTGCCTGCAATATCTAAAAATTTGAAACAGCTGAGTGTTCACCAAAAGTCTGCTATTTGGGAAGTATGAAGTGTTATGCATAAGCAAAAAAAGAGTTCTAGATTTCTATCTACCTATATTTGGTTTGGGCTTCCCTGGTGGCTAAGTGCTAAAGAATCCACTTTCCAATGCAGGATGTGGATTTAATCTCTGGGTCAGGAAGATGCCCTGGAGAAGGAAACGGCAACCCACTCCAGTATGCTTGCCTGGGAAATCCCATGAACAGAGGAGCCTGGTGGAATGGGGTCATAAAAGAGTTAGAAATGACTTAGCGACAGAACAACAACATTTTGGTTTATATAGAGAGATGGGTAGATAAATATCAATATGGATAGCCTCAAGAAAATTGTCATGTTGATATCTTAGAAGTGCAATTCATTGTATAGAATAATGTCAACACCGTAAGTTAGTCACTTAAGACCAAGTAAACAAGAGTGAAGAATATAATAAAACATAGAAGATAGAGTACACACAGACAATTTAAGATAGAATTTAAAAAAGTGAGGATTAAGGAAAAGTCTCTGAATATATATGTATAGATATATTTTTTCTGTCACATAAGAATGTGTTATTTTTTCCTTTAAATACACTTCAGTTTTTGTCATTTCATTAAAATGACTTCACACTTTCTTCCCTCAATCAATCTGACAAGGAAACTGAAGTGCTCTGTTTTGCACCTGCCCACATAGATACTCCTTGTTTACCCATGTGCCCCATTATCATACATTTAGTGCAAGATCCTGGTGTAGTCTTTCTTCATCAAAGCGGCTTGTCATACTCAAGATGTTTTGAACTTCTCTGCAAAGCTGGAGATCTCACTGAGTGTTTTACTCCACAGTTCATTCATACTGATATCAGATAAGACCAGTTGGTATTCTAAAAAGTCTACCACTCATTCAGCATCTCATTTTTGAGTGCCTCACTGCCCAAAATATTTAAGAGCTCAGGTGCCCCCTTAAAAGAGTCTATATCTGTCTTGTTTACATATCTTCCATGTGGATAAATATCTGATAACTTCTGAATCTGGTTAACTCAAAGTTGGTTCCTAATTTGGTTTTGTTTAATCTTTGATATTTATAACCATACTAGATATTCACTGATTTCTTGAAACAGGGTTTTTTTTTTTTTTTTTGAGTTCTTAAAATAGTGTCAACTATTGAAAAAAGAACCATTTGGCGGTTCTTTTTCTATGAGTGCATGCTCAGTTGCTTCAGTTGTGTCTAACTCTTTGCAACCCTATGAAGTGTAGCCTACCAGGCTACTCTGCCCACAGAATTCTCTAGGCAAGAATAGTGGAGTGGGCTGTCATGCCATCCTCCAGGGAATCTTCCCAACCCAGGAACTGAACCTGTGTCTTCTGTGTCTCCTGCATTGCAGGCAGATTTTTACCCATTGAGCCACCTGGGAAGCCCTCTTTTTCTATAGGATGTACTTAATCCTTTGGCTTATGAATCCTCCATCACAGCACATTTAGCCACCTGGGATAGCCTATTTGTATTAAATATTTGTATTACAGATAGCCTGTTTGTATTATAGGAAACAGTAGACTGCCTCACCTAGGCAAGTCTTGGGAATTTAATCTTGTAAAGTAAGTGAAAATAGGGCAGTGCAAATCACGTTGAAATCCACTTTCTCTTTCTGTGATTCAACCAAATTTAGAAGTTTCAAATACTAGTATGGAATGGCTGTGACAATTTTCCCATTACTTTTCTGGACAAACATCTACTGTGAAGAAATGAAGTGGCCTGGGAAGGGAAGAAGGTGGAAAGATTGTCCTGGATGTTCATGGACCACACTATGTGGTGGTTTCCCCTCTTACATCTCATCCACAAAGTCCTAAATGATCAAAACACCATTCTGCATCAGGACCCCTAGTCTTCGTTACAGGATGTTGTGGGTTAAAGAGCTTGACTTGATGGCGAAGCAAAGCTCATTTTCCAACCTAACTTTCCTTCTGTTTTTGAACTTTCCTTCTATTTCCTTTAATGGTATATAATAATCCTTATCTTACATAGTTAAAAGCAGTATAGCACAGTATCTTTGTGTTTAGGACAAATTAATTTGGTCCTGGAGTCAATTCTCAGACCTATTTTATCAAGTATGTATTTTCAACATGTTGATTAACTTCTGTTTCTGTTTATTCTTATCTATAAAGCAAGGATAATTTAAAAGTATCTATATAATGTGTGTTTTTAGGGTTGAAAGTAGCTCAAGTAAACCTGTTAACAAAGAGCTTGACACATAATTAGAGTTCAATAAATGTTGACAAAATTATTATTATGGTTGCTGTGAAAGTTGAAATGATAGCTATTTATGCAAATCACGGATCTTTATGCCTAGCGCCAAAGAGAAATTAATAGGAGCCCTCTTATTTTCTTAGCAACCAGAAAACCTGGGTCTAATTTACACAGGACTTGGAAGAGTGCTATTTTAAAACAAAACAGTCCTCCTGTCCTAAGGAACTGCGTTATCACATTTCTAAGAAGTTATTTTAGAAAGACCTCTCACCAAAATACCTTAATCTTCATTAAGAAGACAGCTAATATTTCCTGACAAGAGAAAGATGGCCCAGACTCTCAAAAGAAAAGCCTAAAGGAATAAGATTAAACACGTCAGAGCTGCCCTTTGCCTCTCCCACATTCCTGCAGATACTCTTCAGTCAAGTGACAGAGGGAAAAAAGAGTCTGATACTTTGTTTCCTGAGTGAACAGAGCCAGTCTGGTTTGACACTGAGAAGAGTGGACAGCCTCTCCCAGAGAAAGATGAGATGCCATTGCCCAGCATTGCCCATAGGAACATGAATAGAAAGAACCTGAGCCAGAGGTGGAGAGCAGAGAGGAATGGGGAATACGAGAGTCAGGTATTGTCATGATTACTTTCTCAGATGTGGGTTAGAGTCACTAACTTGTTTCAAATAAACTCCCTGCTCAAGGGAAAGCTTCTTATTTAATGAGAAAGCCCAAATCTCACTCCTCTGATTCTCAAGAGAGCCAACTGAGGGATGATTCAAATTGTCTTCTGTTGGGTCAGCTTCAGAGACATTACATTCTGACTATTCTCAAGGGGAGCTGTGGGAAAATGTTGTCTATGCCAAGCTAAGAGCAGGGAGAAAAATAATATCTAGATGTTGCAATTGAGTTCTAAGACATTGGCAAAGGAAATAGGGACATAGAACATCTAATCCTTATCAGGGATCCTGTAGTCCATTTAAGGTCTTCTGCACTGGACTCTAATTTGGGTCAATTGTAATCATCTTCCATTATGCTCTCCTCACTGAGGGAGATGGGGACTTCAAGCACAAGGACTCTACTCAGTGATCTGTTAGGAGTTAGCTTGACCTTGGGCACGGACTCTTTAATTCATTTAAATAGCATCTACAAACTGTGATATGTACCTACGTCTCTGCCAGGGGTGGTGAATTTAATGGTGAATGAGTCTCTGCCCTCATGAATCTTACATTTTAATGTAGAATGTCAACAGTGAAATAAATCAAGTAATCTTCAACGGTAAACAGAAATATGCCATCAAGTCATGAAAATTTTTGACTCGACCTTAATTTAAGTGAAATAAGACAATCAGTATGTTAGCAAAGGCTACATATGATTTCAGTTTTGTGGCATTCTGGAAAAATGCATAACTATGGATTGGGTAAAAGGCTTAGCGGTTGCCAGGGGCTTCCCTTGTGACTCAGACAGTAAAGAATTCACCTGCAATGTGGGAGACCTGGCTTCGATCCCTGAGTTGGGAAGATTCCCTAGAAGAGGAAATGGCAAGCCATTCCAGTATTCTTGCCTGGGAAATCCCATGGATGTTGCAAAGAGTCAGACATGACTGAACATTGTTATTTGGAAATATTTTTGGGAGAGAGAGAAGAAGGGTAAATAAATGGAAGACTTGAGGACAGTTAAACTATTACATATGATACTGTAATAGTAGATACATAATGTTATATATTTGTCAAAATCCATAGAATGTACAGCACAGAGTATGGGTGTGTGCTTAGTCACTCAGTCATGTCCAACTCTTTGCAACCCCATGTTCATGGAATTTTCCAGGCAAGAATACTTGAGAGGGTTGCCATTTCCTACTCGAGGAAGGCAGAGTATACCCTAATATAAACTGTGTACTTTACTCAATAATAATGTATCAATATTGGCTCATCAGTTGTAAGAAGTGTACCACACTAATACAAGATGGAAATAAAAATATTGTTAATTCTATTAGTGGAAACGTGTGTGTGTAGGGGCAGGAAGTGAGAGTTACATGGAGCACAGTAACTCTCCATGTTTTCTTAATTTTACTATGAGCCTAAACTGTCTTTAAAAACAAGTCTGTTAATTAGAAAATACATATTTCCTTTTATGTGGTGATGGTGGGTTAGTCGCTAAGTCATGTCTGACTCTTGTGACCCCATGGATTGTAACCTGCCAGGCTCCTCAGTTCATGGGATTCTCCAGGCAAGAATACTGGAATGGGTTTCCATGTCCTTCTCCAGGGGATCTTCCTGATCCAAGAATCGAACCTGGGTCTCCTGCATTGCAGGCAGATTCTTTACCAACTGAACTACAAGGGAAGCCCTTCCCTTCACATATATTCCCTAATTGTTGATGGAAGATTTTTACTGTAGAGTAGCCTCAGCTACGGAGAAGGCAATGGCACCCCACTCCAGTACTCTTGCCTGGAAAATCCCATGGACGGAGGAACCTGGTGGGCTGCAGTCCATGGGGTTGCTAAGAGTCAGACATGACTGAGCGACTTCACTTTTTACTTTCATGCATTGGAGAAGGAAATGGCAACCCACTCCAGTGTTGTTGCCTGGAGAATCCCAGGGACAGGGCAGCCTGGTGGGCTGCCATCTATGGGGTCGCACAGAGTCGGACACAACTGAAGGGACTTAGCAGCAGCAGCAGCAGCCTCAGCTATACCCTAGTGTGACTTAGCTCTCTAGGGTTGCATTGGAATGTACTTATTGGGGATGTGGAAAGCACAGATCATCTGGAATTTTGCTTCACCTGTGGAAAACTTCTTCCAGTTGTGACAGTCACTAAGCCCTCAGTTTGTCTGATTATTTATTGTAAGTTCAAACATTTACTTTACATTGCTCTTGGTATATTCCCTGCTGCTGCTGCTGCTGCTGCTGCTAAGTCGCTTCAGTTGTGTCCGACTCTGTACAACCCCAGAGACGGCAGCCCACCCGGCTCCCCCGTCCCTGGGATTCTCCAGGCAAGAACACTGGAGTGGGTTGCCATTTCCTTCTCCAATGCATGAAAGTGAAAAGTGAAAGTGAAGTCGCTCAGTCGTGTCGGACTCCCAGCGACCCCATGGACTGAAGCCCACCAGGCTCCTCAGTCCATGGGATTTTCCAGGCAAGAGTACTGGAGTGGGTTGCCATTGCCTTCTCCAGTATATCCACGTAACCCTAGAATTCAGTCATTACTTCTTCCCTACTCATCTCACGTTGGCTGCTATGATCCTCAAGTTATAAAGCAGGGGCAATTTATTTAGTTTTGGATTTCTAATTTCTCCCATCAGCAGTTTGGCAACAGACTCTGAAACAGAACAACCTCTTAGAATCCAGAAAAGAGAATTAATCTATAAAAATTCAATTAACCTGTACAATGCTCATTGAATCCTTATGTAACCTAATCAGAGTTTTCTTAACTTATTTACCACTTCACCTATTTTGCATTTTGCAACCTGTGATGATGGCCCTGAACAATCAAAATAATGCTGGCAGACTAAACAAACTAATAGGGCACATCCACAGATTGGGTCCTTCCATCACTTGCTAAAGACATCCCAATGAATCTTACTTGTGAGTTCCAGAAGCACGGCTCTGAGTGCTGCAGATTGTGTGGACAGGCCATCACATCCAGCCTGACACATGAATCCACAAAGCAGCTGTGTTACCTGCTCCACTCCTGACTTCCTATATGCACTTGAGGAAATCTCCATATTCTTGGCTCCAGCCTAGAGAGGCCCCCAAAATATATTCCTATTTCAGAGGAAGTATTCTCAACAAAGCTGCTGGAGAAGTTGTTAAAGAAGAATAATGAATGACAGTGAATTATTTTAAACTCTTCAAATGAACTTCTTGCTTTAGAGATCTGAAGAGAATCAGGAGATGTTATATTGGATAAATTACTCAGTGATTCCAAGTTCAGAGTCCTCCCTACTCATTCAAAATCTATTTGTTTCATCAACTATGCATCAGTCGCAGATTTGTGGAGAGGCTATTTGAAGGAAAAAAAGGTGAATTCAGTTTTGGGTGTTTGGATCTTGAAATGCCTACAGTGTATCACAGTAGAGATGCCCAGCAGGCAGATGGACCTGAAGCTCTGGGGAGAGTTGACTTAGATATAAAATTTGGGAACATCAGCATATGAAGGGGAGTTGGGCCTTTGTGTATGGGTGAAGGACTCTGTATGCAAAGAGGAGAGCAGTGGACAGAGGAAAAAACTTGGGTAACACTTCTTTGGGGAAGATAATCAAAGGAGGAGTGGGGAGAAGACCCCTGAAAGAGAAGGTGAGATGGAACAGTCAGAATTGGAAAGAGGAATCAATGGGTGATTTCAAGAAGCCAATTTTTTTTTGAGGGGGGGATGCTGTAGGGTGTTTGAATGCTGTAGCAGCACCCAGAATAATGACGACAGACTGGTTTAGGAATAATGGGATTGTGAGAGTGAGTAACTTTTAAAGAAGTAGTTGCATGAAGTGATAGGAGCTGAAAATAGACTGCAGGAATTTGGATATCATATGGAAAACAGATGAATAACTAATTCCAGCTGCTTATTTGTTTCCAGTAAGAGTGGGCAATCTGCCTCAGAATTTGACTACAAGAAAAAGAAAGAAAAAGAGTGGAAGTCTGAAAAAGGGTTTAATGTAAATCAGTTCAGTTCATTTCAGTTCAGTCACTCAGTCATGTCCGACTCTTTGCAACCCCGTGAATAGCAGCACACCAGGCCTCCTTGTCCATCACTAACTCCCAGAGTTCACTCAGACTCACATCCATCGAGTCAGTGATGCCATCCAGCCATCTCATCCTCTGTCGTTCCCTTCTCCTCCTGCCCCCAATGCCTCCCAGCATCAGAGTCTTTTCCAATGAGTCAACGCTTCACATGAGGTGGCCAAAGTACTGGAGTTTCAGCTTGAGCATCATTCCTTCCAAAGAAATCCCAGGGCTGATCTCCTTCAGAATGGACTGGTTGGATCTCCTTGCAGTCCAAGACATTCTCAAGAGTCTTGTCCAGCACCACAGTTCAAAAGCATCAATTCTTCGGTGCTCAGCCTTCTTCATAGTCCAACTCTCACATCCATACATGACCACTGGAACAACCATAGCCTTGACTAGACGGACCTTTGTTGGCAAAGTAATGTCTCTGCTTTTCAATATGCCATCTAGGTTGGTTCATAAATTTCCTTCCAAGGAGTAAGCGTCTTTTAATTTCATGGCTGCAGTCACAATCTTCAGTGATTTTGGAGCCCCAAAATATAAAGTCTGACACTGTTTCCACTGTTTCCCCATCTACTTCCCATGAAGTGATGGGGCCGGACGCCATGATCTTTGTTTTCTGAATGTTGAGCTTTAAGCCAACTTTTTCACTCTCCACAATGAATAATAAAGGATTGATGACATATAGATAGATAAATTTTGGAGAAGACAATGGCACCCCATTCCAGTATTCTTGCCTGGAAAATACCATGGACAGAGAAGCCTGGTAGGCTGTAGTCCATGGGATTGCTAAGAGTCGGACATGACTGAGCGACTTCACTTTCACATTTCACTTTCATGCATTGGAGAAGGAATTGGCAACCCACTCCAGTGTTCTTGCCTGGAGAATCCCAGGGACAGGGGAGCCTGGTGGGCTGTCATCTCTGGGGTCGCACAGAGTCGGACATGACTGAAGCGACTTAGCAGTAGCAGCAGCAGCAGATAGATTTTGGAATAGGATGGATTTGTATTATCTTTGATATGCATGTTGGATGAGTTTCAAGAGCAGCATGGCAATAGGGGTGGAGAAAGTAAATGACTGTATTAAAGTTTTGGTTGCAGGGTAGGTGATACAGAGCTTTAAGGGTAAAGGAGAGAAAATAATGAAACGAACCATTGCTCTATATGAAGAAAGTAATGCCAGGTGGAGTACTGAAGTAATTTGGAGACTATGAATCTGATAGGACCATAGAATTTGTCTTTCAGGAATTTCCTTCAGAATTCTGTGCATACACAAATGAATGGGCAGAGAAAGAAGGAGATTGTTGTCAGAAGGTGAGGTAGTAGGGTCAAGATTTTGGAAATGAAATGTCTCTAGGCAATACCAGATCCAAAACGTTAGTGGAATTGGGTGGTTGCAGCAGACAGGTGACCAAGGTCCCTCAAAGTATTTTTAAGATGGAATTGAGATGAAATTGACAGGTTGCTATCAAAATACTAAATGCATTCAGGACTTAGGCAGGACCATGAGTAGAGGAGATTTCCATGCACTAGATGCCCAAGTGAGAGTGGAAAAGGAGCCAATGCCAATGAGAAATGAAGGAAGAAAAGAAAATGGTTGAATGGTACACAGCAAAGTAGATGTTCAAAGGGTGATTAAAAAATTGACTTGGAAGCCACAATGCTGAGCAAGAATGTAAAATACCTACTCATGCCTTTGGGAGGAGGAAGTGTGAGCAAACACCAATTAAGAAGGCAGAACAGAAGGCAGAGTCTTGCAGGGTCAAGTTGGGAGACATTGTTAGTACCAGTTTAGGGCTTAAGGGGTTAATGCCTTTGCAAGCTTCCAGAAGCACAGAACTGTTTGGCTCTGTGGTTTTGGAATGATCCTCTGAAAAAAGTACTACAAAGAGAGCATTACATTTTTCTGTGGGGATTGGAAACTGGAGAGGAAGTTCCTCTTTTTTAGATATGGTTCTTATTTATCATTCAACTATCAGATGCAGTGAACGCCATGAGCCAAGGTTCTTGTCTGTCTTAGTGCAGTATACTCAGTACCTAGGACAGTGCCTGGCACATAGGAGGTATTCAGGTGCATAATAAGGGTATTAAATTAATATATGGACAAATGAAGACTGTAAATGAGAAAGAGCAAGCATGCTTAATACGCCAAAAAAAAAAAAAAAAAAAAAAAAGCTATATTGAACCTCTACTATCCCAGAAGAAAATCTCTTTCATGACTTTTAAAGTCTTCAGTTCTTCCTTGGCTCGTAAAAGATGTTGATGGAAAGGCTTGAAAGTTTGAAAAGGCAATAGTGCTGTATAAATTAAAAGAGATCAGAGGAAAGAACACTGTGATTCAGTGAGTCAGATATTTCAGTATCTCCATTCTGCAACTAGATACGGACAATATGATTACTTGTCCCTGTTGTGGAGAATGTTCTCTCAAGTTGTATGTGTTTATATCTTGAATTCATTGTTAGATATTACATAATCTGGGAATAGAATTTAAGGAAATTATGTCAACACTTTCCTTTTTGCCTGCCCACCTTTTCCAGGAATCTATTAATAAGTGTTTACAGAAGTTCTACTATTAATTATTTTTGAGTATGAAGCAAGGCTAAAAAGAGGGAAGACAAAACTCCTGCCTTTGGAAGCTCACTAGTTTGTTGGGGGAAACTTGTTTCACATTCTAGAAAACTTTGGCAAAGAGTGTATAATTAAAGGCTCAGTACTAAAGCAATCCAGGTGGCCTTTTAGGCATTTAGTGGAGAATGAAAGAGAACCCTGAGAGGGTATCAAAATGAATTGGCAGAATTTAGATACACAGAGAAATGGGGATGGGGGTAACTTCCTTTAATATTCTTTAATGCCATTATTTGTAGTTTAATCTCCATCCTCAACTATCAACCAGTTACACACATAAGCATTTTCTAGTTAATGTGCTTTGTAAGGAGTTACTTTGTGAAACACATGTGCCTGAAGAGAAAAATAGGTACAGTTATAAAAGAAAAACTATGTTGGGGTAGGCTAGAACCAAAACACAAGAAAGCCAGCCAAGTGGAGAAAAGCACATTTTCCACTGATTGGGAGAAAGAATTGGCATCATTTCTCATGTCCATTGCTTTTTACTCTGGCCTAGAGCTGGCATTTAATTTGAATTTTATTAGCACAGGAAATCTAATGCAGCAACCAGATTCTCCCAATTCAGGGTGCTTAATTTTAAAAAAGAGGAAAGCTTACAAGCTGAATAAGTGGCTTTCAGAATACGACAGTATTTCTTTTCAGCAAAGTAAGTGCCAAGGTTATCTGCAGAAGTAAATCCTGGGGGATAGAATAAATGTAGGGTTTCCCTGGTGGTTCAGCAGAAAAGAATCTGCCTGTAATGCAGGAGACACAGGAGACATAGGTTTGATCCCTGGATTGGAAAGTTCCTCTGGAGGAGGAAATGGCAACCCACTCCAGTATTCTTGCCTGAAAAATCCCATGGATAGAGGACACTGGTGGGTGACATTCTATGGGGTCACAAAGAGTCAGGCACGGCTGAGTGACTAAAATAACAAATAGCAGAACAAATGTGGACTCTGCCTCAAGAAGGAAGCAATGGCCCTGATAGTTGAATAATTGGACATATCCGCAAAGAATATGAAACAAAATAAGTCAAGAATGGTCAAAATATTGAGTACAATGAATGGCTGTTTAGAATTTTGCTTTAAACTTGAAGATGAATGTGAGAAAGCTAGCTATCCAAGTGCAAAGATATGAGGATGTTCATCATGGCATCATATACAAAAACAAATAGATAAGTCACATGCCATTGAAGAGGAGAATAAATATAGAATAATCCTGAATTTGGATTAAAATGATATTCACCAACTAAAGTTGCTGTCTTACATTTAGTGAAATAGAAAATTATTCATAATATGTTGTTGAAAAAAATTCCAGGTTGTAAAAAAATGTGTGAATATTAAGTGAAATTTTATCCAAATTTGAAATGCATTACCAAGTTTAATCCTTCCAGTAGTCTATTTAATAAGTCTTATCACTTATCTGTCTAATTAGAAGTCTCTATTTGGTATCCTGTTCCTAGTTTAGTACTATGGAAAGAAAGGCCAGCATAGGGAATTGATACCCTAAGGAGCAGAGAACTAGCTTTGAGTATTTGTTCTCTTTTCAGAGCTGTGCTAAGTACTTGCTATAGATTGAATTGTGTCTTCCCTAAATTTGTATGTTGAAGCCTTAATTGCATTCAGAGCAAGGACCTACAAGGCAGTTACGGTTAATGAACTCATAAGGGTGGGACTTTGACAAGAGTACTAGTATCCTTTTAAAAGGAGACACCAGAGAGCCGGCATCTCTCTCTCTCATTTTCCCTTCCTCTTTATTTTCCCTTCCTCTTTATTTTCCCCTCTCTCTCTGCCTTGTGAAGATACAATGAGAAGGCAACCATCTGCCAGCCACAAAGAGAGCCAGCATCTTGATCTTGGACTTCTCAGCCTCCAAAGCTGTGAGAAATAAATTTCTGTTGTTTACACCATGTAGTCTATAGCATTTTGTTATGGCAGTCCAAACTGAATAAGTCATTACTTTCCATAAATGATTTCATTCATTTCTGTAAACAGCTCTGACAGGAGTATATTATTATCCTTACTTTACAACTGAGACCATCGTTCTGTACCAAAGACCATAATTTATGGATATATCTTAGGACACATTGCTGATAACAGTTGAAAGTGAGTTTTGAATCTCAGGTCTGTTAGTTTCCAAGTCTATTGGTTTCTAAGATCAAGATGACACAAAGCAAAAGCCACAGGTTTCCAGAGATGTTCCTTCTTTGGGGTCTCAGTTCAGTTCAGTTCAGTTCAGTCACTCAGTCATGTCTGACTCTTTGTGACCCCATGAATTGCAGCACGCCAGGCCTCCCTGTCCATCACCAACTCCCGGAGTTCACTCAAACTCATGTCCATAGAGTCAGTGATGCCATCCAGCCGTCTCATCCTCTGTCGTCCCCTTCTCCTCTTTCCCCCAATCCCTCCCAGCATCAGAGTCTTTTCCAATGAGTCAACTCTTCACATGAGGTGGCCAAAGTACTGGAGTTTCAGCTTTAGCATCATTCCTTCCAAAGAACACCAAAGGCTGATCTCCTCCAAACAAATTTGCCTGTATTCAGCAGAATAATTGATCTATTATTTCTGGTGCTACATAACCTCTTTTTTATTATACCTTCAAATACCTTTTCCTATGTATTTCCTTCATCTTTTGGTTCCCTGTTTCTTTTTACCCTTTTCTCCCTTTTGTGATGAACTTGCTATTGCCTTTATTCAGTGATTAATTATGGTTTGCGTGTGTGCTAAGTTGCCTCAGTTATGTCCCACTCTTTGTGACCCTGTGGACCCCGTAGCCCATGAGTCCATGGGATTCTGTCCATGTGATTCTCCAGGCAAGAATACTGGAGTGAGTTGCCGTGTCCTCCTCCAGGGAATCTTCCCTACCTAGGGATTGAACCACATCTCCTGTGGCTCCTGCATTGCAGGCAGATTCTTTACTCTTAGCCACAGAAGAAGCCATAAATATGGTTTAGGCAGATGCTTATGGAGTTTGACAAGGAATGGGTTTGTGATGGTTTGTTTTTTGTGCCAACTTGCCTGGGCCATGTGATACTTAGACATTTAGCCAAACATTATTCTGAATGAGTCTATTAAGATATTTCTGTATGAAATTAATATTTGAATCAGCAAACTGAGTAAAGTAAATTGTTCTCCCTCATGTGGATGGGTCTCATCCAATCAGTTGAAGGTCTAAATAGAAACAAAAGGCTGACTCTCCTAGGAATAAAGAGGAGCTCCTCCTTCCTGACTGCTTTGAGCTGGGACATTGGTTTTTGTCTGAAGCAAACAGGCTTTTCCTGGGTTTCAAGCCTAATGGCATTTGGACTGAATTGACTCTCCTGAATCTTAGTCCTTAAGACGTGGACTAGAAGAATACCATCAGCTGAGTCTCCAACTTTCCAGCTGCAGATCTGGGGGTTAGTCAGTCTTCAAAATTGAGTGAGCCAATTCCTTATAATATACACACACATGAACCCATACATGTATTATACACATATCCTATTGCTTCTATTTCTCTGGAGAATTTTATCTTTTTTAATCAGAAGTTATCTTTAGTAAGGGCTCTAAAAATAGTCTCATATATGTTACTATGCATTACTCACGCATTTTCTCAAGCAGTGGGATTTGCTTTCAACATTTGCCTCATTCTGGTATACAAGACATCAGTAAAATTTATGTCTTTACCTCATGAAAACAGATGTGTTCTTTACCTTCTAATACAATTGTTTCTTAAGAAAGTTTTGATTAGCCTAGTGAACATGAGATTTATGGGATCTCCAAAGACAGATATGACAGAAACCTGAGAAGGCAACTCTTTCCCCATCAGACTCAGAGATTTGAAAGCCCCTATTCAAGCTAGATGTTTCCCTTTTCATGTCTTTAGGGAAAATATTCTTGGTTTCTTTCTTTCTTTTTTTTTTTTTTAATAATCTTTTCTTCCACATTGTCTTTGAGGAACTTAATTACTCTCAGAACACAGTCACTTGACGAAATAATGAGTTCTTTCATGTGGACACTTTATTTTATTTTCTTAATTTTTAATTGGGGGTGGGGTGGGTAATTGCTTTACAGTGTTGTGCTAGTTCCTGCCATACAACAATGAGAATCAGCCATAAGTATACATATGTGACCTTCCTCTTGAACCTCCCTCCTTTCCCTCCACCCCATCCCACCCTTTGAGATTGTCACAGAGCACTGGCTTGAGCCCCTGTGTTGTACAGCAACTTCCCATTAGCTGTCCATTTTACATATGGGAATGCATATGTTTCAATGCTACTCTCTAAATTCATCCCCCGACTTCTTCCTAGTTGTTTCCACAAGTCTATTCTCTACATCTGTATCTCTATTCCTGCCCTGCATGTGATATTTGATTTTCTCTTTCTGATTTACTTCACTCTACATAACAAGCTCTACATTCATCCACCTAACAGAAGTGCCTCAAATTCATTCCTTTTTATGGCTGAGTAATGACGGTTGTGCTAAAGTGCAGGCGGCTGCGACGGGCTCGCTAAGCATGGCAGAGAGGAGCCACCCCACGTCAGAGGTCAAGGGCAGAAGCTAGGAGGACCCCATGCCTGAAGGGCTGCGGCCAAGAGGAGTTACCCCACGTCGGAGATCAGGGGCAGCGGCCGAGAGTACCAGACTGCGACGGCGCAGGAAGGGCCGAGAGGAGCTACCCCGCGTCCGAGGTCAGGGGGGGCGGCTGAGAGGAGTTACCCCGCGTCTGAGGTCAGGGGCGGCAGGTGGGAGGAGCTACCCCACGCCCCTAAGCCAGAGGCCAGGAGCGGCGGGCCGGAGGGAGCTACCCCACGCCTCCACGCCGGAGACCAAGGGCGACGGCCGGGAGGAGCAACCCAACGCCAGAGGCCAGGGGCTGGTGGCCAGGAGGACCAACCCCACGTCCAAGGAGCCGTAGCTGCACGGGTGCAGGAGAGCCTAGAGGAGCTATCTCACGTTGAAGGTCAGGAAGGGCAGCGGTGAGGAGATACCCCTCATCCAAGGTAAGGAGCAATGGCTGCGCTTTGCTGGAGCAACCATGAAGAGATACCCCACGCCCAAGGTAAGAGAAACCCAAGTAAGACGTTAGGTATTGCAAGAGGGCATCAGAGGGCAGACACACTGAAACCATACTAACAGAAAACTAGTCAATCTAATCACACTAGGACCACAGCCTAGTCTAACTCAATGAAACTAAGCCATGCCCATGGGGCAACCCAAGATGGGCAGGTCATGGTGGAGACATCTGACAGAATGTGGTCCACTGGAGAAGGGAATGGCAAATCACTTCAGTATTCTTGCCTTGAGAACCCCATGAACAGTATGAAAAGACAAAATGATAGGATACTGAAAGAGAAACTCCCTAGGTCAGTAGGTGCCCAGTATGCTACTGGAGATCAGTGGAGAAATAACTCCAGAAAGAATGAAGGGATGGAGCCAAAGCAAAAAAATACCCAGCTGTGGATGTGACTGGTGATAGAAGCAAGGTCTGAGGCTGTAAAGAGCAATATTGCATAGGAACCTGGAATGTCAGGTCCATGAATCAAGGCAAATTGGAAGTGCTCAAACAAGAGATGGCAAGAGTGAATGTCGACATTCTAGGAATCAGCGAACTCAAATGGACTGGAATGGGTGAATTTAACTCAGATGACCATTATATATATGTACCACAATATCTTTATCCTTTCATCTGTCAATAGACATCTAGGTTGCTTCCATATCCTAGCTATTGTAAACTGAAATGAGGATTGGGGTGCATGTATCTTTTTGAATTATGGTTTTCTCTGGGTGTATGCCCAATAGTGGGATTGCTGGGTCATATGGTAGTTGTATATATATTTTAAGAAATCTCCATACTGTTCTCCACAGTAGTTGTATCAATTTATATTCCCTATATGGACACTTATAAGAACCTAAGACTACAGGCATGTTGAAGGCTCCCATAACACTCTGTATTCAGGTCATGTTTATACAAAATGCTTTTCACTTTTTGAATGCTCTTTTCTTCTGTTTAGAATTTGCTGGTTTTATTTATTCTTCCATTTTCCCTTTCTTATTCCTAATGAAACTGAAAGTGAATCAGAAAACTGAGCTATTTACATTTCATAGAATATTATAATCACTGATTTGAGCCAAGACTTCCTCTTCTTTTGTTTTCTATCTGCCCCTCATTCCCACTAATTTTTCTCCCCACATGAAGGCAACTATCCTACATAACTTGCTTGGTGTTTTTTATAAGTGATTGACCCATGTGTCCTTGAGAAATAGTGTTATTTTGTATGTGTATTTTTAATTTAGATCCAATGTTCTATGTTCATTCTATTTTTTTTATTTGACCTTCAGTCAATGGCAATTTCCTCTACAATGTCTTCACCAACTTTTCCATTCTTTTTGCCTTTGAATTCCTGTATAGAATCCTTTTGGTCTATATTACTTATCTGATTCATAATATATTTGCCTTATATTGCTTTCTCTCCTAGTTGGAGATTGGGCTCCTAGAGGAGAAACCGTAGCAATATTTGTTGTTGTTTTTCAGTGACTAAGTCATGACGGACTCTGTGACCCCATGGACTATAGCTTGCCAGGCTTCCCTGTTACCAAAATTTTTCACATATTGCTTTAATGCGGTCACATTAAATAAATGAATGAAAAATGCCCAAGGAAACTAAGCAGCAAATTTTCATTCCTAAATTTTTTCATCTGCAACATCTCACCTCCTGAATGAGAAATTGGCCCACACACCTCATGAAAACATTCATATTCTGCACATCTTCTAGGTAAAACTCCAAATGTGGCTAAATACTGCAAAACCATTGATGTCATTGGTGGCCTCGTGAATGCAAATTGACATCTCAAAAAGGAGGTCAGCTCGACAGCTCACTCAAAAAAGAACCACCAGATTTTGATGAGTGAAGAAATGCTGCCAAATAGCCTAGGAGAAAGCATTGGAGAATAAAAAAAAAAAAAGAAAAAGTTGAAGTGGAGAGGGAAAGAAAGGTGAGAAACTGCTCATGTAGGTAAATGGTGACATTTGGGTTGTTGCAGAAAGCAGGCAATGTTGTGAACCTGAATATTCCACCACCTTTCTTTGTGAGAAAAAACAAAGGTTATTAAACTAGAGAATTTCAAAGAGAAGGCAGTGTTCAACCCAATGTGATACTGACCAGGCCAACAGCATTGTCCCCACTCAGAAATGCTTCAACAGAACAAAGGGAAGGATTATGGGAGCCAATAGGTTTTTGTTAAATTCTTGCACAGAAGCCAGAGTTGCTTAGGGAATAAAAGCTCAGTTTGTTAACTCTAATCATCAATTCATCCAAAATTCAGGACGTTGTTTTTCCTTCTTGCTTCCATCATTCCTTTGCTGTGTAATTCTGAAAATATTCCTTTCCATCTGGGCCTCAGTGACCTATCCTGGGAAATGGGGTGCCTGCACTTACTATACCCTTGCTTCTAAAGATACACTGAGAAAAATTAATAGGGAAATTTCAAAGAAAGATTCATCTTTTTGTCCCTCAAGGACATTACAATTGATCACCTAGGTGATGATTCAAGCTATTCAATCCTCACTGTAGTGCATGGACTTCTCTTCCAGCTGGCCTTTGAAAGAAAACCAGATAGTTAAAGCATCAGCTAGAACCCTCAGCTCTCAATGACTGCAGAATGAAATATAGCTCTCAGCTTAGAAAATGTCCTTCCAGTGCTTCAATAAATAGCATTCAGTTTTCAGCCCTAGGGAGTTCAATGTAACCCTAGTTACCCCTGACTGCCATCACAACCACTGATTCCTCAGGCAGCAGAAATGATTTATAAAGGTGAATAGCCATTCCAAACTTTAATTAAACACGTAAAGAACCATCATTTTTTTAAAGGGCACCAGTCAAGAAAGATGAGAGCTGAACTTCTGTAGGACACTAATTACTAATTACTGTTTCAACAGTTTATCTTGTCTCCTTGTTTCTTTTTAAGATTAGGTGAGAGACTGAACCAATCTACCACTCCCACAGGTGAGCTCTACCTATGTAAAGCCCCAATTATCTCAATGAAGTATTGAGGGGGCTTGTGGATTTCCTCCTCAGTCCTGTTATTGATCAGTTCTCATCCTCTTTTCTCCCTCTTCTCTCTCTCTCTTTCTCTGCTCTCTGTCTTGGTCTCTGCCACTTTCTTGGTTTACAAGATCTTGGCTGCCATGGCAGTAGGAACCATGTGAAAGCACAGGTAGAGATTTCTCTTTGAAAAAGTATATAAGGAAATAAAAATGAATGCAAATGATACATGGACCAGATCTTCTCTAGTGTCCAAGTCACTGCATTGTTGTTGAGTCACTCAGTCTTGTCTGACATTTAATGACCCAGTGAACTGCAGCATGCCAGGCTTCCTTGTCCTTTACTATCCAGAATTTGCTCCAGTTCATGTCCATTGAGTTGATAATGCCATCCAACCATCTCATCTTCTGTTGCCCCCTTCTCTTCTTGCTCTCAATCTCGCCTAGTGTCAGAGTCTTTTGCAAAGAGATGGCTCTTTGTATCAAGTGGCCAAAGTATTAGAGCTTAACCTTTACTGTTAGTCCTTCCAATGACTATTCAGGGTTGATTTCCTTTAGGATTGACTGGTTGAATATCCTTGCAGTCCAAGGGACTCTCAAGAGTCTTCTCTAGCACAATTCAAAATCATGATTTCTTTGGTGCCCAGCTTTCTTTATGGTCCAACTCTCACATACATATATGACTACTAGAAAAACCATAACTTTGACTATACAGACCTTTGTGGGCAAAGTAATGTCTCTGCTTTTTAATATACTGTCTTACTTTGTTATAGCTTTTCTTCCAAGGAACTAGCATCTTTTAATTTCATGACTGCAGTCACTGCCACAGTGAATTTGGAATCCAAGAAAATAAAATCTTTCATTGATTTCATCTTTTCCCCACCTCTTTGCCATGAAGTGATAGGACTGGATGCCATGATTTAGTTTTTTGAATGTTGAGTTTCAAGTCAGCTTTTTCACTCTCCTTTTTCACCTTCATCAAAAGGCTCTTTTGTTTTTGCATAATGTAAACTTCATATAAGTTAAATAAGCAGAGTGACAATACACAGCCTTGACATACTCATTTCCCAGTTTTGAACTAGCCAGTTGTTCCACATCCAGTTCTAACTGCTGCTTCTTAACCTGCATATAGGTTTCTCAGGAGATAAATAAGGTGGTCTGGTATTCCCACTTCTTGAAAAATTTTCTAAAGTTTGCTGTGATCCACACAATCAAAAGCATTGGCATAGTCAGGGAAGCAGAAATAGACTTCTTTAGAATTCTCTTGATTTTTCTATGATCCAGCAAATGTAGGGATTTGATCTCTGGCTTTTCTGCTTTTTATGAATCCAGCTTGTACATATGGAAGTTTTAGGTTCGTGTACTATTGAAGCCTAGCTTGAAGGATTTTGAGCATTACCTTGCTAGCTTGTGAGATAAGTGTAATTGTGCAGTAGTTTGAACATTCTTTGAAATTGCCCTTCTTTGGGACTGGAATGAAAACTGACTTTTCCAGTCCTGTGGCCACTGCTGAGTTTTCCAAATTTGCTGGCATATTGAGTACAGCACTTTCACAGCATCATCTTTTAGGGTTTGGAATAGCTCAGCTGGTAGTCCATCATGTTCCCTAGTTTTTTCGTAGCAATTTTTCCTAAGGCCCACTTGACTTCACACTCCAGGATATCTGGCTCTAGATGAGTAATCATGCCATTTTGGTTATCTGGGTCATTAGGATCTTTTTTGTACTATTCTTATGTGTATTCTTGCCACCTGTTCTTAATCTCTTCTACTTCCCTTAGGTTCTTACCATTTCTGTCCTTTGTTGTGCCCATATTTGCATGAAGTGTTCCGTTGGTGTATAATTTTCTTGAAGAAGTCTCTAGTCTTTCCCATTCTATTGTTTTCTTCTATTTCTTTGGATTGTTCACTAAAGAAAGCTTTCTTTTCTCTCCTTGATATACTTGGAACTCTGCATTCAGATGGGTATATCTTTCCTTTCTCCTTTGTATTCTGTGTCTCTTCTTTTCTCAGCTACTTATAAGGACTCCTAAGACAACCATTTGCCTTTTTACATTTCTTTTTCTTGGGCATGTCTTTGTTCACCACATCGTATACAATGATGCAAACCTCCATCCATAGTTCTTCAGGTACTCTTTCTATCAGATCTAATCCCTTGAATCTATTTGTCACTTCCATTGCATAATCATAAGGGGTTTGATTTAGGTCATATCTGAATGGTCTTGTGGTTTTCCCTACTTTCTTCAACTTAAGCCTGACTTTTACAATAAGGAGATCATGATATGAGCCACAGTCAGCTCCCAGTCTTGTGTTTGCTGACTATATAGAGCTTCTCCATCTTTAGTAGCAAAGAATATAATCTATCTGATTGACAGGAAATTACTTACAAATAATATTGTCAGACCACTTGACAAATTAATGAGTTCTTATGTGTATTTGCTTCCTTGGGAGAAATATTGCAACTAAGGGCAAAAAGTGGGTTCTGGTAGCCATCAGTTCAGTTCAGTTCAGTTCAGTCACTCAGTTGTGTCCGACTCTTTGCTACCCCATGAATCGCAGCATGCCAGGCCTTCCTGTCCATCACCAACTCCTGGAGTTCACTCAAACTCATGTCCATCGAGACAGTGATACCATCCAGCCATCTCATCCTCTGTCCTCCCATTCTCCTGCCTCCAATCCCTCCCAGCATCAGAGGATTTTCCAATGAGTCAACTCTTCTCATGACATCTAAGTAAATGCAGATTTCTCATATTTTAGGGCACAAATAAGTCTTTCACACTCTGTAATGGGTGTGAAAATATGGCTCCTAAACCTATGATTACAGGGAAGAAATGAAAGATATAGAAGAGAGAATAGGAAAAGATAGATACCTGGACATTTTGGAGTTCAAATACAAGATAGAATATTGTCATTTATACCTCAAAAGCCAAAGCCTTTGACTGCGTGGATCACAATAAACTGTGGAAAATTCTTTAAGAGATGGGAATGCCAGACCACCTGACCTACCTCTTGAGAAACCTGTATGCAGGTCAGGAAGCAACAGTTAGAACTGGACATGGAACAACAGACTGGTTCCAAATAGGAAAAGGAATCCGTCAAGGCTGTATATTGTCACCCTGCTTACTTAACTTATATGCAGAGTACATCATGAGAAACACTGGGCTGGAAGAAGCTCAAGCTGGAATCAAGATTGCCAGGAGAAATATCAATAACCTCAGATATGCAGATGACACCACCCTTATGGCAGAAAGTGAAGAGGAACTAAAAAGCCTCTTGATGAAAGTGAAAGTGGAAAGTGAAAAATTGGCTTAAAGCTCAACATTCAGAAAATGAAGATCATGGCATCTGGTCCCATCACTTCATCGGAAATATATGGGGAAACAGTGGAAACCGTGTCAGACTTTATTTTTGGGGGCTCCAAAATCACTGCAGATGGTGACTGCAGCCATGAAATTAAAAGATGCTTACTCCTTGGAAGGAAAGTTATGACCAACCTAGACAGTATATTAAAAAGCAGATACATTACTTTGCCAACAAAGGTCTGTCTAGTCAAGGCTATGGTTTTTCCAGTGGTCATGTATGGATGTGAGAGTTGGACTACAAAGAAAGCTGAGCACTTAAGAATTGATGCTTTTGAGCTGTGGTGAAAACTCTTGAAGGTCCCTTGGACTGCAAGGAGATCCAACCAGTCCAACCTAAAGGAGATCAGTCCTGAGTGTTCATTGGAAGGACTGATGTTGAAGCCGAAATCCAATACTTTGGCCACCTGATGTGAAGAGCTGACTCATTTGAAAAGACCCTGATGCTGGAAAAGATTGAGGGTAGGAGGAGAAGGGGACGACAGAGGATGAGACAGTTGGATAGCATCACTTACTCAATGGACATGGGTTTGGGTAGACTCCGGGAGTTGATGATGGACAGGGAGACCTGGTGTGCTACAGTTCATGGGGTTGCAAAGAGTCGCCCTAACCCTAACCCTAACCCTAATTTTTATGAGTGACTGAACTGAATTGATACCTTAAAAAGAAGTACCCAAGTATGAGACGGGGGGCCAGAAAGTATTTTATAAGTAAGAAGATGAAAGGTATACTGCATTCATCATCTCTACTCTTCTTTTGTTTGTTTGTTTTCTGGAGATCTGTTTGAGGTCCACATATTCCTCACAATCTCCTGGAACAGTCACATTTGTTATGATGCCTATATTTTAAGATATTTCAGCATAGAGGGTGTAACATAATTAATATGATGGCTTAAATTTTTAACTCTTTGGTCAATGATTACTCAAGTCATGAATCATGGCCCAAGGATGGTGAGTTGGCATCATATGAAAAGGGACCACTCTCCAGGGACAGTTACTCTAGTGCTTCTGCTCTCTGTGCTGGATCAGTAACCAGTGTTTTACTAATCAAAATACCAAATATCACACACTTTAATAGTGAAAAACGTAGGTATGGACCCATCTGGTAAATGGTAAAAATTGTTTTCTTTGACTTGATTTTAAATGACTCCCTGTCTGGCTGAAGGCCTTGGTTAGTCACTCAAGCCAAGAGCCTAAGTTGCAAAGCTTATGAAGATGATACTTTTTGGGTCAAGTGCAGGTGGGCGTCTGAGAGTGAGTGACTCCATAAATATGCCTAGATTGCCTCACTTTGCTGCCCAGCCTGGCCAGACATTTGTTTAGGAGTCTTTCTGAATATTTGATGCTGACTCTAAGGCAGCAAATCCTGTCTCTGGGCAGTTGTTGTGTCAACCATAATTGAATCTTTCATGTTACATGTGGCAAACCACTTAAAAGGACATGCCATGGGATACTTCCTGGCAGTTCAGTGGTTGAGATTCAGTACTTTAACTCCCAGGACACTGGGTTTGATACCTAGTTTGGGGAAAAGATCCTGCAAGCTGTGCAGTGCATCTTTAAAAAAAAAAAAAAAAAAAAAGCACATGGCATTGGAAACTTATCAAACTTAAGAGATGATTTATATGAACTGTTTTTTGCCTGCATGTGTATCTATGTGCTTTAATCCAATTTTCAGCTGATGGGTGAGGCTGTGTTCTGTCCCTGTTGTTTGGCCTGTGATATTCAATATCACAGTAATCCAAGTCTATGGCCCAACTTCTAATGCCTGAAGAAGCCGATGTTGAACTGTTCTATGATGACTTACCAGATTTTCTAGAACTAACACCAAAAAACATATCCTTTTCCCTATAAGGAAATGGAATGCAAAAGAAGGAAGTTATGAGATACCTGGAGTAACAGGCCAATTTGGCCTTGGAGTACAAAAATAAAGCAGGACAGAGGCTAGCAGAGTTTTGCCAAGAGAATGCACTTGTCAGAGCAAACACCCGCTTCTAACAACACAACAGATGACTCTACACATGGACATCATCATATGGTCAATACCGAAATCAGACTGACTATATTCTTTGCGGCCAAAGATGGAGAAGCTCTATATAGTCACACACACACAAAAAGGACCGGGAGCTGACTGTGGCTCAATTCAGATTTAAATTGGAGAAAGCAGGGAAAACCACTAGACCATTCAGCTATGACCTAAATCGATTCTCTTATAATTATACAGTGGAAGTGACAAATGTATTCAAAGGATTAGATCTGCCAGACAGAGTACCTGAAGAATTATGGATGGAGATTTGTGACATTGTACAGGAGGCAGTGGTCCAAATGACCCCCAAGGGAAAAAAAAAAAAAAAACAATGCAAAAACGCAAAATGGTTTTCCGAGGAGGCCTTACAAATAGCTAAGAAAAGAGAAGAAAAAGGCAAAGGAGAAAAGGAAGGATACACCCATTTGAATGAAGAGTTCCAAAGAATAGCAAGGAGAAATAAGAAAGCCTTCCTCAGTGGTCAGTGCAAAGAAAGAAAGGAAAACAATAGAATGGGAAAGACTAGAGATCTCTTCAAGAAAATTACAGATACCAAGAGAACACTTAATGCAAAGACGGGTATAGTAAAGTATAGAAACAGTATGGATCTAACAGAAGCAGAAGATATTAAGAAGAGGTGGTAAGAATGAACAGAAGAACTGTACAAAAAAGATCTTAATGACTCAGATAACCATCATAGTGTAATTACTCACCTACAGCCAGACATTCTGGAATGAGAAGTCAAGTGGGTCTTAGGGTGTATCACTATGAGCAAAGATAGTGGAGGTGATGGAATTTCAGCTGACTATTTCAAACCCTTAAAGATGATGCTGTGAAAGTGCTTCACTCAATATGCCAGCAAAATTGAAACACTCAGCAGTGGCCACAGAACTGAAAAAGGTCAGTTTTCATTTGAATCCCAAAGAAGGGCAATGCCAAAGAATGTTCAAACTACTGCACAATTGCACTCATCTCAAACACTAGCAAAGTAATGCTCCAAATTCTCCAAGCTAGGATTAAGAGTACATGAATCAAAAACTTCCAGATGTTCAAGCTGGATTTAGAAAAGGCAGAGGAACCAAAGATCAAAGTGCCAACGTCTGTTGGATCATAAAAAAACAACAGAATTCCAGAAAAACATTTATATCTGTTTTATTAAATACTCTTACACTTTTGAGTGGGTGAATCACAACAAACTGTGGAAAATTCTTAAAGAGATGGGAATACCAGACCCCTTACCTGCCTCCTGAGCTATCTGTATGCAGGTCAAAAACTGGACATGAAACAATGGACTGGTTCCAAATTGGAAAAGGAGTACAACAAGGCTGTATATTGTCACCCTGCTTATTTAACTTATATGCAGAGTACATCATGTGAAATACAAGACAGGATGAATCAGAGGCTGGGATCAAAATTGCAGGGAAAAATATCAATAACCTCAGATATGCAAATTCCATGACCCTTATGGCAGAAGCAAAGAGGAACTAAAGAGCCTTTTGATGAAAATAAAAGAAGAGAGTGAAAAAGCAGGCTTAAAACTCTACATTCAAAAAACTAAGAGCATGGTATCTGGTCCCATCACTTCATGACCAATAGATGGGGAGACAATGGAAACAGTGATAGACTTTATTTTCTTGGGCTCCAAAATCACTGCAGATGGTGAATGCAGTCATGAAATTGAAAGACACTTACTCCTTGGAAGAATAGCTATGACCAACCTAGATAGCATATTAAAAAGCAGAGACATTACCTTGCCTCCAAAGTCTGTCTAGTCAAACTATGCTTTTTCCAGTAGTCATTTACAGATGTGAGAATTGGACCATAAAGAAAGCTGAGTGCCAAAGAATTGATGCTTTAGAACTGTGATGTTGGAGAAGACTCTTGAGAGTCCCTTGGATGGGAAGGAGAACAAACCAGTCAATCCTAAAGCAGATCAGTCCTGAATACTCATTTCAAGGACTGATGCTGAAGTTGAAGCTCCAATACTTTGACCACCTGATGCAAAGAACTGACTCCTTAGGAAAAAAACCCTGATGCTGAGAAAAATTGAAGGCAGGAGGAGAAGGGGATGACAGGGGATGAGATGGTTAAATGGCATGACCAACTTGATGGATATGAGTTTGAGCAAGCTCTGGGAGTTGGTGACAGACAGGGAAGCCTGCTGTGCAGCAGTCCATGGGGTCGCAAAGAGTCAGACATGACTGTGGGACTGAACTGAACTGATATCTATATGCTTGTAAGTTTTCATCTGATACAGTACCTTTTAGCAATCAGATAGTGAATTTTCAGAACTTGCTGGTTAAATAGGCTAGCAAGGAACAGAGGAGTAGCTTATCTTCCCCTACGTCACACTCTACTGGTGTCTACTATTGTTTACCAAAAAGATCCTAAAGTTATGTTTGATTAAAGTAACTTTGGTCTCCCCAACAACATTTGCTACCATCCTTAGGCCGGATATTTCAAATTCTATAAGATGATGCTGTGAAAGTGCTGGACTCAATATGCCAGCAATTTGGAAAACTCAGCAGTGGCCACAGGACTGGAAAAGGTCAGTTTGCATTCCAATTCCAAAGAAAGGAAATGCCAAAAAAAAAATGCTCAAATCACCACACAGTTGCAGTCATCTCCCACGCTAGTAAAGTACTGCTCAAAATTCTCCAAGCCAGGCTTCAGCAATATGTGAACCATGAACTTCCAGATGTTCAAGCTGGTTTTAGAAAAGGCGGAGGAACCAGAAGCCAAATTGCCAACATCTGCTAGATCATCAAAAAAGCAAGAGTTTCAGAAAAACATCTGCTTCTGCTTTATTGACTATGCCAAAGCCTTTGACTGTGTGGATCACAATAAACTGTGGAAAATTCTGAAAGAAATGGGAATACCAGACCACCTAATCTACCTCTTGAGAAATCTATATGCAGGTCAGGAAGCAACAATTAGAATTGGACATGGAATAACAGGCTGGTTCCAAATTGGAGTACATCAAGGCTGTATATTGTCATCCTGCTTATTTAACTTATATGCAGAGTACATCATGAGAAATGCTGGGCTGGATGAAGCACAAGCTGGAATCAAGATTGCTGGGAGAAATACCAATAACCTCAGATATGCAGATGACACTACGCTTATAGCAGAAAGCGAAGAACTAAAGAGTCTCTTGATGAAAGTGAAAGAGGAGAGTGAAAAAGTTGGCTTAAAACTCAACATTCAGAAAACGAAGATCATGGCATCTGGTCCCATCACTTCATGGGAAATAGATGGGGAGACAGTGGAAACAGTGGCTGACTTAATTTTTTGGGCTCCAAAATCACTGCAGATGGTGATTGCAGCCATGAAATAAAAGACGTTTATTTCTTGGAAGGAAAATTATGACCAACCTAGACAGCATATTAAAAAGCAGGGACATTACTTTGTCAACAAAGGTCCATCTAGTCAAGGCTATGGTTTTTCCAGTGGTCATGTATGGATGTGAGCGTTGAACTATAAAGAAAGCTGAGTGCCAAAGAATTGATGCTTTTGAACTGTGTGTGGTGTTGGAGAAGACTCTTGAGAGTCCCTTGGACTGCAAGGAGATCCAACCAGTGTATCCTAAAGGAGGTCAGTCCTGAATATTCATTGGAAGAACTGATGTTGAAACTTGAGTACTTTGGCCACCTGTAGCGTGGAGCTGAATCATTTGAAAAGATGCTAATGCTGGGAAAGATTTAAGGCAGGCGAAGAAGCGGGCAAGAGAGAATGAGATGGTTGGAAGGCATCACTGACTCCATGGAGATGAGTTTGAGTAGACTCTGGGAGTTGGTGATGGACAGTGGGGGTCTGGCATGCTGTGGTTCATGGTGTCGTGAAAGGTTGGACTGAACCATTGAACTGAACTGAACTTAGGCCAGACAGTGGACAGGTCAAAATCACCACCAGCTCATGGATGTAGGGTTCACTTCATCTCTGTAATACTCTACCTGGAATTAAAATGGGGGTCTTCTAGTCAAGGCTATGGTTTTTCCTGTGGTCATGTATGGATGTGAGAGTTGGACTGTGAAGAAGGCTGAGTGCCAAAGAATTTATGCTTTTGAACTGTGGTGTTGGAGAAGACTCTTGAGAGTCCCGTGAACTGCAAGGAGATCCAACCAGTCCATTCTGAAGGAGATCAGCCCTGGGATTTTTTTGGAAGGAATGATGCTAAAGCTGAAACTCCAGTACTCTGGCTACCTCATGCGAAGAGTTGACTAATTGGAAAAGACTCTGATGGTGGGAGGGATTGGAGACAGGAGGAGAAGGGGACGACAGAGGATGAGATGGCTGGATGGCATCACTGACTCGATGGACGTGAGTCTGAGTGAACTCCGGGAGATGGTGATGGACAGGGAGGCCTGGCGTGCTGCGATTCATGGGGTCACAAAGAGTTGGACATGACTGAGTGACTGAACTGAACTGAACTGAATGGATTAAAGGTGCTATTTATATTGACATTTCCCAACAAAAGAAAAATCAAGGGAAAGTTAAAACCAGACAAAAGTAGTTGGTTGATATGGAGGGATCATTCAATCTTTATTATATTCTGAATCTATAATAGGCACTAAACTCTTTCTATTCTCAGAAACAATTTCACTTAGTGAACAATAGAATTTTTGATACATTCTATTGTACTAGTGATCAAAGAGAGTTGGGTCTTTCTTAAGCTAAATCAGTGGCTGAAAGTGAAAGTGAAGTCGTTCAGTCGTGTCTGACTCTTTGACACCCCATGGACACCAGGCTCCTCTGTCCATGGGATTTTCTAGGCAAGGGTAC
This sequence comes from Bos javanicus, assembly GCF_032452875.1. NCBI lineage: Eukaryota > Metazoa > Chordata > Mammalia > Artiodactyla > Bovidae > Bos > Bos javanicus. Next base: position 56,363,907 of record NC_083878.1, read on the forward strand.
TGGAGTGGGTTGCCATTTCCTTCTCCAGGGAATCTTCCTGACCCAGGGATGGAATCCAGGTCTCCTGCATTGTAGACAGACACTTTATGGTCTGAGCCACCAGGGTAGTCAGTGGCTAGGTGGGGATTAAAGGGTTGAAGGGTTACTTCCACTCTACTTTCAGTCTTAAAGAGGTTTCACTTAACTGTGCATCTTATTTGAAAATGACCTCTCTGGTCCATCTTTATCCTCATTTAATATGAGCTGTCTTTCATAACAACCAGCTGTGTTTCAAAACAATCAGGGCTTCATAATGGGTCAGTTCATAGTCAGTAAGGGTTTAGCTTCTGGTGGAAGTTAATCATTCATTTATGAAAGAAGTTAGGGCAAGTCTGAAGCCATGGGACAGAATAATTGTCAACTTGAATACCTGCTAATGTTTACTGAGTGTTTAGGAAGGCACTGCATTTCTCTGAGCATCTTACATGTAGCATCTTATGTAATCCTCATATGCCCTCTTATATAGTTATCGTATATCCCCATTTCACAGAAAAGGAAATAGAGACACCAAGAGGCTGAATAATTTGCCTGAAGATGAAAAGTTAGTAATCAATACAATTGGAAATTAGGCAATCTGACTCTAGAGCCTCCATTCTCAACTAGGCATTGTATTTAATACTGTAGTGTCTCCCTCAAACCCACAGGAACACTAAAGAGTTAAACAGTAACTCTGTGGTTTCACTAACACAGAATTCTCATTAACTCATTAGCTCACCATTTGTCACATTTATTTATAGAAAACTAGAGAGAGAAATATAATTCCCATTCGTACTAACAGAGACCTACGTATTTTCTCATCTTCATCATTAAACCTATATTTACCTTATGGAAATTTTGCAAGCTGCTCATGGAAACAAAACAAAACAAAACAACCCACAAAGAAGAACAAGACAGAAAATAGCATCTTTGCTTTTCTTGGCTCTGTCAGAAATCATATTCTCCAGCTCAGCTCTGTGAGACTGAGGAGGTGGAATCTATCGTCCACCTTCTGGAATCATGTAGACAATAATGACAAAACAGTGAGAGGTAGAGGCTTGATTTGGAAGAAAATAGATTCTGTTGAATTTTTAAATATTAGATGCTATCCTAGGAAAATGTTATTTGGCCCCTATTTCAGATACAGAAAGACAGGTCTCACTATATCAGCCTAGAAGTCAATGGAGTTTATAGACCAGACCCTAAAATCCTACTCTAAAACAAAATGTAAAGCCATCAACTGCTATCTTGATATGTCAGGACAAAAACCACAATACATACTTATAAAAAGGAAAAAAAAGGAAGTGATTTTCAGATAAGTGAATTATTTTCATTTTTTGTTTCAATTTTGGGAAATTTATCAAGTCATGTTTAGCTCTTCCATAATCTTCTGAAAGCACTAATTGACTTTAAATTCCAGTGATGGAGTTTATGATAATATGACTGATTAAAGAAAGCTACAGAGCACTTGACAATCCTCCCACTAAGAGGTGACATCTAGATCTTTACCTTTTGAATCTGGGCAAATTCAGTGGCTGTTTTGACACTCAAATTACAGTGGTGGTACCACTGGGCCAATTACCAGGTTTAAGTCTAAAAGATCAGAAACTTCTACTTCATCTTCCTTAGAACATTATGACATGGAGCCTGTTATAGGCTGAATGTTTGTGAGCTCTGAAAATTCACATAGAGAATGCCTAACTTCCAATGTAATATTTCAGTATTTTGAGGTGAGATATTTTGGAGATAAATAAGTCAAGACTAATTAAAGTTATTGATTAATTAGTTTAAGGGTGAGGTCCTCACGACAGGGGCTTCCTTGATGGGTCAGCAGTGCAGAAACCACCTGCAGTGCAGGAGACATAGGAGATGTGGGTTCCATCCGTATGTCTGGAAGATCCCCTGGAGGAGGAAATGGCAATGCACTCCAGTATTCTTGCTTGGAGAATTCCATGGACAGAGGAGCCTGGTGGGCTACAGTCCAAAGAGTAGCAAAGAGTCAGACATGACTGAGCAATTAAGCTAGTGCTTCTGTATCCTCAGGATGGGATTAATGCCCTTACAAGACAGTGGTCATTTACAAGCCACACAGGGAACTCTCATCAAGATCCAAATATGCCAGTACCTTGATCCTGAATGTTCCCACCTTCAGAACACTAAGAAATAAATGTCTACTTTTTAAGCACTCAATCTATGGTGTGTTATAGAAGCCTAAACTAAGACAGAACCTTAAACCCACCATCTGACTGCAACCACATGAAAGTTTTCAACTGAGGAACACTTTATAAGTCCAGTGAATTCACAAAGCCATGAGAGATACTAATAATTTTAGTTTTAAGCACTAGGTTTTTTTTTTTGTGTGTGTGTGTGTGCTTAGTTTCTCAATCATGTCCAAATCTTTGAAACCCCCTGAATTGTAGCCAGACAGGCTCTTCTGTCCATTAAACTCTCCAGGCAAGGATACTTGAGTGGGTTGCCATTTCCTATTCCAGGGAATATTCCCAAACCAGGGATTGAACTCACATCTCTTGCATTTCCTACATGGGCAGGCAGATTCTTTACTGGGGTGCCACCTGGGAAGCCTAAGTTTTGGAGTTGTTTATTATGCAGAAATAGATAACACAAACAGATGGTAATTTCAGTATAAGGACTGAAAAGAGGAAAATATAGTGTCACTTAATAACTGTAGAACATTTAAAAATGATATTTTTCTAAGCTCTATTTTTCTCATCTGAGAAACTCTAATTTTATTATCACAACTGAAGCTAATCTGACAAAGATGTCTTGAGTATCAACCTAAAAATTAAATGATGAACTACCAAGCACTTATAAAACACAAAAGGTATTATTATTTATATTTTTATTAACCGATGCCTACTGTAAATTATAGTTGTTTCCAAAGCCGGAAGTTGATCTGGGTTTTGGAAACATTAACGGAAATATTTAGAAAATAGCTAATTGTGATTTCCGATATATAGTTACCTAATTATATCAGTCATCTCTGCTCTAAGAACCAATATGCTTCTGGATGCTATGCCAAACATTGATAAACTGACAGATAGAAAGCACAGGTGTCTGAAACTACCTTGTTCTGTTTCCAGAAAATGCTAATACTGCCATCAATCAGTAAAAATGCAGAGTGAGTGTGTGCTTTGTCTTTGGTAGTTACAGAAAGTTCTGTTGTCAACTACTGCAAATGTAAAATGCACAAGTAAAAGCAGGGAAATTCAAATGCAGAATTTTTTGTTTGTTTTGGTAATGTCAAATAAGCAATACAGCAAACAATAGAATAACAATAACATGGCCTGCCTACGTTAGAATAATAGATGACTTCAGAAGAGTACTTACAGCTGACACAGCAGTTCTTTGTTATTTTATTTGATTTCTGTGTCTGTGCAGGTTATTTAATCACAAGGAACTCTTGGTAGTGTAATACAAAAAATAATTTATTCTGAGAATATAAGCCAGGTTACAAAAATGAAGAAAGCTTGGGAAAATGGAGCCCATGAAAGGACAGGAATCGGTGCAGTCTGGAGATCTGGAAGTAAGAATAAGTGGCTAGTGTCATTAGATTCCCAGCTTGTTCTGAGTCATCTGATCAAGATGCAGATTTCCAGGCAAGAGGATCTGATCTGTGCTTTGGGTCATGAGGGTGCTTGGCCTGAGGAGCACAGGGCACCTGACTGATAGTCATACCAAAAATTCTTACAGTCGTGGAGTCTCTTCTTAGCTTAGGTTCCCCAGAAGCGTACCCTGAGATGAGGACTTGTGAGCCACTGGTGCTTTAAGTGTTCCTGGGGAGAAACCTAAAAGGATGTTAATAGTTTAAGGTGAACAATGTTGGATTCATGATCTCCAAAGAAGATTTAGCTTCAGGACGAGGGACCAGGCTTGATCATGCAAGAGCTTTTGTGTAGCAGAGTTTTATTAAACTAACAAAAGGAACAAAGAAAGCTTCTGACATAGACATCAGATGGGGGACAGCGAGTGCCCCCCTAGCTAGTCTTATCAAGGCCTTAAATACTTTTTTCAGACTCACTCCCACAACATACATCTTAAATTAACAAATTAGAATGAACAATAGAAAGATGTTACCAGACCCACTCCTATAATATACATTTTAAGATGACAGGATTAGTCAGAAGACTCTTGTTAAGGAGAGACATGTTCTCGAGCAAGATACACTGTTACATTGACTTAGTCAGTTCAGTGGCTCAGTCGTGTCCGACTCTTTGTGACCCCATGAATTGCAACACACCAGGCCTCCCTGTCCATCACCAACTCCCAGAGTTCACTCAAACTCATGTCCATCAAGTCGGTGATTCCATCCAGCCATCTCATCCTCTGTCATCCCCTTCTCCTCCTGCCCCCAATGCCTCCCAGCATCAGGGTCTTTTCCAATGAGTCAACTCTTTGCATGAGATGGCCAAAGTACTGGAGTTTCAGCTTTAGCATCATTCCTTCCAATGAACACCCAGGACTGATCTCCTTTAGAATGAGATTGCCTGGTTGGATCACCTTGCAGTCCAAGGGACTCTCAAGAGTCTTCTCCAACACCACAGTTCAAAAGCATCAATTCTTCGGCGCTCAGCTTTCTTCACAGTCCAATTCTCATATCCATACATGACTACTGGAACAACCATAGCCTTGACTAGATGGATCTTTGTTGGCAAAATAATGTCTCTGCTTTTGAATATGCTACCTATGTTAGTCATAAAATTCCTTCCAAGGAGTAAGCGTCTTTTAATTTCATGGCTGCAATCACCATCTGCAGTGATTTTGGAGCCCCAAAAATAAAGTTTGACACCGTTTCCATGGTTTCCCCATCTATTTCCCATGAAGTGATGGGACCAGATGCCATGATCTTCATTTTCTGAATATTGAGCTTTAAGCCAACTTTTTCACTCTCCACTTTCACTTTCTTCAAGAGGCTTTTTAGTTCCTCTTCACTTTCTGCCATAAGGGTGGTGTCATCTGCATATCTGAGGTTATTGATATTTCTCCTGGCAATCTTGATTCCAGCTTGTGCTTCTTCCAGCCCAGCATTTCTCATGATGTACTCTGTATGTAAGTTAAATAAGCAGGATGACAATATACAGCCTTGACATACTCCTTTTCCTATTTGGAACAAGTCTGTTGTTCCATGTCCAGTTCTAATTGTTGCTTCCTGACCTGCATATAGGTTTTTCAAGAGGCAGGTCAGGTGATCTGGTATTCTCATCTCTTGAAGAATTTTCCACAGTTTCTTGTGATCCACACAGTCAAAGGTTTTGGTATAGTCAATAAAGCAGAAATAGATGTTTTTTTCTGGGACTCTCTTGCTTTTTCGATGATTCAGTGGATGTTGGCAATTTGGTCTCTGGTTCCTCTGCCTTTTCTAACACCAGCTTGAACATCTGGAACTTCACGGTTCATGTTTTGCTGAAGCATGGCTTGGAGAATTTTGAGCATTACTTTACTAGCATGTGAGATGAGTGCAATTGTGTGGTAGTCTGAGCATTCTCTGGCATTGCCTTTCTTTGGGATTGGAATGAAAATTGACCTTTTCCAGTCCTGTGGCCTCTGTTGAGTTTTCCAAATTTGCTGGCATATTGAGTGCAGCATTTTCACAGCATCATCTTTCAGGATTTGAAATAGCTCAACTGGAATTCCATCACCTCCACTAGTTTTGTTCATAGTGATGCTTTCTAAGGCCCACTTGACTTCACATTCCAGGCTGTCTGGCTCTAGGTGAGTGATCACACCATTGTGATTATCTGGGTCTTGAAGATGTTTTTTGTACAGTTCTTCTGTGTATTCTTGCCACCTCTTCTTAATGTTTTCTGCTTCTATTAGGTCCACACTATTTCTGTCCTGTATGAAGCCTATCTTTGCATGAATTGTTCCCTTGGTATCTCTAATTTTCTTGAAGAGATCTCTAGTCTTTCCCATTCTGTTGTTTTCCTCTATTTCTTTGCATTGATTGCTAAGGAAGGCTTTCTTATCTCTTCTTGCTATTCTTTGGAACTTTGCATTCAGATGCTTATATCTTTCCTTTTCTCCTTTGCTTTTTGCTTCTCTTCTTTTCACAGCTATTTGTAAGGCCTCCCCAGACAGCCATTTTGCTTTTTTGCATTTCTTTTCCATGGGGATAATCTTGATCCTTGTTTCCTGTACAATGTCACAAACCTCCATCCATAGTTCATCAGGCACTCTGTCTATCAGATCTAGTCCCTTAAATCTATTTCTCACTTCCACTCTATTAATCATAAGGAATTTGATTTAGGTCATACCTGAATGGTCTAGTGGTTTCCCTACTTTCTTCAATTTAAGTCTGAATTTTGCAATAAGGAGTTCATGATCTGAGCCACAGTCAGCTCCCAGTCTTGTTTTTGCTGACTGTATAGAGCTTCTCCATCTTTGGCTGCAAAGAATATAATAAATCCGATTTCGGTGTTGACCATTTGGTGATGTCCATGTATAGAGTCTTCTCTTGTGTTGCTGGAAGATGGTATTTACTATGACCAGTGCGAGATACCCCTCGTTCAAGGTAAGGAGCAGTGGCTGTGCTTTGCTGGAGCAGCCATGAAGTGATACCCCACATCCAAGGTAAGAGAAACCCAAGTAAGATGGTAGGTGTTGCGAGAGGGCATCAGAGGGCAGACGCACTGAAACCATAATCAAAGAAAACTAGTCAATCCAATCACACAGACCACAGCCTTGTCTAACTCAATGAAACTAAGCCATGCTGTGTGGGGCCACCCAAGATGGGCAGGTCATGGTGGAGAGGTCTGACAGAATGTGGTCCACTGGAGAAGGGAATGGCAAACCACTTCAGTATTGTTGCCTTGAGAACCCCATGAACAGTATGAAAAGGCAAAATGATAGGATACTGAAAGAGGAACTCCCCAGGTCGGTAGGTGCCCAATATGCTACTGGAGATCAGTGGAGAAATAACTCCAGAAAGAATGAAGGGATGGAGCCAAAGCAAAAACAATACCCAGCTGTGGATGTGACTGATGATAGAAGCAAAGTCCGATGCTGTAAAGAGCAATATTGCATAGGAACCTGGAATGTCAGGTCCATGAATCAAGGTAAATTGGAAGTGGTCAAACAGGAGATGGCAAGAGTGAATGTCAACATTCTAGGAGTCAGCAAACTGAAATGGACTGGAATGGGTGAATTTAACTCAGATGACCATTATATCTACTACTGTGGGCAAGAATCCCTTAGAAGAAATGGAGTAGTAATCATGGTTAACAAAAGAGTCAAAAATGCAGTACTTGGATTCAATCTCAAAAATGACAGAATGATCTCTGTTTGTTTCCAAGGCAAGCCATTCAATATCACAGTAATCCAAGTCTATGCCCCAATCAATAATGCTGAAGAAGCTGAAGTTGAACGGTTCTATGAAGACCTCCAAGACCTTTTAGAACTAACACCCAAAAAAGATGTCTTTTTCATTATAGGGGGCTGGAATGCAGAAGTAGGAAGTCAAGAAACACCTGGAGTAACAGGCAAATTTGGCCTTGGAATACGGAATGAAGCAGGGCAAAGGCTAATAGAGTTGCACGGACTAAGATAATGCAATGTAGAAAAGAACCTTTGTCCTTTTCTCCTTGAGAGCCCCAGACCCCTTTCTCCTCCTCCTCCCCCTCTCCCTACCTCTCCTTCTCCTCCTCTTCCTCCTCAACCCTGGACTTCTTACTAACCTACCTAGGAATTGACTCTATCAATGTGAGGAGGATGTCAGCCAGGAGTAGGATTCCATGGTGGCTTCAGCTGGATCTTGCAAGAGAGTTCCAGGGTGAAACTGGGGTCTTAGAGTGATCCCAATGCTTTTCTAATCCTGTAACTAATGTCACTTGTTATGGGCTTTCTCTAGAGAGGGGGCTTGTGCCGGGAGCCAGCGTGAGGAACTCCGCCCATGGCAAAGGTCATGAGGTAGGAGGCTTGGCATATGCAAAGGCGGGATTGAGCCTCAGGAGTCCCCCTGGAAATTCTCGAGCATCTACCCCTGAAACCAGAGTCTGCCTACTTTACTGCTTTGTGCTTTCACCTATACCTCTGACTTTACAGGGGGCTGCTCCCCACTACCTCTCTCTGAAAAAGAGTTAACTTACAGCTGCAGTTAATAAAGTTCCTGGGCGTGACAAGAGTGTTTCAACCTACAAACTCCTTTGGAAGTCCTCTAGCCTGCCTGAATAGGTTCTTCTGGCCACATGTGATTGTTCAGAGCCTCCCAACCATGAGAGGCATGCGATGTTCTAAACTGTCTAAATACAGATTCCTTTGAACAGTTAAAAGATTGATTAGAAATTGTATTGCTGAAGGGTTTTTCACTTGTTGGGCCAATGTTTGCTGCTAAGTGTCCATATCTCTTACCTACTGTGTCCCTGGGAGTGTATTGATTAATATAATTGGTGTATAGGAATGTAAGTAGTAGCTTTGATGTTTGTAACCTTGGACCCTTGAGTTAATTCTTTTCTTGTTATAGCCCACCACACCTTTGCCCCATAGGAATGCAACTTTATCTAATGCTTTTGGAGGGTGGCGCCTGACTTTAGAATAATCACCTTTAGAGAAAAATAAGTTTTCTGAAGAAAGGATCATAAAATGTTAACAGGCCTCTTGGCCAGAACATGATGTAATTCACTTAAACTTTTACATATGATAAGTTTGCAGGAAGAAAGTCTGGCTTACTGCTGACTCTACCCCTTCTCCCATTATCCTCTATGCACAACTTAAGGTATAAAAACTACTTTGGAAAATAAAGTGTGGGGCCTTATTCACCAAAACTTGGTCTCCCCATGTCGTTCTTTCTCTCACCTTCTGGCTGAATTCCCATCTGGAATGTGGAGGCTCGTCAAGCCTACTAATTATGCCTGGGCTTCTAAGATCTGACTGCGGAGGCCTTAGTGTCTCCTTTCCTTTGGGTGAACGGGAGGACGCCTGTGGCCTACGTAGGTGATGCAAATTCCTTATCTTGGAATTTTATTAGCTTTCCACATAAACCAAGTTATTCAGCTTCTTTTCTCCACTGAATTTTCTCACTGAGCTATCCTTATTTGATCACTCTTTATATCTTTAATTCTATCGTATCCTGATCACTGAAGCCATCTCCCCTTCAAATTCCCTGGATCCACCAGGACTGGACCCCAGCAAGTGGTGCCCGAACAGGTAGAAGGGTTAGCAGGCAAATGGCTGACACCCCATGATTGGAAATCAGTCGCTAAGGCCTGCCTGTCTGGAGGACACTTTATACTTTGGAAAGCTGAGTATGACAATCTTGCTTGCTGGCATGCCAAAACTAAATCCCCAGGCACTTTCCTCTGCTTGGGCATGCAAGCAAAGTGTGCTGATAGACCAATTACATCAAGGGAAGTCATCCAAAAAGAGCTGTAGAAGGTGGCCATGGTGAAGCACAAAAAAGAGCAAAATGTGGTCTGAGCAGTTGTGAAAGATGCATTTCTTCAAAGGATAATTAAAACACAAAGAATAGATGTTGGGCAAATAAAAGCAATAAACTGTCCATTGCAATATCAATATTTAAACCACTTTGTGAGATGACGATCTTTATTACTCCAGTTTTTAAGACCATGGAGGTTAAGTATTGTGACAATGGTCTTGTGGTGGTACTAGGACCTGCTCCTCCAGTGATTTAAAAAAAAAAAAAAAATCATATCCTAAGTTAATTGGCTTGGCTCTTTGTATATTTGATTTGGAACTAACAAATTGTCATTCAGTGAAACATTCTGGGAAAGTGGGCTCAGAGGAGAGTCTTAAGAAAGGAAAGGAAATGGGATTTCTCAAGCAAAAGGAAAGATCAGATTTTATTCTTCCCATCGGTTCCACACATTTGCAAGCAGAGCCGACTGCATAATTTACCTGCGCAGTGCAAAATGTGGAGCCCATTGTTCAAAAAGCAGGATAAAAGGTGCTGGTAAATGTACTGAAACATAATTTTTCTTCAGAAGTCTCTAGCACAACTAGTCAAATAGTTTTTATTTGCCACTTAAGGGTACATCTAGGGCAGGAAGTACTAACTAGGTGAATGCAGAACTTCACAGGCACTCGAGGCTCCACTCCCAACTCAGCAGCTTCATCTCCTGCCAGCCGGTTGCCAGAACCATGCATTATGCTCCAGTTGGGGCACCACAACAGATGGGCAGCCCTCAGGGTTTGCATCCTCACACCCTGGAAAAGCTGATTTGTGGGTCAGAGGTGGCTGAAATGCTCCCTTTTTGCCAAATCTTCTACCTAAGGTACCATGGGACTGCCAGTCCAGGGTGGGACAGTCACTGTCATGCCCCACCTAGAAATGTTGTGGGCCATGCATGCTCAACCCTGACCCTCTCTGTGTCTGCCCTGGAAATCTCCCACCAGAGACAGAAGTCAGCAGTGGTTGCTGGGCATGGTTATTGGAAGTATGGCCAGGCAAAAGCACGGTTGGGGTGGGGGGAGGCAGAAATGGCAAGGAGTTAGGGAGGGGGGCATGCAGAGGAACTACAACTGTCCATTGAACGTAGGGAGGTGGCTAGAAGAGGAACCACATGTGAGCTAGTTCCAAGTTCCCACGGTGTGATTCCTTGTCCAGTTAGATTTACTTACAAACCTCAAATTTAAAAATAAAGCTAAGAATTCAAGATAGTGAACCCAGAGTATTAACTGCAAGTGTGGGGACCCTCTGAGTGGTGTTCTCTTTAGAACAGAATTGGTTTCATGCTCATGAAGCAGTCTTGTGTGAAGCAAGGAGGAAGAATCATGACTTAGCCTCTGCAGGCAGCTGAAGAGGCCTCACTGTTACCTATTGAGTGACAGGAATGAAGTCACAAGTCAGATACGGATAAAATTTGGTCCACATCATAGAAACATAAACAAATCCAAACCATGAGGGACAGGAAATAAAACCTCCCTCCAGGTCCTTGGTGCAGTTATATGACTTGAATTTGTCCTGCATCAATTGCTCTATGGGACACCCTTGTCTCTGCTTCTGGGGCTCCAAGGGTTTATAGAGGGTGTGCCCTGTGGTCAGTGGCCATCACTTTCCAAGTACTCTCTTCCATCATGCTGGTGAATCCCAAGAACTTTTCTTTTATCAGTCTTCTCTCTCCTAGATCTTGGAAAAATTTCTTGCAGTTTCTTACATGTGCGTTACACTATCTCATTATATTATCTTCCCTGGACCACCAGGGAAGTCCCTAGCATTTCTTTTAGGAAAAGCTTAGTATGAACAATCTCTTTTAGTTTTTGCCTATCTGAAATGCTCTTATCTCTCCTCCTGTTCTAAATCATAATCTTACTGGGTTGAGTATCAGATTGCAGGTTTTTCTCTTTCAGCACTTTAAATTTATCATGTCACTTCCTTCTAGCCTACAAAAATTCTGCAGAGAAATCAGATGATAGCATTGTGGAGGAGGCTCCCTTGTATATGACTCTTTGTTTTTCTCTTGCTGTCTTCTGAATTTTGTCTTCAACTTTTGCCATTTTAATTATAATATATCTGGTGCGAGGCTGTTTGAGTTCATCTTATTTGGGACCCTTTCTGTTTCCTGTACCGTGATGCCTCTTTCCTTCTTCAGGTTCAGAAATATTTGAGCCATAATTTTCTTAAATACATTTTTTAAACCATATTCTCTCTTCTCCTTCTGATACTCACCTATAATGTGAATGTTGTTATGCTTGACATTATTTCAGAGGTCCTTTAAATTGTTCTTAACTTTTTTAAATTTGAAGATTTTTTTGCTGTTAATTGGTTGATATTCATTATTCTGTCTTCCAGATCACTTATGTGTTCTGTATCACCTAGTCAGCCCTTACTTCCTTTTAGCGTGTTTTTTCATTTCAGTTATTTTATTCTTAGTTTTGACTGGTTCTTTTTTATATTTTCTAGTTCCTTATCTCCTAGTTCTCATGTGGTCATGTATTTCCTTAATTCAGTTGGCATTCTTATTATTAATGTTTTGAACTCTATCTGATAAATTCTTTCTTTCATTAGTTATTTTTTCAGGATTTTTCTCTTGTTTTTTCATTTGAAACAAGTTCCTCTGTCTTCTAATTTTACTTAACTTTCTCAATCTCTATCAAATTAGCTGAAGACATTATCTATCTGGTCCTGAAGGGGTGTCCTTGTGTGGCAGTTTCCATATATAGTCTGCATGCACCCCATGGCTTTCTCACCAGGTAGGAGAGCTGTATCTAATATCAACACAAGTCATGGCTTTCCCCAGGGTGTGCTGGCAACTGTCATCATGGTAGGAAATGGAGCTGGATATGGAGGAACTAGAACCAGAACCAGGTGTGAGCTGGGGCTTCCCTCTTGCCTCACTGGCCAGCACCACTCTATTGGGGATGGGGGTGGGTCCCAAGATACTGGAGCATAAGTCCTGAGGATCATGTCTGAGCGGGTTTCATTTCCTCAAGTGTGTAGTCTCTCTCTTCTCAGGAGCCCCAACCTTACCCCCGAGGAGAACAATGCTGAAGTAAGAGGGGTCAGAATGGGTACTTGGTGTAGGTCAGAACACAGACTCTGGCAGTCCCAGCACCAGCCAGAGTTCAGGACTACTGCTGATCCACTGCCAGCAATGTGCATTCTTAACCGATTCAGATGCCCTGCTGGGTCTGGGCTGGTCTGTACTATGTTCTCCCCTTACCCTGCTGTGAAGCTGCTCCACAGAGCAAGCGGAGCTGGAATCGGTGCTGGACTTGAGCTGGGGTACATGCCAAGGCAGTCACAGGAAACCAGCTGGAGTACTGGGCAGTTTCAATCTGCTTCCTCTGCCTTGTTTTGGGAGTAAGCAAACATGCATGCGCTCTTCACAAGCTAAGTCTAGGATTCTTACAGCCCCTCTGTCAGTCCCACTGGTTTTCAGATCAGCTAAGGGGACTCACTCCTCACTCCTCAGGGAGGATATCTAAGTTCCTCCAAACTCCTTCTCTTCTGTGTCCTCTTTCAGGAGTGCAGGTCCCCACTCGATCACTCCTTTTCCATTGTACTGGATTCTGTGTGATTCCTGTTTACAGCCTTGGTAGTGTGAGTCTTTCTACCAGGCTCCAGTTTGTTTTCAGTGAGAACTCCTCCACATGTAGGTGTCTGTTTGATATGTTTGTCAGGGGAGATGATCTCAGCATCCTCTTAGGTTGCCATCATGATCTCCATAGTATCAAGACCTTTTCCTTAGGGTTAACCTCGAAAATTCCGTGCTGCACACCTATTCCCTTGTATGGTATGCTCAGGGAGGTGACAGCTCACATATGTCAACCCTATCTCTTTGTTTCAAAGATAATCAACTGGACATTTGGGGTGTTGATCAGAACTACCCAGGGAGATTTTTTCAGACACTCATGCTAGGTACTGGAAAGAGGAGCATGTGGTAAGAATTAGCTGTAGGCATTTCTGATGGAATTCCTTCTCTCACCCAACCTCAACCCCATTGGATGACACATTGTTATGATGTACACACCTGCCTTCTAAACTCTACCACCTATACTGGAGCAGACAACCTTAATTACTTAGGCATTTTTCCAGAAGGTTGCATAATGAATATTTGAATTGGATCTTCTGGATACCTAAGAAAGGCTGAGGGCTTTTAAAAGAGTTTGGTAAAGAACACAAAAACTTGGATTAAGACATTCAAAATTGTATTATTCAAAATGATAATGCTAAAAATATTGAGATTAAGGGACACAGCAAGTGATTGTGGCTTCTTGTACTGGCCTTGTTCCTAGTTGATCTCCCCACCCCAAGTCGTCTGTTGGTCATCTCCAATAATCACCCCATATTGTCCAGCCTTTTCCAATGAAAGAATGTTAAGCTGACATTGCCTGAAAAAGTCGCTACAGGAAGACAGTTCTTGAGATGCTCAGGTGCTTGTTCTCTCCTCCTGAGTATATTTTCTACCCTATCCTACATAGTTTGTCCTCCACTTCAGCCACAATAGAAGCCATGGCTTTGCTCTTGGTATTTTCTGACCTATTGTCTGATAGCTTCAACTGGGACAATCCAGCCAGTTGCTGACACTCTTCCTCATTAGCAGAGGAAGGGGAAATGTACATTTAGTGTTCATACTAATAACTACCCTGGAGGTTAGAGAGTATCTTACTAGAATGAGCTGGGACTCTTTTGCTTATGTTTACTTTCAGACTAAACAGAAAAAAATCATGATTTTGCATATTACAAACAAGTATAACCAGGACTCATGCTTTTTAATTTGCATAGTTCATGAAAAGCTTGTTTAAAAAGTTATGACCAACACCTTTTGTTTTTCTCTCTTGAGCTTGGAGACAATATTTTTGGATTGTGGGGCACACATAGCTCCTCTCTCAATTGCTGACCTGAATAAATGCTTTTGTTGTTTTTATCCCTCTCCACTTCTAAAAGGGTGCCCTTGCCCATTGCTTCTTCCCTAACATCTCCCCATGACTATAGGTAAGAACTTGGATGTACCTTGGTCAGTTTAGACTTGATTGGTGATTGCCAGCACTGTCCCTGGGTCAGTTGACTAGGACCCACTTAATCTTTCATTCTTGCCAGTTCCTATAAACCTTCCTTCCATTTGGCCTATTTCCCCATCCATGTCAGCTGGCTTTAAGTTAGGGCTAAGCAATGGAGTAGGAGCTACAGTTGGAGTCATCTTGGGTCTAGAGCAGCCTGTGTATCCTGGTCTCCTCTTATGGAGTCCTTCAACCACTTACTCAGACCCGAGTATGCTGTAGAAGGGAAGCCCCCATATTCAAGTGAAACTTGTGTACAGGGGCTTTAATAAATCAAAGAACAGCAAGACCCCAAAGTAGGCCATCTTAGGTCCCTAACCTGTACTTTCAACCTCTAGATGTCTATAGAGCACAGTTCAAAAATAACAGATTGCACCAAATCTTTCATTTCACAGAAAAAAAAAAAAAATTGGGAGTCTTAGTAACGTGCTCAAAATCACAGAGTTTAGAAGTTATAGAAGCTAGGTCTTCCAATTCCAAATCCAGGGAACTTCTTTTCTCAAATAGGAAAGAAGGACAGTAGTGGGGTAAATAAAGTAAACTGACTTCATAAAAACTCAAAAACTGACTGTCTGTAGCTACTTAATGGTGATGGCCCAAATAACTATCTCCCTGCCCTGTTCTGAAAAGCATTATTAGGGAGGGGTGCAAGTTTCTAAGCCAGACAAACACATGTTTGAATCTTGGATCTGTCCATAGTTGATGAATTGAACAACTTTGAGACTCATTATCTTACATGTAAAATGAGGATGATATTACCTATGCCATAGGGCTTTTGTAGAGATTAAATAATATAAATAGGGATCGAACTTGGTGAAGAGAAAAATAGGAACTTATTATTTCCTTGAGAAAGCTATTAATGAGGGGATCCCTAGGCACCCAGACATCTCAGGTTGCTGTATTGCCTCAGGCCATGTCCTGTCCTCCTCATGTGATTTCCATGCAGGACTCTGTACCCTAGTACAAGAGTTATCATGGCTGAATTGGGGGTGGGCTTTTAATAAGCAAGCACAATGAGATGGAGATCCAATCAACTGTGTGGGTTCAAAAAGGCAAGCCAGAAGCAACCAACATACTCAACAATATAAAAATGATAAAAACTTTAATAAAAAAAAAGGAATATTCTCTGGCATACAATTTCCTTTAAACTATCTGACATCTCTCTGAGCTGCTACTGTTGCAATTCTGTTGCAAGTAGATGGGGAAGACTTGAGTTTAAATTTTCAGCCAAAGAACTAAGTGTTTAGGAGTGACCCTACACTTTCTTTTGAGCAGACTACTCTATGGTTGTCTAGTCTAAGATTCAAAGACCCACTGTTAATAAAGCAAAGAATTGGGTGGATGGGTACAACTCTAGCTGTGTAAAACAGCAAACACAAGATGTGTGTGTATGTGTATGCATGTGTGTATGCTCACACATGTGCAATTTTGTGAATGTGTAAACTCAGATGATAGGAATGTGAATGTGGCTTGTGATGACCACAGTAAAAGAGTAAAAAGAGGCAAAAGTTCTCATTCTATGTAGATGGTATTTTCTTCTCTTGATAGGAAAATATAGGTGAGATATGATACTTTTTATTTGAATTATGGTAATCAGTAGTGGGCCTGGCAGATGTTTAAATTTGCATTTTCTTTTCAGTATATTTATGAATTCCTAGTGGTCTCCAGTGACAGACTTTGTGTGTTTTATAATGTTGGTATATTTTTACTTGTGTAGACATTCCCATGTCAACTCATCCAAACTAGGATCTTTTTTTCTGGAATCTTAGTGCCCCTCCAGTTGGTCCTCTTGGAAAAGATGTAAACCTTAGTGAGTTTTCTTGGGCCTAGCCTATATACTCTGCCATTCTTTGTCCTGACACAATCTGGAGATATTACTCTAAACAACACAGCCATATTTTCCATGTCCATGCTTTTAGTCAATTCAACTCAAAACTTTAGAGCCTTTAAGGAAGTGTCTACCTTAGTTTACTCTGTGCTCCTTGCTTCAGGGAAACAACTCCACCCACTGGAGCCCTTCTTTCTTTACACGAAGTAGGCAGAGGGGCATCTCTATCTTTCCCATTTGAGGTGGTGCCCAGAGCATACTTTTCCCTAGTAAACTATTCTGGTTGTTGATTCTGCATGTGAGGAGCTCAGAAATCATCACTCCATTCTAACAACTAAAAAGCTGAACACACAGACAAATTAACAACTCTCCTTGGATCCATAGGAGAAGTGAGGACCCTGAGCAAACTGCTGTCCCCAAGATTGGAGACACAGGCAGGTGAATGCAGGGATTTACAGCTGATAGCTCAGTTAATAAAGAATCCACCTGCAATGTTGGGAAGATCCACGGGAGAAGGGATAGGCTACCCATTCCAGTATTCTTGGGCTTCCCTTATGGCCCAGCTGATAAAGAATCTGCCTGCAATGCAGGAGACCTGGGTTCATTCCCTGGGTTGGGAAAATCCCCTGGAGAAGGGAAAGGCTACCCACTTCAGTATTCTGGCCTGGAGAATTCTATGGACTGTATAGTCTATGGAGTCACAAAGAGTCAGACATGACTGAGTGACTTTCACTTTCACTTTTCATAGTAGAGACTTACAAGCATAAAACACTACAGGAATCAGTACCAGCTAGGGAAACCTGAACTGTGATTGATGAATTGTTGGAGGCTCCATGTGGACACATCTGAGAGTTAAAAACTCCAGGGAGACCAAGTCATAGCAGAGCCCCCACACTCCTGTGAGTTTTACCTCCAGGAACTCTAATCATAGGACTATAGGATGCTTCCACCACCTCCACACTTCACCACCATATTACTAAATGGCTATTTATAGAATTTTTTTTCCACTGGATACACCATGTCTTGCTATCAAGAAAAAATTACAAGGGATACTAAAAGATAAAAAAAATACAGTTTGAAGACACAAAGCAAGCCAGAGTCAGACATAGAAGAATGTTGGAATTACCAGACAGGGAATTTAAAACAACCATTATTTATATGCTGAGGACTGTAGTGGATGAAGTAGCAGCATGTGAAAGCTGATGGATAATATAAGCAATAGACAAGGAAATCTTAATAACCAAAAAGAAATACTAGAGATCAATATAGTAGCAGAAATAAAGAACAGCCTTGATAATCTTAATAGACCAGACACAGCTGAGTAAAGAATCCCTGTGCTTGAGGATTTATCAATAGAAACTCTAAGAATGAGAAAACGAGAGTGAGAACATAGACTGTAAAAAATAGAAGAAAATATCCAAGGACTATGGGGTAATTATAAAAGGTACAATATACATATTATATAATGGGGATGCCAAAAAGAAGAAAAATAAAGTAATGGAATAAATTTTTGAAGCAATGACTGAGAATTTGCCAAATTAATGTCAGACACCAACCAAATTACAGATTCAAGAAGCTCAGAGAAAATGAAGCTAAATTCCCAAAATCTGCACCTATCTCAGCATATCATTTTCAAACTACAGGAAATAAAAGATTAAAAAAATGAATATAATACCTAAAATAAATTTAACCTGGTGGATCAAAGGTCTGTGCTCTGAAAACTATGACATTGATGAAAAATTTGAAGATGATATGAAAACATGAAAAGGTATCCTGTATTCACTGATTGGAAGACTTATTATTGCCAAAGTGTCCACTCTACCCACAAAAAAGTACAGATTAAATGCAATTCCTATTTAAATTAAAAATAATATTTTTCAAAGAAATAGAAAAATTTTAATTTTACATGGAACTATAAAAAACACCAAATAGCCAAAGTAATCTTGAGAAAGAAGAATAAATAAAGAAGATAAATAAATAAAGAAGATAAATAAATAAATAGATACCACACTTCTTGATTTCAAACTATATTATAAAGCTATAATAATTAAAACAGAGTGGTATTTGCATAAAAATAGACACATAATTCAATAAAACAGAATAGATACTAGAGATAAATCCATGTATAGATAGTCAATTAATTTACAACAAAGGAGCCAAGAATACTCAATGGGAAAAGGAAAGACTTTTCAATAAACGGTACTGGAAAAACTAATGTTGGGAAAACTTTTGCCATGTGAAAAATAATGAATCTTGACCCATATCTTACATATATACAAAAACCAACTCAAATGTAGTAAAACTTAAATTTAAGACCTGAAACCATAAAATCACTAAAAGAAAACATAGAGAGGAAGCTCCTGGATGTAGGTCTTAGGAATGATTTTTTTTTTTTTTTTAGATTTGACATCATAAACTAAGGCAACAAAAGAAAAAAATAAACAAGTGAGACTACAACAACACAATGAAAAGGTAACCTAGGAAATGGGAGGAAATATGTGTAAATATTATCTTTGATAAAGGGTTAATATTCAAAATAAATAAAGAGCTCATGCAATTCAATAGGGAAAAATGAAATAAAATAATCTGATTAAAAAATGGCCACAGAAACTGAATAGACATTTTTTTTTCCAAAGACGACAAATGAATAGCTAACAGGTACATGAAAAGGTGCTCAACATCAGTAAGTCATCAGAGAAATACAAATCAAGGCCATGAAGGGTTAACACATCATACCTGTTAGAATGTTGTTGCTTAGTCACTAAGTTGTGTCCAGCTCTTTGCGACTCCATGGACTGTAGGCCACCAGGTTCTTCTGTGGGTTGCAATTTCCATTTCCAGAGGATCTTCCCAACCCAGGGGTTGAACCCATATTTCCTGCATTGGCAAGTGGATTCTTTACTGCTGAGCCACCAGGGAAACCCATCTGTTAGAATATCATTATCAACAGAATAAGTGATAAGCAATGTTGATAAGGATGTGGGGAAAAAGAAATCATAGTACATTCTTTAAAGTAGTATAAGTTGGTATAGACACTATGGAAAATAGTATGAAGTTTCCTCAAAATATTAAAAGTAGAACTACCATATAATCCATCAATTCATGTTCATTGCAATCCCCTGCTCATCACATCATTATTTACAATAGCCAGGATATGGAAACAACCTACGTGTTCAACAATGGATAAAGAAAATGTGCTGTGCATGAATACTCAGCCATAGAAAGGAAAAAAAATACTGCCATTTGCAACAATATGGTTGGACCGCAAGGGCATTAGGCTACCTGAAATAAGTCATACAGAGAAAGACAAATACCATATGAGCTGACTAATATGTGGAATCTCAAAAAAAAATAATGAATAGATATAGATTGGTGATTTCTAGAGTCAGGGATAGGGTATGGGCAAAATAAGTGAATGAGATCAACAAGTGCAAACTTCCAGTTATAAAATAAATCATGGTGATATAATGTACAGCATGATGACTACAGTTGATAATGCTGTGTTGAATTTCTAAAAGTTGCTAAAAAGAGTAGATCTTAAAAGTTTTTAATCACAAGAAAAATATTTTTGTAATTGACATGTGACACATGTCAACTAAACACATGTGATGCATGTCAAATAATCACATGTGAACTGGCACATATCAACTAAACTTACATGTGAACATGTCAACTGAACTTATTATGGTAATCAATTGGCAACACACAAATATGGAATCATTATGTTGCATATCTGAAACTAGCATAATGTTATTTGTTAATTATGTCTCAAAATTAAAATAGTAAGAGATTGTATCAAGTGCTCTCACAGCTCTTTTATCTAACTTGTAAGTTTCTTGAGGGCATATGTGTCATTGAGTCTAAGCTCCTATTGCTCACCCTACAATAGCCCAATAAAAATCAAGAGGCAAATTGTTGGGGCAAGGAATAATGACTATTTGGAAAGGCAGCAAACAAGAATATGGTAAGCTTGTGCCCCAAAGACCCATCTTGCCTGAGTTAGAATTCAGACTTTTTTTATACTAAAAGCAGTGGGAGTAAAGCCAAACATTTCTTGGTTTCCATCAACCTCTGGAAGGGATATATTTAATTTCTTCCTCCCTGCAGTCATTCACAGGTGGGACTGGTCAAGATGTATCTTATGAGAAAAATGAAGATATTTTAGCTGAATGCTTATTACCCGGGAGGCAGGACTCTCAGATATGGACCATTAGGTATAATTTAATCTTATAGGCAACATCCATTTAGTGATTGATTTGTAATAGAATACAAAATGTTCTTCCACATTACAGATGTTGTATCTGTCTTGGTCATCCATTGTATAATCAAGCTCTAGTACTGTGTCTGTTACAAAAATAATAAATATTCATTTCAGTTCAGTTCAGTTGCTCAGTCATGTCCAACTCTTTGCGACACCATGGACTGTAGCACACCAGGCTTCCTTGTCCATCACCAATTCCCAGAGCTTGCTCAAACTCATGTCCATCAAGTCAGTGACGCCATCCAACCATCTCATCCTCTGTCATCCCCTGCTCCTCCTACCTTCAATCTTTCCCAGCATCAGGGTCTTTTCCAAGGAGTCAGTTCTTTGCATCAGGTGGCCAAAGTATTGGAGCTTCAGCTTCAGCATCAGTTCTTCCAATGAATATTCAGGACTGATTTCCTTTAGGATTGATTGGTTTGATGTCCTTGCAGTCCAAGGGACTGTCAAGAGTCTTATCCAACACCACAGTTCAAAAGCATCAATTCTTTCAGTTTCCTTTATGATCCAACTGTCACATTCATACATGATGTGAAGTGAAATGAAGTCAAAGTCACTCAGTTGTGTCCAACTCTTTGTGACCCCATGGACTATACAGTCCATGGAATTCTCCAGGTCAGAATACTGGGGTGGGTAGCCTATCCCTCCTCCAGCAGATCTTCCCAACCCAGGAATCAAACCGGGGTCTCCTGCTTTGCAGGTGGATTCTTTACCGACTGAGCTATAAGGGAAGCCATGATACTAGGAGTATATTTCTTCTTGTTCTGAAAAATCTTGGGAAGAAGAGACCAACCTGAGCTAGGGATGCTGTATAGTATATTATACAAAAATAAATTTGAATTATCAATTGTTTTTTGTGCTTTGTATTTTTGTTATGATTTTTTATTTATCAAAGTTTTCAATAGTGAGCTAATTTGTTTTTACTCTACTCTTTTATATCTGAGTGGGCATACAAACAAGGACACCTTCAGGAAGTTCCAGGAAAATAACTGAGATTGGGGAAAGCAAGGCTGGCATTTTCAGAAAATTATCATTAGAATTCTCCTTACCACCTAGTGAGCCTTATCCTTAGCAGAGTTGCAAGTTGCCTCCATTAAGTGATTTAAGCAAGTAAGATTGCCAACTTTGTAATAGGGTTATTATGAGTACCAGAATAAAGTCCTTAAAGTAAGACCCAAAGCATAATCACCCTAGATAGTGTTAGGTATTTTTATTGTAAGTTATTGGAGCCTAGGATGAATTCATTTAATGCCAGTGTTCTGACAGAAGGGGTTCAGGCCAGTCTGGATGGAGGAGGAAAGCTACAACATGGAGTATCATTTGAGCTGGGGAGGGCTCCCTGGAAGAGCCTTCTGTAATTGTGGGGAGCAAAGACACCTCTATTTGCCTGAGATGAAAATGGAGCCAAGCAGCGATAGAGAGACATTGAAACTCAGCCTGAATTACTTTGCAAATTTGCCCAAGGTCATCTCTATTCACTTCCTGAGACAGGAGAAACTTCAAGGCCTCCTCACCCTGCCCTGGGGACATGACCTCCTTCTTCCCTGTCTGTTAGCAGCAAAGGTGGAAAGAGGGGCACTTCAAAGAGCTGGGCTTGCTGCCCAGAGCAGGAGATCTGAGAGCTGCCTCCACCCACTGTTGTGATCCTCTAGTTAGGCTGAGATCAAAAGCATCTCCAGCTGTTCATTTCTTCACACACACATACCAAAAAGCTAATCGTATTAGCCACTTCATAAGGAATAAATTGTTATTTCCTCTCCATTTTGATTTCGCCCCCTTCACTCTCTGTGCTGTGGCTGGTAAATGGTTTCTATCAGTCTCTAGGAATTCCCTGTTTTTCTTATCTGTTATGTCACAAAAACTCTTTTGCTAGGGTTTGGGCCCCTGTGTGCCCAGCAAGAATAAACCACCTCCTGGGACCAGCAGCTTCAGGATTTGGATAAGCTCCTGAATCCCATATAGGTGTCACCTCTCTCATGGCTCCATGATCCTGCTGTTGTCATAAGAAAATGTGTAATAGCCAACATAACTGGAAGAACAACTTATTCCTCACTAGAAAGATAAGGAAAGTATGTCTCTCCCTCACAGATGCAAAAGTATAGATCCCAATGCTACACCTTCAGAAATTCTGACTCTGTAAGTACGTGGAGGGGTTGAGGGTCTGTATTTTTCCAGCTACCCCAGGTGACTCTGCTATAGGTGAGTTGGGGAAGCACCCTTGGAAAACCTTTGGGCTGAGAGCAAAGCACAGAGTCACAGGAAGATAAGATGGTAGAATGTAGGAAGAAAGTGACACACAGTAGAGTTTTACTAGGAAGTACTAGTCTGCCTCTCACTACCTCTTAAGAGTCTGAGATTCCCTGGTGGCTCAAATGGTAAAGAATCTGCCTGCAATGCCGGAGACTCAGGCTCAATCCCTGGATCGGGAAGATCCCCTGGAGAAGGAAATGGCTCACTCCAGTATTCTTGCCTGAGAAATCCCATGGACAGAGGAACCCATGGAAATCCCAGGGACAGAAGACTCAATGGGGTCACAAGAGTCTGTCTTCACTGAGAATCTATCACTATCTGGAGACGTCTGGGAAAATGTCCCTTCTCTGCTGGTCATTGGGAGCATTGCTGATGCCTAAGGCTGACGTCTGTAGCTGATGAACATGGTGGCACTTCCTTCAGTTTGATTAGGCTCAGCAGTCTTTCCTTAATGACTTGGGGTCTACTCTGCTTGGCACTGCAGATGCCACCTCTCAGCCATAACCTCCATGTAGCCCCTAACTTAGCCTGTTAAGTTTCATAGTACTTGCTGTGAAGCTTGTGCATACTCCTGAGGTGCTAAATTTCTCAGCTGTTTTTCCGCTGGGAATACTCAGGAAGCTGTGGGTTCCTCTGCACCATATGAGAAGAAACCTCGGAACATTGTCCATGTGTCCTGAGCAGTCCAGCAGGCATTTTTAACATACTTCCTGGGTGGATCCCTAGTCAAGATATGATCCCTCTGAGGTGGTTTAAAATAATTCAATTCTTCACACAAAGAAGTGAGGGACAAGCCCCAACGTGACAGGGTTCAAACTTATCTGACTATATTGAACATCCATTTCTGACATGGGAAAAGGTATTCCAACTACTTGCAAGAATCATTGGTCAAAGGAGTTGGCCCATTAGGGCCATGGGCTTTTCTACAATGTGGGAGACCTGGGTTCGATCCCTGGGTCAGGAAGATTCCCTGGAGAAGGAAATGGCAACCCACTCCAGTACACTTGTCTAGAAAATCCCATGGATGGAGGAGCCTGGTGCAAGCTACTGTCCATGAGGTCACAAAGAGTCGGACATGACTGAGCGACTTCACTTACTTACTTCACTTATAAAGGCAGCAGCAAGGAAGAATTCAATTGCTCTCTTTTTCTCTCTATTCTACTGCTGCTGCTGCTGCTGCTGCTGCTAAGTCGCTTCAGTCGTGTCCGACTCTGTGCGACCCCATAGACGGCAGCCCACCAGGCTCCCTTATCCCTGGGATTCACCAGGCAAAAATACTGGGGTGGCTTGCCATTTCCTTCTCCAATGCATGAAAGTGAAAAGTGAAAGTGAAGTCGCTCAGTTGTGTCCGACTCTTAGCGACCGCATGGACTGCAGCCTACTAGGCTCCTCCGTCCATGGGATTTTCCAGGCAAGAGTACTGGAGTGGGGTGCCATTGCCTTCTTCTCTCTCTATTCTGGGTGATGCTAAATTGGAATTTTTTCCTAATATGAACATACTCTGTTTTCAATAGGAAAGTAAATGAGGTGAACACACCACATTAGGCTAAGATTGGAGATAAGCAAAGTGAAGAATGAGGAGATTGCTACTAATGCTGAGGCACAGTCTTCTCACATCATGCATTCAAGTTCCTCAATAACTTCACTCTGTCCTGTCCCTGACTCTTCAAGCTAGTTTCTGGTTATTATTATATGATTGATATCTATATATACATTATATATAATATATTATATTTATATAAGATTAATCATGATGTAGTAATCATATGTGTCCATATATGTTAGTTGCTTAGCTGTGTCCAGCTCTTTGTGAACCCATGACTACAGCCTGATAGCCTCCTCTGTCCATGGAATTCTTCAGATAAGAATATGGGAATGGGTAGCCATTCCCTTCTCTAGGGGATCTTCATGACCTAGGGATGGAACCTGTGTCTCCTGCATTGCAGGCAGATTCTTTATAATCTGAGCCTTCAGGGAAGCCTGTATTAATTGTACATATATGATTAATGAGGCAACCTGGATTCCTAATGCTGTTCCTGTAATTAGTCCCACAGTTGTAATTGATGTTTATCATATTGCTCCTCTACAACCCATTCTACAATAGAAATCCCTTTTACTCCTTACTGTCAATTGGTATTTCTACTAGTTTATGTTGCTTTGCCTAGATAATCCACACTTCTTGAGATAACCCTGAGAGCTCCAAGGCCTCTGTTAGTCTGTGATTATTGCAATTGCCCTTTTAGAGTTATCATTAAATAAGGAAATATCAAAAAGTATCCTGAGAAATTCTATGTGTTCCAGACATCTTCCTCCATGCCCCGTTACTGCCTCACTTCAATTTGTTCCCACAGAGTGGGGAAGGGACATGATGACACTTTGGGCCATCTGATATCAATGAACTTGTGTGACACTGGCCCAGCCTTTTCACTGGACTGTATTTATTACCTTGTGGCATTCTCTGATATAAATATCAGCTTAGATCTTATATCCAGCAGCCCTTGAAATATCTGAATATTCCCCCTTTCCCAGTCAACTGCTTGCTGACAGTTGGGAGTCCTTTGGGAAAGTATTGGACCAATTGCTATTGTATTACTTCTGTGCCATTATAAGGTTCTTTCTTAAGAAGACTCAGAGAGCCCTTCCATAGATAGGCTCTGAGTCTAAGAACAGGCTGATGTTTGGAAACTAGCTGAGCAATTCTGATTTGTCCAGTGAGACAGCTGATATTCACCTTTACTCACCAGATATAGATCTTGTTTTGGTTAAATGGGTCAACCAAGACTTTCTGGCTGTGTATCTATCTAATTGTTAAAGATTACAAGGCCTGGGCTCTATTGCCACAGATTCATGTCTGCTATACTGACCTTACTCGCTGTAATGGCAATTATATACCCTTTACCTCTGATGATTAAGAGTAGCCACCTTGGGATTTCCCTACTTCCCTTTCAGTAGGTTAAGATTTTGCCTTTCAGTGCAAGGATTGTGGGCTTGATCTTTGATCAGGGAACAAAGATCCCACATGCCAAAGGGTGTGACCAAAAAAATAAATAGATCAATAGATGCAATATTATAAATAAACTATTACTTCAATTAAAAAAATGTTTAAAGAGTAGCTGCCTGATATATTTCACTCTGGAATTCTATCATATACATTGTAAGCCAGTTCATAAGCCAGTATATATGTAAGACAGTTCACGGCAGAATTTCTTACCATCCACCCGAGCTTACATAGAATTGCCGCCAGTAATTCAGTATTGCTGGCATTCTCCTTCTAATACTAATGTATTCCTTAGCACTTTCAAGAAGGGAATCTCCTCCAGACTTTCTGAGGAACATAGTCAACTGGTTCTCTGATCTTACATGAGAGCAGTCTACCTTTTTCATCTTTCTGAGCCTTTTAACTGCTTCCTCTACATTTTGTAAAGGAAGTTTTGGTATCTCCATCTCATTTACTGTAGGCCATCTTTTTTTCCCAAGCTCCAAAACATGTTAGGATTACCTCCAGAGGCTTTTCAGGATATAGGAGGAGGCCCCCATATCACTAAAATATTATATTCAGCTTTATATCTTGGCTCCATCATCAGTCTAGCATCTTCAACATTCATCTCCAGGTATTTTCTCTAAGTTCCACTCTGTTTCTTTAATGAGTGAGAGATTATTTCCCAAGTAGGCCAAGCTAAAACTTGACCCTAGTTATTGGCCTATAAATGAGAAGGTCTGTCTTTAGGAGTGCAAGAATTATTTTTAAGGCATCTAATTCAATGTGGTATTTTCTTGGACTCCAAGCTGCTTGCTTCATCAGGGAGAAATGGAATACCTAATACTGCAAAAGAATCTGGGGGTCCAAGGTTCTCAAGCACATCTATTCAGATATCTTCATCACAGATCTCAGATCAGACCCTTTACTTTAGCATAGGAGACTTTGCAGGGATTATGATTTTACCGTCTTTGTTATCTAGTTACTCTCAAAATCAGATATTATGGTTGATTTTCAGTATAATTTGTCCTTGGTTTACAAGATATGAAGATCTCTTTAAATGTTGCCATTAAACTCTACTGTTTTCATGCAATTCCCTAAGTTGTCTGATCTGAGCCTTTATTTTCTTCCTTTGGGGCACTAATGACACTTAACATCAGTCAAGGAGCTTGTCTTCCTATCTCTCAAATGTTGCCAATATTAGATATATAAAGGAATTTTATACCAACTGATTAATCACAGGTAAGATTCTTAGTAATTTGATGTGACACCCCACCAATGGTTATCACTACCCCACCGCCAGAAATGAGATAATTGCTGCCAGTTGTCCTAAAAAATGATTGATTTTCAATATTCTATTTTGAGACTCTCTTCTTAGAACCACATTTGAGGCCAGTTTCCTTAGTTTGGCTACTTCCAGAAATGAATTCTGAAACACTCGAGTCAGGTATTTTACTTAGAGTCTCAGGAAATACCAGTAGGAGAGTGAGGAAGTCAGGTGAGGAAGGGAAGGAAATAAAAAAAGATTTTTTGTCAGATATATTGAAGCTTGGCTTCCCTGGTAGCTCAGATGGTAAAGAACTCGCCTGCAATGCTGGAGACCTGGGTTCTGTCCCTGGGTTGAGAAGATCCCGTGGAGAAGGGAATGGCTACCCACTGCAGCATTTTTGCCTGGAGAATCCTACGGACAGAGGAGGCTGATGGGCTCCCATCCATGGGTCACAAAGAGTTGGACACCACTGATTGACTAAGCATGCAACACACATATTGAAGCTTGAGCCCAACGGGACAAATGTAGGAATGCATCTCAGAGTTATCTCCACTGAAAAGGGAGTTCCAGTATTTATTCTCCAAATCCAGAAAGTCATTGCTAATGACTAAGAGGTGTTACCTCATGAATATTTCAGCCCTGCTATGGAGGTGGTCAAAACAGGCCCTCAGAGCCAGAGGATCAATCAGGGGAGGCTCTGGAGGTTGGAAGTCAGGCTGACTTGCACCAAAGTGGTGAGGGAGAGATGGTATAGACAGGACATCAAGAACAACCACTACAGGTGTGGCTGGTAACTTTCAAATTTTGTAGCCCTAAGTGACTCTCTGGAGAAGGCAATGGCACCTTACTCCAGTACTCTTGCCTGGAAAATCCCATGGATGGAGGAGCCTGTTAGGCTGCAGTCCATGGGGTCGCTAAGAGTCGGACACGACTGAGCGACTTCACTTTCACTCTTCACTTTCATGCATTGGAGAAGGAAATGGCAACCCGCTCCAGTGTTCTTGCCTAGAGAATCCCAGGGACAGGGAAGCCTGGTTGGGCTGCTGTCTATGGCGTCGCACAGAGTCAGACACGACTGAAGCAACTTAGCAGTAGCAGCAGCAAGTGACTCTCAGATGATTAAAAATCATGAAACTAAAGCCCCCTAAAACTGAGTTCCTCTGCCAAGTTTATGATTAACCGCTCTATCCAAAACTTTATTCCCTTTCTTGTCCCATACCTGTTCTCCCTAAGATTGAGAAGTATCAAAGAAAGTCCTTGTGGGGCCCTCCTAGGTACAAAAGCCTTTCCATGTCCTTCATTTCTTATTTGTAGGAAAAGTCTTCAGCCTCCTAGCCTGCATGTTCAGTCGCTAAGTCATATCCAACTCTTTGCAACCCTATGGACTGTAGCCCGTCAGGCTCCTCTGTCCATGGGGTTTTCCAGGCATGAATACTGGAGTGGATTGTTATTTCCTTCTCCAGGGGATCTTGTCACCCCAGGAATTGAACCCATGTCTCTTGTGTCTCCTGCATTGGCAGGTGGATTCTTTACCACTAGTGCCACCTGGGAAATCCTCAGCCTCCTAGATATTTCCTGAATTCCAAAGGGCAAGTTCAAACAGTTACTAATTAGAGAAGGGAGAGAATGGAGAAACAAAGGAGGAAATAATAAAGAAAGAAATAATAGCATGGCTATAATGCAAGTTCTTAGTTCCTCTTCATGGGAAATGCAAAACAGTCTGGCACATATATGTGAATTGTTCTGTGGGAAACAAGGCCTCCGCTCAGATGGAGAGTGGTAACTACACGCTGAGACCACAGATCAGTCAGAACCAGAAGGCTGATGATTGAGATTCCTGGGCACCACCCTGTCACCTCACCACCAACCAATCAGGAGTCATACTCTGCAGCCCTCACCCTATATGTTGCCTTTAAAACCTCTGCTAAAAACCATAGGAGAATTTGGGTCTTCCGAGCATGAGCTGCCTCTTTCCCTTGCTTGATCCTAGTGATATATCTTTTTCTGCTCCAAAGTCCACTGTTTTGATTTGTTTGGCCTTATTGCACACTGGGCACATGAACTTCAGTTCAAAAACAAATATCCCAAACAAAACAAAACAAAAATTTGTCTCACTAATTATACTTATATTTATCCTACTTTTAATCCTTGCTGTTGTTGTTAGGAGGCTGTGAAAGCCCAAATTGACTGTCTTAAATTTCCTCCTGATTTACAATTCTAGGAATTGTACAAAAAACAAAATTTGAATTTATTATGAATTCTGAAATCATTTCCCCTCATTATCTCTATGTGGTCACATTTAATTTGAACATTAAAGATTCTTTTATGATATATGTTCAACCAAACCCTCAGCTTTGGAATAAAAGTTGTCTGCTTCCAGTCCCTTTGACATGTTCTTTTGTTGTTGTTTTTGTTTTTTTTAGCTGTTTCCACGTTGTGGGATCTTAGTTCCTGGCTCAGGGATCGAACCTGTGTTCCCTGCAGCAGAAGTGCAGAGTCTTAACTACTGGACTGCCGAGGAAGTATCTCCTTTGACTTTTGTGTTAACTCCACTTGTCTCCAAAAGCATAGCGACATTTAGTAGAAGATAGAAGGAAAAAAAAAAAAAACTTCCTGGGATTTAGGATTGTCTTAGCCTTAACAAGGCATTTACCACAGCGTCCTCATTTTGGGGATGAATTTCAAGTTCCTTTAGAGGTGTATGGTTCTTTGACTTGATGATTTCTGGACAGCAATAGGCAGTGAATTTCCATCCCTTCAATAGTCCCAATAAGCTGTCTTGGCACCATATGGACTTGCTTTCTAGTTCCCTCCCTGAGTGTCTCATTCCAGCTCAGCTCTAGGGGTGAAAATACATTGTGCTTCACTAATCACTGGAGTCGCGTGACTCACATTTGTGGAATATTCTGGCTTTCCTCCATATGTTGTGTGTTATCCATTGCTAATATTTGTGGTGACTGGTCAATTTGCCTCCAACTGGCAATTTGGGGCAGAAATCTAAGTAGTTGTGATTAAAACTGTGATTATGATTCTTTCTCAGAACAATTCCGCAGAGGTCAATAATGTTATGCCTGAAGCATTTTAATATAGATGGGAGGCCAAGTCTTCCCCATCCTATTATTGTAGATTCTTTAAAAAGCTAATGAAAAATGCAGTGTGAAGGCTGTGAAGGAGCAGAGCAGATGGGCCAGAGGACCAGGGACAAAGCTGCTGCATTGTACGCAGAAGAGGATCGTTTAAAAGTGAGGCTGTGTATGATGTAATGTTATTTGGGATTTTTTTCATAGCTGAACAGCACTGAACTTGAATTCATAGAATAGTGTCAAGTAGGTTCTTCAAAACTACTTTCTCTTTATATCTGTATTACTTTGCAAGTGATTGTAAAGCACAACACAGTACTAATTTCAAAACAAAAGTAGGTTGCAGTAGAATAAGATGAGGTCCAGGGTCCCTTCAGTCCTAATGGCTTCTGGAACAAAAGTCACTATTCTAATCCCTGAAGAGATAATAATGGCAAATTTTGTCTATGGCTTTAAAAACTGAATGCTGAATAATGGATGAATTCCATTCAATATAGTGATTTCACCTTAATTATCACACTATCATCTAAACTTCAGTTTTCCTTTTTTAAGGCATCGCTTTCGTATCTGATTATCTTTTGTATTCAAGAGAAGTAATTGGAATATATAATTTTTTTCTCAATAATTTCTTTAAATTAACTTTTTTTTTTCATTTAGTCTTATTCTAAACAATAATACCCATAAAACCACAGGCTTGCTGAGCTAATTATATTCCCATTAAAGGAAGTGCATATTTTAAAAATACTTTGCATGTACCATTTAAATAATCATCTGTACTTCCAGTGGTATGAAAGACAGAGAATTTAGTTTTTCTTACTCTGCCCTCAGCCCTTTTGACACAACCAGGCCTCACCCCATCTCATCACGCCCCTTAAGTCCTTAAAGCTAACTCTGTACAACATTGTCTATTTCAAGTTGTACTTGGGTTTCCCTCCTAAATTCCAGATGTTATTTTGATCCTGAGTCATATTATCTCTGCAATAAGTATTGTTCCATTAACTTATATTTTTATTTGCATTTGCCTAGAAAGTCTTCAATCATAATCCTAATCAAAGCAATTATTATTATTATCATTGTTATTGAGATTTCCTGATGTTAAGTGTGGGCTTCTTAAGCAGTCAATGTTGAATTTTGTTTTTATCCAATCTGAGAATTGTAGTGGTCCAATTTTGCAAAATTTAGATTATACATATTTATTGTAATACTTTGTTTATTTGTGTTATTTTTCATGTATTCTATTTTTAATGTGTCCTTGCTCTCTTATTGCTTAAATTTGTCTGTATACCTTGTAAACTGCTCTGTGACTGAAGTGTTTACTATCGTGTTCCCAGTACCTAGAATGGTGGTATGGGCATGAGAGTTAACCCATAAATATTCGTTGAGTGAATGATTAGAATCATGAATAGTTTCTTGCTATGGTTTATGTTATTTATGTTAAGTTTACTTACTGGTTTTCAAAGGACTTCACATTCTCAAATCCCAGGATGTATCAGAATCACCTGGAGGGACTGTTGGACCACAGATTACTGTGTCCCACTCTCAAAATTCCTGATTCAGTCAGTTTGCACATGAACCCAAGGAAATGCATTTTTTTAATTTAAATTAATTTATTTTAATTAGAGGCTAATTACTTACAATATTATATTTGTTTTGCCATACATCAACATGAATCCCACTGCTGGATATACACACCGAGCAAACCAGAATTGAAAGAGACACGTGTACCCCAATGTTCATCGCAGCACTGTTTATAATAGCCAGGACATGGAAGCAACCTAGATGTCCATCAGCAGATGAATGGATAAGAAAGCTGTGGTGCAGATACATAATGGAGTATTACTCAGCCATTAAAAAGAATACATTTGAATCAGTTCTAATGAGGTGGATGAAACTGGAGCCAATTATACAGAGTGAAGGAAATGCATTTTTAACTAGATCTCAAGTGATGCTGATGCTGATGGTCTGAGGGCCCACACCTTGAGAACCACTGAATTGAAGGTTGTCTCTAACTTTTGTAAAACTCTCAGGCCTACACATTTCCCCCTATTTTTCAGATTCAAGAATTATCTAATAACTCAATTTCTTGATATTTAAGGAGAAGACTTTTATATAATTTAAAGTTCTCTCATCTTTTTTTTATCTTTGGGGTTTTTGATCCACATTATTGATAACCATTTAATTTGAAATTAAATATTTTCAGCCTGTTGTTTATTGATCTCTTTCACAGTCTAGTCTAGTTTTCCAGAATATCACAGAGAAAACAAAATGATTGTATTCTAAAACCTTTTGCATGGCTATGCTTTCGCTTGCATGCTTGGATTGTTTTTCCACGTGGAGGGAGCTTTCTATAGACTTATTAGTTTTTCCTCTGATATTTCACCTTCAAACAAGGATACCTCCCTCCATTCAGGCCCAGTGATATTGAATGGAAGTGCTTTTTCTCTTTGATCACCTGAGTGATCTCAAAATCCCTTTGGCTAATCCAGAACTGGAGTGACATTTATATCCAGACTGGTCATGTTCCCGAGCCTGGAAAGTATTAGCCAAAGGCAGGAGGAATATAGTTTATTTCTGTGGCCTTCTCCTCTCTTATGTAGAAAGGTGCATGCATTGCTGACTAATTTTAAGCAATTGTCTTTTACCAGAGGTAGTATATGAAAAATTATTCAGCTAAACAGTTCCAGAGCTGGTTCTGTCTCTGCATTTATCTTTTGTTAACTGTTAAGTACTGAACTGTATTCCCCACAAAACGTATAGATTGAAGCCCTGGCCTTTAATATAACTGTGGGTGGGGACAGAGCCTCTAAGGAGGTGGTTGTTGTTGTTCAGTCACTCAGTCCTGTCTGACTTTTGTGACCCCATGGACTGCAGCACACCAGGCTTTGCTGTCCTATACCATCGCCTGGAGTTTTCTCAAACTCATGTTCACTGAGTCAGTGATGCCATCCAATGATCTCATTGTCTACTGTCCTCTTCTCCTCCCGCCCTCAATCTTTCCCAGCATCAGGGTCTTTTCCAATGAGTCAGCTCTTTGCATCAGGTGGTCAAAGTATTGGAGCTTCAGCTTCATCATCAGTCCTTCCAATGAATATTCAGGGTTGATTTCTATTAAATGGAATCATAAGGGTGGAACCCAATTCCAATAGAATTGATGTCTCTGTAAGGAGAGAGGGAGACAAACCAGAGCTCTCCCTCACCTTGTGTCTGCACAGAGAAAAGGCCATGCAAATGCAGAGAGAAGGCACCACTTGCAAGTTGAAGAAGGAAGACTTACCAAAAAACAACCCTGCTGACACCATGATGAATCCAGAACTACGAAAACAGAAATGAGTGCTGTTTGAGCCACTAGATCTACGGTTTCTTCTTACGGCAGGCAGTTGGAGTATACTAATGCAGATTTTGGTATGTGAAGTGGAATGCTGTTGTACGGAATATTAAAAAATGAAGTGGCCTTAGAACTGGGTGATGGGTAGAGGGTGAAGAGGGTAGAGGGGCATGTTAAAAAAAGCTTAGATTTGAAGGGACTGTTGGAAACATGGAAGTTGAAGGTGATTCTGGTGAGAGCTCAGAAAGAAAAGAGGTGAGCTATAGAGACAGCGCCTATCATCTGAGAGAATACATACGTCATCAAGAACAGAATGTTGGTATAGATGTGACATGAAAAGTGCTTCAGGTGAAATCTCAGATGAAAATGATGAACATTTCTTGGAAACTGGGGAAAGATAATCCTTATTTTAAAGAGGCAAATAATTTTTGGAATTATGTTCTAGTATTTAATGGAAGATAGGACATATGAGTAATGACCTTGGATATTTATCAGGGGAAATTTCTAAGTAGTCTTGAAGGTATGGCCTGGTTTCCCTTTACTGCTTATAATAAAATGTAAGAAAAGGGGTAAACTAATTTTGCCAGAAGGGACCAGACCTTGAAGAGTTAGAAAATTTTTATCTTACCTATATTGCAAAAAAAGAGAAAGTGTGCTCTGATGAGAACACCAGGGTTGCAGCGAATAAGAACAACCACTCTATAAAGAGATTGCCCTCGGAGTTAATTAGCCATTTCAGCTGAAGCAACTAATACAGACGTGATTATACCAGCAGAAACACTGTTAACTGGGACTAAGGGAAACAGAAAATGGGATGTAAGAAATGAAGTCTATTCTGTTCAGTTCAGTCACTCAGTTGTGTTCGACTCTTTGTGACCCCATGAATCGCAGCACACCAGGCCTCTCTGTCCATCACCAACTCCCAGAGTTCACTCAGACTCACGTCCATTGAGTCAGTGATGCCATCCAGCCATCTCATCCTCTGTCGTCCCCTTCTCCTCTTGCCCCCAATCCCTCCCAGCATCAGAGTCTTTTCCAACGAGTAAACTCTTTGCATGAGATGGCCAAAGTACTGGAGTTTCAGCTTCAGCATCATTCTTCCAAAGAAATCCCAGAGCTGATCTCCTTCAGAATGGACTGGTTCGATCTCTTTGCAGTCCAAGGGACTCTTAAGAGTCAAGACTTCTCAAATTCTACAGGCTGGGACAATAGAGCTATCTGGCTTTGAACATGTGCTATCCTTCAAGAAAAAAGAAGTGTGACCTAGAAGTGACTCAGAGATCAAGACTGTCACTCCTACCAGAAGCCCAGGGAGCAAGGCTGTTTTCCTTTTTGGGTTCAGAGAGTGGGGGCACTTCTTTGATTTGCTATTGGCTGGGCCAGGATCCTGAGGCCCAGTGACTCATGGACAAAACTTTTCTGCATAGCCTGGGGGCAGGATCCCTGCATGTAGTCAAGGAGGTTGGGCCTCTACTTAAATAGCCATGAGGGTAATGCTGCTACCTCTATGAACCCAGAGGATAGAGCACTGAGCCAAATGAGGTTACTCTCGTCTTATAATGGAAAGGTATTTGTACTGCTAGGTTTTAGACTTGCTTGTGGAGAAGGCAGGAGAAGGCAATGGCACCCCACTCCAGTACTCTTGCCTGGAAAATCCCATGGATGGAGGATCCTGGTGGGCTGTAGTCCATGAGGTCGCTGAGGGTCAGACACGACTGAGCGACTTCACTTTCACTTTTCACTTTCATGCATTGGAGAAGGAAATGGCAACCCACTCCAGTGTTCTTGCCTGGAGAATCCCAGGGACGGGGGAGCCTGGTGGGCTGCTGTCTATGGGGTCGCACAGAGTCGGACATGACTGAAGCGACTTAGCAGCAGCAGCAGCAGCAGACTTGCTTGGGATCCATCGCCTCTTTTTTCTTTTTGGAATGGGAATATCTATTCTACGCATGTCCTACCATTGTATTGGGAAACACATAACTTGTTTGGTTTCAAAAGTTCACAGCTGGAGAAGAGTTTTGCCTCATGATAAATCATAACTTGAGTCTCACCCATACCTGGTTTAGATGAGCCTTTGAATTTGGGATCAATGAAGGAATGAGTAAAGACATTTGGAGCTATTGGGAAAGAGAGAATGTATTGATAGTTTGCATGCCAGAAAGACATGAATTTTGTAGGCCAGATGTCAGAGTATTATGGACTAGGTTGGATCCCTCAAAATTCATAA
This sequence comes from Bos javanicus, assembly GCF_032452875.1. NCBI lineage: Eukaryota > Metazoa > Chordata > Mammalia > Artiodactyla > Bovidae > Bos > Bos javanicus. Next base: position 56,399,612 of record NC_083878.1, read on the forward strand.
ACTAAAGCCTTAACCCCTTGATGTGACAATATTGCAGATATGGCATTAAATGACATAAATAAAGTTGAAAGTGTTAGCCTTTCAGTTGTGCCTGACTCTTTGCAATCCCATGGACTATAGCCCACCAGGCTCCTCTATTCATGGGATTTTCCCGGCAAGCACACTGGAGTGGTTTGCCATTTCCTTCTCTAGGAAATAAGATCAAAAGGGTGAGGTCCCAATTCAATAGAATCGGTGCCCTTCCTTATAAGAAAATGAGAGACACCTGAAATCTCTCTTCAATTACATGCACAGAGAAAAGGCCATGTGAAACACAAGAAGGTGTCATCTTTAAACCCAGGAAAGAGGATTCACCAGAGGCCTCTGCTGGTATCATTAACTTGGACTTTCAGCCTCCAAAAATATGGGAAAATGAATATCTGTTGCTTTGTCTATTTGGTCTGTAGTATCCACAGAGGATGAGATGGTTGGATGGCATCACTGACTCAATGGACATGAATTTGAGTAAGCTCTGGGAGTTGGTGATGGACAGGGAGGCCTGGTGTGCTGCAGTCCATGGGGTCATAAAGAGTTGGACATGACTGAGCAACTGAACTGAACTGATCATGTTATGGCAGACTATACACTAATACAATAACTAATACAATAACTTTACATCTTAATAAGTGATACAAGGGCTTCCCTGGTGGCTCATATGATAAAGAATCTCCTTGCAGTGCAGGAAACCCAGGTTCAATCCCTGGGTTGGGAAGATCCCCTGGAGAAGGGAATGGTTATCCACTCCAGTATTCTTGCCTGTTTTCCAGGCTTGCTCCTTGTTGCAAAGAGTTGGACACAATTTAACGACTTAAGCAGAGAAGGCAATGGCAACCCACTCCAGTACTCTTGCCTGGAAAATCCCATGGATGGAGGAGCCTGGTAGGCTGCAGTCCACGGGGTCACGAAGAGTCGGACATGACTCAGAGACTTCACTTTCACTTTTCGCTTTCATGCATTGGAGAAGGAAATGGCAACCACTCCAGTATTCTCGCCTGGAGAATCCTAGGGATGGGGGAGCCTGGTGAGCTGCCATCTATGGGGTCACAGTGAGTCAGACACAACTGAAGTGACTTGGCAGCAGCAGCAGCTAATGACTGAAGAACAAATGATATAAGCTTCATGGTTACCACTCTAGCCATTACTAAACTTGGCTCCTAATGTACATATGAATGTTTCCCTTTGACCTCACATCTTACTGGGCAATGAATGCCGTTCTGTCACTATTTTACTCCTTGATGTGTTACTGAGAGCTTATTTCTGAGGTAGATGAAAAACAAAATGTGTTTGTGGGATTAGTAGTATAAATGAGGAGCAGACAGCCCTGAATGCCTTGAAGTACAACTATTGTACAGTGGTGGATGAGTGACAGAGAACTTCCTAATTGGTAGCATCTCCTGAGCCTCTGTGTCAGGATATTCAACAGGTTAGATTAAAGGTCTGTCCTGCCCATTTCCTCTCTATACTGAGAAGTCTAGATATTAACTAACCACTCTTTTCTCAGAAAGCTGAGTGCCAAAGAATTGATGCTTTTAAAATGCAGTGTTGGAGAAGACTCTTCAGAGTCCCTTGGACTGAAAGGAGATCAAACCAGTCAATCCTAAAGGAAGTCAGTCCTGAATATTCATTGGAAGGACTGATGATGAAGATTAAGCTCTAATACTTCAGCCACATGATGTGAAGAACTGACTCATCAGGAAGGACCCTGATTCTGGGAAAGACTGAAGGCAGGAGGAGAAAGTGATGACAGAGGATGAGATGGTTGGATGGCATCACTGACTCAATGGACATGAGTTTAAGCAAGCTCTGGGAGTTGGTGATGGACAGGGAAGACTGGACACTGCAGCCCATGGGCCCACAAAGAGTCAGACATGGCTAAGCAACTAAACTGAACTGATTGAATGTAACCCATGGTGAAAGTGAACCCACTGTCTTTGACTCAAACCACTCAGGGCAACAGAAATTCCTTTAGACTAGACTCTGAAATGTGAGACTCTGGAGACAAACTTTCTGGGATCTTACAGAGGCAATAAACACAACAAACACAAAAAACAGTTACAAAAGTCCTTAATAGTCTTATGACTCTGGGATCATCTTATATCACTTCAAAAACATCTCATCATAGTTCTAGTCTTTATTTCTATTTAGCAACTTTTCTCAGTTCAGTAGTTCCAAGTGACTAAGAAAAAAACAAAAACAAAACAGTAACCAAGCAGAGAGAAAACCCAGGTTTCCTCAGACACTTCTGGGATAATTATAGACTGATAGCCAGCAGAGAGAGAAGAATTTGCTTTGCTTGAAGATAACACCCACTCTTTTGCCAAATGGCTCTTGTGTTGTGGCCCTGCCCAGACTACTGACAGATTTGCTTCATATTGTAGAGGGAGGTGGCAGGGAGGGGACCACTGAGTGGGAGACAGACCATGGGAGAACATTTCCTGGAGCTGTGAGGAATGAAAGAAGGTGGGCGATGTTTTCCTTGGCTGCCAGACTTAGCAACAGTTGCACTTAGAAGACTTTCCAGGCAACACCCATGGCCACCAGGCCAGCTCCAAGAGGAAAAGAGACTTGTCTTATTCTCTGGTTTATTTGGGGGGACTTTAATAAGGAGAGAATGACGAAGTGGGAAAACCCACAGGAATACTGACCAATGGTGACACTTGAATATTGACAGATGACACTTGCTGTCATCTCCTCCTTTTTATCTTTACTTCCACACTTTGCAAAATATATCTAACTCTAACTTGATCATTTTTTTTGTCTCAAACTTGACCAAATAAATGTTTTGAACCTCCTGCCTACCTGTGTAAACTGGGGCCCAGACCATCATCCAGTCTGTTCCCAGAGCATTTTGGTGCTTTCATGCATTCCCCATGTTCCTTCCTAGCTCCTCACCACAGCCCTGGCTGCAGCTGACCTCACTGTGTCACCCTGACAATCAATGGGTAGGAGATGTTGATACTGCAAGTAGGCAGTTTGCACAGCCTCATCCCAGGCCTGCCTCTGTGCTCTTCCTCCTCCACCTCACACCCTGGCCTTTCAACTCATTCTTGTCTCACAACCCATCTCCTTCAGGTTCCTCAGCATTCTGGCAATAAAAGAATCTCCAGCTCTGTGTGCCTTAGAAATTGCTAGCTGGTGGGGTTGCTGCTGCTTTAAAGTTAACAGAACTGACCCACCTCAGATCCCTTTCCTGGCCACCTCATAACTTGTTCTTTCTATTGATTCCTTTTCAAGGTGGGATCTGACCCTAGTTAACTTGAGTTCTGTGATCTTGAACCTTCCCTCTGTTGTTGTTCATTATTCAGTCACTAAGTTGTGTCTGACTCTTTGTGACCCCATGGACTGCAACACACCACGCTTCCCTGTTCTTCACTATCTTCCATAGTTTGCTCAAACTCATCGATGATGTCGTCCATCCATCTCATCCTCTTTTGCCCCTTTCTCCTCATGCCCTCAATCTTTCCCAGCTTCAGAGTCTTTTCCAATGAGTCAGTTCTTCGCATCAGGTGGCCAAAGTATTGAAGCTTCAGCTTCAGCATCAGTCCTTCTGTTAATGAGTCCAAGTTCACTCTACTCACCACACGATAGGCCAGTATAGGTTAAGACAAGGAAGGGACTTTATTTGGGGAGCTGACTGACCAAGAAGAAAGCAAGGTAAAGCCTCAAAATAACCATCTTAATGGAGTCTGGATGCCATGTTTTTTAAAGATCAGAGATGCGGGCAGGTGAGGAAGCAAAGTAAAAAAGGCCTTTAATCTTGCAAACATCTAGAATGGCAAGCCTCAGGCAGGGGATGTGTTAATTTCTTCCTTCTTGCCATCACTGGTGGACAGGATTCTGAACAAAGGTACCTTCAGTTCAGTTCAGTTGCTCAGTCATGTCTGACTCTCTGTGACACCATGGACTGCAGCATGCCAGGCCTCCCTGTCCATCACCAACTCCCGGAGTTTATTCAAACTCATGTTCATTGAGTTGGTGATGCCATCCAACCATCTCATCCGTTGCCATCCCCCTCTCCTCCTGCCTTCAATCTTTCCCAGCATCAGGGTCTTTTCAAATGAGTCAGTTCTTTGCATCAGGTGGCCAAAGTACTGGAGTTTCAGCTTTAGCATCAGGCCTTCCAATAAATATTCAGGACTGATTTCCTTTAGGATAGACTGGTTGGATATCCCTGCAGTCCAAGGAACTCTCTAGAGTTTTCTCAACACCACAGCTCAAAAGCATCAATTCTTTGGCACTCAGCTTCCTTTATAGTCTGACTCTCACATTGACACATGACTACTGGAAAAACCATAGCTTTGACTAGAAGGACATTTGTTAACAAAGTAATATCTCTGCTTTTTAATATGCTATCTTGGTTGGCCATAACTTTTCTTCCAAGGAGCAAACATCTTTTAATTTCATGGCTGCAGTCACCATCTGCAGTGATTTTGGAGACCCAAAAAATAAAGTCTGTCACTGTTTCCATTGTTTCCTCATCTATTTGCCATGAAGTAATGGAACCAAATACTATGATCTTGGTTTTCTGAATGTTGAGTTTTAAGCCAACTTTTTCACTCTCCTCTTTCACCTTCATCAAGAGGCTCTTTAGTTCTTATTCACTTTCTGCCACAAGTGTGGTATCATCTGCATATCTGAGGTTATTGATATTTCTCCTGGAAATCTTGATTTCAGCTTGTGCTTCATTCAGCCCAGCGTTTCTCATGATGTACTCAGCATATAAGTTAAATAAGCAGGGTGACAGTATACAGCCTTGACGTACTCCTTTTCCTATTTGGAACCAGTCTGTTGTTCCATGTCCAGTTCTGACTCCTGCTTCCTGACCTGCACATAGGTTTCTTAAGAGGCAGGTTAGGTGGTCTGGTATTCCCATCTCTTTCAGAATTTTCCACAGTTTGTTGTGGTCCACACAGTCAAAGGCTTTGGCATAGTCAATAAGGAACTCTCTTGCTTTTTTGATTAGTTTAACAGTAAGGCAGAGGGGAAGAATTCTTTGAGGCAGGCCATTCTGTATGATTATAATAACAAATGCAATGAAAAGCAAATCAAAGAAACAGTTCCAACATGGAGTCAGAAATGGCTTCTTCTCAGCCACACTTCCAATGAATATTCAGTTTATTTCCTTTAGGATTGACTGATTTGACCTCTTTGCTGTCCAAGGGACTCTCAAAAGTCTTCTCCAGTACCACAATTCCTTCTATAACTCAACTCAATTTTATTTTTTGGGTATTGAGGAGGTATGTGTGTATGTTGCAGGGAGAAAGCCAATTCTGACTTCACATTGGAAACTGTTTCTTTGACTTGCTTTTCACTGCTTTTACTATTATAATCATACTCAATGGCTTGCCTGGAGGACCTTGTCCCTCTCCTTGACTGTGAACTAATGTGCCTTTGTTTAGCTCAAGGAGAGATGGTTTGTCCCTGCCCACCTGTGAATAGAACAGATTAACAACACTCCTTCTGAAGGCTGGAGATGTTTTGTAAGACTGAAGTCCCTTTCACTCTATTTCCCCCCTGCATCTCCCTCTCTTCTGCCTTTTGACTTTAGCTCCTCATTGTTGCTTTTTCTCTGCTCTATAAAAGAACCTGGCATCCAGACCCCAATAAGATGGTTATTTTGAGGCACTAGCCTGCCATCTTCTTGGTCAGCCAGCTCCACCATTAAAGTCTCTTCTTTGTCTCAACACCTCGTCTCTTGGATTCATTGGTCTATTGTGTGGCGAGCAAAGCAAGCTTGGACTCAGTAACATTTTTAGGAGGATCTGGGGAAGTGAAGCTAGCTGATAGCCACCCCTCCTTTCTATAGAAATCTAAATGATAGAGAGGACAACATATGACCAATAGGTATCAAGGCATTAAAGTGAAGTCACTCAGTCATGTCTGACTCTTTACGACCCCATGGACTGTAGCCTACCAGGCTCCTCCCTCCATGGGATTCTCCAGGCAAGAGTACTGGAGTGGATTGCCATTTCCTTCTCCAGGGGATCTTCCCGACCCAGGGATAGAACCCAGGTCTCCCGCATTCCAGGCAGATACTTTAACCTCTGAGCCACCAGGGAAGCCCCTGGTGCATTAGTTTAATTTATTAGTTTAATCATCAATGCATTAGTTTAATTTATTGGCCAGGCAAGTACTAATAACTGAAACACAGGGGTCCCTGGTACAAGTGACTTTCTAGAAGTAGGGATCTGATTATTCTTCCTCATCTCTCAAACTTAAGACTTAACTATTTAGATAGCTGAGTTGTCTGGAGAACCCTGAGTTGCCCAGAAACAACTGTGAGTTGTTAGTGTCATAAGCCTTCCTGTTTACACCTCTAACTGGCAAGATAAAGGAATCAAAAGATCAGAATATAGGACCAAGTTATCTTGTCTCTGTTTAGGAAAACTGAAGCTCACTGACTATCTGAAACTCAAATCACTCACATTAATTAGTCATTTTGCATGAAGAAGTTGGACTTGGCCCGAAGGGAGACTTTCAGGCTTTTCCCCTTGGGAACAAAGAGGCCCACGTTCTTCCTCTATTGAAACTAGAGATCTTGGAGGAGAAAGATTGGCATTTACTCATCAGCATTGTGCTTATTTCTACTTCTTTCTTCAAATCTTCTGGACTGCCACTGCTTGACACCCTCCATTGAGTGATCTTCTCTTTCTCATTGAAATAGCAGTTTCAGATATTATTAAGAATGTTCTAGAGGCAAAGTTTTCACTCATAGAAAATGCTCCTGATCATTGAGATTTCTAGTGTGTCTGCACAGGGCTAGTGAATGGCATGAATAGAAGGGTCAGTAATAGCACTTTACAGAGTTCAAGTCCAGGACTCTGAGATCTCCAAGTGCTTTTACATTATCATTTTATTTCTCCCTTCAAGAACACTGTCAATTGTATGAAACAGGTAGTCTTCTTCCATAGATTCAGAGAACTTGAGGGAAATTGTCCAGCGTCACATGGAAAAGAAATACAAACCAAGATTAGAACACAAAGGACTTCCCTGGTCCAGCGGTTAAGAATTCACTTTCCAATGCAGGGTACTAGGGTTTGATACCTAAGATCCCACATGCCTCAGAGCAACTAAGCCCGCAAGCCACATCTAGAGAGATGGTGCGCTCTAGAGCTCAAGCTCCACAGCAAGAGAATCCTGTGTGCTACAACTGGAGACAGCCCATACCCCACAACAAAGACCCAGCACAGCCAAAGAGAGAGAAAGAGAGAGAGAGACTGAGGTCCTAACTCCAGTACTTAAAAGTATGAATTTGCTTGGAAATGGAGGGATTATAGTTGCAATTAGTTATGATGAAGTTATACTGAAGTAGTGTGGGCCTCTAGTCCAAATGCCTGGTGTCCTTATAAAAAGACAGCCATGCGAAGACAGGGACTTACAAGGAAAGCCATGTGATGATGAAGGCAGAGATTGCTGTCTGTGGCTGAAAGCCAAGAAATACAAGATTGTTAGGAAACTACCAGAATCTGTGAGAAGTCAAAGAGTATTTCACTGCAGGTTTCAGCAGGAGTAGGTCTCTGCTGACACCTTGATTTTGGACTTAGAGCCTCCAGATGTGTGAGAAAGTAAATTTTTGTTGTTTTAAGCCACCAGTGTGTACTTTGTTACAGTAGCCCTAGGACACTGGCACAGGCATCACTTAAGAGCCTGCGTATGATGGTTCAGAATAATTTAAACCATTCATATTCCTCTCCTTCTTAGTCATTTGTCCTTTTAATCTTCTAAAATCTCTTTTTGCCTTTTGATACAGGCTCTCTTTAATGTATTATTGGAGTAGTGTGGTTCATCTTTCCTTTTCTCCCCCATACAGCTTCTTTTGAAAACTTACCTATTTTTCAGTTTCCTATTTAAATTTCACCTTTTAACCTTTCTAATGAAGATTCCTCACCTCTTCCTTGTTCTGCTTGCCATTTCTACCGCTACCAAGGCATTTTCAATAATCATGATCTGTATTCAAACGTCAGTTGTGTGTCCCTAACTTCTCAAAACAAATCACCAAGCAAACAATGTAATGAAATCTAGGCTATCCTTGAATCATTTTATGCTGGAGCACTGTGTCTTTTGGGGTTGAGTAAAAGAGAAAAAGAGAAAAGAGAGGGCTGGGAGAATAGGGATGATTAGGAACCAGAAACTTCAGAATATTATCATTGTTTTCATATATATGTGTGTAACATTAATTATTTTTTAACTTTTATTATGGAAGTTTTCAAACAGATATAAAAGTAAAGAGGGTAGTGAAGTGAGTATCCATGTCTGAGTTGCTAAAATAATCAATTGCCACTTTATGGCCGATCTTGTGTAATCTTTGGACCCTGTTGCCATCAGTCCTGATTATTTTGAAGTAGATCACTGTTATTGCATCGTAAATATGTCAGTTTGTATCTCTATCAAATTGGGGCTTTTCCATAAAGATTTAAATATTGTATCAGCACCAAATCTTAGAACATGAACAGAAACTCCTTACGTTATCAGTTATCCAGTGTTTAAAATTTCCCCTTTCTCATAAGTGCTTCTCTTTTTCTTTTTGTAGTTTGTGTGCTTTTCATATGAATGATATAATTTTAAAAGGTGATGATTATGAAAAATAATATTATATCAATTAATTTCTTTGAGCACACATTCTGTGCCAAGCACTATGTGTTAAGTATTATAAATAATTTTATCCTTAAACTTTTAAAAACTACTGAGTATTATTACTGTTATGACCCCTATTTTACCAGTGGGGAAACTGGAGCTTAGAGAGGCTGACTTCTTGCTCAGAGTTGAAGAGCTAGGCAATGACACAGCTTTTCTAAAACCCAGGATGCTGACTGGGGCCCCCATGCTCCTTCTAGGATAACATATAGAGTATCAGCTTAGTTACTCCCCAGGGGAACTCTGACAGAGATGTTTTCCTGAGCAAATACTGAATGAAATCTTTAACAACTTGTTTCAGTATTGCTTTCATGTCAAGTGTGTCTTAATATGTACATTGAAATATAGCACACATAGGGAGTTAAATAAAAATCATAATTTTTCTTCTTTGATGCTGGTATAATAATCTGGTTTTATCATAGACATTCACTGTACTTTCATTCATTCATTTCATAGTCATAGTCATTAGTGGCTGTCTGTTATAAGTCAGGCACTGGGGTTACAAACATAAAGAACATCCTTTGACTTGGAGAAAGGACTGAACTATACATTTACTTAAAGCTTGTCAATGAGTTGCCATTGAAGGCAGAGAAGTGTTTATATTTATTAGTTAGAGAGGAGGGTGAAGTGATTGGAAAGAGCCTCACATAATTGATGAGATGCATCTTCTTTCCCCAGAGCCTGGAACTACCAGGCACAGAATGTCACAGCACCTCGCCTCCATCACTCACCTGATTTGTCCTCCCTTCACAACACCAACTCTGTAATAGTACAAAACGCTGATGTGGCAATTGCTTGTCTAGGCACTTGCTATGTATTTACTTAATTAATGCACATAATAGCTCTGTTAGATAACTGTATTATCTCCATTTTACAATTTATGGTAATCATGTAGAGAGGATTTAAAGCAACAATATTTTGAACTCAGCACTTTGTCTCCAGAGTCTTCCTCTTCAGCTAACACAACAAGCTTGTCAGGAAAATGAATTTGCTCTTGATTTTGAGCAGTGTTATGTTCCAGACTCTTGGTAGAGTGTGGAACGAAACTAAGTAACAATCCTCATTCAGTTATGAGGACATTATCAACTGTCAAGTCCCATGATATTTATATGTCTGGTTTTAAGCAACAGAGGATTTAAATATGCTCATGTATAAGATGTCACGAGTTAAACTTCTTTACAGATTCCAGATTTTGCCAAGCTGTTCCAGTCTCTTCCTGGAACTCCCCCTTTCCAAGATTAGTCTTCCCATCTCTCTTGTCCTGCTATACTCCTGCTCTTTCAATACCTAACTCTCTTTTTTCTGACCACACTGCCTACTCCCCCAGTTGTGATCCCACCCTATATTTGTGTGTGCGTGCTAAGTTGCTTCAGTCGTATCAGACTCTTTGCAACTCTGTGGACTGTAGCCATCAGGCTCCTATGACCATGGGATTCACCAGGCAAGGATATTGGAGGGGGTTGCCATGCCCTCCTCCACCCTATCCTTGTACCATGGCCCAATATACATGTCTCAGTCATAAATATAGGCATGTATATAGTCATGTATATAGGCATAAGTACGAGGCTGTATTTCCCATATTTGTTTCATTTTTGCTCAGTATCTGAAAAATAGGGGAAAGCCAATTTTTATTTGTATCACGCCACTCCAGTACTCTTGCCTGGAAAATCCCATGGATGGAGGAGCCTGGTGGGCTGCAGTCCATGGGGTCGCTAGAAGTTGGACACGACTGAGCAACTTCACTTTGACTTTTCACTTTCATGCATTGGAGGAGGAAATGACAACCCACTCCAGTGTTCTTGCCTGGAGAATCCCATGGACAGAGGAGCCTGGTGGACTGCTGTCTATGGGGTCGCACAGAGTCGGACACGACTGAAGTGACTTAGCAGCAGCAGCAGCAGATGTTCCAATAGTGTGTCTTCTATAATTTACCTTCCACTTAGTAAGTTTAGAGTTGGAACCCAAGTATGTAGTCAGTTTTGAGGTATGGCAAATATCTGTAAACAACTAGAGAAGCCCTGAATGAAAGTCATCTTTATTATGAATGATGAAGCTTAGCTGAATGTAATGCACTGATAATAGAGAACTGCATTTAAAACTGAGATTTTAGAATGAAATTCAGTTAACATAAAATGCAATTTTTTTGTCTTAACATTATCTTAGTTTTAAAAGCTTTAGGAAAAATTTGAGATCATCTAATAAAGAGGTTCCTAAACTGGTATATCGAAGAAGGCAATGGCAACCCACTCCAGTACTCTTGCCTGGAAAATCCCATGGATGGAGGAGCCTGGTAAGCTACAGTCCATGGGGTCGCTAAGAGTTGGACACGACTGAGGGACTTCACTTTCACTTTTCTTTTTCTTTTTTTAACTTTTCCACTTTGTTTTATTTATTTATTTTATTTTTAAATTTTATTTTATTTTTAAACTTTACAATATTGTATTTGTTTTGCCAAATATGGAGAAGGAAATGGCAACCCACTCCAGTGTTCTTGCCTGGAGAATCCCAGGGACAGAGGAGCCTGTTGGACTTCCATCTATGGGGTCGCACAGAGTTGGACACGACTGACGCGACTTAGCAGCAGCAGCAGCAAACTGGTATATATGAAATCACTCGGAAAGTTTATTTATCATATAAATTCCAATGTCCTTCTCTTAAGTCCTGGTAGGAACATAGGATTACTCTAGAGTAATTCTATATTAGCCAAACCATGTCACTGGTCTTCTTTACCCCTACCCGGCCTATTTGCCTTCTAGGCTGGTAACCCTTTCTACTAATTGCAAAACTTCAAAGAATTTTCTATTTATGGGTGCTATTCACTTCAATAAAGATAGGAAATTTTATCTAGTCTGCATTAATAATTTTGTCTTTAGAACTCCAAATGGATTTGTCAGACTGGCCTTCTTATTCTAGGTATTTCTAGGCCCTGATATACAGGTAATAGAACTAGCTAAGTACAGTTCACTTTCTGCCCTGCAAAGAGTGATACGGCTACCCAGTCCCTGGTTTGAAAGGTGCCTTTATGGTCCCCAAATGAACCTTGAGATGTTTCTTTTAGGCACTTACAACAAGCAGTCATGCAGCAACTGCTTGATATGATTTAATGAAGTCTGGAGTAGCATGTCAATCAAGTATAATATAGGAACTTCCTCTTCAAGGTAAACCAAGAGCTCTTCTCTGAAACTTCCATATCTTTGTCCCAGGTCAGTTCAGTTCAGTCGCTCAGTCATGTCCGACTCTTTGCAACCCCATGAATCGCAGCACACCAGGCCTCCCTGTCCATCACCAACTCCCGGAGTTCACTCAAACTCATGTCCATTGAGACGGTGATGCCATCCAGCCATCTCATCCTCTGTCATCCCCTTCTCCTCCTGCCCTCAATCCCTCCCAGCATCAGAGTCTTTTCCAATGAGTCAACACTTCGCATCAGGTGGCCAAAGTATTGGAGTTTCAGCTTTAGCATCAGTCCTTCTAAAGAACACCCAGAACTGATCTCCTTTAGAATGGGCTGGTTGGATCTCCTTGCAGTCCAAGGGACTCTCAAGAGTCTTCTCCAACACCACAGTTCAAAAGCAACAATTCTTTGGTGCTCAGCTTTCTTCACAGTCCAATTTTCACATCCATACATGACCACTGGAAAAACCATATCTTTGACTAGATGGACTTTTGTTGGCAAAGTAATGTCTCTGCTTTTGAATATGCTATCTAGGTTGGTCATAACTTTCCTTCCAAGGAGTAATCGTCTTTTAATTTCATGGCTGCAATCACCATCTGCAGTGATTTTGGAGCCCCCAAAAATAAAGTCTGACACTGTTTCCACTGTTTCCCCATCTATTTGCCATGAAGTGATGGGACCAGATGCCATGATCTTCGTTTTCTGAATGTTGAGCTTTAAGCCAAATTTTCACTCTCCTCTTCCAATTTGTCCCAGTGCCCCACAAAAGCCACAAACTAAAAATGTGCTCTTTCTTACAGAGGACAGCTAATTAAGAATTGATGAAAGATAACAAACTCTTTGTCAAGCCTAGTCCTAAACTCTATGCTAAACACACATGATCTTCTTTTCCTTCAAAAAACAAACAAACAAAACAAGTAGTAAAATGAGCCCAGGGTCGATCCCTGGGTCAGGAAGATCCCCTGCAGAAGGAAATGGCAACCCATTCCAGTACTCTTGCCTGGAAAATCCCATGGAGGAGGAGCCTGGTAGGCTATAGTCCATGGGGTCTCAAAGAGTTGGACAGGACTGAGCTACTTCACTCTCACAGTAAAATGATCAGAAGTGTTATCTCTGTTTACAGAAGTTATCAATAAAGGTAGACATCATCTTTGCCCTAAGAGAGTTTAGAAAAATGAACTTAAAGTTAAAACCTGGGGCATAAATAAAAAATATTGGCTCCTTCCCTTCTTTCTCTCTCTTTCCCTTGATTAGAATGTCCTGTGGGTAACCAGTGTCCACCATCATGTATGAAATTACTAGACAGTGGCAAGCTGATTTGGGCTTCCTGGCAGCTTGCCAGCATAGTAATCCAAGTCAAGCTATTTGAAGGCTCACCAAATTACAATATTAACCTTGGAAGGTAGACACAGACCAATTTGCAAATCTTATTTAGGTCATTAACATGCACCAGTGAGAGAAAACAAACATCAGCCTTCCCCTGGACATCTCTTTTTTTGTTTGCCCATGCTAATTTGCATAAATACATAAAAATCCCATGTGTTCCTCAGTGTATTCAGTACTCAATTCTCATTAACTTCAGTAAATATTCCCACACTGTGGACAGATTGACTCCCCACCTTTGACCAGGACTAACCCAGGGGCACATCATCCCTTAGACATCTATTTCTGGATACATTAAATTAGAGAATACATCAGACACATGAAGGACTTTATGAACCTTCATTTACAGATTGGGAAATTGGGACAGATGAGTTAAGTAAATTGCCCCAAGTCACAGTCCTAGAATCTGTGCATCCAGAATAACCAAGTAAGAATGTGCTCCTATGACAATGGCACTAAGGACAAGCATTATAATACATATTGTCTTAGAGCTGACATGCTCCACCTGCCTCCATTTTTCTTTGCTGCACTGTGGCTAGACCTGCAGTCAACTCAAGGCCTAAGTGGGAGGGTATCTACTTCCAAGCTGACTCTTGTGGCTGTGGGCAGGACTGTTGCAGACCTCAGATTTTTGTCAGATCTTTGCCTGTGGGCTTCAACATGTGGTTGATCTCAATATGTCAGCTGGTTTCCCCCAGAACAAAGGATTTAAGAGAGAGCAAGGGAGGGCCTAAACTTGGTCACTGAAGTGCCATTCTATCACCTCTACTGTATACTAGTATGCTATTGAATCCAGCTTGTTCTTAAAGGGATGGGGATCATACTTGGGTGTTAACACCAGGAGCTAGGCATCTGAGGGGGCATCTTGGAGACAATCTACCATAATGGCCCTTGCCCTCTGAGCAGCCCCCTCATCCCAACATGCTCTCCCTGACCCATGCTGTATCCACTTGCTTTCAGGCAAATAGTGGCACAGTATTTGACACAGTAGACACAGCAGGGTCTTTGAATCATAGATCCATAACTGAGCATGAATAAGAACTAGCTGCAGCCTGCCTCAGAGCTGCAGGTATTATACAATGCAATTATGTAAATCTCAACACTTTTCATACTGACCACATCCCAGAAATTGACATCTGGGGCTGGGTGACTTTGCAGAGAAGAGCTGAGCTGAACTGTTGGTTTGTTTTAATAAAACAGATGGTAGTGAACAGAAGTTGTAGGAATTGCCTGATTTTAACCACTGCAACACAGACATAATTCTTTGATCTCAGAGTAAACAATATTTTCCCCCAATAAACCCATTTTCATTTGGAAAATGAGTCTTATATGATTGTATTTGTTTTCATAAACCCCAAGGGGCAATATCTACACAGATTGGACCTGACGCCAAAAATTCAAATGTTTCCAGGGTCAAGTATATGTGAACTGGGCCAGGTGCATGATAAAATGGAATGGTAGGGACTGTGGGGGCAGAGTGAGTCAAGCTTGGCTGAGGCATCCTGTGATATTGGGTTTATAATAAGAAATATATATTTGATCTTTTCTGGCACAGAGCTCCTAAAACCCTTCAGATTTTCTAAGTGATAAGAACAAAAGGTTTAAGAAATCTTTGGTTATTCATAATAAGCTCCTTCTAACCACATGTGGATTTATGTTAATGAAGTGACTTTTGGAAAGTCCCTGTGATTTGAGGGTTGGAACTTTCAGGTTCACTTTCTGACTTTGAAGAAAGGACAGGGGCTGGAGATTTTCAATCACAAGGGCCAGTGATAACTAGTCTTAGCTAGGTAATGAAGGCCCAAAAGGATGGGGTTCAAAGGGCTTCTGAGTTGATGAACTTGTGGAGGTGCTAGGAGAGTGTATGCTTAGAGAGAACATGGAAGTTTTGTACTTCCCCTTTTCATACACTTTGCCTTCTGCATCTCTTCTATTTGGCTCTTCCTGAGCTATATCCTTTCCTAAAAACCAGTGACCTAGTATGTAAATGTTTTGTTGAGTTCTGTGAGCAGCTCTTGCAAGTTAATTGAACCTGAGGAGAGGGTAATGGGAAACTCAGATTTATAGTCATTAATCACAACCTGGACTTGTGATTGGCCTCTGATGAAGTCAAGGTGGGAGGAAGGCTTGTAGGTTGAACCCTTAACTTGTGAAATCTGACACTATCTCTGGGTAGATATTGTCAGAATTAAGTTAAATTGTAGGACACCCAACTGGTGTCCCAGAATTGCTTGTGGTGTTGGAAAGCACATGTTAGATATCTAAATTCAATGCAAAGCCAAACACTGAACATGCCAAATATTAATAAAACATGGCTGTAAGGTGAATTCTATCTATAGATTGTCAAAATGTGAACCTGCAGGCCTTGAGGTAAAATGGACTTTGTAAACCAGATATCAAGCACATGTCCCAGGGACCCCTTCAATAGGGCTTTCAGACAAGGCCCACCCAACATGCCTCCAGAGAAAATGCATGCCTTGTTCAAGGGTAGAGGCAATTTTGGCTAGACTGTAAGCCCTTTAACTCTGAGTCCAAGTCTCTACATAAATTAAGCTTAAAATATCCAGGGTATTTCTGATGTTGGCACCCCTGCTGACAAAGTCTTCTGCAAGTAAATCTCAGTACTGATAGGCCAGGGGTAGGGTATTTGTGAGTCTACAGTGGACCAGGTGGTTTCCCACATGCCTGTATCAAAGAGTGATATAAGAGAACCAGAACAGGCAGTCTAGGTCCTCATTAGGGAAAATGTGTTGAAGTTCAACATGGAGACAGATCTTAGGATGGCATTTGCTTTTTGAGGGTTTCTTTAGACCCCTTAAAATCTGCCTACTCAATAGGAAGGCATAGATAGGCTATAACCAGCACATCATTCCCTGCTGTGGTTGTTCAATGGCTAAGTCATGTCTGACTCCTTGTTCCAGGCTTCCCTGTCCTTCAGAATCTTCTGGAGCTTGTTCAAACTCATGTCCATTGAGTCGGTGATGCTATCCAACCATCTCGTCCTCTGTTGTCCCCTTCTTCTCCTGTCTTCAATCTTTCCCTCTGTCAGGGTCTTTTCTAATGCATCAGCTCTTCACATCAGGTGGCCAAAGTATTGGAACTTCAGCCTCAGCATCAGTCCCTCCAGTGAATATTCAGGATTGATTTCCTTTAGAATTGACTGGCTTGATCTTACTTTCCAAAGGACTCTCAAGAATCTTCTCCAACACCACAGTTCAAAAGCATCAATTATTTGGCACTCAGCCTTCTTTATGGTCCAATTCTCACATCCATAGATGACTACTGGAAAAGCCATAGCTTTGATTATATGGACCTTTGTCAACAAAGTGACATCTCTGCTTTTTAAAACACTGTCTAGGTCTGTCATAGCTTTTCTTCCAAGGAGCAAGCGTCTTTTAATTTCACAGCTGTAGTCACTGTCCACAGCGATTTTGAAGCCCAAGAAAATAAAATATGTCACTACTTCCACTTTTCCCCCTTCTATTTACCATGAAGCGATGGGACCAGATGTCATGATCTTAGTTTTTTTTTAAAATTTATTTACTTTTAATTGGAGGATAATTGCTTTACAATATTGTGTTGGTTTCTGCCATACAGCAACATGAATCTGTCATAGGTAAACATGTCCCCTTCCTCTTGAATCTCCCTGCCACCTCCCTCCCCATTCCACCCCTTTAGGCATCACAGAGCCCTGGTTTCTCACTGGCTATATATTTTACATATGGTAGTATATATGTATTGTTGAGTTTTGGGCCAGCTTTTTCACTATCCTCTTTCACCCTTAACAAGAGGCTCTTTAGTTCCTCTTCACTTTCTTCCCTTAGAATGGTAACCCATTGCTGGTACTAAAAGTATTAATAGGAGAAAGAAAGTCACTGAAGCTGATTTCTGAGGATCTGTGACAGTTTGGCAGATGGTGGGGGAGAAAAAAAATCATATACAATGTCTCACACAGAGCCTCAGCTGTAAATTGCAGAGAATAAAAGGGACTCATGACAGAAGGCAAATTAAACAACATCAATGAAATAATGGATTCATTTTTTCTACCAATAAAAGGAGCAGAGTGTTTGGTCTGGATCTTCCTAGGGTTCAGGATATAGGGGCCAGAGAAACATTAGAAATCATCACAACCATATATTCAATCAAACAGTGAAAAGGAGAGATATCTAAGAAGCACAAAGCTGGTATTCAGGTTATGGATTAATATTTCTCAGTCCGGGGTTCTTTACATAATATCAGAATCTTCTTTCAGAGAAATCAAAATTTGGAGAAAATTGCCATTACCTCCATAAAGTAATCAAAGTGTTTAGCATAATAATGAGTTGTAAGAGGTAGCTGAATTAGGGACTGTACAGCAGGCATCAAGAAACAGGATTGGTGGCTTCCTCGGGCTATGAAATACTTTGAAGTTTGCCTTGAGTGAATCCCTGAGTTTTTGGATGTGGTTCCTGCTACCCTAAATTGCAGAGAGAAGGGACAGAGAATAAAGCCCAACACCTTAGAAAAGTCTTTGGGGGCTGGGGCCAACCAATCCAGCTGTGTCTACCCCACACAAAAATGTCATTTAGCAATTTGTTACAATCATTGGTCATTTCTACAGCAGTTTCAAGGATACAAACCAGGGGAACAGAAAACATAAGACACACAAATTTCGTTTTCACTGGTGAATCTAGGATCACATTCAAACAGCTTGAATCTGACACCAAGTGAACGATCCCAAAGCTAAAGCTCATCCTTGAACCAGCCCCCAGAGTAGCCCTTCCTGGAAGGATCTGGGCCCCCTGACCCATCCTTGGGAAGATGCGGAGCTCACAGACTCATTATAAATAAATAACAATATATACTTCTGTCTATACATCTATTTAGGGAGAGAAACTCTATGTAGTTTGTACATCAGTTTCTTTACAGATTGTCTATAATTCTACTATTGATAGTTATTTATCCATGTATTCAACAAAAAATCATTAAACTTCTAGAATGTAATGGGCACCACTACAGTTGCAAGAGACAGCAGTGAACAAAATCAATGAAGTTCCTCCTATTATGGAGCGTGTGTTTTAAAGGTCTGCAGTTTGTTGCTAGAATTAACTGGATTTTTCGCTTTGAATGAGCTCCATGAATGCACATGATTGTCTTTTTATGTATTTACTATGCTAGGACTACTTCCTTTCCTTCTCAGAGCCTATCTGGGAAGCCGTACAAACATCCTGAAAATGAATTTACACAAACTGGGGCCTGTGCCTAAATCCAACTAGCCCAATGAAGTAGGAGCCAAAAAGCATAGCGAAAGCGAAGTCAATTATTTGTATCTATATGTATATGATTAGCATCCAAAGGAGGATTTTACAGAGTCAGATCAAATGCTGCACCAAAAAATTATTTATGGTATGCACACGATGAAACCTTCCCCCTGCAAAATAGAAATGAGATTGATGGAGCCCAGGAGAGATGGTGTTAAATTGAAGATGAAGTTCTTAGGAAGAGAAACAAAAGCGGTTTCCAAGTCCATACAGAAGATGGCCCAGAGCCATGAAACATTCTTCAAAGTGAAGAAGGACAGAAGCATCCGAGTGGGCAGCAGATCTGGAGTTAAGGTGAAGTCCCAGGGGTTCTAAGGCAAACCTAGCCTTTCCTCTATCAGACCTTGCTTTCTGATCTTATCAATTGCTTAAGATTTCACAAACAAAAGAGTTGATTTGAAAAACTGTAAAGATAAGGGAGATATTAAGAAGTTGCAAATTGACAAAGGAGAAACAGAGAAACTTAAGGAACAAAGAACCAGTTTACCATTACAAGAATTCCACCCCCCTTTATATGAAAAGATTCTTTCCTGCTTTGTTTATCTTATATGCTATTTCCTCTTCTGTTTTCCTATTTCTTACCCCTCCTCCCTTACCCAGGTGAATCTTAAATTTTGGGATTCAGCTTACAGGCTGCTTCCTTGGAAAGCCTATCTATGATCCTCATTAAAATCCTGGTTAAAATCATCTATGGGGATTCCCTCGGTGCTATCTATAAAGAATCTGCCTGCAATGCAGGAAACCTAGGTTCGATTCCTGTAGGGGAATAGCCCCTGGAGAAGGAAGCAGCAAGCCACTCCAATATTTTTGCCTAGAGAATCCCATGAACAGAGGAGCCTGGTGGTTTACAGTCCATGGGGTCGCAAGAGTCAGACATAGCGACTAAACCACAAAAACATCTATAGTATTCTGTATTTCTCTTTCAAATAACTATTTATAGTTACAATTACCTATACAGTATATTTCCCCCTTATTTTAATGTGATTTTCAAGAAGAACTTTGTCTGTGTTCTTACCGCCACAATCCTGATGCCTGACAATTGTCTAGCACATGGAATGGGCTCAATAAAATTTGCTGCATAAATTGGTTAAGTGAGAAGCAGGAATCTAAGATAAGTCAAGTAAAGGGAAGGAAAACCTAGATCCTGCAATTCTTCCTTTTAGATGATGCTAGTCTTTCTATAATATTAGGACAACAAATCTATACTTTAAACTTTACTATCCTGTACTATGCCTTCTACAGTAAAACATGCTGTTTAAAAAGAAATGCTTTATCACAAGTTGAGACAATTCTCATTTAAACATTTAAAATTAGGAGTTTAGGATTAGCATGCATTAATACATACTACTATATATAAAATATATAACCAACAAGGACCTACTGTAAGGCACATGGGACATATATTCTATATTTTGTAATAACATATAAGGGAAAATAATCTGAAAAAGAATATATATATTATTTCAGTATATAAATATATACTATATATAAAATGGTATTACTTGCTATATACCTGAAACTTGCACAACATTGTAAATCAACTATACTTCAATTTTACAAAAGTGGTAAACCTTCAAAAAATTAATTGATTTTAATTTTAAAAAAAGCTTAAACCACCATTCAGTGGTTTCCTTCATTGTTGTTTCTTCTGCCTTCAAAAACAGCTCCTTCACCCACAACCCACCTATGGTCAGTTGCTTTGATGGGACAGAATCTCAAAATGATTTTTTCCTCATAATTATGCTTCAAACTGAAAATTGTTGGTGTCTTTTTTCCACATATCTGTTCTCCAAAAGTTTTCTCTTCATAAAAGAGAATTTAAAAAATAGAAGGCATAATGTTATTTCTTAGCATCATTTTTATAATGAATATTAACACCTTTGTGGCACAACTGGGATAATTGAATATAGATTGTATGTTAGGTAATTAAAAAAATATTATTGCAGTTATGGAGAAGAGTCTTGTTTGCAAGAGATGAGTGCTGAAGCATTGAGAGAATAGGTGTCAGGAAGTTCACGTTTTATTTTTGGAGACGACCCAGGGTTAGACAGACTGCAAATTCAGAAGGAATAGTCTCACAAGAGACTGCCTTCATTTCATAACTGGAAGTTAGAAACTGTCTGTAAATCACCTTCAAGTTCGATAATTCACTAAAATGACTCACAGAACTCAGGGAAACCCCATACTTATATATAATGAGGATACAAGGTAAAAGCAACTGAAGAAAGGGAAATGTAAGGCATGGTCTGGGAAGATTCCAGAAATGAAGCTACCATCATCCCTAGGATGTACCATCTCCTGGCATTAACATATGACAGTATGTACAGAGTATTGCCAACCAGGAAAGCTCACTCAAGCTTCAGTGTCAAGAGGTTTTATTGTGACTTCATTACATAATCAAGATTATTGATTCATTGCCTATGTCATTGAACTTAATCTCTAGCAACCTGCTCCCACTCCAGATGTAAGGCTGATATTATATAGCCCAAAGCCCCAGTCCTCTAATTATAAGGTTGGCCCTTCTAGTGTGGTTTGCTTCCGTTGGGAGTCACCTTACTAGCATAAATTACTGGTATGACCTTAGGGGCCTACCATGGCTTCCCTCATAGCTCAGTTGGTAAAGAATCGGCCTGCAGTGCAGAACACCCAGGTTTGATTCCTGGGTAGGGAAGATCCTCTGGAGAAGGAAATGGCAACCCACTCCAATATTCTTGCCTGGAGAATCCTGTGGACAGAGCAGCCTGGGCAGGCTACAGTCCATGGGATTGTAAGAGTCGGACATGACTTAGAGACTAAAGCACCACCACCATGATGAATTACAAAAACATTTCTGTCAGGAAACTCCAAAGTGTTTAAGGTTATCTCCCAAGAGTCATGGCAACGATCAGACCTCTCTTTGTGCATGTGTGCTAAGTTGCTTCAGTCATATCTGACTCTTTGCAACATTATGGACTGTAGCCTACCAGGCTCTTCTGTCCATGGGATTCTCCAGACAGGAATACTGGAGTGGGTTGCCATTGCCTTTTCCAGGGGATCTTCCAAACCCAGGGATCAAACCTAGGTCTCCAGTATTGCAGGCAGATTCTTTACCATCTGAGCCACCAGGGGAGCCAATAGGTGAAGTCAAATCTTTACTATACAGGAGGATAAAGAGAATAGGCAAAGGATAAATAGTTGGTGAATTCAGGTGAAAAAATTTGTGTATTCATTGTGTTATTAAAATTTTTCTGTAAATTTGAGAATGTTCAAAATAAAAATTTGCTGAAAAACAAAAATTTTGATAGGTATTCTGTTTCCATTCAGATTATATATGTGCTCAGTCACTTCAGTTGTGTCCAACTCTTTGCAACCATATGAACTGAAGCCTGCCAGGTTTCTCTGTCCATGGGATTTTCCAGACAAGAAAATGGGAGTGGGTAGCCATGCCTTCCTCCAAGGGATCTTCCAGACAAGCCCTGCCTTTCCTGTCTTCTGAATTGCAGGCAAAGTCTTTACTGCTGAGCCACTGGGGAGAAAAATTTACTATTAATCAATCTAGGAAGGTATCTAAGAGTCATCAACTAGCCATATATCACTTTACTATTTTTGCCCTATTCACATATGCATGCACTGTTAAATACTTTACATTTTTCATTAAATATAACACACTTTTATGTACATAGTTTTATTTTTAAAATAATTTCTCTACTCCTACTGTTATTTTAAAATACCAACACATATTTACCTCATATTATATACAAAAATTTCCTCAAAACAGATTATAGTCCTAAATCTAGGAGATGTCAAAAAGTCTTAGAAGAAAACAAAGGAGCAAATTATTGTAAGCTTGGATTTGGCAGTGATTTCATCGATATAACCAAAAGCACAAGCAACTAAAGACAAAAATAGATAAATTAAATTTTATCAGAATTAAAAACTTTTATGCATCAAAGTACATTTACAAGAAAGAGAAAAGACAACTGACCCACAGAATGGGAGAGAATATTTGTAAATCCTATACCTGATGAAAAACTTTATATATAACATATATGCAACAGATAAATTCAATAACAGAAATAACTAGCCCAATTTAAAAATAGATAAAGAATTTGAATAAACATTTCTTTAATGAAAATGTAGAAGTGACCAATAAGTACATAAAAAGATATTCAATTCATTGACCGTAAGTTAAATGCAAACCAAAGCCACAATGAGATGCAACATTGCAACCATCAGAATAGCTATCATCAACAAGACAGGCAATAACAAGTGTTGGCAAGGATGTGGAGAAATTGGAACCCAGTACATTACTGGTAAACATTTAAAAGAGTGCACTTACTTTGGAAAACAATCTGATGGTTCCTTAAATGATTGAAGATAGAGTTACCATATGACCTGACAATGCCTCTCTGATATATACATCTAAGAGAAGTGAACATACATGTCTTTAAAAAACTTGCCCAAATGTACCAAAATGTTCATAGCAGCATTATTCATAATAGCCAAAAAGGTAGAACCAATTGCAAATGTCCATCAACTGATGAATGGATAAACAAAATATAGTGTATTCATATAATAAAATTTTATTTGACCAGGAAAAGGAATAAAGTATCCATACATGCTAAAACGTGAGTAAACCTTGAAAACCGTATGCTAAGTGAAAGAAGCCAGTCCAAAAAAATATGGATTATATAATTCAATTTGCATGAAAGAGCAGAATAAGAAAAACTGTAGAGGCAGAAAGCAGCTTTGTGGCTAGTTAAGAGTTGAAGGGAAGGAACTGAAAAAAAAAAAAAAGAATAGTAGCTACGTGTACAGGGCTTCTTTGGGAGTGATGAAAATGTTCTAAAATTGACTGTAGTGGTAGTTGCACTTTTTTATTAAAAGCAGTTGAATTGTATATTTTAAATGGACAAAGAATATGGTATGGGAATTATATTTCAACAAAACTTTCACCAAAACAAACAAGCAAACGAAAAACCCCTCTAACACATCCCACAAAAGACACTGTAAAAATAAATTAAAATGAAAACAAAGCTATGAAATTAGATACTATTCCATGCCAAAATGCCTGACCCTAAGTTTTACTCTCTCTTTTAGAAAATGGAGGGAGGTGTAGCTGAGACAGAGCTGTACTAATGACACACTAATAAGTAGCCTCCATTGCTCCCTTTAAAAACAGAGAGTAACACTGACATATATGCACTACCATGGGTAAAACAGATAGATGGCAGAGAGCCGTGGTACAGCACGGGTAGCTCAGCCTGATGCTCGGTGATGATCTAGAGGGGTGGAATGGGGGAGTGGGAGCGAGGCTCACACACATATGGCTGAATCACAGTGTTGTACAACAGAAACTAACACAACATTGTAAAACAAGTACATTCTAACCCAAAATGGGAATGCTGGATGAAATACATGTTTAAAATGTATTATATGGCAATTTAAGAAAAGAAAAGGAAATCTTCATGTATAAGAATCAAAGAGAAAAATCAAAGCTGATCTGTAAGAGAAACTGACATTGGGGATTTGTAAGATGTAACTGCTAAGAACTTGGCTAGAATCCAAGGAAAATGGAAGCCTAGAAGTCAATTATAAGCTTACGGTATGGAGTTTCAAATAGTTTCCTAGTTTCACATGCTAGGAAAATCCCTAAACTTTGCATGGTCCAATGGCAAGGAAGCTTAATTTCATGTGAAGAAAAAGATGATATCAGTAAGAAATTAAAATCTCTGTCCTTCACCATCCTTTCTATGGGTGGTGTCTGTATTTATATTACTGCACGTTTCACGAAGCACACAAATTGAAGAAGTAACCAACACCCTCCCCCACCCCCACCCCATCCCACTGAAGCATGAACCAGAGAAATCCCTAGCTTATTTGGCAGAAAAATTTCTCAAAGCATTCTTGTGAAATCATAATCACACCTCAGTGAGACTCTATCTCCCTAAAGATGACCTCATATAAAAAACCCTAAAGAATGCATGAGGAAATAAACTTCATGAAGAAGAGTTAGTAGATGCAACAGAGAAATTAATATCTTAATAAGTAATAATCTGGAATGAATATAAAATAGGTATATTTGAGTTTTTTTTTTTTAATGTTTTAGAGTTTTATTATCTTGGGCTTCAAAATCACAGTGGACAGTGACTGAAGCCATGAAATTAAAAGACACTTGCTCCTTGGGAGTAAAACAATGACAAACCTAGACAGCATTTTAAAAAGCAGAGATGTTACTTTGCCTACAAAAGTCCATATAGTCAAAGGTATGGATTTTCCAGTAGTCACGTACGATGTGAGAATTGGGCAGTAAAGAAGGCTGAGCACTGAAGATGATGCTTTTGAACTGTGGTATTGCAGAAGACTCTTGAGAGTCCCTTGGACTGCAAGGAGATCAAACTAGTCAATCCTAAAGGAAATCAGTCCTGAATATTTATTGGAAGGACTGATGCTGAAGCTGAAGCTCCAATACTTTGGCCACCTGATATGAAGAACAGAATCATTGGAAAAGACCCTGATGCTGGGAAAGACTGAAGGCAGAAAGAAAAGGGGACAACAGAAGATGAGATGGTTGGATGGCATCACTGACTCAATGGACATGAGTTTGAGCAAGCTCCTGGAGATGGTGAAGGACAGGGAAACTGGTGTGCTGCAGTCCGTGGGGTCACAAAGAGTCAGACAATGACTGAGCAACTGAAAGACAACAGCAAATATTTGAGACACTAGTACAAATTAGAGATTCTCCTTGACAGGAATAAAAAAGATTGAAAGAAAGTGAAAAAAGGAAATAACATGAAGTGATTTAATGCTATTTTTATTCAGTGTCAGTGGGCCCTAACCTTGCACTTGCTAGTCACTGAACTGATACAATTTTCTGCCCTATGCAAGAATTTGTTCTACAAATTTTTGGTAAGTGGTGAATACCTGTAACAGAGAGTGTAATTGATTAAGTAGAATATTCCATCTTCAGACACTTCGATTTTTTGTATTGGATTGAAATCTACCTCCCTATAATTTCTTGTTCTTATTTCTCAAAGCATTCTTGTGAAATCATAATCACACCTCAGTGAGACTCTATCTCCCTAAAGATGACCTCATATAAAAACTCTAAATGGAACAATAAATGGAATACTTTCCATCCTGTGATAACCCCTTATTTGTTTGGAAACAGACACCTTTTTCTCCCAAATTTTCCAGTTTATCTAGCCTCTATTCTTTCATTTTTGCTCCCATAAATTGATTTTCAGATCCTTTTACCAACTTGATTCATCCTCTCTAGAGTTGATTCGATATTGACAGTATTCTGCCTACCTAAATTTAACTGCTGTAATTTTTTGTTATAAAAGTTAATCATAATTCCTTGAATGTGACATCATTCCCGTGTTACCTCTTATTTCATTGTCATCACTACTTTGGTTTCCTCAGTTGACATATAGGACTAATGAATGTGAATAAACACTTACAATAGCAATATTTTTTTTTAATGTCTGAGCATAGTTCTGGTGTTGATAAGTACTTAATTATGGTTCAGTTCAATTCAGTCACTCAGTCGTGTCTGACTCTTCGAGACCCCATGGATTGCAGCATGCAAGGCTTCCCTGTCCATCACCAACTCCTGGAGCTTACTCAAACTCATGTCCATTGAGTCGGTGATGCCATCCAAGCATCTCATCCTCACCCCCTTCTCCTCCCACCTTCAATCTTTCCCAGCATCAGGGTCTTTTCAAATGAGTCAGTTCTTCTCATCAGGTAGGCAAAGTACTGGAGTTTCAGCTTCAGCATCAGTCCTTCCAAAGAGAATTCAGGACTGATTTCCTTTAGGATGGGCTGGTTGCCTCTCCTTGTTGTCCAAGGGACTCTCAAGAGTCTTCTCCAATACCACAGTTCAAAAGCATCAATTCTTCAGTGCTCAGCTTTCTTTATAGTCCAATTCTCACATCCATACATGACTACTTAATTATGGTAACTATTATTAAAACCTGGCTTCCCTGGTGGCTCAGACAGTAAAGAATCTGCCTGCAATGTGTGAGACCTGGGTTCCATCCTTGGGTTGGGAAGATCCCCTGGAGGAGGGCATAGCAGCCCACTCCAGTATTCTTGCCTGAAGAGGAAAATGGCGGGCTACAGTCCACGGGGTCGCAGAGTCGGACATGACTGATCAATTAAACATGTTATTAAAACTTATAGAAAAAATGATTAATCTGAGTTTTGCATGAGATCAGTTCACAGAGTATAGAAATTCTAAAATCCTACTGAGAGTGAGGAATATCTCTTATTACTAAACGGTCTCTACAAAAATGCCTTAACAAAAAGGAATAAACTGGTTGAAGCTCAGAAAGTTAAAGACAAGGAAAGTTGACAACAAGATGGAAAGTCAAAGTAGAAGGAGGAAGCTCAGAACCAGGGTTGCTAATGAAGCTGATTGGGGAGAAATAAATTTTGGGAGATATAAAATGTTCAAACCTACCATGTCATCCTCATGTAGGGCTAAATGCAACTAGGTCATTTTGAGCTTCCTCAGATTTAAGGCTGTTTTGGACAGAACTCTGGCAGTCCACCAGAAACCTCATCACCTTTGGACCTCAGTTCTTTAATACCACTTGTATATCATCTTGTGACCTATTATCAAGCTATTCTATTTATTTATTGTCCATGTCTCATGTGTCCATCTTGACCACAAGGATAAATTAAGAAATTTTTATAATGTTGGTAGAAATAGGATAATTCTTTTGATTAATTAATCAATCGGTTGACAGTAGGTTAGCAGCAGCAAAAACAAAACCCTTTGAAAATTGGGTTAGCTTGGTATAGATTGCACTTCATGAACCTGATTGGTCTTATACTAATATCTTGCTTCTTTTGCCATTTCTATTCAATATTCTGTTTCAGAATGCACTATTTGTCTAGATTATGAATCTAAAGTCTTTCAGAGAATCCAGGGTCTCCTTTTCAGTCTATGTACTGAGCCTGTATGTCAAATATTACATCTTCTTTAATGTAGCACAACTCTTCCTTTTCCGGGGACAGTGAGTTAGAAGAGTTCTCTTTCTAACTGTATTATATCAACACTACTCTAGTTGTCTCCATCAATGAAGAAATATTTCTTCTTCCTTTTGCATCAAATATTTAAAAGTACCATTTTTTTTCTTGTATTTTTTCTGTAAGCTTCAGCTTCTTAATACTGCCCATGTTATTCTGTCAGCAGTGAGATACAGGTGAAAATGATGCTGTGCAGGATGACTCACATGTGTTGATATCAACACCTTCGTCTATAAAATGGGGACAGAAATACCAGCCCTAAGTCACAGTGTTTTTGTAAAGATCTAATAAGATAATAATTGTGATGGAGCAACATCATGTTAAGACTAATGATAAGTCAAATTACTGCTTCATCAGCATTTTTTATTATGCTTACCTATTTCAATTCTTCAACAGATATGTTCTTTCCAAGGTTTTACATTACCACTAATTACAAAAAGATAGCATTATGTGTTATATTGGATGCTTTATGTATCCAGAGGACTTCAGTGAATATAATCTTATTTGGTTCTCACTAATATTGTCACCCTGCTTATTTAACTTATATGCAGAGTACATCATGAGAAACACTGGACGGGAAGAAACATAAGCTGGAATCAAGATTGCTGGGAGAAATATCAATCACCTCAGATACGCAGATGACACCACCCTTATGGCAGAAAGTGAAGAGGAACTAAAAAGCCTCTTGATGAACGTCAAAGTGGAGAGTGAAAAAGTTGGCTTAAAGCTCAACATTCAGAAAATGAAGATCATGGCATCAGGTCCCATCACTTCATGGGAAATAGATGGGGAAACAGTGGAAACAGTGTCAGACTTTATTTTTCTGGGCTCCAAAATCACTGCAGATGGTGACTGCAGCCATGAAATTAAAAGACGCTTACTCCTTGGAAGGAAAGTTATGTCCAACCTAGATAGCGTATTCAGAAGCAGAGACATTACTTTGCCAACAAAGATTCGTCTAGTCAAGGCTATGGTTTTTCCCGTGGTCATGTATGGATGTGAGAGTTGGATTGTGAAGAAGACTGAGTGCCAAAGAATTGATGCTTTTGAACTGTGGTGTTGGAGAAGACTCTTGAGAATCCCTTGACTACAAGGAGATCCAACCAGTCCCTTCTGAAGGCGATCAACTCTGGGATTTCTTTGGAAGGAATGATGCTAAAGCTGAAACTCCAGTACTTTGGCCACCTCATGAGAAGAGTTGACTCATTGGAAAAGACTCTGACACTGGGAGGGATTGGGGGCAGGAGAAGGGGACGACAGAGGATGAAATAGCTGAATGGCATCACCGACTCAATGGACATGGGTTTGGGTAGATTCCAGGAGTTGGTGATGGACAGGGAGGCTTGGCGTGCTGCAATTCATGGGATCGCAGAGTCGGACATGACTGAGCGACTGAACTGAACTAAACTGAACTGAATATCATGAATATTAGTTAAAACAGAAGTGCATTTCTTTATTGTGTAGGTAAGGAACACATGTTTCAAGAATTTGAAGACTGACCAAGTCTGCACACACATCAAATTATGGAATAAAATTGAAATCTTTGTCCTGTCTCATGATCCTGCTCCCAGCCCCCTCACACACATTGTATCTTAATGCTTGCTTGCCCAAATGAAAACTCTTGCTTGCCATATTTTGTCTTATTTGTCTTCTTTGCCTATTAGGGAATTGCCCAAATTGCCACAAAAGTTTACAATTAAGGTCAATGAGAAATCCATCTGATTAAGCAGTTTAAAGTCTGTTGGGCTCAACAGACTGCTGAATGTGTTAATTCTCTCAGGTACATTTTCATTTTAAGAGGGAATTATTCAACAGTTTCAGTCAGAGTGCTAGCCAGGTGGTGGAGGGGTGATATTTTTCAGTAGAGAGTTTGTCCCAGAGTCCCACTGATCACTTCATCTGAGCAGCTGGCTGTTTTTGCAACTAGTAAAAACAAAGGCCATGGTAGTACCTTGGGATTCAAACCCATGTTGCACCACCACCTGTTGCTAGGGATTAAGTTGCCTGTGTCTCAGAAAAATTCCCGTCAGTCTTGCCACTGTAACCGTATGATCTGAGAATCTCCCATCTATTTCACATTTAATATTCTTTTCAGGCATAAATTTTGAATATATTTCAGCATTATAAAAAGCCAAGTTAGATTCATTCATATATTCATTTAGAAAGATTCCAGATTATATATGGTCTATTGTTTTAATGAAGGAAAATCAGGAGAACTTTACATAAATTAATTTAGCTCCTTTGGAAGATATTAAACCTATCAGTGAATTCAGGCAACTGAACACTATGTCTGTTATGCTCACTGTGCATACTTTTTATTTAATACTTATATCTATGAATACTTGGTAAGGAATCAGGTGAAACTGGCAAAGGTGATCAAGAGAGTAATAAAAATAACTGATATTTACTGAGCCAGAGACTGTGCAAAGCACTTAACATGCATTATCTTATGTAATCCTCTCAGCAAAATGATGAGGCAAGTTCTATCATCATCCCAATTTTAGAGATGAGAAAGGCGAGGTTTATGGAGTCCAATTAACTTACTCAAGAGACCATAAACTCAGATGTATCTGATTGACTGCAAGCGTATTTTCTCATGTATTATATGATATACTTTTCTGAGGAAAAAGAGCAAGAAAACTAATGGAGGAAAGTCTCAAGCCCATTTTAAAAAACAAGGAGACACTGCTTTCTTCATAGACTGCTGCTTCCATTTTGTGTAAAGAGTTGTCCACAATGCTTCCAACTTCAAAAAAACAGAAAACATACATTAGACTTTGTTATTCATTTGACCTGCCACATAGGACAAGTCTACATGTCACTAGTACACTGAAATATTGGTTTCAATTTTGTAGTGTGAAATTAGAAATGAGAAATAATTTAGTTGTAAACATGTAGCAAGAAAAATGGCCAGACAACCAAACCTCGGCATGGGACCTGGTGGTATTGTGATTTTTGTGGAAGCCTAAAATTTGCAGATGGAGGTGCAGGCCCTCACTTTTCCACACCGTTGCTTGTTCTGAACTTAGGGTCTCATGCTGGCTATTTTCCTAGCAGAATGCCAACTTCATTCCTCACTTTATTCTGTAACTCAAATAGCACTCATTTTTCAATCTCCAGTTTAAAGACTTCCCTGGCAGTTGACTGTTGCAATGACCATTCTTATCCAAATCTTGCAGCATTCTGAGTCAGAGTTAGTCACACAGGTCTTACATGTTACCATAGATGTTAAGAATGTAAGCTCTTTTAGGACAGGTGCACATTTTTCTCTTTCACCTTTTACGTATATCCTAACAATTCTACATATGAGAATAGACATTCAAATACATTTTTTCCAAGTTATTTATGAATGGCTCTGAATTTTAAAAATAAGCCCCATGACTCTCTCAAAAAAGAGCCAACTCTTAGGTCACTTAAATTCTAAGACACTGTTGCATATATATCAGAATTGCCAAAATTAAAAAGACTGATAATGTCAAGTGTTACTGAGGACACAGAGCACCTGAAACCCTCAAATGTTGTTGAAGGGAATGAAAAATAGATAAAGTAGAGGAACTGCTTAATAAGAATTTTGGCAACCTTTTGTTGAACTAAATACATACCTCCTCTGTGATCTCACTATTCTACAAGTAAGTTTTCACCCAAGAAACATAAAAATATATTTCCACAGTAAGACTTGCACCTGAATGTTCACAGCAAGATTATTCATATTAGCCCCAAACTGGGAACAGCCCAGTTGTCCAACAAATGTAGTGGATAAACAAACCATAGTATATTTGTAGATTATAATGTTATCCAGCAATAAAAGAGAGAAAAAAGTTATTGATATACACAACAGACTTCCCAGGTGGCTCAGTGGTAAAGAACTTGCCTGCCAGTGCAGGAAATATAAGAGATGCGGGTTTTCATCCCTGGGTCAGGAAGAACCCGTGGAGGAGGGCATGGCACCCCACTCCAGTATTCCTGCCTGGAGAATCCAATGGACAGAGGAGCCTGGCAGGCTACAGTCTAAAGCGCTGCAAAGAGTCAGACACAACTGAAGTGACTTAGCATGCACGTTGACAACAAAATGGATGAATCTCAAAAATACGATAAATAAAAAGAGTATTATACATAAAAAGCTTAATATATGACTCCATTTATATGAAATCTTAAAAATAAGCCATCTTAGTTTATAGTGAATAAATATAACAATGGTTGCTTCTGTGAGGTGGGGGTGAAGATTTACTGGGAAAGCATTTGAGAAATCCTCCTGGGAAAATGGTAATGTTCTGCATCATGACAAAAATTTAGGTTGCACAGGTGACTGTGGTTGTCTGAACTCACTGAATAATACCCCAAAATGTACGAATTTCATTGCATACAATTTAATTTTATATGTGCTTTATGTAAAAACCATAAACAAATTTTGAACTCTAGTTGAAGAGATTCATAGTGACTGATGTCTCCAATCTATATTGAAATAAGATAGATTAAACAATAAGATGAATTGATATTTATTAGGTTGGTGTAAATGTAATTGTGGTTTTGAACTGTGAATTTTAAATCATTATAAGCAGGCTCAACACATCTTTATTAATCAAAATAAGAACCATTACAATTAACACAGTTTTGCTAATGAGAAATGTTTATTCCTGTCATGTAAAAATCCATGCTTCAAAGAACTCTTGGAAAGCATTTTCTGCTTCCTGCTCATTGTGGAAGCATTTTCCCTGCAAAAAATTGTGAAGAGGCTTGAAGAAGAGGTAGTCGGTTGTTTAGAGGTTAGGTGAATATGGCAGATGAGGCAAAATTTCATTGGCCTTCATTTAACTTCTGAGGCATTGGTTGTGTGATGTGCAGTTGGGCATTGTCATGGAGAAGAATTGAGCCCTTTCTGTTGACTAATGCTGGCTGCAGGCGTTGCGGCTTTCAGTGCATCTCATTGATTTGTTCAGCATACTTCTCAAATGTAATAGTTTCGCTGGAATTCAGTAAGCTGTTGTGGATCAGATGGGCAGCAGACCACCATACAGTGACCATGACTTTTTTGGGTGCAAGTTTGACTTTGGGAAAGTGCTTTGGAGCTTCTTCTCAGTCCAACCACTGAGCTGGTCATTGCTGGTTGTTGTATAAAATCCACTTTTTGTCACATGTCACAATCTGATAGAGAAATGGTTCATTGTTTTGTAGAATAAGAGAAAAAGACATTTCAGAACAATTTTTTTTGATTTTCGGTCAGTTCATGAGGTACCCACTTATTGAGCTTTTTCACCTTTCAATTTGCTTCAAAAGCCGAGTGACTGTAGAATTGTTGACACTGAGCTCTTTGACAACTTCTCATGTAGTTGTAAGAGAATTAGTTTCAATGACTGCTCTCAACTGTTTGTTGTCACCTGCTGATGGCTGGCCACTACTCTCCTCATCTTCAAGGCTCTCATCTCCTTTGCAAAACTTCTTGAACCATGACTGCACTGCTGATCCATTAAGCAATTCCTGGGCAAGTGCATTGTTGATGTTGTGAGTTATATCTGTTGATTTATGACCCATTGTGAACTCAAATAGGAAAATCACTTGAATTTCCTTTCTGTCTAACATCATTTCCCTAGTCTAGAAAAATATAAAATAAATAGCAAGTAATAAGTCATTAGCAAAAATGCATAAAGTGAGAAATGCACATTAAAATGCTGCATAACATCAGATCAGATCAGATCAGTTGATCAGTCATGTCTGACTCTTTGCGACCCCATGAATCGTGGCATGCCAGGCCTCCCTGTCCGTGACCAACTCCGGGAGTTCACTCCGACTCACGTCCATCGAGTCAGTGATGCCATCCAGCCATCTCATCCTCTGTCGTCCCCTTCTCTTGCCCCCAATCCCTCCCAGCATCAGAGTCTTTTCCAATGAGTCAACTCTTCACATGAGGTGGCCAAAGTACTAGAGTTTCAGCTTTAGCATCATTCCTTCCAAAGAAATCCCAGGGCTGATCTCCTTCAGAAGGGACTGGTTGGATCTCCTTGCAGTCCAAGGGACTCTCAAGAGTCTTCTCCAACACCACAGTTCAAAAGCACCAATTCTAGGGCGCTCAGCCTTCTTCACAGTCAAACTCTCACATCCATACATGACCACAGGAAAAACTATAGCATTGACTAGATGAACCTTTGTTGGCAAAGTAATGTCTCTGCTTTTGAATATGCTATCTAGCTTGGTCATAACTTTCCTTCCAAGGGGTAAGCGTCTTTTAATTTCATGGCTGCAGTCACCATCTGTAGTGATTTTGGAGCCCAGAAAAATAAAGTCTGACACTGTTTCCACTGTTTCCCCATCTATTCCCATGAAGTGGTGGGACTGGATGCCATGATCTTCGTTTTCTGAATGTTGAGCTTTAAGCCAACTTTTTCACTCTCATACTGAAAGAGAAACTCCCCAGGTCAGTAGGTTCCCAATATGCTACTGGAGATCAGTGGAGAAATAACTCCAGAAAGAATGAAGGGATAGAGCCAGAGCAAAAACAATACCCAGCTGTGGATGTGACTGGTGATAGAAGCAAGGTCCAGTGCTGTAAAGAGCAATATTGCATAGGAACCTGGAATGTCAGGTCCATGAATCAAGGCAAATGGGAAGTGGTCAAACAAGAGATGGCAAGAGGGAATGTCGACATTCTAGGAATCAGTGAACTCAAATGGACTGGAATGGGTGAATTTAACTCAGATGACCATTATATCTACTACTGCAGGCAGGAATCCCTCAGAAGAAATGGAGTGACCATCGTGGTCAACAAAAGAGTCTGAAATGCAGTACTTGGATGCAATCTCAAAAACGACAGAATGATCTCTGTTCATTTCCAAGGCAAACCATTCAATATCACAGTAATCCAAGTCTATGCCCCAACCAGTAATGCTGAAGAAGCTGAAGTTGAACGTTTCTATGAAGACCTACAAGACCTTTTAGAACTAACACCCAAAAAGGATGTCCTTTTCATTATAGGGGACTAGAATGCAAAAAGTAGGAAGTCAAGAAACACCTGGAGTAACAGGCAAATTTGGCCTTGGAATATGGAATGAAGCAGGGCAAAGACTAATAGAGTTTTGCCAAGAAAATGCACTGGTTATAACAAACACCCTCTTCCAACAACACAAGAGAAGACTCTATACATGGACATCACCAGATGGTCAACACCGAAATCAGATTGATTATATTCTTTGCAGCCAAAGATGGAGAAGCTCTATACAGTCATCAAAAACAAGACCAGGAGCTGACTGTGGCTCAGACCATGAACTCCTTATTGCCAACTTCAGACTGAACTTGAAGAAAGTATGGAAAACCACTAGACCATTCAGGTATGACCTAAATCAAATCCCTTATGATTATACAGTGGAAGTGAGAAATAGATTTGAGAGCCTAGATCTGATAGATAGAGTGCCTGTACTCAGAGTTATTTAAGAATTTTATATTCCAATATCAAATGGCAAAGTTCAACAGTGCAAAACTGTAATTTTGTAGCAACTAATAATAGAGGCTTCCCTGTGGCTCAGCTGGTAAAGAATCCACCTGCAATGTGGGTGACCTGGGTTTTATCCCTCAGTTGGGAAGATCCCCTGGAGAAGGGAAAGGCTAACCCACTCCAGTATTCTGGCCTGGAGAATTCCATGGACTGTATAGTCCATGAGGTCGCAAAGAGACTGACACGACTGAGCGACTTTCACTTCACTTCACTAATAATAGAGGAAGGGCTTCCCAGGGGGCACTGCTGCTGCTGCCGCTGCTGTTGCTAAGTTGCTTCAGCCCACCAGGCTCCACCGTCCCTGGGATTCTCCAGGTAAGAACACTAGAGTGGGTTGCCATTTCCTTCTCCTAGTGGTAAAAAACCTGCCTGCCAATGTAGGAGAGGTAAGAGATGCGGGTTTGATCACTGGGTTGGGAAGATCCCCTGGAAAATGGCATGGCAACTCACTCCAATATTCTTGCCTGGAGAGTTCCATGGACACAGGAGCCTGGCAGGCTATGGTCCACAGGGTCGCAAAGAATCGGACAAGACTGAATCGACTTAGCACATGTGCAATAATAGAGGAATGCATTGATGAAACCAGGATAGTAAAATACTAATTGTAGAGTCTAGGTGATAGGCATTAGGGTGTTCATGGTAAAATTCTCTCAGTTTTGGCTCAGACCGTAAAGCGTCTGCCTGCAATGCAGGAGACCCAGGTTTGTTTCCTGGGTTGAAAAGATCCCCTAGAGAAGAAAATGGCAATCCACTCCAGCACTCTTGCCTAGAAAATCCCATGGACGGAGGAGCCTGATAGGCTACAGTCAATGGGGTCACAAAGAGTCGGACACGACTGAGCGACTTCACTTTCATTTTCACTTTCACTTTCAGCTTAATTTAAAATGCTTATGATTAACCATTAGAAACAAAGTCAATAAACACACAGACAAAAATCTCGGCTACTCATTTGTTTGGTGGAATTAGCAGATAAATTTTGATCTTAATGAGAAATTAATCATTAAAAAGATTAAGACTGACAATCAATAGCTGTTTATGATATAGATATATCAGATATATGAATATAGTATATATGCATACATAGGCTCCTCTGTTCATGGATTCTCTAGGCAAGAAAGAATTAGAGAGTTCTTTTCTACTCCCTTCTCCAACGCATTTTCACGACCCAGGGATCACACCCAGGGCTTCCACATTGCAGGCATATCCTTTACCATCTGAGCCACCAGGGAACCCCATACATAGAAAATTGATAGAGACAAAATATCACTGAAGACCTTGGCAAACCCCTCAGATAAGACAGATATATCCGAAAGAAACTTATCCCGCACTATTCTTGAGTTTCAAGCTCTGTCATCCCATGTCTTCACTTCAGATAATGTGATTTATGGATTGAATTGGAATCATTCAGAACACAATTAAGCCTGTAGATTTCACAACTTAATCTGTTTCTCTCTCAGAAGTTGGGTTCAGAAATCTGTTCCCCTAGCAATTCTCATGTCTTGAGTGCTTAGATTACCTCTCATGGTAAATAAAGAGGTAAAGTTTCTTATGCTTACGCATTAGGAATTTTGAATTTTGGTTGATAAGCAGTGCCACCAACTGTCAGCTTAGCTCATCTACCAGTCAACAATATTGCATTCATATCTCAGGATGTGAGAAACTGGGTACGGGAATAAAAAAGGAGAGAAATGATTGGTGAATACAGAGAAAATTAGCAGACAGAGCTCTATCCTTAGAGTGCTTTCTGACCAATGGATGTACTGAATAGCATGGGCTTATGGGAAGCAATTGACTCATGAGAGAGATGAAATTCCAACACTTATTAACTAGCTCATGTACGTGGGAAGACATAGTGTCCAGTCTGCTAAATCTCCATTTTAAGAAAGGAGATTTCACAATATACCCTTAAAAAGTTCACAAACTGTTAAGGGGAAAAAGAGTGAGAGACAGAGAAAGACAGGGAGAGATCATGAGAAAAGGAGGGAGAGAGAGGAGAAAGAAAATGGCAAGGAAGAGAGGGAGGGTGAAAGAGACCTCTGAATTTGGTGTACAGGCTCCAAAACTGAACACCAATACATTATTCTATCTAGTATTTCCCATCTACATTGCTCTATCTAGAAGGTTAGTTTTTCAAGTCCCCAACCTGTTGCGTTAATAGAAAATCTAGCATCTACTGAGAGTTGGATGTCACACTGCCTCTGCTCTTCACTGCCATATGGTGTCACTGTTGACACGGATCCTGCTCCGCACAGCAGAACGTGAGTGCCGGGAGCAGAGACCTGTCTGGACCAGATTCCTACATTAAGCCTGTGTGCGTGCTAAGTTGCTTTACTCTTGTTGGACTCTGCGACCCTATGGGCTGTAGTCCACCAGGCTCGTCTCTCCATAGGATTCTCCAGGCAAGAATACTGGAGTGGGTTGCCATGCCCTCCTCCAGGACATCTTTCTGATCCAGGGATCAAATCTGTGTCTCAAAAAAAAAAAAAACAAAAACAAAAACCAAAAAATACCCTGTGTCTCTTATGTCTTCTGCATTGGCAAGAGGGTTATTTACCACTAGGGCCACTTCAGCTGTGATTATTTGTAAGAGGATTAACTAATCAGATCAGTTAAGAGTCACAAACTGGCTGCCCATGGACCAAATCTGACCCTGCTGCTGCTGCTGCTAAGTTGCTTCAGTCGTGTCTGACTCTGTGCGACCCCATAGACGGCAGCCCACCAGGCTCCCCCATCCCTGGGATTCTCCAGGCAAGAACACTGGAGTGGGTTGCCATTTCCTTCTCCAATGCATGAAAGTGAGAAGTGAAAGTGAAGTCGCTCAGTTGTGTCTGACTCTTAGCGACCCCATGGACTGCAGCCCACCAGGCTCCTCCATCCATGGGATTTTCCAGGCAAGAGTACTGGAGTGGGAAGTGGTTTAATTGGCGCATACATTTCATGGCAAACATTATTGTCTCTCTGTTTTATAGGCAGCCTGACACAAACCCTTATATGCTTTTCTGACAGCATTTTTGTTTGCAGTCCTGATTCTGGTTTTAGGTTTAATCAAAGAAGCACCATGCTTTCATTCCCATATAACAAGTCTCTGAACTGGGCATTTTCAGGGGATGTGCAGTGGTTCTCAGAACTGTCTCCTAGAAAAAAGCACCATCTCCTTCGCTTCTCAGGGATCCGTGCCAGGACCTGAGCAACTTTCCCATTCAGTCTCTTGACACAGAGAGGCCTGATTTAATCCATTGTTGGACAACAGCCTATACCTCTTACACTTCTAAGAGTGGTTATCCTTAGTAATTACAAATATTTCAGGGATATTTAGATATGACAAATGGGGTGCCAACCTGCAGTGACTCAAATCAAACTGAATTTCCTGACATTTAGATATAGATACAGAGATACAAACTATTACCTCCAATACCAATTCCCAGAGTGACATATTAGTAAATCTAATTAGAATTGTTTTCAGATTTATTATTTCACAGACTAGTGAGTCTTTGGTGTTGGGGAGAATATAGAGATGTCACAGAGCTTTAAAATTTTGCCAGGTTAGCACACTTAGAAACATCTACCATCGCACCATGATTTTATAAGGATGATAATAAACAATTTTGTGATGAATATACCTATAACAAACTGTTATATACAACTGCAAGTATATCCTTAGGGTGAATTCCTACAATTAGAATTGTGTATTTGTGTTGCTGCTGGGAACAAAATATTTTATTGTATGTTGTAGCTTATTATTATTGCTATAATGGTGTTATGCATATTGATTTTTACCCTTTATTTTGTAACTGAATGCCTTTTAAACAACTTGATGACATAATGGTTTTTGAGCAAGTTCTTTTGTTTTTGAACTAGAAGACTGCATTTTCAAAGTCTTCCAGATAAACTGAAGCAGCATTTTAAGAGGAATGAGTCTGAGATCAGTAGTTGTTTTTGTTTTACTGCTTCAGGTTGAAAAAGATAAACAGTCATGTGCAGAGTTGTGCAAAGATGAATAAGTACTGTTCTCCCCAACTGCTCTCAGATGAAGCTGAAATTATTTTGTCAAACAGCTAAAATTTTCACTGACATCATGCTGGAATATCATTTATTCATTTCCATTAGTGTGAATACTTTTTCACAGTTTTCCAGTTTCTTTGAAGTGGGAGTTTTCTTGAACAACCTGCACAACCTTTAATTATTTCTACCAAAGAAGAAGAAATTATAACTTAGAAAATATGGGTTACCTGCCACTTATAGCAAAGTCTCTCCTGCCCCTTTCTCTCCAGCCTCCTGCCTCCACCCACCTCTTCTCTCTGGGGCCATTTGCTTATAGTATATACATCTCTGCTGCTGCTGCTGCTAAGTCGCTTCAGTCATGTCTGACTGTGTGCGACCGACCCCATAGACAGCAGCCCACCAGGCTCCACTGTCCCTGGGATTCTCCAGGCAAGAACACTGGAGTGGGTTGCCATTTCCTTCTCCAATGCATGAAAGTGAAAAGTAAAGTCGCTCAGTCATGTCCGACTCTTAGCGACCCCATGGACTGCAGCCTATCAGGCTCCTCCATCCATGGGATTTTCCAGGCAAGAGTACTGGAATGCGGTGCCATTGCCTTCTCCGATATACATCTCTAGCCTTCCTTTATGTCCTGAATTTTTGACCTGCCGTTAGGAGGAGATCTGTGGTTTTACAAAAATGCTTGTGAGTTGGTATGTATGTATGTGAAAGTCACTCAGTCGTGTCTGACTCTTTCTGACCCCATGGACTATACAGTCCATGGAATTCTCTAGCCAGAATACTGGAGTGGGTAGCCTTTCCCTTCTTTAGGGGATCTTCCCATTCCAGAGATCCAACCCAGGTCTCCCACATTGCAGGCAGATTCTTCACCAGCTGAGCCACAAGGGAAGCCCTGTGAGTTGGTAGACAAAACTAATTCGGGAGTTTGATGTTAGAATTTCCATCATGGCTCTGCCACAAAGCCATGTTTTTTAAAACAGTTTGCCAGTTATAAAATACATGGTCTTCACATGTTTTCCACCCCCGTTGATGTCTTAATTAGTTACAAACTTAGTTGGGTAAGGGGGGTATTTAGTTTTGTTCCCCGTTAAATCACAAATAGTTTATATGTTCAAAAGATATGGGTATACATACACGCACAGATGGAGCCAGTTTTGAGAAATGTGTGGTAGATATGAGGGAAGGATTTAGAGGACTCCTGGATAACAGAACAAAGAAAGGACATAATTTTGGTGTCAATAATTCCTAGAGATTTCAGCTGTTTATTAAAGGATCAACCAAAATTGTTCCAAACATGCTTATTTTTAGAGATTGTCCAGGCGTTCACTGTCCTCATGTAATTCAATTTGCCCTGAGCACTGACTGTTTTAGCAATGCCAGTCTTTTAATTTGCAGATACTTTATATAAGCTACTAGGTGACTTTTGTCATTCATGGACACCATGAAGTGACAACTACAAATTGTGTTTATAGTTGCAAATACACCTTGGTTTCAAACAATTTTACAGGCAATGTTCTAAAAGGCCACAAGATGGGGATATTCCTGCATGTAAGCAAATACTTAAAGTGATATGATGTCTTCTTCAAGTTCTGCTTTAAGCAAGAAGATCACACGTGGCTATTTAAATTTATTAAAGTTAGGTAAAATGAAAAATCCAGTTAATCAGTTAATTCGCTGCATTAACCACATACCAAGAACTTAATAGACACATGTGGCTAGCGGATACTCTATTGGACATTGCAGAATAAAACATTTCTATTATTACAAAATTTTTTACTTGTTTATAAATTAGTATTTTTCTTCAATTAAAAAATGGGGAAGCTTTAGAGAGTGATGATTATTTCCATTATTTATAATGGAACATTATAATTTCACTTAACATTTCACTTAACAAGTGAAAAACTTTAAAGTGTCCAGCTTAAAATTTTGGTTATCTGAGTTGTGACATAAATATATGCTGGAATATTACATAGCCAATAAAATAGTATTTTCTTAGTATGTAAAGAATACTTATGGTAGAATTCTAAGGACAGTAAAAGAGAAAGCAAAAGTGTTTGTGTGTTTACACACACACATATGAGTCCAATTTGGCAATTTTCTACTATGTAAACATATACATACTTACATAGAAAGAAATAAAAGGATCATAACATTATCAGCAGTTAACTGTGGGTGGTAAAATTATGGAATTGTTTTTTTTCTTATAATGGTTCTTATTTTCAGTCACTTTCCACAATCAGGAAAAAAATGTCACTAGAAGAAGAAACCAAAAAAGAAGTGCAGAACTTTTTTTCCCATCAAAAGGGAACATGTTTGAGCATAATAAACGCCATATAGACCAAACTCACAACTAACATCATACTTAAAGGTGAAAAGCTGAAAGCTTTCCCTCTAAAATCAGGAACAAGTCAAGGAAACCCACTATCTTCCCTTTTACTTAACACAGTATTGGAAGTCCTAGCCCAGTAACAAGAAAAGAAGTAAAAGACATCTAAACTGGAAGAAAAGAAGTAAATATGTAGCAATTTGCAGATGACATGGTATTCTAGAAGGAAAATCCTGAAGTCTCCACCAAAAATTTATTAGAACTAATAAAAAATTCAGTCACCGACTCCATGGACATGAGTTTGAGTAAACTCTGGGAGCTGGTGATGGACAGGGAAGCCAGGCATGCTACAGTCCATGGGGTGGCAAAAAGTCAGATATGACTGAGTGGCTGAAATGAACTGAACTGAAATAAATTCAATAAAGTTGCAAGATATAAATTCATATACAGAAATATATTGTTTTTCTATACACTAATAATGAGAGACTTCCCTGGTGGCTCAGAGGGTAAAGAATCTGCCTGCAATACAGGAAACCTAGGTTTGATTCCTGGGTCAGGAAAATCCCCTGGAGAAGGGAATGGCTACTCACTCACTCTTGCCTTTGAAATCCCATAGACAGAGGAGACTGGCAGCTCATGGGATTGCAAAGGGTTGGGCATGACTGGGCAACTAAGCACAGCTGCACACTACTAAGGAACTATCAGAAACAGAAAGCGAGAAACCAATCCCATTTAAAATCACATCAAAAATAATAAAATACATAAGTATAAGGCATAAAATATGTAAGTATAAACTTAGCCAAAGAGGTAAAAGACCTATACTCTGTAAACTATAAAACCTCAATGAAGGAAACTGAAGATAACACAAAGAAATGCAAAGATATCCTGTGTTTTGGATTGGACAAATTAATAGTTAAGATGGCCATACTATCGAAAGCAATCTACTGATTTAATGCAACTTTTATCAAAATATCCATGACATTTTTCATAGACCTAGAACACATAATCCTAAAGTTATGCATGCATGCTCTCATGCCTGACTCTTTGTGACCCTATGGGCTGTAGCCCACCAGTCTTCTCTGTCCATAGCATTCTCCAGGCAATACTGGAGTGAGTTGCCATGTCCTCCTCCAGGGGATCTTCCCATCCCAGGGACTGAATCTGCATCTCTTACATCTCCTGCATTGGCAGGTGAATTCTTTACCACTACTCCCACCTGAGAAGTTCCCTAAAATTTATGTGAAACCACAAAAGACTCCAAATTGCCAAAGCAGTCTTGAAAACAAAGAACAAAGCTGAAGAAATGCTCCCTGACTTCAGATTACGCTACAAAACTATAGTAATGAGGAAAAAAAAAAAAAGTAGTACTGACATAAAAACAGACGCAGAGATCAATGGAACAGAATAGAGGCCCAGAAATAAATCCACACACCTTATGGTCAGTTAATCTGTGACAAAGGAGGCAAGAAAAGACAATCTTTTCAATAAGTGTTGCTGGGAAAACTGGACACGTGGAAAAGAATGAAATTAGAACATTTTCTCACATCGTATACAAAAGCTCAAAATGGAGTAAAGACCTAAATTTAAGATCTGAAACCATAAAACTAGAAGAGGTAGTAGAATACTCCTTTATGT
This sequence comes from Bos javanicus, assembly GCF_032452875.1. Classification (NCBI taxonomy): domain Eukaryota; kingdom Metazoa; phylum Chordata; class Mammalia; order Artiodactyla; family Bovidae; genus Bos; species Bos javanicus. The sequence goes on from NC_083878.1 coordinate 56,442,607, forward strand.
AAATTGTAACAATATCTTTTTTGATCTATCTCCTCAGGCAAAGGAAATTGGGTCTTCCCTTGTGGCTTAGCTGGGAAAGAATCAACCTGCAATGCAGGAGACCTGGGTTTGATCCCTGGGTTGGGAAGATCCCCTGGAGAAGGGAACAGCTGCCTACTCCAGTATTTCGGCCTGCAGAATTCCATGGACTGTAATATAGTCCATGGGGTTGCAAAGAGTCGGACACGACAGTATCTTTTTTGATCTGTCTCATCAGACAAAGGAAACAACAGCAAAAATAAACAAATGGGACCTAATCAAACTGAAAAACTTTTGCAAAGCAAAGGAAACCATCCACAGAACAAAAGGACAACTTACAGAAAGGGAGAAAATATTTGCAAATGTTATAACTGATAAGGAGTTAATGTCCAAAATATATAAATAGCTTATATAATTCCATATCAGAAAAAGAAGAATGTAAGAAGAGCTGAATAGAAATTTTTCCAAAGAAGATATACAGATGGCTAATAGGAACATGAAGATATTCAGCATCACTAATCATCAGAGAAATACAAATGAAAACCATAATGAGATATCACCTCACATCTGTCAGAATGGCAGTTCCCAAACAGCAAGTGTGAGTAAGAATGTGAAGAAAAGGAAACTCTAGTACACTGTGGAAATATTAATTGGAGAAACTACTAAGGAAACAGTATGGAGATTACTCAAAAAATTAAAACTAGAACTACCATACTATCCTCCAATTCCCTCCTGAGTATATATTCAAAGAAAACTAATACACAAATTAAAAAAAGCATTATTTACAAAAGCCAAGATATAGAAGCAACCTAAGTTTTCATCAATAGATGAATGAACAGAGAGAAATGGTATATATGTAATGAAATATTACTCAGCTGTGAAAAAGAATTCAGTTTTCCTATTTGCATCAACATAGATGGACCTGGAAGGAATTGTGCTTAGTAAAATAAGTTAGAGGAAGAAAAATACTTAATGGTATCATTTGTATGTGGAATTTACAAAAGATAAAACAAATGCATGAATATAATAAAACAGAAAGACTCACAAATATAAAGAACAAACTAGAGGTTACCAGTAGGGAGAGGGAAGGGGCAAAGGGTAGGATGGTGGTAGGCAATTGTTAAGAGGTAGAAACCACTGTGTATAAAAGAAAAAAGCTACAAGAATATAATGCACAGCACAAGACATATAGCCAATATTTTTCAATAGCTTTACATAAAGTATAATCTTTAAAAATATTGAATCAGTATGCTGTATACCTGAAATTAATATAATATTGTAAATCAACTGTACTTCAATAAAAATAGCAGGTCACTTTACAAAAATAATAAGAAATTTTTTGAACTTGAATGGATGCTAAAAGGAGTTTTACAAGATTCTGATAGTTCACTTTTTAAAAAACATTTGAAGTTTTACTTATAGAAGTTTTGTATATGCATATAAACACTCCTATGCATAAACCATTTACATATTTCTTGTCCCCAAGGCAGCTGTCAAGATCCATGATTTGTACCATGTTCCTTAGGTCTATGAGGGCAGCTAAATGGTCTCTGTAGTCTCCCTGTAGTGCTGCATCTCTTTAGAACCTAGTGCTACATTAATTCATTCATTGAAGGAAGCTAATTGGTAAAACATTTTGCATAGTCAGAAATGTTCTGAATGAGAGTCTCTATGTCCCTTAGCTACAAACTTTCATTTCTCACTGGTCTTTCAGATATTGGTTGAAATTCACGGAGACTCCAGTATCTGACTTCTAATAGGAAGCTCAGACTTTCCTTGATTTATTTGCTCCTGTGCCTCCACTTTTAACTCTCATGCTGGATGAAGGGAACCTTAGACACTGGAGGCAGCCTGCTGGCTTGGTTGCTGGCTGGCTTGGTTGGGCTCAGAGCCCTACCAACTTCTGTCCTAATGCTTTATGTTCTTTGGCTTCAGTTTTCTGATTTCCAAAGTCCAGGATACATGGGGGATTGCAACAATTTATGTAAAGTGCTTGAATCATGGAATAAATTTTCAGCTGTTTTTTTATGCAGATGTTCATTTAATCAATACATAATCCTTTTTCTTTTCCTTCATCAGATATTTTGAGCATGTGGAAGATTTTATATTATCTGAATCAGAGTTAGGCTATGTTTAATGTTTGTGTATCTGTAGGTATCAGAGGCTCTGATTTCCTCTAAAGTCTTTTTTTTTCCCTTCTCTTGTCTTCAGACTACCCTAAAAACATCTTCCCAAATAAGAGTCTGTCTTACAGCCCAGTTAATTGTAATCTACTCTCAGTTCAGCATGCTGGGGAGTTTCACACTAGCAGGTAATGATAAGGTTTCTGGTGATGCAATGAGTGGTTTTCTTAACTAAAATACAACAGGAAACTGCAAAAGATGAAGTGAAAAACAGTCATGAATGCATCCTCAGGCAGATCAAATTTGAAAAGAGTACCTAAAAGAAATGAAGGACCTGGAAATTTATTCTCTCAAATACTTTGTGTACATGTTCCCTTGAAAAATCTTTGCATGCCCTCCATTTTGACTTTGTTCTTAAATTTTACATTAGGGAAGTCCTGGGTTGATAGGAAACAGAAGCAAAGCCTTCAGAGCTCTTCTGATTGTGAGAACATTCAGGAACTAGGAGGTAAATGTTCATTTCTCTTCCTCTGCATCCAGAACCTTCAGAGGGGAGAGAGAGGACATAGAAATACTGGGATTAGTGTTGGAAGAGAATTTGGGGCCAAGTGGCTGCTCCCAGAAAAAGCTGGAGGGTGAGAGAGGGTTTCTGGCAGAAACCCTATAAAAGTTTTAGAAGAGTTTTAGAGGTTGTCACTTGCTCTGAGTGATGGGAACTGGAAGGATACACACAGTGCGGGCCTCCTAGCATTGCCAAGGACAGCTAATTTGCAAGAGAGACAAGAGGGGATACAAAGATGCCTTTCCTATTGCCATGAAAATAAAATTCCCCTCCTCACATCACATACAACACCAAACCAGAACAGACAGTTTTTTTAAAGACAGGATTCAGTTTATGAGCCTGAAATAAAATTAACACATTAAGCTAAATATTTCTCCCCACCTCTTACCTACACCCTGTGGTAAGGGACCCAAAAGAAAGATCAGATCATTTTACTCACAAGATATAAATGAACCCCTATGTCCTCTGCACATTTAAATATAATGAATACAGTTACATACCTAATACATAGCTATTTTTTATTCATACAAGCCTATAAGTATATCAGACCTTTTCTTTTATTTAAACATCTCAAATTACTGGCCTTTTAGGGAAAAAACCTGATCTTTTATCATTTGCAAATACTTTCAAATACTTTTGGGCATCTAAGGTATGTGTAACACCTCACTCCACATTGACAAATTCTGATCTGGATCCCTAGTATGGACCACAGACCCAAAATTGATTTCTACTAAAAAAAGTCAACTTGACTCTATAATCCCAACCTGGGCACTAGAACATGTCATCTGGTAGAAGCAGCTGATGGTCATAGTTCCTGTTATTAATTTCCTTCAACCTACCTCACATACACACTCTACAAAGAAAATCTACTGATTTGGCAAAGAGAAATTTTAAACTTACTGCAGCAAGAGACCATATCTTTAACAAAACCAGTGGTTTCTCAAAAGAGGGGATTTAAGGAAGTATATTTACAGGATTTTTAAGGTTTGGGCTAGATAATCTGTGGTCAAGTCTATTAAGGCAGAGAATAGATATAGTTGTACAATTTGGGTTGATGGGCTAGTCGGTAGAGGGACTTCAAGGGAGCCTTGTAAAGCCTTGATAAATAAGCAATTTTAGTTATCTTCCAGGAGCAGATATTTTCTGGCCTCACTAGTTGACTTCAGACATAGGAAAGTATTCTTGGTCCCAATATTATTTAATATAGTATCATTGGTTTCAGTGCTCATTAGTGTGAAAAGATAATTTTCAGAAAAAAGGGAAAATCATGACTCTCAAACTGATATATAAATGAATATATTTAAAAGATTTATGTATAGTATTAAAATATTATTATTTTACTCATTTAATGAGAGAAGCAGGCAGATGTTATTAATATAATCAGTTTTTAAAAAAAAGATAAAAGAGTGAGTATATATGGAGTAAAGGAATTGAATTGTAAATGGAGGCAAAACCTGTTTTTCTCTATCAGGGATAGGGAAGTCAACCAAAACTCTATTGGAGCAGACAGAATTTGCTTGTCTAGCAACTTAAAAGGAGCCATAAAATAGCCTAAAGACAATAAAACACTGGAGTTTGATTACTGAGAAGAATTGTATCATTTGTAGATTATATGGATATGCCACATGTAGATAATGCACAGTTTTCAATTTAAACACATTTTTTCTTCAATCATTGTCTTTTCAGAATATTAAAAAAAAATTTTATTGGCATATATTTGCTTTACTATGTGTTACTTTCTGCTATACAACAAAGTGAATCAGCTATATGTATACATACATCCCCTCCCTCTTGAACCTTCTTCCCACTCCCCCGCTCCCACACCTCTAGGCCATCACAGAGCACCAAGCTGAGCTCCCTGTGCTACGCAGGGGTTTATCGCTAGGAATCTAGTTTACACATGGTAGTGTATACATGTCTATGTTATCCTCGCAATTCGTCCCACCCACTGCTTCCTCCACTGTATCCACATGTCCATTCTCCATGTCTGTGTCTCTATTCCTGCTCTGCAAATAGGTTTATCTGTATCATTTTTCTCGCTTCCACATATATGTGTTAATATATTTGTTTTTCTCTTTCTGACTGACTTCACTCTGCATGACAGACTCTGTCTGTCTGTCCACATCACTACAATGACCCAGTCTTGGAATATTAGTTCACATCCATCCCTTACATCTCCATCTCATCCATAATATCATTGCCACATGCCTTGTTGACAATAGAGCCCTTGTTTTGACTACATATCTGTGTCTATCCATCAAGTGTCTGTCAAAGAGAATAAGATTAATATAAGGTCACTCATTCCTGATAAAGCTATATTTCCACTTTGCATTCCCAAATTGTCTTTAAAAATAATTTATTGTCAAAGCACAGGTTTCAGTGGCAAATCACGACAGCTTACTCACAGCTATACTAAGAAGGAGAAATGGAGAGGGCCCTGGCATGGAACCAGATACACCCACTAACACAGAAGAAGCCTAAAAGAAGACGTGTGACTTGACTGACAGCCAAGATTCAACTGGATGAGTAAAAGCAGTATCTACTGGGAACAGCAATTAGACCAAGTGCACCCCAAACCACACAGCTAGTTAGCCACAAAGCCTAGAATTCAAATGTTGGCCTGATTCCAGTGCATGCACTTTCCAGCTTATCTTTTATATTCTTTTTACTGTCTTTCATTTCAAACTTGATACTTTCTGTACCAATAAGAAGGCAGGTTCATTTGACAGATTGTCTTATTGATTAAATCAACCTATCTCTAGCAAACATCTCCTTTACCATCCAGGTAAGATGTACTTTATTCCGATCTATGAGCCCATTATTTGAGAACATCTCAGTATGTTTAAAAAATCCAAATATCATTTATTCACATTAATTGCTCAGCCAGTCTACTTACCACTTGTGAAAGACAAGATTCATTAGATAAATAAATAGTTTTATTCAGGCTATTGGAATAGGAGCAGAGTTCAGTAGTGATGAACCTTTTAAATAAGAGGAAAGGGACCTGAAAATTTACAAGTGAAAGTCACTCACTCGTGTCTGACTCTTTGTGATCCCATGAACTATACAGTCCATGGAATTCTCCAGGCCAGAATACTGGAGTGGGTAGCCTTTCCCTCCTCCAAGGTAACTTCCCAACCCAGGGATCGAACTCAGCTCTCCTGCATTGCAGGTGGATTCTTTACCAGCTGAGTCACAAAGAAAGCCCAAGAATACAGGAGTGAGCAGCCTATCCCTTCTCCAGGGGAGCATCCCGATGCAGGAATTAAACTGGGGTCTCCTGCATTGCAGGCTGATTCTTTACCAACTGAGCTATCAGGGAAGCCTTTACAGAGACTTGTGGGAAAGGGAGTCATTCATGACATCTTCAAATCTGTGGGAGTGAGGAGGAAGAATGAAGACTAGTCTTATCTTAGAATATGTGAGGGCAGACTGATTATTTTTGGCTAGCCATTCCCCACTCTTACTGAATCATTAGAAATGGGCAATAGAGTATAAGACTGACAAGGGAAAAGAAGTGTTCCATCACGGACTGATTTGCCACACCAGATCTGCCCATGTGGAGCCAGTTCTGGGTAAGACACTTTGGCTGCCACACCTTGTTCTTCATTCCCAGACCAGACCATTTACAAATGTTCATGCTTAGCTGTTGTCCTTACTGTCTCATTTTATCCTAGCACTCTGTGGAAAGTAGCTATTGTTTCTCTGGGAGGGGATAACCCAGCTGATGAAAATTTGGGCTGCAGACTCAAATGATAGCCAAATCTGGTTCCAACTTTTTAGCAAATGTCATATTCCCATTCTGTTAAATGCCATATTCCCATTCTGTTAAATGCCGAAGAACTTTTTTAAAAATTTTTTTGCAATTTTCCCAAGGCAGAGAGTGAATGGAAGTTTACTTCCGGTTCTCCCTTACTCTAAAGAGCAGGTTTATGTAGTTGCATCTTTAAAGAAGTGGGGTCTCCTGTTAAACCTCTACCTGAAGAAGGTTCTTGACTTTGAAGTTCTTATTCAGCTGTTATGAATTCTATACCCCTGAAGAGGGTTCTTGATCTTCATATAGCATTTACGAATTCTATAGTCATGCCTAAAGTCCCAAAGAAGTATAATGAAGGCATTCTCAGTTTTTCCTGTCTTGCAAATGTCCTCAGGACCAAAATGGCTTAAATGCTCAGATTCCACATTTCACTTAGGTTTTGTCATAACAATTTCTTACCATTTTATAATCTGCTTGATAATTTTAGGAAGATTTAAAAAATAGATTATTAGGCATTTTTGGTTGTTTTTATTCAGAGGGTTGGTTCAAACAACGTACTCTTGACATATTACCAGCATGGAATGTCCACTGGACCTTGAAAATGAATAGATGTAATATCATCATTGACTCTAGGGATATTTTCAGTTGCTAAGCAAAGAAAGGGAGAAGGAAATGGCAACCCACTCCAGTATTCTGGCCTGGAGAATCCCAGGGATTGAGGAGCCTGGTGGGCTGCTGTCTGTGGGGTCTCATAGAGTCGAACACGACTAAAGCGACTTAGCAGCAGCAGCAGCAGGCAAAGAAAGTACAATTAAAACTAACTTATACTGTATGCGATAACATAACTAAAGATCCCAGGGATTAGGGTCACCATCAGGAGTACTTTTACTAGGGTTCTGTATTTGTTTCTATGTTTTTTTGACTCTGCTCTCTTCAGTGTGCTGGCCTCATCCATTAGTCAGGATAAATGGTGAATAAAATGAATACTGAAAGTAACTGGTACCATATTTTCCTTGTTCACAGTTTGGGGGGAAATGCTTCTTCCAATACACACTGAATTTATCACTGTGTCTGGAACATTCAATTGATGCAGCTAGTTTAGTTAAATTAGAGTCCCCCAGAAGTTGGTGACATAATATTGCCATTTATATAACAAATCTGCCACACAAAGAGGAAGAAATGGATATCTGGCAGACAAAATGGCAGAGAAGTTAGGAGAGAAGAGTGGGAAAGCTTTGGAGTACTAAAGTCTGAGAGAAGAGAGCTAAAAGATTAAAAAGGTGCATAAGGAGTTTGCTGGGACTTACAAAGATAGATCTCATGATTTTGCTGAGGATTGGCTCTGTGTATCTTCACTGGATATTGAGAAGTAATTGCAATGAAATATACTAACACTATAACTCCAAGTCAGAGCCCTATCTCTTATTGTATTTAAAGATACTGACTCAGAGGGATGGTACAGGGAGGGAGGAGGGAGGAGAGTTCAGGATGGGGAACACATGTATACCTGTGGCAGATTCATATTGATATATGGCAAAACCAATACAATATTGTAAAGTTAAAAAATAAGAAAAAATAAAGATACTTGTCAGTTTTTTTTTTTTTCCTTATTAAAACATTAAGAAACCATCACTTAATTGCCCAATTTTACTTACCACAAGGTGCTTTTCAGGTCTTAGCACAGATCTGTGCCTCTTCTGGGAGGGAAGTCCAGTACTCAAGTACTCAATTCTAGAAATGTCCATAAAGTAAATAAATATTTGGCAAATGTATGATCAAAGAAGCAAAGAGAAGTAGAGGAGATTCTCCATTCTGATTCTGTTTTTACAATTTAAAGACTGTTTTTAAAAGGAGATTTGAAGCTTCCTGCTGATTTTTAACTTTGGGAGATGCTGAAAAGGGAGTATTCTGAATGTTTCATGTCTATTGGCAGGAAAACAAGAAAGATCTGGGCATCCAAAACCTTGTACAGTAGGAATATTTGGAGACCTCAGAAATTGTTTCATCTACCTGAATCAGTTTTCATCTGAAAAATTATCGATGTGTTTTTATGTCCAAAATCAGACCATCTTCAGCTTTCCACAGTACACCATACAAAGATTTCATAGGTAAATGTGTTCTCTTTGATTGTACTGCTCCAGTTTAAAACTCCACCAAGCAACAGAGACATCTCCACTGACAATGAAGATCGCTGTAGGAAAGAGGGACCCATGTTTAGTGAGCAACTGAATTTCATCATCAGTTCAGTCTTAACTGTTGAAAAGTGAATTACTATAATGAGCTCTTATACATGCAGGCAGATGAAAGAATGGTCACAGGGTGCTTGTTGACTAGAGATTCCTCTGTACTTTAATCATCTCATTTGTAGCTAGACAGGTTTTCAGGACCCAACTATTTCATCGCCTCTCAAAGGGCCTGCTCAAGCTATCTAATACTGCTAACTAGTTATTCCAAACTGAAATTATAACAGTTGCCTGTTCATTATCATCTTTCATGGTTCTGGGTATTGACCAGGCTTAGTTAGACAGGTCTTGATTAGAATCTGAGTCATTTTGAGACGTTTTCTCTTGTGTGAAAAGATTCAGATATATATGGAGGCTGAAGAGCTGAGCTGCTTCAGAAATCACTCTCCGTGTGGTCTCTCCATGTGGTCTTTCCAGAATGGCAACTTAGAGTAGTTGACATCTTCCATGGAAGGGCTGCCCTGCATATGTTTGTGTCCTGAGAGAGATTTAGGCAGAAGTTGTATGGCTTTCTAGTATCCAGCCTGGGCAGTCAGCCATGTCACTTCCAGTGCATTCAAACCATTACTGAACCAAACTTGGGTTCACTCACCCACTGCACAGCAAAGCCAATCCACTGATACCACGCCGTAGCGAAGGAAAGTGTAGCATTTATTGCAGGGTGTCAAGCATAGAGAATGGGCAGTTAATGCCCCCAAAGACCTGAAATCCAGAATATCTTTTAGGGAAGCGTTTTTAAAGGCAACATTTGGAATAAGGGTTGTAGCAAGTGGACTTCTGATTGGATGATGAGGTAACAGGGTGATGTTTGAAGAATCTTAATCATCAGCCTCTGGTTCTAATCAGCCTGGGGTCTATGTGCTTGTGGTCAGTATGCAGTCACTATCCTCATCCTGGGTGTGGCTCTCAGTTTCTGCAGAACAGTTCAAAGACATGCATCACATTGTTATGTCTATCCTTTGAGGAGAAACTAGGACTATGTTTTACAATTGAACTAGTGTTTAAGCTATCATTACTTTTCTTGTTTACTGCTTTTCCTTTGTTTCAGCATCCCCTCACTTCCTCAATTGCTTGATTCTATTCTTTGGAAATCAGGAAGGCCTAGAAGGCTAAAGTCTTTTTCTAAAAACAAAAAATAGGAGACATGGTGGTCTCTCATAACTGGAAGGGCCCTGATAGTATACTGCTCAGTTGCATAATCTTTAGAAGAATTGAGGCATTGAAGTCCATATTCAAGGGAGACAAATTAAACCCCACCTCATAATGGCTGGAATAGCCAAGATCTGTAGAATGCTTTAAATTATCCACCAAATTGTCATTCAACCATGAGAAATTTATTTTTTTAGTTGTGATGAGCTTTTCAAGCATCTTATATTTAAGGCAAAATAATTGTCAGAAAGAGCTTCATCCATTATCACTTCATTATTAACTGGGATTAGCATACAAATAAGCATTAAGCACCAGGAACATTAGGAGTAACAGAAAAGACCCTGTGGGAGAAAGAGAGGACTTATATGAACATACCAAGGGAACAAATGTGGCTGGTTCTGATAGAGCTGCTCCCCCCAAAAAAAATTAATAAAATGAAAGTCAGAGTGGCATTCCTGGGTTCTAGGTCCTGTTGTGCCATGGCTTCTTAGTGTGACCTTAGTTGGTAAGTCACTTCCCTTCTGGGGCCACTTTGTCCTCATTTGTAAAATATAAAATTGAATTAGATGCTTTCTAGGTCCCTTTCTAGTCCTGACATTCTTCAATCCCATTATTATTGCTTTAAATACTGAAACATTTCCTTAATAGGCAAGAAATTAAAAGTCTTGACACTTGGCTATTCATATCATCTGTGCCAACATTTAATGGGTTGAGATGAATCACTGAAGGTGAAAGACACCATAGCCAGGGCTGGGTGTCAGCCGAGACCTCATTCAGGAGGCAATGAAAAGAGACAACAAGCATATTCTATACAGTTCAGTTGAGATAGAAAAGAGGAAATGATCCCTGTAGGCTTTCACTGGACAAAGCAGTCTAAACTATTATATTGCTTTGTCTGATGATTAGATACTGCCTCCCAGTTTGATCATAGGAAAGGAGAAAGTGTTAATACAATCTAAGAGCACTCATTAGTGTAACTTAAGAGCAGAGAGTGCTTTGACCCTCCAAGGGAGAACTCCAAGCTTTAATGACATTTGGTTCAGCAGTGTGGGACCCTTAATGAATTTTGGATAATCTAAGAATAGAAAAAATTTTGCACTTTATTGAAAAACTACGCATGGTCCATAGCACCTCCTTCTGGGCAGTCTGGTTCCAGGCCGGTTCACTATCTTTGAGCTGTTTCCTGCACCTCATTTTAAATTTCAGGTGACTGATGGCCTTGCCAGGAGAGTTTCCATTGATGTCTCTCCCCACTGTGGAAAAGTTATTTTGTATCCATTTATAGTTTGATTCCTTTACTCTGTATGTTTGTGCTTTTTGACATTTACCCTGAACTGTTTATTTTATGTTATATGAATTAACTAAAAATATTTAAAATGTGCTCATTTTGATATCTTTATGAAAGTAATGATTTTGCTATTATTTTCTGAAGATTATCATTTAACATAAGGTTGGACCTGAACTTAGCTTAAAATAGTGATTAGAAAGATATTTAAACTGTTTTCCTTTAGAAGTAAATAGGATTTTGGAGATTTGGAGATCTGATAGCTTTAGAAGAGGAGAGAACAGTCAAGGAAACCAAACAGGAAGGCCAATGATAAGGTACAGGTTGAAATAGCAAAATGGGAGCTGGATGGTATAGAGTAGCATTGGGAAAGATGACTAAGGAGAAGGCAAATGAGTTTTACATGGAAGAGGGGAAGAAAAGAACATTAAAGATACTTGGGTCTACTGCTAAACTATGTTGATCTGTGTTTGTGATGCTTCAGTGGGTCTTTATTTTATTACTCATTCATTTGCTAACAAATGATATTGCATTCATGACATTCTGGGAATGGAGTTTGGAGATGTATCGTGTGACAACAGGGATTCAGGTTGTAGCAAAGAAATAAACAAGAAAATCAGAAGCCCTCTAAAACTTATAGAAATGTTGAGGGGAGCTTTACTTACGATAGGAGTGGTGACTTTGAGCTATTCTACCATAACATTAAAGGAAACAGTGACATTAGAAGTATGAAAGGTGTTCATGTTTAGGCAGCTAAAATGTAAGGAAAAGGGGAAGAGAAGACTTGTTACCTATAACGGTACTCTGAACAACCTTTCCTCTAAGGACAATGCACAAGGTGAAAACTTCAGAAAATCTGCTCGAAGGTCTTAAAGAGCTAAATGAGTTGTAAAGAATTAGTCAAGTGCAGAAGTAGCAGAGAGATGAGTGTGATATTGAGATCTCTTCAGTCCTGGGAATGTCAGATTATTCCAGAAAAGAGGTGACAGCAACATATGTGACAGCCTCTCAGGGCTGGGGCATCAAAACTCATAGTAAAGTTTTGTGCTTGAGTTTGGACCCAAAGGCTTATACCCCAGGACTCAGTAAACTGGAAGTTAGCCAACCTTACACTGCAGTCAGCCTCCAGCCACTGAGAGGCATAGAAAGGTGCAACATTTGAAGTTGGATTAGGGTGATCAGATTGTCAGTGGCCCTAGACATCTGATGGAAACAAATGAAACTCCCTATTGAGGAAGATAATCATTTTATACTCCAAGTTTTTTTATGATTGTTTTTTATGATGTATCTTTTTAGAAATTTTGGAAAAGGAGATTTTCAATATGATAAACTGTACCTGCTGCTGCTGCTGCTAAGTCGCTTCAATCATGTCTGACTCTGTGCGACCCCCCATAGACAGCAGCCCACCAGGCTCCCCTGTCCCTGGGATTCTCCATGCAAGAACACTGGAGTAGGTTGCCATTTCCTTCTCCAATGCATGAAAGTGAAAAGTGAAAGTGAAGTCGCTCAGTCGTGTCCAACTCTTAGCGACCTCATGGACTGCAGCCTACCAGGCTCCTCTGCCCATGGGATTTTCCAAGCAAGAGTACTGGAGTGGGGTGCCATTGCCTTCTCTGAAACTGTACCTACCTAAGCCTAAACAAAATCAAAGAAATAGAGCAAAACTGTGCTAAATAGTGAAAAATTGTACCAGTTATGAATTCAATTATTTGCAGCTTAAGTTGATAGAGGTTTATTTATCTTACCTAATCGGAGAAGGCAATGGCACCCCACTCCAGTACTCTTGCCTGGAAAATCCCATGGGCAGAGGAGCCTGGTAGGCTGCAGTCCATGGGGTCGAGAAGAGTCGGACATGACTGAGTGACTTCACTTTCACTTTTCACTTTCATGCATTGGAGAAGGAAATGGCAACCCACTCCAGTGTTCTTGCCTGGAGAATCCCAGGGACGGGGAGCCTGATGGGCTGCCATCTCTGGAGTCGCACAGAGTCGGACACGACTGAAGCGACTTAGCGGCAGCAGCAGCAATCAGAAGTCTGGAAGTTGGTAATTACTGGTTCCGTGGTTCAGAAGAAACAGGGCCATTGCCATTTGTAATAGGATAAGATAATATAATGGTTAGGAACACAGATTCATCCACTAACAGCCTTGGTTCAAATTTTGACCCCATTATTTCTTAGTTTTGTGACCTCGAACATACCCTTTCATCAGTTTGATTTTTTTCACTTATAAAATAAAGAAAATAATAGCTATCCTCAGGCCAATTGCAATGTTAAAAGGGCTAATATATGAAAGTCACCTAGAACAATATCTGGCCCATAGTAATTGTTACTTGTATGCTTATGCTCAGTCACTTCAGTCATGTCCAACTCTTTGTGACCCCATGGACTGTAGCCTGGCAGGCTCCTCTGTCCATGGGGTTTTCTCATCAAGAATCCTGGAGTAGGTTGCCATTCCCTGCTGCAGGGGATCTTCCTGACCCAGCGATCGAAACTGTGTCTCCTACATTGAAGGCAGATTCTTTACTGTTGAACCACCAGGGAAGCCCAACTGCTACATAAGCATTAGCTATTCCTACAGGTTTAATTATATGTTCCCAAAATTCATATGGTCTTCCCAGGTAGCACTAGTGGTAAAGAACCCACCTGCCAAGGCAGGAGATGTAAGAGATGCAGGTTTGATCCCTGGTTCTGGAAGATCCCCTGGAGAAGGAAATGAAAACCCACTGTAGTATTCTTGCCTGGAGAATCCCATGGACAGAGGAGCCTGGAGGGCTACAGTCCATAGGGTTATGGGGAGTTGTACACAACTGAGGCTACTTAGAACAGACACAAAATTCATACTTTGAAGCCCTAATCCCCAAAGTGAATTGATTTTGGTGATGGAACATTTGGAAGGTAATTAGGTTTAGATGAAGTCAAGAAGGGGAGGTCTTTCTAATAAGATTGGTGCTTTTATAAGAGGACAGATTGCTCTCAATTAAGACTACAGTGGGAAGGCGACTGCCTACAAGTCAGGAAATGAACTCTTACTAGGAACCAAATTAGCTAGAACTTTAATCTTGAATTCTCAGCTTTCAGAGCTGTGAGAAATAAATGTCTATTGTTTAAGCCTCTGGTCTATGCTATTTTGTTATAGTAGACTGAGCAGACTAATACAGCTAGGATTGTATTAATATATATTTTATGCTACTCATTCTATAGCAACAAAAAGGCTGCTGAACTCCAGTAATTACATCTGCATTCCAGCTACAAAAAGGGAAAATAAAAAGAGAAAGATAATGCCAGTTGCAATGAAATCTTTTCATCAGGAAAGCAAAAGCTTTCCTAGAAATCTCACATAGAAAACTTTCCCTTACATCTTGGGAAAAACTGGGGTAAGTTCAGTTCAGTTCAGTTCAGTTGCTCAGTCATGTCTGACTTTTTGTGACCCCATGGGATGCAGCATGCCAGGCCTCCCTGTCCATCGCCAACTCCTGGAGATTGCTCAAACTCATGTCCATTGAGTCGGTGATGCCATCCAGCCATCTCGTCCTCTGTTGTCCACTTATCCTCCCACCTTCAATCTATACCAGCATCATGGTCTTTTCAAATAAGTCACTTCTTTGCATCAGGTGGCCAAAGTATTGGAGTTTCAGCTTTAGCATCAGTCCTTCCAATTGAATATTCAGGACTAATTTCCTTTAGGATGGACTGGTTGGCTCTTCTCGCTGTCCAAGGGACTCTCAAGAGTCTTTTCAAACACCACAGTTCAAAAGCATCAATTCTTTGGCACTCAGCTTTCTTTATAGTTCAACTCTCACGTCCACACATGACCACTGGAAAAACCATAGCCTTGACTAGATGGACCTTTGTCGACAAAGTAATGTCTCTGCTTTTTAATATGCTGTCTAGGTTGGTCATAACTTTTCTTCCAAGGACCAAGTATCTTTTAATTTCATGGCTACAATCACCATCTGCAGTGATTTTGGAGCCCCCCAAAATAGTCTGTCACTCTTTCCTCATCTATTTCTCATGAAGTGATGGGACCAGATGTCATGATCTTAATTTTCTGGATGTTGAGTTTTAAGCCAACTTTTTCACTTTCGTCTTTGACTTTCATCAAGGGACTCTTTAGTTCTTTTTCGCTTTCTGCCATAAAGGTGGTGTCATCTGCATATCTGAGGTTATTGATATTTCTCCCAGCAATCTTGATTCCAGCTTGTGCTTCATTCAGTCCAGCATTTCTCATGATGTACTCTGCATAGAAGTTAAATAAACAGGGTGACAATATACAGCCTTGACATACTCCTTTCCCGATTTGGAACCAGTCTATTGTTCCATGTCCAGTTCTAACTGTTGCTTCTTGACCTGCATACAGATTTCTCAGGAGGCAGATCAGGTGGTCTGGTATTCTTATCTCCTGAAGAATATTCCAGAGTTTGTTGTGATCCACATAGTCAAAGGCTTTCGTATAGTGAATAAAGCAGAAGTAGATGTTTCTCTGGAACTCTCTTACTTTTTCCATGATCCAGCAGATGTTGGCAATTTGATCTCTGGTTCCTCTGCCTTTTCTAAAACCAACATTCATGGTTCATGTACTGTTTAAGCCTGGCTTGGAGAATTTTGAGCATTACTTTGCTGGCGTGTGAGATGAGTACAATTGTGTGGTAGTTTGAGCATTCTTTGGCATTGCCTTTCTTTGGGATTGGAATGAAAACTGACCTTTTCCAGTCCTGTGGCCACTGCTGAGTTTTCAAATTTGCTGGCATGTTGAGTGCAGCACTATCACAGCATCATCTTTTAGGATTTAAAATAGCTCAACTGGAATTCCATCATCTCCACTAACTTTGTTCATAGTGATGCTTCCTGAGGCCCACTTGACTTCACATTCCAGAATGTCTGGCTCTCAGTGAGTGATCACACCATCATGATTATCTGGGCCATGAGGATCTTTTTTGTATGGTTCTTCTGTGTATTTTGCCACCTCTTCTTAATATCTTCTGCTTCTGTTAGGTCTATACCATTTCTGTCCTTTATTGAGCCCGTCTTTGCATGAAATGTTCCCTTGGCATCTCTAATTTTCTTGAAGAGATATCTAGTCTTTCCCATTCTGTTGTTTTCCTCTATTTCTTTGCACTGATTACTGAGGAAGGCTTCTGATTTCTCCTTGCTGTTCTTTGGAACTCTGCATTCACATCGGTATATCTTTCCTTTTCTCCTTTGTCTTTTGCTTCTCTTCTTTTCATATCTATGTAACGCCTCTTCAGACAATCATTTTGCTTTTTTGCATTTCTTTTTATTGGGGATGGTCTTGATCCTTGCCTCCTATACAATGTCACGAACCTCCGTCCATAGTTCATAAGGTACTCTGTCTATCAGATCTAGTCCCTTGAATGTATTTGTCATTTCCACTGTATAATCGTAAGTGATTTGATTTAATTCATACCTGAATGGTCTAGCGGTTTTCCCTACTTTCTTCAATTTAAGTCTGAATTTGGCAATTAGGAGTTCATGATCTGAGCACAATCATCTCCCAGTCTTGTTTTTGCTGTCTGTATAGAGCTTCTCCATCTTAGCTGCAAAGAATATAATCAATCTGATTTCGGTATTGACCATCTGGTGATGTCCATGTGTAGAGTCTTCTTTTGTGTTGTTGGAGGAGGGTGTTAACTGAGATAAGCCCTGAGTAATCACTGAAAAAGATGAAAGTTGATGGTATGACTTATTCTCTCATTGGAGCAGGACTAGGGAACTCTACATTTACCTCAAAGACTCAGAGTTCTACTAGCAGGGCTAGTAGAGGTGGCAGAGGAGAAGAACTTTGAGGGTAGAGATAGCAAAGTCTATTGTATATACTGTATGTTTCTCTTTGCTATGTAGAGAAAAATAGTGTGTTTTGATGGGAAACCATGCACCCTATAGAGCATTTTCTTCTTGATTATCTGATATTGATTCTTTAGGAGTTATTTTACAACTCTATAAATTTTAGATACTTGTTACAATGCAAAAATAATTCATGCCTGTGGACTTGCAAATGAACTCTGTGCATTGGCAGATTTTCTCTTAGGCAAAACAAGTTCTATTTCCCATTTGAATTCTCATTTCAATATTCCTGAAGCATAAATTTATCTGTTCTTTAGGTTCACTTTTTTTTCTGGAGTCTGCCATGAACTTTATTATTTTTTTTTAATGGAATAAAATTTCTTTACAATGCTGTGTTAGTTTCTGCTCTATAACCTCATGAATCAGCTATATGTATACATATATCCCTTTCCTCTTGAGCCCACCTCCTAATCTCCTATTCTACACATCTAGGTCACCACAGAGCACCAAGCTGAGCTCCCTGTGCTATGCAGCAGCTTCTTGCTAGCTATGTGATTTACGGAGAAGGCAATGGCACCCCATTCCAGTACTCTTGCCTGGAAAATCCCATGGGCAGAGGAGCCTGGTAGGCTGCAGTCCATGGGGTCACTAGAGTCGGACACGACTGAATGACTTCACTTTCACTTTTCACTTTCATGCATTGGAGAAGGAAGTGGCAACCCACTCCAGTGTTCTTGCCTGGAGAATCCCAGGGAAGGGAAGCCTGTTTGGCTGCTGTCTATGGGGTCGCACAGAGTCAGACACGACTGAAGCAACGCAGCATCAGCAGTGTAGCTATGTCAATGCTACTCTTTCAATTCCCCCCACCCCACTCCTTCTCCCGCTGTGTCCACAAGTCTGTTCTCTATGTCTGTGCCTCTATTCCTGCCCTGCAAATATGTTCATCATTTCCATTTTAGATTCACTATTGAACTGGTTGTAACATTTTATTTGTTTCCTCATTAATAAGCTAAATAAACTCTTTAACATTGTAATCTTTACATGTCTGTATGACTCATGATTTTACTTTTTTCTTGAAAATTATATTTTAAGAGCTAGAAAAATCTACATCTTTAAATGCCACACTTTGATTATTATTATTTTTTAATCTCAGGTACTAACACCATTTCTAAAACCTATTAGGAGCTTATTTAACACTTGATGAGTGGATAGATGAAGGAATAGTACCAGTTATTTAAAAGCAATGAAGTTCTATTTTAGATTAACTGTTAATTAAATGTCTGGAGGAAGGCATGGCAACCCACTACAGTATTCTTGCCTGGAGAATCCCATGGACAGAGGAGCCTTGCAAGCTATATAGTCCATAGGGTCTCAAAGAATCAGACATGACTGAAGCAACTTAGCACACATTTATTAAATGGCTATAGTTGATGGAAATATTTCTTAATAATATGCTATTCTTTTTCACCTTTTGACTTATTAACCAGTTAACAATATCCTACTGTATAAATCTCTTCAGGGATAAAACACTCTTAAAAGCACTAATATGGTTTTATTATCTGAGATGAATTTTTTTGTGACTTAAGTTTATGAAATAGCATATGATTTAGATTTTCAGAAGGAAGCACATGGTGTGTACATAGAATTAAGGTTTTTGTTTCTTACCTGCTGCCATTGTTTATTGATGATCAACTTTCTTATTATGAAAGCAATTTATAGTTATTGTAATCAAATATTCAAAAATACAAATGCAAATTTAATATCTTTATCTTTTCCCAAGTTTCACACACTCAGCTTGGTATAGATCCTTTCATGCCTTTTTTTCTGAGATCTGAGATTTGGGTTAAAATATTTGCACCTCCATTTTCTAATTTTGTAGTCTTCATCAGATTGGTTAACATATCTGAACTTCAGTCTTTGTGTCTTTAAAAAGGAGATAACCTTCCCAGACAAGGTTTACACAAGGATCCACATGAGATGATGTAAGTAAAGCACAACACTATCTGATTTACCATGGACTTTGTTAGGGAAATTAAGAAGATAGTCTTGTTTAGGCTTCAGAGACAAGGCAGAGCAGGCCTCTGACCTTGCTTCCTAACTACCTGGATACTTCCCTGACTGTGAGTGCCCTGACTGCCTCCTGTGAGTGCAAGTCTTGCACCATAGATAAGATAGGCAAGGAATCTTGAGATTTTTGATCTCCTGGAAGGTATCTGGCCAACCAATACCAGGGCTTAAAATATTCCAAGTTTTACAAAGCAAAACAAACAGCATTAACATGAAACTGTTAGGGGAAACACACTGACTGAAACTGCCCACCCTGGCCAGGCACCATAGTAACCATGTGCATGAGTTGTTTTATGACAGGAGGTCCTGGTAAGGAACAGGGAACTAATAAGCCACCACCAACCGGAAGAGTTCAGGAAAGGTCAAAAGGAGACACCACGTGTCTGACCACCTCCCAGAATCCTTCTCACTGGCATCCATCTTGGCTGAGCAAGGTGTGCACCACCAGGAAGGACTCTGAGTCAGAATGATTGGCTGAAGACAACCTGGAAACTAATTCCGTCACCATAAAACACAAGATTGTGAGCCACATGGCAGAGCTGTTCTCCTGTGTTCCCTTACCCTACTGTTCTTTCCCCAGGTGGCCTTTGGAAATAAAATTTCTTGCTTTGTCAGCACATGTGTCTTCTTGGACAATCCATTTCAAAGTGTTAGACAAGAACCCAGTTTTGTGTCCTGGAACGGGTCCCCCTTCCTGCCACAAAACCAGAACTGAAATTTGCTCACAGATTCACAACAATATCAGTTTGCATCCTGGGATTTTAAATGGGAACGCGAACCGTAATTTTTGATGTCTCACCTACAGAACAGAGGTGCTACTTGAGACCTTTTCCCAACTGGGACTCCAGATGTGCTGTGTCAGGGGACTTCCCAGTGCTGTTTAAGTCTGTATGTTGGATAAAACGCAATCTATTGAAAGTAAGCTAGATAATTCTCTAATAAATATTTGTATTGTTTACTTGTATATAATGAGTGGTTTTTTGGTTAACAAATCCTTTGAACCTGAGACAAAAGTGAAAACTTTCTGCAAACAGACTCTCAACAAAAATTAACATTTAGCACCAAAAAACAGGAATGACCCAAAATTCTTGCTGACAAGCTTTTTCTTTTGGATTTCTTTAGATTTACAGTTATCATTTTACATTGTAAAAGGAAATTAGGCAGTTAGAGATTGAATATTCAAATGGCTAACAGCTAGCTCATACACGATAACAGAACTTTCATTGCAATTTCTGCAGCAGTGAACCTGGGAAGCCAAACCACAGCCTCCACAGTAATCAGCCCACAACAGTTAAGATCAATGACTGCCAGGTTCCCTATTTTTTGCCCAGCTTCTAGTTGAAGACCAATCAGGAAGGCTAAATGTGCTTTACAAATCAATCAGATATGAGACACCACTTCCTATTAGTCCACCTCCAGGTTACAGTGCATGCAACTTCCAATCAGGGCATTCCTAAGCTGTCCCTGTTTTTCACCATACGGCTTTCCTATCCTAGCTCTTCTAAGAGTAAGGAAAGCGGTTGACTTCCTTGCTATGGCAAACTATGAATAAACAGTTTGTGTTTGTTCTAATTTAGTGAACTTTATTTTCTTGCAGTGCATATCTCTGACTGAGGAAGCAGAGGAAGGAGAGACAATGTGATTCCTAGCACTTTGTATGTTTCAAGGTACAAAGGAATGAAAACAAAAGTTTTTTCCTATGGGCTTGGTATTCATAAGTGGGTGGAGAATCAGATCCAGAGAACGAAAACAAACCTTGCAATGATGAGAGAAAGAATCTGGAGAAGAGGGATGCTGATAGCACCAAGATGAACTCAACCATCTCACTGTCTTATTCTAAACATATAAACCAGAGACATAAGAGATGCTGAGAAGAAATTAAGAAGTATGCATTCCAAAACAAGAATCTGACCACAACAAAAACAACAAAGTAGCTGAACACACAAAACATACAGAACAAAACACACAGAACATACAGCCTTTGCTGAGTTGGTGGAATTTCCACTTCCCTGCACTATAATGAATTTGCTTTGCAAAGAAGTGAAATAAGTTAGCACATAAAGTAAATATGTTTACAAATTTCAGAGAAACTTCAAAAAAAGTTCCTAATGTTATTCAATTCTTTATCATGGACCAAAGCAAAATGTTTATTAACTGCAGGGCACTCACAGGCAATCATTAAAATCATGGAAAAGATCATTTTCAGAAAAAAGGTAAAATTAAACTCTCATAGTGATTAAAGGCATGTGAAAATTTTTATTTTACTCAGATAATATGAGGGAACCAGGCAGAAGTTATGTCCAATTCAAAGGAAAAGTCAAACCAACCCAGATTTATGTATAGGGATAAAATAAATATTGAGATGAATTGCAAATGGGATAAAGTAAATCACAAATGAAACTGTTTTGTCTTTTCCAGACTGGTGGGGGTGGGATGAGGAGTCAAATCACTGCTAGACAGTGATATATTTCTATGCACACATATATGTTTATTATTTATACATAATAATATATGTTATGGGCTTCCCTGATGTCTCAGTGGGTAAAGAATCCACCTGTAATGCAGGAGACACAGGAGATGTGGGTTCGATTCTGGAGTTGGGCAGATTTCTTGGAGGAGGGCATGGCAACCCACTGCAGTATTCTTGCCTGGAAAATCCTATGGACAGAGGAGCCTGGTAGGCTACAGTCTATAGGGTCACCAAAGATTTGGCATTACTGAGCAGCTAAGCACACACATACACATATGTTATATACATATAATGTTTATAATATATATAACAGGATTCCCTCTCTATTCAAAAATAGAGCATTCCTATGAAAACTTCTGTGAGCCAAAATAACATTAAGCAAAGAAGCAATTACCTTAAGACTCATCTTGCTGATGGATGCACAAAATAAATCAAGGTAAAGCACAGATGCTCAAAGACAGTCCAAATTTTTGTGGCTTGATGCTATTACTGATCCAAACTTGGGTCAGCTCACCAGAGTGCAGTAAAGCCAATCTACTGACACCAGGCTGTGGTATAGAAAAGTACAGTGCTTATTGCAAGGCAATCAACATGGGGCCAAGCAAGGAGAATTGGCAGCTCATGCTCAAAAGACCCACACTCCCTGATGGTTCTTGGGGAAAGGCTTTTAAAGGCGAGGTGAGGGAGAGGTTCGCAGGATGCTTGATCAGCTTGTACCTACTCTGATAGGTTGGTGACAGGGTAACAGGATGGTATTTTGGGAGTTACATCATCAACCTTCTGGTTCTGACTGGTCTAGGGTCATCAGTTGACTTCTTACACCTGGTAGGAGTTTTAGTCTCTGCAAAACAACTCAAGAATATGGCTAAGGATATTATCTATAGCCCTTGAAGAGAAATTGAAGGTCCTTGACTTTATTATTATTTTGTCTTGCTTGATTGAATGTTTTCCTTTGTTTCTTCATTTTCTCATTTCTTTGATTAAATTTGATCTCTGGAACTCAGGGGAGGGTATGGGAGACTTTAGCTTTTAAGAAAACATGAGGCAAGGGACATGAGATTCTGCTCCTGGGAAGACTCCACAGGGTCCTGCTTGGTTTCAATGCTGTGATGCTGAGTGTGGCTCCCAGGAAGGAGCTTGGTGGTGCCACTCTCTCCTCTGGTGGTCAGTGCTTCTATAATGGCTCACGACAAAACCAATATTGTTTTTGCTTTGCACCTCTTTTGAAAAAGCAAAAATCCTCTTCAAGTTTCTTTCAGTTACAGAAAACAGGTATGAATGTAGGTCTTTCATAAAAGCAAAGTGGTGTAAAACAAAGTTTAAAAAAGTGGGGGATACCTGTATTTAAAAGTTACAAAGAGTTGCAAAAGAGCTCAAAGACCTGACTATGAACAGGGCTAGAATCTGACAATCCAAATAATATGCTATGGATGATATAATACATAGTCTTCTATCGAAAGAAAACAAATTTTCTACAATATATAATTTTACGAAAGTGAAATTCACAGGGTTAATAGAGGCAGAAATTCAACAATTTCTGAAAAGGCACTGAGGAGCAAGAGTTTGACTTCAGTCTATTTCTTGGAGCTACTCAACTAGAACTGTTAAAAACAGTTGGTACTCTACAAATACTAAAAATTCTAATGTGTCTCTTAAAAGGCCTTAGAGGACCACATGCCAAACTGTATATACATAAAACAAAGTCCACTTCCCTGCTCCTGCCCACCCCTGCATCCGTGTGTGTGTGTGTGTGTGTGTGTGTGTGTGTGCTAGTCCTCAGTCATGTCTGACTCTTTGCAACCCCATGGACTGTAACCACTGGGCTTCTCTGTCCTTGGGATTCTCCAGGGAAGAATACTGGAGTGGGTTGCCCTTCCCTTCTCCTGGGTCCTGCATTTCTGCTGCTGCTGCTGCTGCTGCTAAGTCACTTCAGTCGTGTCCGACTCTGTGCGACCCCATAGATGGCAGCCCACCAGGCTCCCCCGTCCCTGGGATTCTCCAGGCAAGAACACTGGAGTGGGTTGCCATTTCCTTCTCCAATGCATGAAAGTGAAAAGTGAAAGTGAAGTCACTCTGTCGGGCCCAACCGTTAGCGACCCTATGGACTGTAGCCCACAAGGCTCCTCCATCCATGGGATTTTCCAGGCAAGAGTACTGGAGTGGGGTTATTATTTATGTTTTATAATTTAGGCTCCAGGACTTTTCTTTAGTGATATTTAGTGAATCACCTTCATATACTGTGCTTTCTTTTTCTGCTAAGGATTCAGAGATGATAAAACTTACTCTTTCCTCAGATAACATTACCCACCCCTCTTATCACACTCAGACCTGATTGACGAAAAAAAAAAAAAAAAAATGATGACCAGCATAAATGCATTGAGATCCCTGGGTTAGGAAAGTACCACAAAGACCTGCTGATACTACAGTGTTCAACTTTCATTCTTCTGATTCTATGCATGTAACAGTGTTTGTCTCCTGCTTTTGAAACAAGAAGCACACACTAGGATGGGAAAAATGGAAGCCCTTCATACTATTAGGACATCATTGAGAAGAGTCAGGATGACTCATGGTAGGAAAGTGAGGGATACAGATTATAATAGGCATACATGTCATAAGGCTTTGTTCCCATCAAAGTTCAATCAGCCAAAGACCACCAGAGATCAGCTTTCAGTTGGGCAGAATCAAATATAATGACTCCAAGCACTGATGTAGGGTGCCCCCAGGCAACTATTTGCTGCTGTCCAAGAGGGAGGAGAAAGCATCTTTGATTAGATTTGGGGTCCTGCTGGAGGATTCTGAGAAGGGTCTCATTTCTGCATATCTGAGGTAGGATTAAGAGAAGTAGTAATTAACAAAAGATACCCATGGCAGATTCATGTTGATGTATGGCAAAACCAATAAATATTGTAAAGTAATTAACCTCCAATTAAAATAAATAAATTTATATTAAAAAAAAAGATTCAATGCTATTAGGATAAAAAGGAAGCTGTCTCCCCAGTAACAGGAATAGCAAACAGCTCCAGAACTGCCAGTAAGAAAGCAGTAGTCAAAGAGGGAGTCATTTGTACTATTAAAAACTTCTCAGAAGCACATTTGTGAGGTACTTTGAAGAAAGAAGCTTAAATTCTCATGCATACCAACTCATAGTTCCTTCTTCTTGGTGGCAATTCCAAATGGCTATGTTATCTTTTGGAGGAGGGCGTGGCAGCCCACTCTAGTATTCATGTCTGGAGAATCCTACAGACACAGGAGCCTGGTGGGCTACAGTCCATAGAGTTACAAAGAGTCAGTCACAAAGAGTTGCATGACTGAAGCAACTGAGCATGCACACACACACATGTCATCCTAAGCAGTGCTATTCAAACAATCCAAAAGAAAAAAAAAAAGGGGAAAGGGAGATTTCACAAAATGTTTCAGGGTTTGTTGGGTTACAGAAGTGGAACAATATCCTCTGAGAAATTATGAAACAAAAACTAACATCTCTGATTCTACTGCAAAGCACAGTCCTTGAGTTTTCCTAAAACAGAGGTGGTTGGATATTTTTTTCCAGATGCTTTGGATTTCTCTAAAATGTGAAGCAGAGGCAGCCTCAGTGATAAGTTCAGGGACAAAGCTTGCAAACTTAGGGTAGGCAGCGCTGCCTGTGCTGAGGCTTGAGTCTTAGTCACCTGAAAGTTTGGGCACCTGAGTTGGAAATCAGCAGTGGACTGCAGAGAAGCCACTGACACTGTATCACTGTGGCAATATGTTTACTATAGGAATTAAAGATTCCTATAAAATATCTTGAAATCCACCACCTGACCTCTACCCCATTTGGAGGATTGGGTTTGTCAGTCAGAGAGAAGACCAATAACCTGGGATAAGCCTATTGGATCTGGGTCCTCAGGGAACCCAAATGGTAAAAGCCAGATTCACCATACCCTGAACTGGGATGATATGAAATGACACCCCAAGCTCTTTCAGTGGTTTGTTGTGAAAAGAGGGAAAAGTTTACTTTTTCTCTGGGTAAAGAAAGTTAGCAAACACAGACACTCACAGACACAGATGGTCTATGATTGTGCCCACCACACCCCCATCATATCAGTCCCCTCCACCCCTCCCCACTTCCCTCCAGCAACACTTCCCCCAGTCCTGCCTTTAAGATACTGTACATCTGCTATTCCACCTGTGTGAATTCCACCTGTCCTTTACAATCCAACTCAAGTTTCATCACCCTACTGCAGTGAATTTTCTCATCTATAAGCATATGTATATATCCCATAGACAGAGGAGCTTCCTGGGCTACAGTTCATAAGGTCACAAACAGTTGGACACACTAAAGCAACTTAGCATGCACACATTATCTTGCCTCTTGCATCCAAACCACTCTCCTTCTGCTCCAAAGAGGATGCAACTTTTCTGAATTCTTAAGTTTCTGGAAACTGATGGAGCCCCTCTGCTAGTGGGGCAACTGTTTTAAAGGTAAAGTGCTACAGTGGTATTTCTGCTTCTTCTTATGCTGAAGTTTGAGGGTGATAAGAACCAAAGTAAGTTTTGGTGATTGGAAGTTGAAGCAGAGCAAGAATGTTAACCAACAGGTTTAGGAAAAAGAGATTTATCATATGGTCCAGCCAGGACATTAGAACTCCTTCATATATGTGATGGAAAAAGCTATGTTTAATATACTCTGTGTGGATGTGCTAAGTCACTTTAGTCGTGTCTGGCTCTGCACGACCCTGTAGACTATAGCCTGCCAGGCTCCTCTGTTCATGAGATTCTCCACACAAAAATACTGGAGTGGGTTGCCATTCCCTACTCTAGAGGATCTTCCCAACTCAGGGATTGAACCCATGTCTCTTATGTCTCCTGCATTGACAGCTGAGATCTTTACCGCTAGTGCCACCTTGGAAGCCCTTTAATATACTCTATTTTAACTTATTTTATTTTAATTTTATTTTTTCAACTTATAATTCTTTTTTAAAATTTAAATTTATTTATTTTAATTAGAGGCTAATTACTTTACAATATTGTATTAGCTTTGTCATACATCAACATGAATCCTCCATGGGTGTACATGTGTTCCCAAACCCAATCCCCCTCCCACCTCCCTCCCCATACCATCCCTCTGGGTCATCCCCGTGCACCAGCCCAAGCATCTTGTATCCTGCATCGAACCTGGACTGAAGATTCATTTCTTATATGATATTATACATGTTTCAATGCCATTCTCCCAAATCATCCCACCCTCGCCCTCTCCCACAGAGTCCAAAAGACTGTTCTATACATCTGTGTCTCTTTTGCTGTCTAGCATACAGGGTTATCGTTACCATCTTTCTAAATTCCATATATATGCATTAGTATACTGTTTTGGTGTTTTTCTTTCTGGCTTACTTCACTCTGTATAATCGGCTCCAGTTTCATCCACCTCATTAGAACTGATTCAAATGTATTCTTTTTAATGGCTGAGTAATACTCCATTGTGTATATGTACCACCGCTTTCTTATCCATTCATCTGCTGATGGACATCTAGGTTGCTTCCATGTCCTGGCTATTATAAACAGTGCTGCGATGAACATTGGGGTACATGTGTCTCTTTTCCTTCTGGTTTCCTCGGTGTGTATGCCCAGCACTGGTATTGCTGGGTCATATGGCAGTTCTATTTCCAGTTTTTTAAGGAATCTCCACACTGTTCTCCATAGTGGCTGTACTAGTTTGCATTCCCACCAACAGTGTAAGAGGGTTCCCTATTTTAACTTATTTTAGAATGTCATATCATGCATTATAAGATAACACTAATGATACACTTTGGGAAAAGTAAACATTACTTAATGTACACATTAAAATCCTTATTAGATAACAATACATATATATTAATAAAATTATACATCACTTTTCTCCTTCAATACTGCTTTGTATTTAAGCATCTTTTGAATCTCTTTTCACCTCAGCAATTAAGATATCATCATATTGACAATATGGCTTTTTATAAACTGTTTATGATCTTTACATATTAAGTTCTTTAAGTTTGAGGCTTATTAAAGAACACTAGATTTTCTTTTGCATTTAATGTTTGGTTAAATTTTTTTTTCTTTATTCTGAATAAGCCATGTATCACCTGATATTTAGCCAAAGGTCTGATGGTTAAAGAATCTATGCCTGAGTGACAGGCTTTTATAAAGCATTAAATAGTCACAACACCACCTCCTAGGTGACATTCTTGAAAATTCTGTTGATGTAATTCAAGATAGTTAGCAGTTCATACTGCCTTATTAATTAATAGATAGTCTTCTATTGAGACTGGAGAAGGAAATGGCAACTCACTCCAGTATTCTTGCCTGGAGAATTCTATGGACGGAGGAGCCTGACGAGCTGTAGTCCATGGGGTCGCAAAGAGTCAGACATGAATGAGTGACTAACACACTTCTATGAGACTTCTTGGGTGGCTCAGTGGTAAAGAATATCCCTGCCAATGTAGGAGATGTGGGTTTAATCCCTGGGTTGGAAAGATTCCCTAGAAAAGGAAATGGCAACCCACTTCAGTATTTTTGCCTGGGAAATCCCATGGATAGAGGAGCCTGGCAGGCTACAGTCCATAAGGTTGCAAAGAGTCAGACCTGACTTAGCGACTAAACAACAATATCAACAAAATTATATAACACAATAAAAATGTGATTCATATAACTCCATGGGACTGAATAGAAAACTTAAATGTGCTTAAATTTTTACATGTACAATCAATGATTAATAGATTACAAACTTTCTGTCAATTTTTAATTATATAAAACATCTCAGATTCAGAATAAAGAGCACATGAAAACATGGGAAGCTCTTATGGTGAGTATTTTTAATATGAAAATATAAAATTAAAAATAAAACAAAAAAATAAAAATTTGATGTCAAGGTGTATTCCTCTTCATCTTGTTTGTGAAGCCAACTCTCTCACTGTTCACACTGTTTGCTGAACCCAGGGTAGGCAAGGCACAAGCTAAGAGGCTGGAGGGAGACTTGAGGAGCCAGAGGAACTGCAGACACATTCTCTCCTGGCTGGCATGGTGGCCATAACACAGCCTCTCTCCTGGTTGATGCAGCATCCATAGCAACAGCCATAACATAACCATAACATAGCCAAAACACAACCTCATGTAGCAGAACTATGATGCTGTTCCAATGTAGTCCCTACCCAGCAGTAGCCAGGGCTTTCATGGTGAAGCTCGTACAGGCATACCACACAAAGTAGCCCGTGAGAAGCGAGTACCTCATGACTCACATGCAGTCTATAAGTGGTCTCAGCCGTTATATAGTCATTATTTACAAAACGTGGGTCAAGAGTGAGAGTCCCTGGGGCGAGAGAGCCTGACCACACCATCTTGGCTAATTTTCTCTTTACCTGCACAAAATTTCCTTTGTTCTTGATCCTTCCACTGGGGAAACCGGACAAGATGCAGTTCTAATATGGATTCAGGCATCTCTGGGTCTTCTGGCCAGAACACCAATATAAATACCAATTCTACCCCCATCCCTGCAGTCCTGCCATTATTTTCAATACCCAACTATGAATTTTTTCAGAAAAAGACTGCACTTACCATCTCTTACATTATAAGATCTTGTTTCTTTATTTCAAGAAATGGGAGATTGTGTTTCAGAGAGGTGGTTGGAAACACAAGAAATGTGTGGCAGATACTTAATTGGATTTTTTAGTTCCTACAAAGTGCCTTCCTTTTCTCACCACATAATGAAAATGGGAGCTGTTGTTATGCGTACCTGATCCAAGCTGAAGCATTAAAATCCTTTCTTAGGAACTTAGAATTTGGA
Source organism: Bos javanicus (assembly GCF_032452875.1). NCBI lineage: Eukaryota > Metazoa > Chordata > Mammalia > Artiodactyla > Bovidae > Bos > Bos javanicus. Next base: position 56,471,876 of record NC_083878.1, read on the forward strand.
GTGGTCCCTGGCAGTGGTGAGGGTCTCTTTCTGGTGAAAGTAAAAGTTGCTCAGTCATGTCCAACTCTTTGTGATGGAATTCTCTATGCCAGATACTGGAGTGGGTAGTCTTTCCCTTCTCCAGGGCATCTTCCGAACCCAGGGATCCAACCCAGGTCTCCTGGATTGCAAATGGATTATTTACCAGATGAGCCACAAGGTGACTGCTCCTTAAACTGGAGGCTGGGAATCACTGTATTTTAGTCTAGGGTGATGATAGAATTAAGCAAGCTGCTCTGCTGCTTTTATTCTAGAAAATAAATGCTCTGAAATAGGACTGAAGTAGGGGTGCAGAGACAGGAGACAGGGAGCAGGAAGGGGCAGCAGAGGCCCTGCATCACATCCTTGCTTGTACCCAACACTTTTCCTATTTTGGATTATGTGAGAAAAATAATCTTACCTGTATGGTAAAACCATCTCTTTTGCAAGAACTAGTTGAGCTGGATTTTTTACACTAGATAAAAGAAAATTCAGAAACAATCACATGTAAGTGAAATTGTTTTAGTTTAGGATTCAATGAAAATTCTGCTCTTCTAACAGGAATTAGAGTGATCATCTCTGAAGAAGCAGGCATCTTTTATTTCCTATTCTGGTTGTTCCTCCCTTCCTCTGACAAGGCTTCTATAATGCTTGCTTGTAGAATGAGTGGATGGATGAATACATTTATATCTGTCCTTTTTATCCTACTTGCTACAACTTTTCAATAGGTTTTGTAATAAAATTTACAGATTTTTTTTTTTGCTTTCATTAGACACTATCAAATTTAGAGTGTTAATTTTAAGCAGAGACTTCATACTAGACCAACCCATCACAATAAAATCTATAGGTGCTCCAAACATATACTGCCAAGGTGGTAAGACATGGTGGTACAAAGTATGGTAATCTTAAGTCAAAACCCACCTGTAGGAGCTTTGCTTAGAAGGTGATTATATAACTACTAGTAGGTACTTTAAGGTTTCCTGAGTTGTCAAATAGATACAGCGGTTTCTGGGCTGTCATACTAAAAACATGTGACAATGGTTTGTTGAGTATAAAAACATGTGCACAAACAGCAGCCGTCTTCCATTTTCCTTCACTAAAGTCATTACATATCTCACCTTCCTTTCTCCAGCTCACAAATGGTAGAAAAGAAACTCAGAAGAACACAACCCATCATCCTTAAATAAGAAATTTTATTGATAAGAATACCAATGACAATAACAGGCATTTACTAAATACTCTTCTGTGTCAGACCTTGTGCCATTATGAACATTAGCTAGGATTTGGAGTACCCATGAATCATTGAAATACTAACCAAGGTTTTGAATTTCATGGACTAGATATAAGAGGTTGTAGTAGCATTGCCAATTCCATATTTCATTTAAAAAGGTAAAGCAAAATAAAGCAACTTACTATCTTCTTTCATCCTTATTTAAAAGTAGCAAGTATTCTAATACCTCTAAATAAGTGAAAAACACAATCACAGGAGAAATTTTAAGTTCTGAGTAAATTTACCTTTATGTTATTTCATCAAATTCCTTATTTTTTCCTTGGTGCAGCCCAGTAAAGATTTGAGATGGGCTAACACAAAGAATTAAGCATAAGCATTTCAGAGCAGCAATTAGATATCATTCTCCATTTGCAGAGGTGGAAAGAAGACCTTCATTGATTTAAGGAAGGACAAGCATTTACTTCTTCCTCACATGGTTGGCTGTGGCTTTCTTTATCATTAGAGAGTGGGGTGTTAAAAGATATGATATGGCAGCCATTAGACTGAATTTTCCTTACCCTGAAAAAAATTGTTCATAATGAAAACGTGGCAGTGGCACCTGCAAGGTGTGTTCATTTGGGGAGGAGGTTCCACATGCTCCAGAAAAGACAGATTCTCATTACTTTCCCCAGGAACTCTCGCACATTTTTTTTTGTGTGTGTGTGTATCAGTTTACTTCCCTCTTGAAAACAGATCCACAAATTTTTTCCCTCTTGTAAATGGATCACATTGTGTTAACCTTTAGTCAACCATTGAATTAAATTCTATTCTACCTGCCAGTGCAGGAGATGCAGGTTTGATCCCTGGGTTGGGAGGATATTCTGGAGGGGGAGCATGGAAACCCTCTCCAGTATTCTTGCCTGGAGAATCCCATGGACAGAGGAGCCTGGTGAACTACAGGCCATGGTGCCGCAAAGAGTTGGACACGACTGAGCGACTTTCACTTCCACTGAGGACCTCTGTGTTTAGATTGGTGATACTTGGTTTTAACACAACTGCCATCACTGACTCCCTGAAGTTAATGTAAACCACAGTGGAGTGCTCTGCTAAATAAGGGACTAGGAAGCAATAGAATATGATAATATCTACAAGAGTGTAGACCACTTCTCTGTGGAGAGACTCAGATGACCAAGCAAGAGTATGACAGAGAACACAAGCCAGTTCTAAATGCTTTCATTCACTCTCCAAAGGTAACTCTTATTGAATCTGAACAACAGAATTGGCCAGTTTTAGCCAGGGTACGTAGAAATATTGGTATCCTGGTAAACTAGGGATATGGACAACAAGGATCCCCTGCAAAGCCACAACTCACAGAAATGTACATAGAATTCACCTAGCTTCTATATTTTTGTTTATACAAACAAGAAAAACTCTATTGGCAAAGCCATTTGGGTTTCTTCACTCATAACGAGTCCTGAATGATATGAGATGAAGCAGAGCAGAGAATATTGGGTCACAATGAGCTGAGATTCAGGTTTGCTGTTTCAATTAAATGTCAACTGAGGTAAGTTGATAACCATGCAACAAAAAACTTGGGAGCCAAAGGAATGTCACAGTCACTTATTTCCCGAAAGGTAACTTGCTCTCCTCAAAGTAAGGGAAAGGATAAACTCTGAGGTAGCCTCAAATTCTCCTCAAGGGAGCACATGCAGTTCTCAGGCAGATGATATTTCAAATATGGCAAGTGCTAAGAAAGAACTTACCAAAATTAGAATTACCAGCTGCCAACTGCTCGTTTTGCCAATTCACTCTGGATACTGTTGCCACCTCCCACACTCAAGCAATACAAGTTCTAACAGAGATTACAAACCAGTGATATACAGCCTTCCAATTCAAGCACTGTGTGAAAAATGAAAAATAGCCAGGGAAACAAAGACAGGAGTTGAGTGGAGCCCTTCAATATTTTTTTCTGGGACAAGTTATGTAACAATACATATAAAACTTGCATTACAAAATGAATAAGGAAAGATCTAGTCTTAGATCTCTGTAAATATGTTGTGTCAAACAAACGAAAAAAGAACATAGATACGAGAAGTGAGGTTCAAATGAAAAATACATGTTTAAATTAAAAAACCAGACAAAATTTTACTAAAGTTTATTTGTATTCTCAGAAGAATAAGAAGCTCTCAATGGAAAAAAAAAAAAAAGCACTGAAGAATAATGAGGAAAGAGTAATAATAATTATATCCATTTATCAGCTTTGAAATTTTTTCATATAATTTAAGTCATCTTAATAGTATGTACTTTCTCTTTTGGAACCTAGAAGCTTCTGGAATCAGATAGCCCTCCATTTTCAAGTTTTGTTTATTATGCCCTTGACTAATTTTTTCATTCATTTCGTTTTGTTCTTTTTCTTCAATTGTACAAATAATATCTTAAGGTTTATGTGGTTCATATCATTTATTACTGAGATAGAGAAGATAAAAAAACAGAATCTATCATAGATCTGAAACTAAAGAGGCACTAAGGAATAAACCTGAGATGAAAAAGAAGCAAATTTATAACATTTAGGACAGGTTGGAGAAATGGTCAGTGGTTTCACTAAGAACCAAAAAAGTAAATAATTTAGTAAATAAATGACTATTTGAAGCTATGTGGATCATGTGTTCTACAAAGGAGGGAAAACATAGGTTAGTTTTACTCTTCTCCATAAAACATTAGATTTCAAAGGCAAATAGACCACTTGCAAAAAAACAAAACAAAACTGAAGGGAAAAGTCAATTCTCATAGAGTATTATAACCAGTCAGGATATAAATTTTGGATTAAAATTAAAGGAATTAAAGACAGTATTTGTAGCATACACAAATGCTTTCTTAAAAAAATTACATTTTATTTAACTAAGATTTATATTTTATTCTGAGTTCCTCAATATTTTCCTAATGACTATTCTGCTCTAGGATTTTCCTGACTTAAAAAACTACAATATAATTATTATCTGTTACTTTAGGGGACTAGCTTTGTGTACAATTTGTTACACATCAATGAATATTAAAACTTTAATTACTTTAATTGTTTATTCTCAAATTATATAGAATAGTCCTTTCATTATTCATGCATTTTTTCTTAATTTACCTTATCTCTTCTTGAATTTTCATTTTATCTTTTGAATTGATTCAATGAAATTCATGATTTGAACATCTTTTCATTTGCTGGTATTTCTGTTTCATGTCATCTGGGTAGCAAACTTAGAAGCTACCATTGTCTCAAGGCAATTTCCCAAAGCAATAACATTTGTTGACCTAAAACAAATGGAATGCCAGTTTTCTCTCCAACAAAGATGGGTTTATTTGAGATCACTAGAGAATTTCAATTTGGGAGTCTGCAACCATGGAAACCTTAGTGCAAGTTCTCCACACAGCAAAGGAAAAAGAACTCTTTTATACAGGGGAAAGGAAAGTAGGGAGGACCATAGTAAACAGGAAAGTAAAGTAAAAAGTTGCTCAGTCGTGTCCGACTCTTTGCAACCCCGTGGACTATAGCCTACCAGGCTCCTCTGTTCATGGGATTCTCCAGGCAAGGATACTGGAGTGGGTTGCCATTTCCTTCTCCAGGGGAGAAGTTACTGCTGCTGTTAAGTCACTTCACTCGTGTTCGACTCTGTTCGACCCCATAGACGGCAGCCCACCAGAGTCCTTGGCTTTTCCTTGACTGAATCCCTGTCAGGAAAGAAGAAGAGTTTTTCTTCTTCCTGTCGGGCTCTACTATTTTCAAAGGACCTGAGAGTCCCCCTGTTCTGATCTCCTCCACTGTTTAACTGAGGTTTCTGTTTATTAATTTTTGATACTTTCCCTTTTGATCAAGGACTTTCTACGAAAGAATCAGTTTTTCTGGTTTTAGTAGTTTTTTGTCCCTCAATGCTAGGAAGGACCTTTCTTGGGTGTAGTGTCTCATGTCAGAAGGAAATTAAACAGATTAAAAACATACTAATGTCACATTTGAGTTATAAGGAGAGGTAGGAGGCAGAACTCTCAGACATTTTATATAAAGTACAAATGCTTTCAAGATTACAGATATTGGGGCTCATATGAAGTATTATGTTATATAATATATATATAAGTATTATAATCATCTAAGGTTTGGTAAAAAACTTCCAACAGATCTAGTCTGGATACCTTTGGAAAGCTGTCTCACCAGATATCCTCTGCTTCAATCCTGAGAATCTTTACTTTCAAGTTGGCTGGATGATGTTCAGATACAGGCAGGATTTGCCAAGAAGTGGCAGTGACCTGTCTGCCAATGAAGGCTTCAGTCCAGTGTGAAAACATTCAGGTGGTCACTAAAACATATTTTATCTCCATGAGACAGAGGAAGTTGTATGAAACCCATTTTACAGGTTTTCTTCCTAGTGGTCAATAATTTTTTGATAGAGAAAGTGAAGAAAAATTTCATATGGAATTGGAACACAAAATACTCTGTTATTACTAACCTTAGCAGTTGTGATACTTAAAAAAATATTTTGAAGTATAATTGATTTACAATGTTGAGTTAGTTTCAGGTGTACAGAAAAGTGAATCAGTTATACACATACATATATTCACTCTTTTTTAAGAGTCTTTTTCCATATAAGCCATTAGAGAGTATTGAGTAGAGTTTTCTGTGCTATACAGCAGGTTCTTACTAGTTATCTATTTTATATCTGTATATGTCAACCCAATCTCTCAATTTACTCTTTCCCCAACCCCAGGTAGCCATAAGCTTGTTTTATACATCTGTTACTCTACTTCTGTTTTGTAAATAAGTTCCTTTGTACCCCCTCTTTTTTTTTTTTTTTTGCCACCCAAGGCGGATGGGTCATGGTGGAGAGGGCTGACAGAATGTGGTCCACTGGAGAAGGAAATGGCAAACCACTTCAGTATTCTTGCCTTGAGAACCCCATGTACAGTATGAAAAGGCAAAAAGATAGGACACTGAAGATGAACTCCCCAGGTCGGTAGGTCCCCAATATGCTACTGGAGATCAGTGAGGAAATAACCCCAGAAAGAATGAAGGGATGGAGCCAAAGCAAAAACAACACCCAGGTGTGGATGTGACTGGTGATAGAAACAAGGTTTGATGCTGTAAAGACCAATATTTTATAGGAACCTGGAATGTTAGGTCCATGAATAAGGCAAATTGGAAGTGGTCAAACAGGAGATGACACGAGTGAACATTGATATTCTAGGAATCAGTGAACTAAGATGGACTGGAATGGGTGAATTTAACTCAGATGACCATTGTATCTACTACTGCGGGCAGGAACCCCTTAGAAGAAATGGAGTAGCCATCATAGTCAACAAAAGAGTCCAAAATACAGTACTTGGATGCAATCTCAAAAATGACAGAATGATTTCTGTTCCTTTCCAAGGCAAACCATTCAATATCACGGTAATCCAAGTATATGCCCCGTCCAGTAATGCTGAAGAAGCTGAAGTTGAATGGTTCTATGAAGATCTATAAGACGTTCTAGAACTAACACCCCCAAAATATATCCTTTTCATTATATGGGACTGGAATGCAAGAGTAGGAAATCAAGAAACACCTGGAATAACAGGCAAATTTGGCCTTGGAGTATGCAAAGAAGCAGGGCAAAGGCTAATAGAGTTCTGAAAAGAGAACACATTGGTCATAGCAAACACTCTCTTCCAACAACACAAGAGAAGACTCTACACATGGACATCACCAGATGGCCAACACCGAAATCAGATTGATTACATTCTTTGCAGCCAAAGATGGAGAAGCTCTATACAGTCACCAAAAACAAGACTGGGAGCTGACTGTGGCTCAGATCATGAACTCTTTATTGCCAAATTCAGACTGAAATTGAAGAAACTGGAGAAAACCACTAGATCATTCAGGTATGAACTAAATCAAATCCCTTATGACTATACAGTGGAAGTGGGAAAAAGATTTAAGGGACCAGATTTTATAGATAGAGTACCTGATGAACTATGGATGGAGGTTCATGACATTGTACAGGAGAAAGGAATCAAGACCATCCCAGAAAAAAAGAAATGCAAAAAAGCAAAATGGCTGTCTGAGGAAACATTACAAACAGCTATGAAAAGAAGGGAAGCAAAAAGAAAAGAAGAAAAGGGAAAGATATACTGATTTGAATGCAGAGTTCCAAAGAATAGCAAAGAGAGATCAGAAAGCCTTCCTCAGCGATTAATGCAAAGAAATAGAGGAAAACAATAGAATGGAAAGACTAGAGATCTTTTCAAGAAAATTAGAGATACCAAGGGAACATTTCATACAAAGATGGGCTCGATAAAGGACAGAAATGGTATGGACCTAACAGAAGCAGAAGATATTAAGAAGAGATGGCAAGAATACACAGAAGAACTATGCAAAAAAGATCTTCACGACCCAGATAATCATGATGGTGTGATCACTGACCTAGAGCCAGATGTCCCAGAATGTGAAGTCAAGTGGGCCTTAGAAAGCATCACTATGAACAAAGCTAGTGGAGTTGATAGAATTCCAGTTGAGCTATTTCAAATCCTAAAAGATGATGCTGTGACAGTGCTGCACTCAATATGCCAGTAAATCTGGAAAACTCAGCAGTGGCCACAGGACTGGAAAAGGTCAGTTTTCATTCCAATCTCAAAGAAAGGCAATGCCAAAGAATGGTCAAACTACCACACAATTGCACTCAACTCACACGCAAGTAAAGTAATGCTCAAAATTCTCCAAGCCAGGCTTCAGCAATACGTGAACTGTGAACTTCCAGATGTTCAAGCTGGTTTTAGAAAATGCAGAGGAACCAGAGATCAAATTGCCAACATCTGCTGGATCATTGAAAAAGCAAGAGAGTTCCAGAAAAACATTTATTTCTGCTTTATTGACTATGCCAAAGCCTTTGCCTGTTTGGCTCACAATAAACTGTGGAAAATCCTGAAAGAGATGGGAATACCAGACTACCAGACCTGTCTCTTGAGAAACCTGTTTGCAGGTCAGGAAGCAGCAGTTAGAACTTGACATGGGGGAGGAGCCAAGATGGCGGAGGAGTAGGACGGGGAGAACACTTTCTCCCCCACAAATTCATCAAAAGAGCATTTAAACGTCGAGTAAATTCCACAAAACAACTTCTGAATGCCGGCAGAGGACATCAGGCACCCAGAAAAGCAACCCAACTCTTCGAAAGGAGGTAGGAAAAAATATTAAAGACAAAAAAAAAAAGAGACAAAAGAGGGAGGGACAGAGTTCCGTCCTGGGAAGGGAATCTTAAAAAGAGAGAAGTTTCCAAACACCAAGAAACCTTCTCACTGCCGAATCTGTGCCGAGCTTTGGAAGCACAGAGGGCAACATAACAGGGAGAAAAAATAAATAAACAATTAAAACTCGCAGATTGCGAGCCCTACGGTAACTCCCCCAGTGGAGAAGCAGCGCAGACGCCTGCATCCGCCATTAGCAAGTGGGGGCTGGGCAGGGAGGCGCGGCGCGGGCTGCATTGCTGAGAGTAAGAATCTGACCTGAATACCCCGAGCACTATCTGAGCAAAATAATTTGGGCTAGCAAACCAGACTGTGGGATATCTACCACGCGAAAAGCCAGTCCTAACCTAAGACCGCCAGGCCCGCGCACGGAACAAAGGACTGAACAGAGATAGCCGGCTGCAGACCTTCCCCCTCCGGTGACAGGCAGCCAGAGCCGGAAGGGGACAATCGCAGCCCCAGAGAGACATTATCTATAAAACTGTAAGCAGGCTTCTTTGCTAACTAAAACTTCTTGGGGGTCTGGACGGTCAATATCTGCCTGAGAAGGTGTGCCGGTTTTACACCCAGATAACCGAGTGGCAGGGAGGCGATAAGTCACAGCATTGGTGCTCGCCAGACACCTCATCACCTGAGCTGCTCGGACCTGGGAAGAGCACAAAACGCAGGCCCAACTGAGTCTGCGCCTCTGAGGACTACCCGAGTGCCTGAACCTGAGCGGCTTGGACCTGGGAGATGCATGCAACCCAGGGCCGGCCTCGGATTGTTCCCGGCGGAACAACCTAGAGCCCGAGCAGTGTGGGCAGGGTGGCTACACGCGCCGTGAGTGGGGGCAGACCCAGGGTGGCTGAGGCACTGCGAGCCCACGCCAGTGTTATTTGTTTGCAGCATCCCTCCCTCCCCACAGCGCAACTGAACAAGTAAGCCTAAAAAAAAAAAAAAAAAGTGTCCTCCACAGTCCCCTTTGTGTCAGGGCGGAAACCAGATACTGAAGAGACTAGCAAACAGAAGAAGATATAACAGAGGGAAACGCCTTGGAAGCTACAGGCAATAGATCAAAACCCTGTGGTTACTACGGACTACATAGGAAGGGGCCTATAGATCTTGAGAAATATAAGTCTGACCAAGGAACTAGCCAAAAATGAACTGAACCCACAACACCCACAACAAAACCAAGAAAGTCCTAGATATATCTTTATTATTTTTATGATCATTCTTTCTTTTTTTTTAATTAAAAAAAAATTTAAGTCCTCTATTGTTCCTTTAATTTTCACTTTTATAACCTATTACTTTGCAAAAAAAAAAAAAAAAAGACCCTATATTTTTCTTCTTCAGCAAACTTCATATATATATATTTTATAATTTTTTGACCTTGTTTTTTTTTTCTTCTTTTCTTTAACATTGTATTTTTGAAATTCCAAACTCTACTCTAGATTTTTAATTTTTGCTTTTTGGTATATGTTATCAATTTTGTACCTATAGTTTTTTTTTTTATATAATTTCTGTGACTTTTTTTTTCTTCTTCCCTGTTTCTTTCTCTTCTTCTTTTATATAACATTGTATATCTGAAATTCCAAACTCTACTGTAGATTTTTAATTTATGCTTTTTGGTATTTGATATCAATTTTGTACCTGTATTTTCTTTATAATTTTTGTGACATTGTTTGTTTTTGTTTGTTTGTTTTCTCTCTTTATTTTTCTTCTTCTTTTTTTTTTTAACATTATATTTTTGAAATTCCAAACTCTACTCTAGATTTTTAATTTTTGCTTTCTGGTATTAGTTATCAATTTTGTACCTGTACTTTCTTTATAATTTTCACGACCTTGTTTGTTTTTGTTTGTTCATTTTTTCTCTCTTTCTTTTCCTTCTTCTTTTCTTTAACATCGTATTTTTGAAATTCCAAACTCTACTCTAGATTTTAAATTTTTGCTTTTATGTATTTGTTACCAATTTTGTACCTTTAAGAACCCAATCTTTAGGACCCATTTTTCACTAGGGAGCGAGATTACTGGCTTGACTGCTCTCTCTCCCTTTGGACTCTCCTTTTTCTCCACCAGGTCGCCTGTGTCTCCTCCCTAACCCCTCTCTACTCTACCCAACTCTGTGAATTTCTGTGTGTTCCAGACGGTGGAGAACACTTAGGGAACTGATTACTGGCTGGATCTGTCTCCCTCCTTTTCATTCCCCCTTTTATCCTTCTGGCCACCTCTGTCACCTTCCTCCTTCTTTTCTTCTCTGTATAACTCCATGAACATCTCTGAGTGGTCCAGTTGTGGAGTGCACATAAGGAAGTGACTACTGGCTAGCCCACTCTCTCCACTATTGATTCCACCTCATCTCATTTGGGTCACCTCTAACTCCCTCCTCCCTCTTCTCTTCTCCATGTAACCCTGTGAACCTCTCTGAGTGACCCTCACCATAGAGAAACTTTTCATCTTTAATGTAGATGTTTTATCAATGGTGCTGTATAGAAGGAGAAGTTTTGAAACTACTGTAAAAATAAGACCGATAACCGGAAGCAGGAGACTTAAGTCCAAACCCTGACTCCAGGGAACTCCTGACTCCAAGGAACATTAATTGACAGGAGCTCATCAAATCCCTCCATACCGACACTGAAACCAAGCACCACACAAGGGCCAATAAGTTCCAGGGCAAGACATCCCAAGCAAATTCTCCAGCAACAAAGGAACACAGCCCTGAGCTTCAAGATACAGGCTGCCCAAAGTCACCCCAAAACTATAGACATCTCATAACCCATTACTGGACATTTCATTGCACTCCAGAGAGAAGAAATACAGCTCCACCCACCAGAACACTGACACAAGCTTCCCTAACCAGGAAACCTTGACAAGCCACCTGTACAAACCCACACACAGTGAGGAAACGCCACAATAAAGAGAACTCCACAAACTTCCAGAATACAGAAAGGACACCCCAAACTCAGCAATTTAAACAAGATGAAGAGACAGAGGAATACTCAGCAGATAAAGGAACAGGATAAATGCCCACCAAACCAAACAAAAGAGGAAGAGATAGGGAATCTACCTGATAAAGAATTCCAAATAATGATAGTGAAATTGATCCAAAGTCTTGAAACTAAAATGGAATCACAGATAAATAGCCTGGAGACAAGGATTGAGAAGATGCAAGAAAGGTTTAACAAGGACCTAGAAGAAATAAAAAAGAGTCAATATATAATGAATAATACAATAAATGAAATTAAAAACACTCTGGAGGCAACAAATAGTAGAATAACAGAGGCAGAAGATAGGATTAGTGAATTAGAAGATAGAATGGTAGAAATAAATGAATCAGAGAGGATAAAAGAAAAACGAATTAAAAGAAATGAGGACAATCTCAGAGACCTCCAGGAAAATATTAAATGCTACAACATACGAATCATAGGGGTTCCAGAAGAAGAAGACAAAAAGAAAGACCATGAGAAAATACTTGAGGAGATAATAGTGGAAAATTTCCCTAAAATGGGGAAGGAAATAATCACCCAAGTCCAAGAAACCCAGAGAGTCCCAAACAGGATAAACCCAAGGCGAAACACCCCAAGACACATATTAATCAAATTAACAAAGATCAAACATAAAGAACAAATATTAAAAGCAGCAAGGGAAAAACAACAAATAACACACAAAGGAATTCCCATAAGGATAACAGCTGATCTTTCAATAGAAACTCTTCAAGCCAGGAGGGAACGGCAAGACATACTTAAAATGATGAAAGAAAATAACCTACAGCCCAGATTATTGTACCCAGCAAGGATCTCATTCAAGTATGAAGGAGAAATCAAAAGCTTTTCAGACAAGCAAAAGCTGAGAGAATTCTGCACCACCAAACCAGCTCTCCAACAAATACTAAAGGATATTCTCTAGACAGGAAACACAAAAACAGTGTATAAACTCGAACCCAAAACAATAAAGTAAAGGGCAATGGGATCATACTTATCAGTAATTACCTTAAACTTAAATGGGTTGAATGCCCCAACCAAAAGACAAAGACTGGCTGGATGGATACAAAAACAAGACCCTTACATATGTTGTCTACAAGAGACCCACCTCAAAACACGGGACACATACAGATTGAAAGTGAAGGGCTGGAAAAAGATTTTCCATGCAAATAGGGACCAAAAGAAAGCAGGAGTAGCAATACTCATATCAGATAAAATAGACTTTAAAACAAAGGCTGTGAAAAGAGACAAAGAAGGTCACTACATAATGATCAAAGGATCAATCCAAGAAGAAGATATAACAATTATAAATATATATGCACCCAACACGGGAGCACTGCAGTATGTAAGACAAATGCTAACAAGTATGAAAGGAGAAATTAACAATAACACAATAATAGTGGGAGTCTTTAATACCCCACTTACACCTATGGATAGATCAACTAAACAGAAAATTAACAAGGAAACACAAACTTTAAACGATACAATAGACCAGTTAGACCTAATTGATATCTATAGGACATTTCATCCCAAAACAATGAATTTCACCTTTTTCTCAAGCGCACATGGAACCTTCTCCAGGATAGATCACATCCTGGGCCATAAAGCTAGCCTTGGTAAATTCAAAAAAACAGAAATCATTCCAAGCATTTTTTCTGACCACAATGCAGTAAGATTAGATCTCAATTACAGGAGAAAAACTATTAAAAATTCCAACATATGGAGGCTGAACAACACCCTGCTGAATAACCAACAAATCTCAGAAGAAATCAAAAAAGAAATCAAAATTTGCATAGAAATGAATGAAAATGAAAACACAACAACCCAAAACCTGTGGGACATGGTAAAAGCAGTCCTAAGGGGAAAGTTCATAGCAATACAGGCACACCTCAAGAAACAAGAAAAAAGTCAAATAAATAACCTAACTCTACACCTAAAGCAACTAGAAAAGGAAGAAATGAAGAACCCCAGGGTTAGTAGAAGGAAAGAAATCTTAAAAATTAGAGCAGAAATAAATGCAAAAGAAACAAAAGAGACCATAGCAAAAATCAACAAAACCAAAAGCTGGTTCTTTGAAAGGATAAATAAAATTGACAAACCATTAGCCAGACTCATCAAGAAACAAAGGGAGAAAAATCAAATCAACAAAATTAGAAACGAAAATGGAGAGATCACAACAGACAACACAGAAATACAAAGGATCATAAGAGACTACTATCAACAATTATATGCCAATAAAATGGACAACGTGGAAGAAATGGACAAATACTTAGAAAAGTACAACTTTTCAAAACTCGGCCAGGAAGAAATAGAAAATCTTAACAGACCCATCACAAGCACGGAAATTGAAACTGTCATCAAAAATCTTCCAGCAAACAAAAGCCCCGGTCCAGACGGCTTCACAGCTGAATTCTACCAAAAATTTAGAGAAGAGCTAACACCTATCCTGCTCAAACTCTTCCAAAAAATTGCAGAGGAAGGTAAACTTCCAAACTCATTCGATGAGGTCACCATCACCCTAATACCAAAACCTGACAAAGATCCCACAAAAAAAGAAAACTACAGGCCAATATCACTGATGAACATAGATGCAAAAATCCTTAACAAAATTCTAGCAATCAGCATCCAACAACACATTAAAAAGATCATACAACATGACCAAATGGGCTTTATTCCAGGGATGCAAGGATTCTTCAATATCCGCAAATCAATCAATGTAATACACCACATTAACAAATTGAAAAATAAAAACCATATGATTATCTCAATAGATGCAGAGAAAGCCTTTGACAAAATTCAACATCCATTTGTGATAAAAACTCTCCAGAAAGCAGGAATAGAAGGACCATACCTCAACATAATAAAAGCTATATATGACAAACCCACAGCAAACATTATCCTCAGTGGTGAAAAATTGAAAGCATTTCCTCTAAAGTCAGGAAAAAGACAAGGGTGCCCACTTTCACCATTACTATTCAACATAGTTTTGGAAGTTTTGGCCACAGCAGTCAGAGCAGAAAAAGAAATAAAAGGAATCCAAATTGGAAAAGAAGAAGTAAAACTCTCACTATTTGCAGATGACATGATCCTCTACATAGAAAACCCTAAAGAGTCCACCAGAAAATTACTAGAAATAATCAATGACTACAGCAAAGTTGCAGGATATAAAATCAACACACAGAAATCCCTTGCATTCCTATACACTAATAATGAGAAAACAGAAAGAGAAATTAAGGAAACAATTCCATTCACCATTGCAACGGAAAGAATAAAATACTTAGGAATATATCTACCTAAAGAAACTAAAGACCTATATATAGAAAACTATAAAACACTGGTGAAAGAAATCAAAGAGGACACTAATAGATGGAGAAATATACCATGTTCATGGATTGGAAGAATCAATATAGTGAAAATGAGTATACTACCCAAAGCAATTTATAGATTCAACGCAATCCCTATCAAGCTACCAACAGTATTCTTCACAGAGCTAGAACAAATAATTTCACAATTTGTATGGAAATACAAAAAACCTCGAATAGCCAAAGCGATCTTGAGAAAGAAGAATGGAACTGGAGGAATCAACTTACCTGACTTCAGGCTCTACTACAAAGCCACAGTTATCAAGACAGTATGGTACTGGCACAAAGACAGAAATATTGATCAATGGAATAAAATAGAAAGCCCAGAGATAAATCCACGCACATATGGACACCTTATCTTCGACAAAGGAGGCAAGAATATACAATGGATTAAAGACAATCTCTTTAACAAGTGGTGCTGGGAAATCTGGTCAACCACTTGTAAAAGAATGAAACTGGACCACTTTCTAACACCATACACAAAAATAAACTCAAAATGGATTAAAGATCTAAACGTAAGACCAGAAACTATAAAACTCCTAGAGGAGAACATAGGCAAAACACTCTCCGACATACATCACAGCAGGATCCTCTATGACCCACCTCCCAGAATATTGGAAATAAAAGCAAAAATAAACAAATGGGACCTAATTAACCTTAAAAGCTTCTGCACATCAAAGGAAACTATTAGCAAGGTGAAAAGACAGCCTTCAGAATGGGAGAAAATAATAGCAAATGAAGCAACCGACAAACAACTAATCTCAAAAATATACAAGCAACTCCTACAGCTCAACTCCAGAAAAATAAACGACCCAATCAAAAAATGGGCCAAAGAACTAAATAGACATTTCTCCAAAAAAGACATACAGATGGCTAACAAACACATGAAAAGATGTTCAACATCACTCATTATCAGAGAAATGCAAATCAAAACCACTATGAGGTACCATTTCACACCAGTCAGAATGGCTGCGATCCAAAAGTCTACAAATAATCAATGCTGGAGAGGGTGTGGAGAAAAGGGAACCCTCTTACACTGTTGGTGGGAATGCAAACTAGTACAGCCACTATGGAGAACAGTGTGGAGATTCCTTAAAAAACTGGAAATAGAACTGCCTTATGACCCAGCAATCCCACTGCTGGGCATACACACTGAGGAAACCAGAAGGGAAAGAGACACGTGTACCCCAATGTTCATCGCAGCACTGTTTATAATAGCCAAGACGTGGAAGCAACCTAGATGTCCATCAGCAGATGAATGGATAAGAAAGCAGTGGTACATATACACAATGGAGTATTACTCAGCCATTAAAAAGAATACATTTGAATCAGTTCTAATGAGGTGGATGAAACTGGAGCCTATTATACAGAGTGAAGTAAGCCAGAAAGAAAAACATAAATACAGTATACTAACGCATATATATGGAATTTAGAAAGATGGTAACAATAACCCTGTGTACGAGACAGCAAAAGAGACACTGATGTATAGAACAGTCTTATGGACTCTGTGGGAGAGGGAGAGGGTGGGAAGATGTGGGAGAATGGCAATGAAACATGTAAAATATCATGTAGGAAACGAGTTGCCAGTTCAGGTTCGATGCATGATGCTGGATGCTTGGGGCTGGTGCACTGGGACGGCCCAGAGGGATGGTATGGGGAGGGAGGAGGGAGGAGGGTTCGGGATGGGGAACACATGTATACCTGTGGCGGATTCATTTTGATATTTGGCAAAACTAATACAATTATGTAAAGTTTAAAAATAAAATAAAATTAAAAAAAAAAAAGAACTTGACATGGAATGACATACTGTTTTCAAATAGAAAAAGGAGTATGTCAAGGCTGTATATTGTCACCCTGCTTATTTAACTTATATGCAGAGTACATCATGAGAAAGGCTGGGTTGGAAGAAGCACAAGCTGGAATCAAGATTGCCAGGAGAATATCAATAACCTCAGATATGCAGATGACACCACCCTTATGGCAGCAGGTGAAAAGAACTAAAGAGCCTCTTGATGAAAGTGAAAGAGGAGAGTGGAAAAGTTAGCTTAAAGCTCAACATTCAGAGAACGAAGATCATCGCACCTGGTCCCATCACTTCATGGGAAATAGATGGGGAAACAGTGGAAACAGTGTCAGACTTTATTTTTCTGGGCTCCAAAATCACTGCAGATGGTAACTGCAGCCATGAAATTAAAAGATGCTTACTCCTTGGAAGGAAAGTTATGACCAACCTAGCTGCTGCTGCTGCTGCTAAGTGGCTTCATTCGTGTCCGACTCTGTGCGACCCCATAGACGACAGCCCACCAGGCTCCCCCGTCCCTGGGATTCTCCAGGCAAGAACACTGGAGTGGGTTGCCATTTCCTTCTCCAATGCATGAAAGTGAAAATTGAGAGTGAAGTCGCTCAGTCGTGTCCGACTCTTAGCGACCCCATGGACTGCAGCCTACCAAGCTCCTCCGTCCATGGGATTTTCCAGGCAAGAGTACTGGAGTGGGGTGCCATCGCCTTCTCTCGACCAACCTAGACAGCATATTAAAAAGCAGAGACATTACTTTGTCAACAAAGGTCCGTCTAGTCAAAGCTATGGTTTTTCCAGTAGTCATGTATGGATGTGAGAGTTGGATTGTAAAGAAAACAGCACAGAAGAATTGATGCTTTTGAACTGTGGTGTTGGAGAAGACTCTTGAGAGTCCCTTGGACTGCCTGGAGATCCAACCAGTCCATCCTATAGGAGATCAGTCCTGGGTGTTCATTGGAAGGACTGATGTTGAAGCTGAAACACCATTACTTTGGCCACCTGATATGAACAACTGACTCATTTGAAAAGACCCCGATGCTGGGAAAGATTGAGGGCAGGAGGAGAAGGAGACAACAGAGGATGAG
Source organism: Bos javanicus (assembly GCF_032452875.1). Lineage (NCBI taxonomy): Eukaryota > Metazoa > Chordata > Mammalia > Artiodactyla > Bovidae > Bos > Bos javanicus. The sequence continues at coordinate 56,489,563 of NC_083878.1, forward strand.
ATCATTGGATGGCATCACCGACTCAATGGACATGAACTCTGGCAGTTGGTGATGGATGGGGGGCCTGGTGTGCTGTGGTTCATGGGGTCGCAAAGAGTCGGACATGATTGAGTGACTGAACTGAACTTAACTGTACCCTTTTTTTAGATTCCACATATAAACAATATCAAAAGGTATTTGTCTTTATGTCTGTCTTACTTCATTCAGTATGACAATCTCTAAGTCCGTCCATGCTGTTGCAAATGGCATTATGTTTTTTTTCAATGACTGAGTACTAGTCTGTTGACATCTTCTTTATCAATTTCTCTGTTAATGGACGTTTAGGTTGCTTCCGTGCCCTGGATATTGTAAATAGTGCTGCAATGAACAAAGTGGTGCATATGTCTTTTTGAATTATGGCTTCCGCTGAGTATATGCTCAGGAATGTGATTGTTGGGTCATATGGTAGTTCTATTTTTAATTTTTAAGGAATTTCCATATAGTTCTCCCTAGTGGCTGTACCAATTAACATTCCAGCCTGCAATGTAGGAGGAATCCCTTTTTTTCCACGCCCTCTTCAGCATTTATTCTTTGTAGTTTTTTTGGTGACAGACATTTTGACCAGTGTGAGATGAAACCTCATTGAAGCTTTGGTTGATTCCCACTTCTCTAATTATTAGTAATTTTTACATGACAAAGGAGCTATGACTATATAATGGAGAAAAGACATTTTATTCAAAAAATGGTGCTGGAAAAACTGGACAACTATATGTAAAAGAATGAAAATAGAACAGTCCCTAATACTACACACAGAAATAGAATCAAAATGGATTACAGACCTAAGTGTAAAGCCAGAAACTCTTTGAAGAAAATATAAGCAGATCATTCTTTAACATAAATTGCAGTCAAATCTTTTTGATTCGAGTAAGAAAATAAAAACAAGAATAAACAAATGGGATTTAATTAAACTTAAAAGCTTTTGCACAGCAGAGGAAATCATAAACAAAACAAAAAGACAACACTCAGAAGGGGAAAATATTTGCAAACAAAACAACTAATAAGGGATTAATCTCCAAAATAGACAAACAACTCATGCAACTCAAAAAGAAAAAAGACAGAAAGAAAACAAGTAACACAATCAAGAAATGAGTGGAAGATCTAAATAGATACTTCTCCAAAGAAGACCAATAGATGGCCCAAAAGCACATGAAAAGATGTTCAAAATCCATTTTCCTGATCTTGAAGGGTTCATTAACCAGTTTGATGTGTCTAGGAGCAGTGAGAACGGGCTTCCCTGGTTTATATTTCTCACAAGAGGGACAAGTGAGGTAGCTATTTTATGGCCTTGTGAAGTTTCTGATGAATAATGATTGATGAATGCTATGATTTTGTTAGTAGAACAATGGTTTAATACATGTACATTGGTGAGTGGTAGCGATTTTAGTCTCTGGTAGGAATGGGTTGTTACTTGGTCCAAATCAGAGTTTTCCTTTTTTTTTTTTTTTAAACCAGCATCTGTTGAATTTTCAATCTTGTTTTTCCTTTCCTGAGTTAATTTTTGGCCTATCTAGCTAGTTTTTCTGAGTTGTCATTTGGAAAAATATCCTTTTGGACCAGAGGTTTAGTTACTATTAGCCCCTTTAAGGGAATCACTTCTTGTGGAAATATAAGTAAGGTGATTTTCCTTAGCTTCCAGAGAATAAAATATAGAATTCCCCAGAATCTTAATAATAGGCAAAGCAGCAGGTAAAACTATTACACTTAATAGTTCATGTGCATGTGTGCATGCATGCTAAGTTACTTCAGTCGTGTCCAACTCTTTGCGACCTTATGGACTCCTCTTTCCATGGGATTCTCCAGGCAAGAATACTTGAGTGGTTGCTGTGCCCTACTCCAGGGAATCTTTCCAAATCAGGGAATCTTCCCAACTCAGGGAATCTTCCCAACACAGGGATCGAATCTTCATCTCTTATGTCTCCTGCATTGGCAGGTGGGTTCTTTACCACTAGTGCCATCCAGGAATCCCAATTAATGAATGTAAAGGGTGTTTTAAATTTTATTTCTGCTGGAAGTAAGGAAGTCACATTGCTTCCACAACATTCCAAAATCATGAGCCGCTACCAAAGCATGCCTACTATCGGTATAAGTACTAAGAGAAGGCTATGGCACCCCACTCCAGTACTCTTGCCTGGAAAATCCCATGGACGGAGGAGCCCGGTAGGCTGCAGTCCATGGCGTCTTGAAGAGTTGGACAAGATTGAGTGACTTTCCTTTCACTTTTCACTTTCATGCATTGGAGAAGGAAATGGCAACCCAGTCCAGTGTTCTTGCCTGGCGAGTCCCAGGGACGAGGGAGCCTGGTGGGCTGCCATCTATGGGGTCACACAGAGTCGGACACGACTGAAGTGACTTAGCAGCACAAGCCAATGGAAGAGGGTATAATTCAGTTTATTGTTCTGAAATGTGATGTGCTGTGCTTAAGTCACCGAGTCATGTCCAACTCTTTGAGACCCCGTGGACTGTAGCCTGCCAGGCTCCTCTGTCCATGGGCTTCTCTACGCAAGAATACTGGAGTGGGTTGCCGTACCTCCTCCAGGGGATCTTCTCAGCCCAAGTGTTGAACCCAGGTCTCCCACACTTCAGGAAGATTCTTTACTGTCTGAGTCACAGGGAAGCCCAGTTTTACCCTCTAGACCAGAGTTACAAAGTAGTGTCTTTCTCTTTTAAAGGTTTGCATTGGAAAGGTAGCATTTCACAATCTTGAATACTCCCGACATTTGGAACTCTGATTTTGTTCAGACCAAATATAGTTATTTAATAATTATTAAAGCAATAATTATGGATATTCATATTAAAATGGGATTTTCAACTTATTTTCCAGAGGAAGAGGAAGATGTCATAATTAAAATACAATGATTTGAAAAAACAAAATATTCTCAAACTGGCTGTTGATTGTAGTTTTGATTTTCTATAGTACTAGTCATTGGAATTTCTTTTATAGATTTCATGAAAAATAAAAATGTAGCTAAAACTTGCAGTGGAAGCAAATTTAATATTTTAAACAAACATTCCAATAAAGATTTTAGGTAGCATGTATTAATTGCGTGCTAGGTTCGAGCTCCTAATACCAATTTCTACAATTACTATATGTTTTGGAAACTTGGTTATATCTTTTTTCCGGTATGTTTTACCTGCTTTAAATTTTCAGCTTCTGATTCCACCCTCCTTCCTGCTCACCTGCTAGATTTAAAGAAGTGACATATATTTGCTAACACTGTTCTTCTACTGTCTCCATTAAAATATTGCAATTAGCTTCTTCAACTCTGTCAAATTACTTAAATGGCGCAAGTATTTAAAAGTGAATTATTGGACTTAAGGCTATATTTATTAACACAAAACAATAACAATAAGTTGACCACATTGTGCTTAAGTAGCCATAGGTAAAGGTGCTGCCTCAAAAACAAAAGGAGCTGCAATAGCATACTCAGCAGATTTGCCAAGTCACTTTTCAAATAAGAACTATAAGTAAATCATACGAAGTCAGTGTTACCCAAGGGAAATTCCTGCAGGTTATTGTGAGGAATCAGGAGATGGTGCATCAGTGTGAAGTGGCCATGAGACACTTTGTCAGTGACATAGGGGAGAAGAGGAGCAGGGTGAAGGTTTTTTGAATCTTGAGTTTTAAGCCAGCTTTTTCACTCTCTTTTACCTTCATCAAAAGGCTCTTTAATTCCTCTTTGCTTTCTGCTGCTAGAGTGATTTCATCTGCATATCTGCGGTTGTTGGTATTTCTCCTGAAAATCTTGAGTCTAGTTAGTGATTCATACAGTCTGGCATTTTGCATGATATATTCTGCATATAAGTAAGTTAAATAAGATGGGTAACAACATACAGCCTTGATACACTCTTTCCCCAGTTTTGAACCAGTCCATTGTTCCATGTAAGGTTCTAACAGCTTTTTCTTGCCCTTCATATAAGTTTCTCAGGAGATGGATAAGGTATTCCTTATATCCATCCATGGTATTCCCATTTCTTTAAGAATTTTTCACAGTTTGTTGTGATCCACACAGTAAAGACTGTGTTCAATGAAGTGTAAATAGATGCTTTTCTGGAATTCTTTTGCTTTTTCTATGATGCAAAGTATATTGGCAGTTTGGTTCCTCTGCCTTTTCTGAATCCAGCTGGTACCTCTGGAAGTTCTTGGTTCACCTACTGTTGAAGCTTAGCTTGAAGGATTTTGAGCATTACCTTGCTAGCATGTGAAATAAGTGCAATTGTATGGTAGTTTGAACATTATTTGATATTGCTCTTCTTTGGACTTAGAATGAAAACTGACCTTTTCCAGTCCTACAGCCACTGCTATTTTCCAAATTTGCTCACATATTGAGTGTAGAACTTTAACAGTATCTTCTTTTAGGATTTAAAATAGCTCAGCTGGAATTCCATCACCTCCACTAGCTTTGTTTGTAGTAATGCTTCCTAAGGCCCACTTGACTTCACACTCCAGATTGTCTGGCTCTAGGTGGGTGACCCCATCATCATGGTTATCTTGGTCATTAAAAGCTTTTTTGTATAGTTCTTCTGTGTATTCTTGCCACCTCTTCTTCATCTCTTCTGCTTCTTTTAGTTCCTTGCTGTTTCTGTCATTTATGGTGCCCACCTTTGCAAGAAATGTTCCTTTGTTATCTCCAATTTTCTTGGAGATCTCTAGTCTTTCCTATTCTATTGTTTTCCTCTATTTCTTTGGATTGTTTACTTAAAGCTATTTTATTTCTTCTTATAATTCTTTGGAACTCTTTGTTCAGTTGGGTATATCTTTCCTTTTCTCCTTTGCCTTTCTCTTCTCTTCCTTTCTCAGCTATTTGTAAAGGCCTCCTCAGCCAACCCTGGTGCCTCAGATGGTAAAGAATCTGCCTGCAATGCAGGAGAACTGGGTTCAAATCCTGAGTTGGGAAGATTCCCTGGGGAGGGCATGGCAAACTACTCTAGTATTCATGCCTGGAAAATCCCTATGGACAGAGAGGCCTGGTGGACTGCAGTCCAGGGCTACAGTCCATGGGATCCCAAAGAATCAGACACGCCTGAGCGATTAAGCACAGCACACAGCTTAGTCAACCACTCTGTCTTCTTGCATTCAGTCAGTTGTCACTCAGTCATGTCCAGCTCTTTGTGACCACATAGACTCTAGTGCCAGAGTCCAGCTCCAGCAGCCAGGGAATCAGCCTGAAGGGATGGACAGTGTTGGCAAGTAATGATGCAGCCTCTCACTTAGTTTTTTTGGACTGCATGTTTATTTCAAGCTTTAGATTCTCTTTTATACTTTTACAAAAGCATTAGGTCAGAGGTTTGACATTTTCAATTTCCCCTCACCCAGATTTATTGTCTCCATAAATCATTGTTGCCCTTCAAGCAGAGTTTCTGCTTCAGCAGTTCTCTCAGAATTGTGTTTACTTAAATCGTGATTACATTGTAACTCGTGCTTATGTCTAGGCTGCATACCACAAACCTCAGTTTATTTCTTATCTTTCTAAATCCTGTTTGCCCCTAGTATTCTGAACTCACTATCTCTTAAAAAGGCTTCTAGCTATTAACATCTGTAAAATTCCTAATCTCTATAAGCTATAGTATAATATGCTAACATTATAACATTCCTTAAATCTTTAGCTTCTAACTATTTTTAATTATTCCTAAGCCCTAAATTCAGCAAACTCCTTTGCCATAAACATTTCCCTCACAAATAAGTTTCAGATAACAATCCTTCCCATGGTCTCAAGCTGCAGCCTACGTGCGCATCCTGGAACACTCTTTTGTAAAGATCCTTGAACAAATGTCAATGATTAACTTTATGAATTATTCTCTGAGCACAACTGAAGAAGGCTTTGTGCCTACTCATGCTCCTCTCAAGAACAATAAGCACCTTAATATTCCTTTCAGTCAACTCAGCAAGGAAAGGAAAAAACAAGTTAGAATCACAAGGCCTAACTCCTTCATCCTGGGTCCGTGCCTGCAGGACAAGGAGAGGGAGTTGGGGCCGTGCCTCCATTTTGTCAGTAATGCCTAATGTGGCTCCTGACATCTCCCCCTTTTTTATTTTTTTAGAGCATAAGTATGAAACTCAGTAGATAGAACAGAAACACTTTGGTTGAGTATTCTGAAAAGGCACGGGGCTATTACACAAATTAGAACTAACAGGCATAAGCACATGGCCGCATTAATCATTATTGTAGAAAAGGATCCATGGGAAAGATACCCCTCCAGATTTTCAAAAAGGGAATTAGAAAGCCATTGAGAGGAAAAGTCAGACTCTGCCTGCTTCAAATTCTGAATATCCTGATGTAACTTAGAAATATCAATACTAAAATCTGAATGACTCCAGATGCCTAAAATATGATTCTTAATGCATTCCCAAGAATGTATGGACTCATTCACTTGTAGAGGGTTAACACACATCCATTTAAATTCAGCATGACACCTTAAAGACAACTTAATTCTTAAATTTGTAATTTCTTGCCCCATTAGCAGGACTGCTTCTTCTAAAGCATTGACCTTATTTTCTATTTTCTTATCTATAATTTCCTGTGTAGTAAGAACTACGGAGACATTTTTGGACAGCTGATCAACAAATGATGCAGTATGCACTTCTTTTGACAGGGCAATAGCAGAAACCATAACTGAAGCAATTATGGCAATCAAGGCAGTTATTCCCACAATCAGAGCTGCAATGAATCTCTTAGGTCGAGAAATCAAGCCATTAAATTCATATAAAACTTTCAATGCATAATCATCAAACCATTGCCCCTCTAATTTTACAGGAATCTTCAAATATGGTGGTTGTTTTATAATCATCACAGCCTTATAATTATTATAATCATTCCTATCAACACAATTTGATGTAAAAAAATTCACACACACAACATTGTAAACAGTTTCTCCTTCAAAAACTTCCAAATCACTCTGATTTCTGTCCAACAAAAAGGCATAGGGAGAATGTACGCAGGCCTGTACAATATATCTTTGTTCATTTAAAGGTCTATGTAAAATCACAGGTGCTATAGCAGCCAATAGAACAGGCTCCATCGAAACTCACTGAAGGAGTTTCCATTGAAACTCCTTTTATCCATTTATAAGGGATAAATGAATCATTTCATATAGATCTAAAAGGTTTTTTAAAAATCAAGTTCAATCATTTATCCGAATGATAGGAGCACCCCCATTTGGTCAGAAAATGTCTGGTGGCATCATTGGGAATAGGTAACCTTATGGCATACAAGCATTCTTTCCAATGAGGAAAGCCAGAAGTTCTGCTTATGCTTTCCGAGGCCTGCAGTCCTTGTTCATCAGAATCTGGAGGGGGAGTGCACAGCTTGGAAAGTCCTTTAAATGAGGGGCTGCCTGTTTTATGGCATCAAACAGTCTTTCTTGTGCCCCTGGCATCAGCAGCTGTAAAGACCAAAAGTCTCTCTTGCCTTTGCTTCTCAGAGGATCAGTAAGCATGCCTTTCAAGAAAATGCTAACACATCCATTCAGAACCGGAGCTGATCCTTGTAAAGAGGAAGGTATGGAAAAGCAAATAGGTGGATAAAAGGACACGCCTGAAAAATTGAAGGGAGGGCTGACCACTGTTTTAGCATTATTAGGATAGATGGAAGCCCTGCCCAAAAGATGAGTATCATTAACAAAAACACGAATGGGCTCATTCATCCAATCAACAGGCTGAAAAGAAGGTGGATTAGGCAAATAGGCCCAATGAACTTTTTCTGCACTGGAGGGCCTCAGCTGACAAGCCAACACAGCAAGTATAGCCATAAACATTACCATAGGCATGGCCTCATGTCTCCCCCTTTCTATTAATTCTTCAGCCTGCTGAGCAAGACGTTTCAGCTGGCCCCAAGTTGGCACTGTGCTGCAGGTAGTTGTTTGAGTACGATGACGGCGATGAGGTGGAGCAGAATATGGTTGGACTCTATCAGCATGTCTCTCCTGAAATGCCAGGTGCCTGAAGCAATGTACTAGCAGTGAAGCCTGAGGTGAAGGGTCACTCGTCCTTCGGCTTCTCCTTGGATCCCTCAGGTCTGGACTCGATGAGCTTCTGGTCTCCCCATCTTTCCTTGGTCCCGGACCCCAGGACCCCAGGGATCTCAGTGACCTTGGGGGTCTTGTGATCCTGGAGGTCTCATGGGACTGGACATGTGGAATCAGTCTGTCAGGAATCCAAATAGGAGAAGTGGAATCCTGTGGAAACACACAAGCATACCCTGTCCCACAGGTTAACAGCACATCTGGCCCTTTCCACTCTCTGGTAAGGAAGTCTTTCCACTTAACCAGGGGCTGAGTTGTAGCCCCTTCAGGAATCCAGTGTCTCATCATTGCAGTCTGCCCCTGTGTGTCCACGTTTAAATGATTAATTACAAATAAAGCATGGTGTAGAATATGATGTGGAGAGGAATACTTAAATTCTCCCTGCCTTAATTTATCGATCTGATTTTTTAAAGTCTGGTGTGCCCTTTCCACTATGGCTTGGCCTTGGGGATTATAAGGTATTCCTGTTGAATGTACTATGGAAAGTTGTTGACAAAATCTCTTCAAAGCAGCAATCAATTACTTTAGTTAATGCATCTGCCAAAGCATTTCCTTCGTGCAAAGGGCTGGGCAAGCTGGAATGAGCTCTAATATGTCCCACAAAATATTTCTTATCTCTATGTTTAATCTCCTTCTGTAAATCAGATAACAAGGAGAAGATGGTAGTTTTATTTTCCAGAATATTAGCAGTCTCAATATGAGAAAACAACCCTACAATATATCAGGAGTCAGTCAAAAGATTGAAGGTATGGTCTCTTAAATGTTGAAAAGCCCAAATAACTGCTTGTAACTCAGCCCTCTGGGCAGATGTCTCTTCAGTTACCTGAACATGGGATTTTCCATTAATAATTGTGACTGCTTTACCATTAGAGGAACCATCTGTGAAAACTAAAATTGCCCCTTCCAAAGGTTGAAAAGAAAATTTCTTTGGAAAAATCACTGGACGTATTTTCAAAAAATGCAAAAGGGGGCTTTAGAGAAAAAGAAACAAAATTTGACCCCTGAAATCTATCAGGGCAACTTGCCAATCATCACTATTTTATAAAAGAAATTGCAGTCGATCCTTATTGAATGGAATCACTATATTTGCTATTTCTTTTCCAAAAAGTTCCACACTTCTTTTTCTACCTTTTATAATTAATTATGCCACCAAGCTGGGATAAGACAAAACTATTTTTCTTGGGGTCACTGGTAGATGGAGCCATTCCAATGGGCCTTCTTCTTTTTTTTTGTTTTTTTTTTTTCACTTTTTAACTTTACAACATTGTATTGGTTTTGCCATATGTCAACATGAATCCACCACAGGTATACACGTGTTCCCCATCCTGAACTCTCCTCCCTCCTCCCTCCCCGTACCATCCCTCCAGGTCGTCCCAGTGCACCAGCCCCAAGCATCCAGTATCGTGCATCGAACCTGAACAGAAGACTCATTTCATATATGATATTATACATGTTTCAATGCCATTCTCCTAAATCATCCCACCCTCTCCCTCTCCCACAGAGCCTAAAAGACTGTTCTATACATCAGTGTCTCTTTTGCTATCTCCTACACAGGGTTATTGTTATCATCTTTCTAAATTCCCACAAGCTTCCTGTAGGTGTATGCTCTGTGTCGAGAATAATTAAATCTCATCCTCTGGTAATACTAATCCTAATTAACTGATCATTTAAAGCGTCATCCACTTTAACAAGAGCTGACTCTGCCTCACTAGTCATTTTTTTCTTAGAACTGGGATTAGGATCGCCTTTTAAGCAATCAAATAGAGGCTTTAAATCTGCAGTAGTCAGTCTTAAATGTGGGCATATCCAATGAATATCCCCTAATAATTTCTGGAAAGCATTTAAAGTTAGTAAATGATCTCTCTGCAGCTGCAAAGGAGCATGACTCACAGTATGGGTATTTAATACCCTCCTTAAATAAGAAAAAGGAGGATTTACTGACCAACCTAGATAGCATATTCAAAAGGAGAGACATTACTTTGCCAACAAAGGTTCATCTAGTCAATGCTATGGTTTTTCCTGTGGTCATGTATGGATGTGAGAGTTGGACTGTGAAGAAGGCTGAGCACCGAAGAATTGATGCTTTTGAACTGTGGTGTTGGAGAAGACTCTTGAGAGTCCCTTGGTCTGCAAGGAGATCCAACCAGTCCATTCTGAAGGAGATCAGCCCTGGGATTTCTTTGGAAGGAATGATGCTAAAGCTGAAACTCGAGTACTTTGGCCACCTCATGAGAAGAGTTGACTCATTGGAAAATACTCTGATGCTGGGAGGGATTGGGGGCAAGAGGAGAAGGGGATGACAGAGGATGAGATGGTTGGATGGCATCACTGACTCGATGGACGTGAGTCTGGGTGAACTCTGGGAGTTGGTGATGGACAGGGAGGCCTGGTGTGCTGTGATTCATGGGGTTGCAAAGAGTCGGACACGACTGAGCGACTGATCTGATCTGATCTGGAGCTATCTTTAAACCCCAGTTTTCCAAGGCCTCAATCAATTCAGATAAGACTTGTTGCAACAAGGCTCTGTCCTTATGAGCAGCCCAAATATCATCCATATAATGTATTAAATACAGATCTTTATACTTTCCTCTAATATCTTGCACAGCTTGGTCTACAAATTTCTGACACAAGATGCGGCTATTTTTCATTCCCTGAGGCAAAACCTTCCATTGAAACCTTCTATCAGTTCTGTTCAGTTCAGTTCAGTCGCTCAGTCATGTCCGACTCTTTTCGACCCTATGAATCACAGCACGCCAGGCCTCCCTGTCCATCACCAACTCCCGGAGTTCACTCAGACTCACGTCCATTGAGTCAGTGATGCCATCCAGCCATCTCATCCTCTGTCATCCTCTTTTCCTCCTGCCCTCAATCCCTCCCAGCATCAGAGTCTTTTCCAATGAGTCAACTCTTCTCATGAGGTGGCCAAAGTACTGGAGTTTCAGCTTTAGCATCATTCCTTCCAAAGAAATCCCAGGGCTGATCTCCTTCAGAATGGACTGGTTGGATATCCTTGCAGTCCAAGGAACTCTCAAGAGTATTCTCCAAATTCAGGGAGACTGAAAGCAAACCGTTTACAATCCTGATCAGCCAGGGGGATGTTAAAGAAACAATCCTGTAGATCTACAGCTATCACATTATATTGAAAGGGCACAGGCACTGGGGAAGGGAGGCCCAGATGGAGGGCCCCCATGTCTTCCATAGTTGCGTTTATAGCTCTCAAATCTTATAACAATCTCCATTTTCCTGATTTTTTCTTAATAACAAAAATAGGAGTGTTCCAGGGGATATTAAAAGGCTCTATGTGCCTGGCTGCCAGTTGTTCCATAACTAAATCCTCAGCTGCCTTCAGCTTTTCAGCTGTTAAGGGCCATTGCTCCACCCATACCAGATCATCAGATTTCCAGGTAAGGGTCAGCAGCAAGAGCAACAGCCTCTAGGATAAATTTGAATATCCCAGACCTTCTCTATTCTCGTTAGGAACCGCTTCTAATAAAGAAACAATTTCCTGCTGATCTTTTCCAAGCCCCTTATCAGGATTATACCTCATTAGCAGCACTTGATTAGTAACCATTTCATCTGGGCTATATAAAAGCATTCCCATCTGAGATAATTTATCTCTCCCCCACAAAGAAAAAGGTAGTGAAGGAATCACATATGGACAAAAGGTGCCTTGTGCCCCCTTCTCATCTGACCATGTCAAAATTTTTGAGCTGTTAGCAACCGAAGGCACTGACCCTATTCCTACCAAGCTGGCACTGGTCAAGCATGTCGGCCAGGAGGAGGGCCAATCTTTTCCAGGTATGTAAGAGACGTCTGCTCTAGTATCTAACAGCCCTGACATTTTATTTCTTTGAATTAAAAGATCTTTCAAAGGCCTTGAAGCTGTAATTTCCTGCACCTAAAAGACTAGATCACTAGATCCAAATCCTCTGGGGCCCCTAGCTTGAGAAGACAAGGTTCTTCTTGTCTGATAATAAGGTAAAAGCAAAAGCTGTGCTATTCTTGACCTTTATTAATTTGCACAGTTTTGGTAGGTGGCAAGATCAAAACTTTAATTTCCCCAGTATAATCAGAATCTACTACACCAGGCATCACAGAAATTCCTTGAAGGGAAAGCGAGCTACGCCCTGGCATAAGTCCTACAATGCCCTCAGGTAGGGGGCCAGCCACTCCCATTGGAATCGGAGTAACCGGTACATCAGGGGTTGATATTGCTGCTGTGGCAGAACTGAGGTCCAGTCCCACGCTCCCTGGGGTTGCTCGGAGGAGTTCAGAGATGGGACAAAGGGAATAAAGGGATTCAACACAGCTGCCCTTATTGTTGTCTAGGGCCGGGGCTGCCCCTGCTGCCCATTTCCCTGAAACTGGGAAAAATTAATTCCCTGTACTTGGGGGGTGAGCATAGTCCCATCCTTATGGAATTTAGATCTACAGTCTTTTGCCCAATGATACCCCTTCTGGCGTCGGGGGCAAGGTGTCTTTGGGGGTTTGGTATTAGTCTGTATTGCCACAGCTTGTTGTCCCTGCTTGGCAGGACATTGCCAGCAAAAATGCCCAATTTGGCCACAAGAGAAACACCTTTTATTTGTAAAATCGTTTCCATTAGGATTAATCTTTTTTCTCATTCCCTGAATCACTTGGGCAGCTGTTTCTGCCTTCAAGGCTGCGGCTAAGACAACCCCCTGCATAAAGGAGGTTCCTACTTCCTGGCAGGTCTGTATGTAAGTCCAAAGACTTCCTTTACTTCTAACAGGTCAAAGCAAAGCCTGACAGAATTAGCGTTCTCATAAGCCAATTGTTTAAGAACTATCTCTGCTGGCTCAGTACTCTTAATTGTTCTTTCTACAGCAGTTTTCAATCTGGCCACAAAATCTTCATATTTCCCATTGGGTCCCTGTTTGATATTACTCAGAGTGGATAATTTTCCATCTGAAGGGGGCAGAGGTTACCATGCCAAGACACCTATGGCCATAATCTGATTAAGTGCTTGTTTAGACACCTTGCTTGGGCTATGTGAGATTCGTATTCTCCATCTCCTTTTAATGCCGCAGATCCCACTGTCCTGAGCTGTGCATCATTAGAGGTTTTGTTTTCTGCTGACTGTAGTCTAGCCAACTTATCATACTATGCCAACCACAGGAGGTACTCTCCTCCAGGAAGGCAAGCCTTTGCAACCATTCTCCGATCATATGGTGTCATCCATCTCCCAGCCAAGGCATCTAGCAGAGTAAGTGTATAAGGGGAGGTAGACCCGTAATCATGACAGGCTTGTTTAAGCTCTTTCAGTAGCTTATATGGGATTGGTTCCCATTTTCCTTTTTCTTCATTATTCCCCTCCGTTTTGGTAAAAGCTACTGGAAAGGCCATAGAAAATTCCAAGTCTCCCGTTATTCCGCCTCCCTTCTAGCCTGGGTGAGGCCCCCCTGAGAGTGTTTACTCCAAGGAGCATGCTCTGCATATTGTGCAGGCGTCTGCCTCAAAAGCTCTTTTGTTTCAGAAAAGTCTTCATCCTCCTCAGCCTCAGGCAATGCTCTGGGAGGCTTTGGGGGCAAACTGGGGAACTCCTGGGCCCTGGGAGGCACAAACGGAAGCAGCAGCGATCGCCTTAAATCAGAAAGTGGTGGATAAATATTTAAAGGTTTGTGTAGAGGGGGAGGGGGCTCTCTAGAGCGCCCGGCCGCAGCGACCTGCAAGTCCTTTCCTTCCTCGGGAGGTAAAGCACAGTCTCTCTCCTCTTCTTTATCAATGGCAGAAAACATGGTTTGCACAGAAAGCGGAGACCCACCATTCATTGCTGCAGCCTCTCCCATAGGCTGTCTAACAGCCTCATGCCGGGGGTCCAGGAATCTCTAATCATATTCCACAGAGCAAAAGCATCTACAGGAACCTTTTCTGGCCCATGCAAAGTATAAAACAAACGTAACTGGTCTCCAACCTTAGTCCAGGTTTCTAGATATACGGTGCCCTCCTCAAGAAATCATGGGCATTGCTCTTGGACAAAAATTAGAAATTTAGACAGTCTTTCTGTTCTTACTTTAATGCCTCTATGGGCTAACATATGAAGTGATATTTCAATAAACATTTGTCTATTCTTAGATGCAAAGAGACCCATTCTCCTAGAGAATATTCTTATTCCTTCTGTACCCTCCTCACCCTGCCTAAACTGCACAGGGTTGCCTGCCACCCACAGGTAAAATCCTAACCGCCCCGCGTTACAATCATGAAGTTACTTACCCTTCAGATGTTTGATGTCCCTGTTCGGGCGCCACCTGCTGGAGCCCAGCCTGAAGAGATGGGCAGTGTCCGCGAGTAAAGATGCAGCCTCTCTTAGTTTTTTTGGACTGCATGTTTATTTCAAGCGTTAGACTCTCTTTTATACTTTTACAAAAGCATTAGGTCAGAGGTTTGACATTTTCAATTTCCCCTCACCCAGATTTATTGTCTCCATAAATCATTGTTGCCCTTCAAGCAGAGTTTCTGCTTCAGCAGTTCTCTCAGAATTGTGTTCACTTTAACTCGGGATTACATTGTAACTCGTGCTTATGTCTACGCCGCATACCACAAACCTCAGTTTATTTATCTTTCTAAATCCTGTTTGCCCCTAGTATTCTGAACTCACTATCTCTTAAAAAGGCTTCTAGCTATTAATATCTCTAAAATTCCTAATCTCTATAAGTTATAATAAAATATGCTAACATTACAACATTCCTTAAATCTTTAGCTTTTAACTATTTTTAATTATTCCTAAGCCCTAAAGTGGAGAGTGAAAAAGTTGGCTTAAACCTCAACATTCAGAAAACGAAGATCATGGCATCTGGTCTCATCACCTCATGGGAAATACATGGGGAAACAGTGTCAGACTTTATGTTTTCAGGCTCCAAAATCACTGCAGATGGTGACTGCAGCCATGAAATTAAAAAAAGCTAATTCCTTGGAAGGAAAGTTATGACCAAGCTAGATAGCATATTCAAAAGCAGAGACATTACTTTGCCAACAAAGGTCCATCTAGTCAAGGTTATGGTTTTTCCAGTGGTTATGTATGGATGTGAGAGTTGGACTGTGAAGAAGGATGAGCACCAAAGAATTGATGCTTTTGAACTGTGGTGTTGGAGAAGACTTTTGAGAGTCCCTTGGACTGCAAGGAGATCCAACCAGTCCATTCTGAAGGAAATCAGCCCTGGGATTTCTTTGGAAGGAATGATGCTAAGGCTGAAACTCCAGTATTTTGGCCACCTCATGCTAAGAGTTGACTCATTGGAAAATACTCTGATGCTGGGAGGGATTGGGGGCAAGAGGAGAAGGGGATGACAGAGGATGAGATGGCTGGATGGCATCACTGACTCAATGGACATGAGTCTGAGTGAACTCTGGGAGTTGGTGATGGACAGGGAGGCCTGGAGTGCTGCAATTCATGGGGTCACAAAGAGTCAGATAGGACTGAGTGACTGAACTGAACTGATGGGACCAGATGCCTTGATCTTAGTTTTATGAATGTTGAGTTTTAAGTTAACTTTTAACTCTCCTCTCACTTTCATCAAGAGCTCTTTAGTTCTTCTTCACTTTCCACCATAACAGTGGTGTTATCTGCATATGTAAGGTTACTGATTCCAGTTTGTGCTTCACCCAGCCTGGCATTTTGCATAATGTACTCTGCATATAAGTTAAATAAGCAGGGTGACAATATACAGCCTTGAAATACTTCTTTCCCTATTTGCAACCAGTCTATTGTTCCATGTCCAGTTCTAACTGTTGTTTTTTGAGCTGCATACAGATTTCTCAGAAGACAGGTAAGGTGGTTTGGTATTCCTATCTCTTGAAGAATTTTCCACAATTTGCTGTGATCTACATAGTCAAAGGCTTTGGTGTAGTCAATAAAGCAGAAGTAGATGTTTTTCTGGAACTCTCTTATTTTTTGATCATCCAACATATGTTGGCAATTTGATCTCTGGTTCCTTTGCCATTTCTAAATTCAGCTTGAATATCTGGGAGTTCATGCTTCATGTACTGTTAAGCCTGACTTGAAAAATTTTGAGCTTTACTTTGCTATTGTATGAGATGAGTGCAATTGTGTGATTGTTTGAGCATTCTTTGGCATTGCCTTTCTTTGGGATTGGAATGAAAACTGACCTTTTCCAGTCCTGTAGCCACTGCTGAGTTTTCCAAATTTGTTGGCATATTGAGTGCAGCACTTTCACAGCATCATCTTTTAGGATTTGAAATAGCTCAGCCGGAATTCCATCACCTCCACTAGCTTTGTTCGTAATGATGCTTCCTAAGGCCCACTTGACTTTCCATTCCAGGATGTCTGGATTGAGGTGAGTGATACACCATTTTGATTATTGGAGTCTTGAAAATCTTTCTTGTATAGTTCTTCTGTGTATGCTTGTCACATCTTAATATCTTCTGCTTCTGTTAAGTCCATACCATTTCTGTCCTTTATTATACCCATCTTTGCATGAAATGTATCTTTGGTGTCTTTAATTTTATTGAAGAGATCTCTAGCCTTTCCTGTTCTATTGGTTTCCTCTATTCCTTTTCATTGATCACTGAGGAAGGCTTTCTTATCTCTCCTTACTATTCTTTGGAGCTCTGTGCTCAGATGGGTATATCTTTTCTTTTCTCCTTTGCCTTTAGCTTCACTTCTTTTCTCAGCTATTTGTAAGGCCTCTTCAGACAACCATTTTACCTTTTTGCATATCTTTTTCTAGAGGATGGTCTTGATCACTGCCTTCTGTACAATGTCATGAACCTCCATCCCTAGTCCTTCAGGTACTCTATCTTTCAGGTCTAACCCCTTGAATCTATTTGTCATGTCTACTGTATAATTGTAAGGCATTTGATTTAGATCATACCTGAATGGTGTAGTAGTTTTCCCCACTTTCTTCAACTTAAGTCTGAATTTGGCAATAAGCAATTCATGATCTGAGCCACAGTCACCTCCCAGTCTTGTTTTCAGTGACCACATAGAGTTTCTCCATCTTCAGCTGCAAAGAATGTAATCAATCTAATTTTGGTTTTGACCATCTAGTGATATCCATCTGTAGAGTTGTCTCTTGTGTTGGTGGAAGAGGGTGTTTGCTATGACCAGTGCATTCTCGTGACAAAACTCTGTTAGCCTTTGCCCTGCTTCATTTTGTACTCCAAGGCCAAACTTGCCTATTACTCTAGGTATCTCTTGACTTCCTACTTTTGGATTCTAGTCCCCTATAATGAAAAGGACATCTTTTTTTGGGGGGGGTGTTAGTCCTATAAAATCTTGTAGGTCTTCATAGAGCAGTTCAACTTCAGCTTCTTCAGCATTCTTGGTTGGGGCATAGACTTGGATTACTGTGATATTGAATGGTTTGCCCTGGAAATGAACAGAGATTATTCTGTTGTTTTTGAGATTGAATCCAAGTACTGCATTTTGGACTCTTGCTGACTATGAGGACTACTCCATTTCTTCTAAGGGATTCTTGCCCACAGTAGTAGATATATTGGTCATCTGAGTTAAATTCACCCATTCCAGTCCATTTTGGTTCACTGATTCCTAAAATGTCTTCTTGCATTAGGACACCATTAATTCCTATCTGGATCTAAGCATAACCCTTGCTTTGATATCATATGCCCTAAATAAAAACCTGGGTTTGGGCAAACTGCAACTTTTCTTTGGTGACCCTAGCCCCTTTAAGGCTTAAATCTTTAGCAAATAAATGCTGTCTTCTTGTAATGAGGCTGGAGAAGGAGATTTGAAAAGCAAATCATTCACCTATTGAAACAAAATAGATCCTCTAGGAAACACCTTATCATCCAGATCAGCCTCTAGAATTTGCTAGAAATAAGGACTCAGTTAAACCGAAAGCATTACTGTCCTGGTGAATTATTTTTTCCCCCAAATACAGGTAAAATTTGGTTGGCTAGGGCTTATCTGCAGGTTCTGTGATAAAAAACCTTCCTGCCAATACAGGAGACACAAGTACAATCCCTGATCCTGGAAGATCCCACATGCAACAAAGCAACTAAGTTCATGAGCCTCAACTATTGAACCTGTGCTCTAGAGTCTGTGAACCAAAACTACTGAACCCAGGTGCTACACACCCCTGAAGCCCATGCACTGTAGAGTCATCGTAGTGGTAAGTCCATGCACCACAACTAGAGAGTAGCCCATGCAGCAGTGAAGACCCAGCATGGACAAAAATAAATAATAAAATAAATGAATAAGATTATTTTAAAAAGTGTTGGCTAGCTTTATCAATAGAATTAATGAAAAATTTTACTTCCTAAAACCATTGCAGTTGAGATGTATTTCTGGTGGGAATGGATGTTGGTAAAGTATGAGGGTTAAGAACAATAGTTTATCAAGGGAAAACAATATTATTCATTGTTTCCAGATTCTGGACAAACACCCATCCTCAGACACTAAGTTTTCTCACTGGTAATGGGAGTCCTATCAGGGCAAGTAAAAGGGATAATGAGATCTTGAGCTTTGTAATTTTTTAGTATGAGATTTTTGCCTTGCAGGGCTTCTTTACACGTATGTGTGTGTGTTTTCAGTCACTTTGTCTGACTCTTTGTGACTCTGTGGACTGTAGTCTGCTAAGCTCTTCTGTCCATAAGATTTTCCTAGCAAGAATACTAGAGTGGGTTGCCATTTCCTCCTTCAGAGGTCTTCCTGACCAAGGGATCCAACTCCAATCTTCTGTGTCTCCTTTCATTGGCAGGCAGATTCTTTACCACCGAGCCACCTGGGAAACCTCTTTGATTATAGGATATTGTTTAATTTTGGAAACAGATTTTGAGGCATCTACATAAATTTTGATGGGAGGTTCCTTCTGAATTTGCCAATATCAGTTGGAGATTTTTCCCATAAAATCTGTGGTGGTGGTACTGGGCATATACCTGGAGAAAATCACAATTGAAAAAGACACCTGTACACCAATGTTCATTACAGAACTATTTACTATAGCTAGGACATGGAAACAACTTAAATGTTTAACAACAGATGAATGGAAGAGAAGTTGTTGTACATATACACAATGGAATATTACTCAGCCATAAAAAGGAATGCATTTGAGTTATTTCTAGTGAGGTGTATGGACCTAGAGCCTGTTATACAGAGTGTAGTAACTCAGAAAGAAAAAAAAAAAACAAATATTGTATATTAACACGTATATATGGAATCTGGAAAAATGTTACTGATGAATGTATTTTCAGGGCAGGAATATAGATGCAGACATAGAGTACAGACTTTTGGACATAGCGGGGGAAGAAGAGTGTGGACAAATTGATAGAGTAGCACTGAAACATATACATTACCATATGTAAGATAGATAGCTAATGGTTAGTTGCTGTATAAGATAGAAAGTGCAACCTGTTACTCTGTGACAACCTAGAGGGATGGGATGGGGTGGGGAGTGGAAGGGAGATTCAAGAAGGAAGGAACAAATGTATACTTATGGTTGATTCACAGTGCTGTACAGCAGAAACCAACACAATATTGTAAAGTAATTATTCTCCAATTAAAACTAAAAATTACATACCTGAAAGGCAAAAGTAAAGGGTGACAGTTGATTCAACAGGGACAAATAATCAGTCTTTCCAGAATCAGCTCTAGTACTGTCATAAATAGAGCAAATAAGAGATGCCAAAGGGTCTACTTATTTAGATTGGTTGCTTTGATGACTATTGTCAAATTCTAGGATTATTTGTATTTTCTGGGAAGGATTCAACATGTTAATTATCTAAGAACTCTTGGCATAATAATGGGTAATGGCAGAAAAACTAAGGAGATGCAGATGTGTATATCTTAAAGGGTAGAAAACAAAATGGTATAGATTCAGAAACAAAAATCTTTTGAGGGTCAATATTGATCTCCATTAACTGAATGTTTTAGTACCCTGAGGCTGGGTCTGCTTTATAGTAGTGGCTTGAGAATCAAGGATGTAGATCCTGTATTAGTTATAATTGGAAGAAATCTACCTCCAATCTGGAGTAAAGTTTCTCCAAGCCAATTAGAAGAGAATTGGGAAGATCTCCCCTAGCGCTTTGGATCCCTATCATTGAGAATTGAGAAGACAATATTTGAAAGGCCAAAGACCATTTAGAGGTCTGAAGGTACCTAAAGTGCTTTGTTGTTGTTGTTCAGTAGCTTAGTTGCGTCTGACCCTGTGAGCCCATGGATTGCAACATGCCAGACTTCCCTTTCCTTCACAGTCTCCCAGATCTCGCTCAAACTCATGTCCATTGAGTTGCTGATGCAATCCAACTATCTCATCCTGTGTTATATCCTTCTCCTCCTGCCTTCAATCTTTCCCACAATCAGGGTTGTTATTGTTTTTCTTTTCTAATGAGTCAGCTCTTCACATCAGGTGGCCAAAGGATTGGAGATTCAGCTTCAGCATCAGTCCTTCCAATGAATATTCAGGGTTGATTTCCTTAAGGATTGACTGGTTTGATCTTGCAGTCCGAGGGACTATCAAGAGTCTTCTCCAATCCCACAGTTTAAAAACATCAGTTCTTTGGCACTGAGCTTTCTTTATGGTCCAACTCTCACATCCATACATGACTACTAGAAAAACAAAACCACAGCTTTGACTATATAAAACTTTTCTGGCATATTAATGTCTCTGCTTTTTAATACACTGTCTAGGTTTGCCACAGTTTTTCTTCCAAGGAGGGAGCATCTTTTAATTTCATGGCTGCAGTAACCATCTGCAGTGATTTTGAAGCCCAAGAAAGAAAATCTCTCACTGTTTCCATTGTTTCCCTATCTATTTGCCATTAAGTGATGAGATCTAAGGCTATGGTCTTAGTTTTTTGAATGTTGAGTTTTAAGCCAGCATTTGTACTCTCCTCTTTCACTTTCATTAAGACGTTCTTTAGTTCCTCTTCATTTTCTGCCATAAGGGTGGTTCATTTCAGTTCAGTTCAGTTGTTCAGTCGTGTCTGACTCTTTGTAAACCCAAGAACTGCAGCATGCCAGGCCCACTGTCCATCACCAACTCCCAGAGTTTACTCAAACTCATGTCCATTGAGTCGGTGATGCCATCCAACCATCTCATCCTCTGTCATCTCCTTCTCCTCCTGCCCTCAATTTTTCCTAGCATCAGGATCTTTTCAAATAAGTCAGCTCTTCGCATCAGGTGACCGAAGTACTCGAGTTTCAGCTTCAACATCAGTCCTTCCAATGAACACCCAGGACTGATCTCCTTTATGATGGACTGGTTGGATTTCCTTGCAGTCCAAGGGACTCTCAGGAGTCTTCTACAGTACCACAGTTCAAAAGCATCAATTCTTTGGTGCTCAGCCTTCTTTATAGTCCAACTCTCACCCATACTTGACTACTGGGAAAACCACAGCCTTGACTAGACAGACCTTTGTTGACAAAGTAATGTCTCTGCTTTTTAACATGCCACCTAGGTTGGTCATAAATTTCCTTCCAAGGAGTAAACCTCTTGTAATTTCATGGCTGAAGTCACCATCTGCAGTGATTTTGGAGCCCAGAAAAATAAAGTCAGCCACTGTTTCCCCATCTATTTGCCATGAAGTGTTGGGACTGGATGCCATGATCTTAGTTTTCTTAATGTTGAGCTTTAAGCCAACTTTTCTACTCTCCTCTCTCACTTTCATCAAGAGGCTCTTTAGTTCTTCTTCACTTTCTGCCATAAGGGTGGTGTCATCTGCATATCTGAGGTTATTGATATTTCTCCTGGCATACTTGACTTCAGCTTGTACTTCATTTTAAAGTGCTTAAATTTTAATAATCTTTTTTCTGGCTCTTAGCTCTTTCCAATAATAGGAAGCTACATGGGTTTTAATTTCGTTTAGGAGGCTTTATTTACTGAAGTTGAAGATTAAGATTTTGGTGGTCTTCCTTTTAAGTGAGCCTATCTAGAGTTTGAGAGAACAGACTTTCCAGATTAACTATATCTGGAGTAGACATTTTTCCAATTCCATGTTGATCTTTTTTGCCTAGAAGGGGGGAAAAGTCCTGGTTCAGCCCATTAATAAACATAGAGTTAAAAACTAGTTGGGTGGAACCAAAATCTAATGAAAGACCAAATTTTCTTTAAAAACAACTTTAATCAGTCAATTGTAGTACCTGAGGTCATGAACAGACTCATGAGATTTTTGTGTGCATGTCTGAATTTTATTCCAATCAACAGACTTTTAAGAAAGCCCAAAGAATTGCACATGAAGTCCCCTAACAATTCCCTGAGCCTGAACATTTAATAAGGTAGTGGACTCGCCTCCTGGTTTTAATTCTAGAGACCTCTCAGGATTTTCTCAATCAGCAATTTTCTTCGAATTCCTTGGTCTGGCCTTCCCTAACAAACATGCAGACAGCTGATGTTAAGTCAGAGAAACCAGGTTGATAAGTTTGAATGATTAAATTAAATCCCTCAGTAGATATGTGTGATTCTTCTGTTACTTTTTGGGGAAATATTTGAGTATGGCTTACAGTTTACCTTTGTTCACAGAATATAAGAAATTAAGGGGTTTAGCCTCAAAATTCTCAGAAGGCTTGATTTTAAAGGAACATGTTCTAGCAAGTTCAGAATAAATTGTTTGGAGAGAATTTCAGAGAAAAGGGGAAATTTGGCTAGACACTTAATATGAAGAAATTGAGGGTATAGAGCAGGTGTAGTCAGTATACAAGAAAGGAGGAAAAGGGTGCTGGATTTGATATTTGGCAATGAGGCACCAAGGGAGAGAAGCAAGATGGCACAGGAGTCAGAGCCTGAGACAAGAATCCATGAAAGTAGAACCCAAGGGTTATTTTTTATCTTTATTTAATTATTTATTTTGCCTCAGTTAATCTTAAAATAATATTATAAGAGAAGTCATTTTAGAATCTTGATAGCATTTGGAAGCTTTAAAATATTAATTGAAATAGAAAATTTCTGGAAATTTTTGAACTGTTATAATCCAATTCAGTTTAAGTTTGGGGATTTCAAAAATTCCATAATGGCCATTGATAGTCTAAATTTCCTTTGATCAGATTGAACCATTTAGTTTGCTTTCAAAATAAATGAGCAAGGACTGTGATTTTTAGACATAAAATCAGCCAGATCATCTGTTAGTAGAGCACCATCAAAACACTTAAATAATGAGATCCCATTCCTTAGAAGTTCTTTCACTCTGAATTAAACAACAATTCTCAAAGAGCTCAATTCAGCTTGCTTGTATCAAATCTAATACCAGACAGTTTAAGGGAACACCTTGATCCAGAGTGCCAGGACAAAGACTTTTTAATCCAGTTTTCAGAGAACAGCTTCTTCCAAAGGAAGAGACTGAAGGCTGAAAAGCTAGCATAGTTTCAGTGAAGCGGCCCTTGTTCCTGAAGGAATGGGCTGAAGGCATTTTCAGTCAGGTTGTATTGAAGCAATCAGATCTCAAAATCAGACTGAAGTACAAATTATCAATTGCAAATAGAACAAAGCTTAACTAGAAAGATGAAATCTTAAAATAGATGCTGAATAAAACCTGGAGATCTTCAAATGCAAAGAAGGCATGAGCTCAAATCCAGGAGAAAGTCATATCAGAGTCAATGAGAAAAACTGAGCAAAAAGTGACTCAATTGTGGATTCTGCACCTGTTTGCTCACCAACCATAGAGCCTTTGGGTGTCTTATCTGGTCATGTATGGGTCACCTAAATATCAACCTAAAACAAATAGAGTGTTAGATATTTCTTCAGCAAAGATTTTTTTAAAGGGATTAGCAGAGAATTGCAATTCTGGAATCTGCAACTGTGGTGAGCCATGTGCAAGTTTGTCCTAATGGCTAGGGAAGGAGACCACTTTTATAGAGGGGAAAAAGAAGTTGGGAGGGTTTTAGTAAACAGAGAGTCCATTACTTTTCACTGGCTGAGTCTTTGCTAGGACAGAAGAACCTTTCTTCTTGTTGGGCTCTGCTACTGTCATAGCACTTTCCCTTATGATCTCCCAACTCTATTTAATTGAAGTTTCTGTTTATTAATTTTTCACACCTTGCTATCAATGATGGCTGCTTTATGTCTCACAACGTCTTCTTCCCTATTCTCAGGGTTAAGGACATGTAAACAGTTTTCCTGGAGTTGCATGGCTCATTAATTAAGGGAATTATGTCGGTTTTTACACAGCATAAATGCTGGAGAAGGCTCAGAACTAATCTGAAGACTTTGGTGAATTTCCGAAGTTGAATTACAGCTCTGCCTAAGCCAAAAGCAGAAAATGATATCAGTACTAACCACAAGTTAATCCTCAAGAATGTTTCTAGATCAATAGACCAATACTTGATCCCTCTTCTCAGACTGACTCCTACATATAATGACAGACTGATCCCCAACTTTGTGTTCCTCCTTACCTCTATCCACAGTTATAGATTGAAACTTGCCACCATAACCTATTTCCTAAATATATACCAGTGGAAATAGGAGGTCTGGTAAGGATTTGTTTGCATTAGTGTTATTGAGTCCCATGTCAGGGGAGCTAAAACTCAATGATTACTTCTGACATTTTTTTCATTAATTGGTTTAAATTTGGGAGAGAACAGCTCAGAATATAAAAATATTTAGATGACATTCATGGGAAAAAAATAAGTCACCTACTCCAACAAGTGGTTAAGAAGAATTTCAGTGTGAAAAGCTCTGTGCTAGGTGCTATAAAAATGTAAAAGGTGAAAAACACAGTTAAAAAAAATCTGAAACACCTTTATTTATGAACGATAGAGTCACAATAGTTCGTCTTGAGAAGAACATGGTAGTAAAGATAATAGAATGAAGCTGGTGAAAATAAGGATGTTAATGACTATGCTATTGGGGTAGAAACTAAGGTTTGTGTGAAGCTGACACCATGTTACATTTTATAGGAAAATTTTACTTCTTACATAAAAATTAATAAATATTTGCATTCATTTTCTGTAACTTCTATAGGAAATCTCCACAAATTTAGCAACCAAAAACAATACATTTTTGTTATCTCAGAGTTCTGCAGTTGATAAATTTGGACATGGCATGGCTCATGGCTATTTCTGAGCTCCATGTTTCACAAGGCCTGGACTCAATGAACCAACGTAACAATAAGACTGTATTCCTTTCTAGAGGCTCTGGAAAAGAACCTGCTTCCCAGCTGATTCAGATTGTTGGTACTATTTAGTTCCTTGTGCTTTATAAGACTGGAGTCTCTCTTGACTTCCTGACTTTTCTGTCTTCCTCTTCTCTGAAGAGCTCCTCTGATGTTTCCACTTGGATAATCCAAGTACACTTATCTATTTAAGAGCAGAAACATAGTAGCCTTAATCACAAATGCCTTAGCAGCAGTACCTAGATTAGTGTCTGATTGCATAACTAGGGAGCAAAAATCTTTAGAGTTTGTCAACCTCAGTGTTCAACAGAACTCCTGAATGAAGAAATGCTGATTTATTTCTTCAAGTGAAGGCCATAAATCACAGATTATCTCAGAGCTAGAAGCTTGTAGAAAGTGGGGTAAAATGATGGGAATTGCTGATCATTTACAAACATAAAGGCTGAAGTGATTTTGCTGTTTAAATATCAGTTTCCTTTGAAGACACCAATCACAGATGTCAACCTTGTGGTTAAAAAATCAATATATTTCTAGAGTGATATTCAGTTAGAAGGGTCATAAATTGTGCATATGGCTTACAAGAAATGGATGGGGAGCCTTGCCCAGCATATTGACTATTCTGTCTTTGAAATGTTGCCATTTCATCAATTAAGATGATTTCCTAGGCAGAAGAAGTCAGATTTATGACTGTGATTGGAGGAGTTGATATAAGCCTTTACCGAGCTTTGGCTTTGGGTCAGAAATCTGTGAGTTACTTTCACACTCATAATGTCTTTTGGCTTTCTGTTTGGACAGAGTGAGTGGTTCTGTGCCTCCCTGTGCTTTCCTGCTGGACAGGCCAAAGGAGGTGAAAAGGTACTGAGAGCTGGAAAGCTCATCCAGCCAAGCCTGACCATGAGGCTGCTACTTTTGGAACACTAGACTTCCATGGGAATATATATTGTAAATGGAAGAAACAAAGATGGCCATTGTTTTGGCCACTGTGAAAAACATTTCTTAATTTCTCAGATTTACATTGTTTCCTATTTGGATAGTACACCACAGGTCTTCTTTAGGGTGGAAGAAATACATGCTAACTTATCTGATAAAATTTTACCTTGGAAACATGTGCCATGATTTTAAATTAGGGAAAATTGGATGCAGGATTTTCCCCTTTAGCATATTACAAAAATTAGAGCATTTTATTTTTAAATATAATTATGGTTTTAAAAAGTGTTTTGTTTCTCTGGTTTGTGTTTATTATGAAACAGGGCAATGCCTCTAGTCACCTTAATCATGGAGAGAGGACTGGAAAACTCCTCAAGGAAGTTAGCAATTGCCTCAGAAGGACAGGGTTGCTGAATGCTGTATATACACACGCAGCTACAGTCATCAAGACAGTAGGAAATTGGCACACACACACACACACAAACAAATATGGACCAATGGAACAAGATAGAAATCCCAGGGAGAAACCTACACACCTATCTTTGACAATGAAGGCAAGACTATACAATGGAGAAAAGATAATCTCTTCAATAAGTGATGTTGGGAAAATTGGACAGCTATATGTAAAAGAATGAAATTAGAACACTTCCTAACACCGTACACAAAATTAAACTCAAAATACATTCCAATCCCAAAGAAAGGCAATGCCAAAGAATGCTCAAACTACTGCACAATTGCACTCATCTCACACGCTAGTAAACTAATGCTCAAAATTCTCCAAGCCAGGCTTCACCAATATGTGAACCATGAACTTCCAGATGTTCAAGCTGGTTTTAGAAAAGGCAGAGGAACCAGAGATCAAATTGCCTACATCCACTAGATCATCAAAAAAAACAAGAGAGTTCCAGAAAAAAAAAAAAATCTACTTCTGCTATATTGACTATGCCAAAGTCTTTGACTGTGTGGATCACAATAAACTGTGGAAAATTCTGAAAGAGATGGGAATACCAGGCCACCTGACCTGCCTCTTGAGAAACCTATATGCAGGTCAGGAAGCAATAGTTAGAACTGGACATGGAACAACAGACTGGTTCCAAATAGGAAAAGGAGTACGTCAAGGCTGTACATTGTCACCCTACTTATTTAACTTCTATGCAGATTACATCATGAGAAACGCTGGGCTGGAAGAAACACAAGCTGGAATCAAGATTGCCGGGAGAAATATCAGTAACCTCAGATATGCAGATGACACCACCCTTATGGCAGAAAGTGAAGAGGAACTAAAAAGCCTCTTGAGCAAAGTGAAAGAGGAGAGTGAAAAAGTTGGCTTAAAGCTCAACATTCAGAAAACTAAGATCATGGCATCTGGTCCCATCACTACCTGGGAAATAGATGGGGAAACTGTGGAAGCAGTGTCAGACTTTATTTTTGGGGGCTCCAAAATCACTGCAGATGGTGACTTCAGCCATGAAATTAAAAGACACTCCTTGGAAGGAAAGTTGTGACCAATCTAAATAGCATATTTCAAAAGCAGAGACATTACTTTGCCAACAAAGGTCTGTCTAGTCAAGGCTATAGTTTTTCCAGTAGTCATGTATGGATGTGAGAGATGGACTGTGAAGAAAACTGAGTGCCGAAGAATTGATGCTTTTGAAGTGTGGTGTTGGAGAAGACTCTTGAGAGTCCCTTGGACTGCAAGGAGATCCAACCAGTCCATCCTAAAGGAGATCAGTCCTGGGTGTTCATTGGAAAGACTGATGCTGAGGCTGAAACGCCAATACTTTGGCCACCTCATGTGAAGAGTTGACTCATTGGAAAAGACCCTGATGCTGGAAGGGACTGGGGGCAGGAGGAGAAGGGGATGACAGAGGATGAGTTGGCTGGATGGCATCACTGAACTCGATGCGATGAGTTTGGGTGAACTCCGGGAGTTGGTAATGGACAGGGAGGCCTGGAGTGCTGCGATTCATGGGGTCACAAACAGTCAGACATGACTGAGTAACTGAACTGAACTGAAACACTGTAAAACTCTTAAAGGAAAACATATGATGTATACTCTGACAAAAATCACAGGAAGACCCTCTCTGCCTCACTTCCTAGAGTAATGGAAATGAAATAAAAAATAAATAACTGGGACCTAATTAAATTTAAACTCTTTTGCACAGCAAAGCAAACAATATACAAGATGAAAAGACAACCCTCAGAATGGGAGAAAATAGTTGCAAACTAAGCAACTGACAAAGAATTAATCTTGAAAATATATAAGCAGCTCATATAGCTCAGTATCAGAGAAATGAACAGCCCAATTAAAAATGGGCAGAAGACCTAAGCAATAATTTTTCCAAATAACACATGTAGAAGACAAATAAACACATGAAAAGATGCTCAATATCACTTATTATTAGAGTAATGCAGTCAAAACCACACAGCAATCCAAAAGGACATCATGACAAACTATAAACAATAAATGCTGGGCTGGATGTGGAGAAAACAGAACTCTCCTGCACTGGAAAGTGAAAGTGAAGTCGCTCAGTTGTGTCTGACTCTTTGTGACCCCAAGGACTGTAGCCCACCAAGCTCCTCCGTCCATGGGATTTTCCAGGCAAGAATACTGGAGTGGGTTGACATTTCCTTCTCCAGGGGATCTTCCCCACCCAGGGGTCGAACCCAGGTCTCCTGCATTGCAGGCAGACGCTTTAGCCTCTGAGCCACCAGGGAAGGGAATGTACATTAATATAGCCCCTATGGAGAATAGTATGGAGATTCTTTTACAAAGTAGGAATAAAATTACGGCATGATCCAGCAATCCCACTATTGGGCATATACCCTAACAACACCATAATTCAAAGAGACACATGTCATCTGTATGTCTTCTTTGGAGAAATGTCTGTTTAGGTCTTTTGCCCACTTTTTGATTGGGTTCTTCATCTTCCTGGTATTGAGCTGCATGTGTTGTTTGTATATTTAGATTAATTCTTTGTCAGCTGTTTCATTTGCTATCATTTTTTCCCATTCTGAGGGCTGTCTTTTCAAGTTACTTATAGTTACCTTTGTTGTGTAAAATCTTTTAAGTTTAATTAAGTCCATTTGTTTATTTTTGTTTTTATTTTCATTACTCTGGGAAGTGAGTCATAGAGGATCTTGCTGTGATTTATGTTGGAGAGTGTTCTGCTTATGTTGTCTAGTTTCTGATCTTACATTTAGGTCTTTAATTCATTTTGAGTTTATTGTTTTGTATGGTGTTAGAGAATATTCTAGTTTCATTCTTTTACATGTATTTGACCAGTTTTTCCAGCACCAATTTTTGAAGAAATTGTCTTTTCTCCATTGTATATCTTTGCTTTCTTTGTCAATGATAAGATGTGCATAGGTGCATGGATTTATCTCTGGGCTTTCTATTTTGTTCCATTGATCTATACTTCTGTCTTTGTGCCAGAACCATACTGTCTTGAGGACCATAACCATGTAGTACAGTCTGAAGTCAGGAAAGTTGATTCCTGTAGTTTCATTTTTCTTTCTCAAGATTGCTTTGGCTATTTGAGGTCTTTTGTTTCCATACAGATTGTGAAATTATTTCTAGTTCTAGTTTTGTGAAAAATATCATTGGTAATTTGATAGGAATTGGGTTGAATTTGTAGATTGCTTTGGATTGTATACTCATTTTCACTATATTGATTCTTCCAATCCAAGAACATGGTATATTTCTCTATCTATTTGTGTCTTTTTTAATTTCTTTCATCAATTTTTTATAGTTTTGTATATAAAGTTCTTTTATTTCTTTAGGTAAATTTGTTCCTAAGTATTTTATTCTTTTTGTTGCAATGATAGATGTGTTTCCTTAATTTCTCTTTCTGATTTTTTATTGATAGTGCATGGGAATGCAAGAGATTTCTGTGTATTAATTTTATATCCTGCAACTTCACTATATTCATTTATTAGCTCTAGTAATTTTCTGGTTGTTTCTTTAGAGTTTTATGTTTAGAGGATCATGTCATCTACAAACAGTAAGAGTTTTACTTCTTTTCCAATGTGGATTTCTTTTATTTCTTTTTCTCCTCCTCTGATTGCTGTGGCTAGAACTTCCAAAACTGTGTTGAACGGACATTTCTCCAAAGAATACCACAGATGGCTAATAAAGACATGAAAAGATGCTCAATATCACTCATTATTAAAGAAGTGTTCATTGGACCACTCTTTACAGTAGCCAGAACATGGAAGCAACCTAGATATTCATTTACAGATGAGTAAAGAAGTTGTAGTACACATATACAATGAATATTACTCATCCATAAAAAGGAACAATTTTGAGTCAGTTGTAATGAGGTGAATGAACCTAGAGACTGTTATACAGAGGGAAGTAAGTCAGAGAAAAACAAATGTCATATATTAATGTATATAGGTGTCATTTAGAAAAATAGTACTGTTGAACTTATTTATAGGGAAGAAATGGAGATGCAGATATAGAGATGGACTTGTGGACACAGCGGGAAAAAGAGATGGTGGGACTAACTGGGAGAATAGCATTGACATATATATACTACAATGTGTAAAATAAATAACTAGTGGGAAGCTGCTACATAACACAGGGAGCCCTGCCTGTCACTCTGTGATGAACTAAAGTAGTGGGCTAGGAGGGCAGAGGGAAGCTCTGTAGGATGGGATATATATCTATATAATGATGACTAATTCACATTGTTACAAGACAGAAACCAATACAACATTTAAAACAATTAAACAAACAAACAAACTATGATGAGAACAATGATGTATCAATCTGTCAGAATGTATACTAGCAAAAATTCATGAATATTAAATGTTGGCAAGAAGATAAAGAAAAGGGAACCCTAGCAAACTGTGAGTACCAATGTAAATTGGTGCAGCCGCTATGGAAAACAGTATGGATTTTTCTCAAAAAACTAAAAATATAAGTGCTATGTGAGCTAGCAATTGCACTCCTAGTTATATATTCATAGAAACTAAAAGCCATAAATTAAAAAAGATACCTGTATCATAATGATTAATGCAACATTATTTACAATAGCCAAGATATATATGTAAGCTAAGTGTTTATATATATATAATACACACAGATATATATATATATATTGACATATATGTGTATATATATGTCAATGCTATTCTCTCTATATATGTTCTATATATATATATATATATATGTATATATATATAAAATACACATGCATGTAATAGAAAATTAGTCATAGAAAAGGAAAAAAAATTTGTTATTTGAAGCAGCCTGGATAGACCTGGAAGGTATTATGTGTTATACAGAGTGAAATATATCAGACAGAGAAAGAAAGATGCTGTATGTTGTCACTTATATGTTGACTCTAAAAAATGAAACATTAATGAATACAACAAAGCAGAAATAGATTTACAGATTTAAAGAAAATCTAGTGGTTTTCTGTGAGCAGAGGGAAGAGGGGAGGGGCAAGATAGAGGTATGAGATTAAGAGGTAGAAACCTAGCATTCATAAAATAAATAAGATTCAAGAATGTATTGTATAGTACAGTGAAAATAGTCAATATTTTATAATAAATTTAAATGGAGTATAATGTATAACATATTGAATCATAATACACAACTGAAACTAATGTTTTAAATCAATTATACTTCAATAAAAAGGAAAAAATGCAATATGATTAAAGATACATTTCTTTTTATTTTTTATTTTTTCACCAAAGGAAATATTACCACTGGAAATTCAGTTTATAGCTGCAGAATTACCACCAACAAACTAAATATAATTGATGGGAATCTGTTGGAAGCATAATCTTAATTATTTCTCAAATGAAGAACTATACTTGTATTATGACCAGTTAATCCTAAAAGAAAAGTAAATAACAGATGATAAATTTTATAAAATACTCAATGGATATATTACAAGAACAAACATGCTATGTAAGAGGGAACTGTTTCAAATGTGAGATTCTGAGACCAAATAAAGTTGATGCAGTTTCCTGATAAAAACTTTATTGCCCCCAATAACTGCATAAGCCATAAGGTAGATACCGTTAAGAGTTACTGTTCATTACGAGAATATGACTAATAAAATTCAAAGAGCTATTGTACCAGCTTTCCAATATACTAATAACTTTCCTCATTGCTTCAGGGGCTTTGAGGTTTTGCTCCGTTTGCCTTGTTTCACAAAGTATATGTTATCTGTATGTTTTATACTGATAGGTTTAGGATAAGATGAAAGAACCAAGCTAACATCCTAATATTTGACTAATATATCCTAAAGTGCGTCCTTTAGTTTTAAATCTTCCATATGCTTCAGGGATAGTTTTGACCTGGGCTCTTCTAAGTCATCTTCCTGGAACTTTTCAAATTTTGACATTTTTGGAAGAAAGATACTGAATTCCTGCAAAAGGATCATTTACTTCTCATATTATTCTGGCAATGCTGACTAAGGCTGAGCTGAAAATATTACTATTATTGGACTTGGAAGGTAATAAGAATAAAAAGTACAGGTTAGATACTTTATCTTTTGGTAAATAAAACTTAAGACTGAGCCTTGGCTACTATAAGAGGAAGAATTCCTCGCTTACTATTAGGAATTAAATTGTAAATTCTTAAAATCTAGATGTGTAAATATAGTAATTGAATAAACTACTCAATTAGTTAATAAAGACATTATAAAGTAGAAATTATGAATAGAGAACAGCAAGGAGAGATAAGAAAGCCTTTGTGAGTGAACAATGCAAAGAAATAGAGGAAAACAATAGAAAGGGGAAGACTAGAGACCTTTTCAAGAAAACTGGAGATATAAAGACAACATTTCATGCAAGGATGGGCACAATATAGGACAGAAATGGTAAAGACCTAACAGAAGCAATAGAGATTAAGAAGAAATAGCAAGAATGCACAGAACTATAGAAAAAAGGTCTTAATGATCCAGGTAACCATGGTGATGTGGTCACTCACCTAGAGCCAGACATCCTGGAGTATGAAGTCAAGTGGGATTTAGGAAGCATTACTACAAGCAAAGCTATTGGAGGTAGTGGAATTCCAGTTGGGCTATTTAAAATACTAAAACATGATGCTGTTAAAGTGCCACCTTCAATATATTGGCAAATTTGGAAAACTCATCAGTGGCCAGAGAACTGGAAAAGGTCAGTTTTCATTCCAATCCCAAAGAAGAGCATTGCCAAAGAATGTTCAAACTACTGCACAATTATTTTTATTTTACATGTTAGTAAGGTAATGCTCAAAATCCTTCAAGCTAGGCTGGGCTGCAATAGCACCTGAACTGAGAGCTTCCAGATGTACAAGTGGGGTTTAGAGTAGGCAGAGGAACCAGAGATCAAATTGCCAACATCCACTGAATCATAGAAAAGGCAAAGAAATATCAAAATCTACTTCTGCTTCATTGACTGTGCTCAAGATTTTGACTGTATGGATCACAACAAACTGTGGAATATTCTTGAAGAGACAGGAACACCAGACCACCTTATCTGCCTCCTGAGAAATCTGTACACAGGACAAGAAGCAACCCTTAGAACTGGACATGGAACAACAGACTAGTTTGAAATTGGGAAAGGAGTACATCAAGGCTGTCTATTGTCATCCTGCTTACTTAATGTATATGCAGAGTACATCAGGTGAAATACTGGGCTGGATGACTCACAAGGTAGAATCAAGATTGCAGGGAGAAATACCAGCAACCTCAGATATGCAGATGATACCACTTTAATGGCAGAAAATGAAGAGGAACTACATAGCCTCTTGATGAGGGTCAAAGGGGAGAGTGAGAAAGCTGGAATAAATTCAACATTCAGAAAACTAAGATCATGGCATCCAGTTGCATCACTTCATGCCAAATAGATGGGGATAAAGTGGAAACAGTGACAAATTTTATTTTCTTGGACTCCACAATCACTGTGGACAGTGACTGCAGCCATGAAATTAAAAGAAAAGCTATGGTAAACCTATACAGCATATTTAAAGGAAGAGACATCACTTTGCCAACAAAGATTCATGCTGTCAAAACTTTGATTTTTCCAATAGTCATGTACAGAATTGAGAGTTGGACCATAAAAAAGGTTGAGTGTCAAAGAATTAATTCTTTCAAATTGTGGTGCTGAAAAAGACTCTTGAGAGTCCCTTGGACTGTAAGGAGATCAAAACTCAAACAAAGGGAATTAACCTTGAATATCCATTGGAAGAACTAATGTTGAAGTTGAAGCTCCAATACTTTGACCACCTGATGCAAAGAGCTAACTCATTGGAAAAGACCCTGGGGCTGGGTAAGATTGAGGGCAGGAGGGGAAGGGGGTGACACAAGATGAGATGATTGGATAGCATCACTGACTCAATGGATATGAGTTTGAGCACACTCTTGGAGATAATGAAGGACAAGAAACCCTGGCAAGCTGCAGTCCATGGAGTTATGTAGAATTGGACATGTCTTAGCAACTGAACAACAACAACATAACAGTAAAATAGAGAAAACCCGTTAAGAATAAAAATTCAAACTCAAGTTACATTCAGTGATATTGACAAATAGGGTCCCTCAGTTCCCTTAACTTTTTTCCAACTATTATTTGTATTTACTATTTGTATTTACTACTACTATCATGGATTTCCCTGGTGGCTCATTGTTAAACAATCTTCCTGTCAATGCTGGAGTTGCATGTTTGATCTCTGGGTCAGGAAGATCCTCTGGAGAAGGAAACGACAACGTACTAAAGGTTTGTTGCCATGGAAATCCCATGACATAGTAGCCTGGTAAACTACAGTCCAAGGTGTTGCAAAGAGTTGGACACGACTGAGTGACTAAATAACAATAAATTGCTATCATATTTATTCAGATTATCTACTGAAATCTATGTAAAGTCAAGGACAGAGGCACCAACAGAGGCTGAGGATCCTATTGGGATGTGCTGATCCTCCTGAAGAAGATGTTTGAACCGGTTCATTCTTTCCCAGTGGCTGGCAGAAATTCAAATTACAATAGGCTAAATACATATTTCTTGAAGCAAATGAGGATTAGACAAATACCATGAGAATAGTGAACACAACAGCTAGCAGGATAATTCCTGGATAAGTATAGGGTAGTCCAAGTTCCTCTAGCAGTTCTCTACCATTAAAAAAAAAAAAAAAGAAAGAAGAAGAAATTACTAAAATTGCCTTAATTTACTTTGACCCTCATGATTCATCTCCTGGGACTGGGCATACCTTCTTCCAAGCCAGATAGCTTCCAAGCTAGAAGCAGATATGGTGCCTGAGGAAATATGCAAGGGAATTTAGATTAGGAAACAAGCCAAGATCAGAACCAAGGGTTGAGACAGTCCATTTGCTGCAGTAACTTCTTTTGGGGTGAGTTCCTGGCCCCCTTCTCTAAAAACTAGGTCATATCCACAGTTCCTATTTAAGAGGTGAATGCAGCTCCCACAATGATCCCAAAGGACTTAAATTCTTTGCCCCAGTTAATTGGATGCTAGTGTTGCAGGAAAGAGCCAATTTTGACTCCATGTTGGATCTGTTTCTTTGACTTTAACCTTTGTTTTTCATTGCTTTTGCTATTCTGCCTCAGGTAATCCTGCCCTGTCTCTCTGAGGTTGACCATCCCAGAAGATATTTGCAATGGTCTTTACTTCTTCAACTCTTGCCCTTCTCAAGTCTGCAAAAGCACCTGACATTCAGATACAGATAAGATTGTTATTTTGAGACATTAGTCTGCCATCTTATTGGTCAGCCAGCTTTCCAAATAGAGTCATATTCCTGGGCTTAACACTTTGTCTCTTGGTTAATTGACCTATCATGTGGCAAGCAGAAAAAGCTTGGATTTATAACAGGAGAACACTATTCAGATATTCTCCTGAAAATGAATTTGTTTACTAAGAATATATTCAATCTTTTGAGTCCATGAAGTGAAAAGTATAGTAGAACTCTAATTATTATGTTGGATCACTCTTTCTGTACCCCAAAGGCAAGGAAATTGATGGGCTGAAAAAATATGAATAAAACCCAGTGAAATAAAGAGAAAAGGAAGAAGAGTGTACCCTCACAGTCTGAATGTGTTCTTCCTGTTCCTATTACTTCATGAGATGATATATGTCCTAATCTTGGGTGTACTGAGATAATTCTTTGTCTTTCCTAAAACATTCCCTCATGCTTGAGTGAATTGCAATGCATGTCAGTACCTTATATGCAGATAATTTAAACTAAGTCAGCATGAAAGAAGTCTGTGTCCTGTCTCAGTCAAGGCACCTTTGAATTCTCAACAACCCAGTAGGAGGAGGGAGAAGAAGACAGTTTAGGGATCTCAGGCATTGAATATCATACAAAGTTTCTCATACAAATTTTGTGCACTGGGGGCTCAGACAGAAATTGAAGGATATTATATTCCCCTTAAATTGAGTTGGACTTGTTTCTAGAGAGAGAAAATGAGAGATTATAAATATTAAGGGAAAGGGCCATTTTTATTAACTGGGTCAGAAGAAGTCAAGCTCTGGACAGCCTGAAAGACACAAAATTTTAGAGGGCTCAATGGGACAAAATAGATATAGGGGAAGGAAAGATGGATGCTTCCCTAACTCTGTTCTAGACTTCCAGATGAAGAGCTTCATGACAGTTTACTAGGGAAAGAAAACTTAATACATAAATCAAGACACAAACTGGTCAGTAATAAAGACTATTAATTTAGCAGAATATCCTCTGTGATCAGTATCTCAAGATAAGCATGGCTGTAGGTACAGTAGAAAATGCTGATTGATAGCAGATATTCATTTGAAACTCTGCTTATAAATTCCAATTTGGCTTGGAAGAAGGTATGCTCAGTCCCAGGAGATGAATCATGAGGATCAAAGTAAATTAAGGCAATTTTAGTAACTTTTTTTTTTTTTTTTATGGTAGAGAACTCCAACCTAACATTGGCCAGTAGGATACAACATTGTATTGACTAAGGGCTTGTGAGAAAAATGTTTCTCCACAGTAAGAAAAAATGTATAAGAAAGGAGCCTTTTTGTTCCTCCTGCTCTTTCTTTAATGCATTGGAAATTGTCAGACAACCTCTAGGCTGCTGTGGTTATTTTGAAGGAAAGGCCAAGATCATCATGGAGACCTCTGCCTAGAGTCCTGACAACTGTGTGCTTCTGAAGGTGAAATTTGAAACAGTCTACCTCCAGAATACTTAAATGAATCAATAATCTCTGTATTATTTAAGCTGTTTATAGTATCATAATGTGTTCAGTAGGTGGAAGGAAGCCAGAACATTTCCACTGGAGGGAAGGAAAGTACTAGGAAAAACAAAATCATATACTAAGTCAAAATAGAAGAAGGTGCTGGGAATGAATGGACATGAGTTTGAGCAAACTCAGAGATACTGAAGGACAGGGAAGCATGGTGTGCTACAGTCCATGGGGTCACAAAGAGTTGGAAATGACAGTGACTGAACAACAGCAACAATATAAAACTGAGTTCAGTAGGAAATAAAAGATCAGAGTCAACAATGATTTGTATAAGCAAATGAAGGAGATTAGGAAATACTGGCATTTGAATTTCTGTAGTCAACATTATGCTGGGTGTGGTTGGTGATTCTTGAAGGCACAGTTGTGTTGCTGCTCATTTCAAAGACATGCTGCTTTGAATCTAGTATATAACCTTCTGGTGGAGTCCTAAATCTGTTTTGGTCAAAAAATAAATAACTTTAGAGTCTTTTTGTGGTATAGTCTGGTATAGTATAGTTCAGTTCAGTTGCTCAGTCATGTCCAACTCTTTGCGACCCCATGAATCGCAGCACGCCAGGCCTCCCTGTCCATCACCAACTCCTGGACTTCACTCAGACTCTGTGCATCGAGTCAGTGATGCCATCCAGCCATCTCATCCTCTGTCGTCCCCTTCTCCTCTGCCTCCAATCCCTCCCAGCATCAGGGTCTTTTCCAGTGAATCAACTCTTAGCATGAGGTGGCCAAAGTACTGGAGTTTCAGCTTTAGCATCATTCCTTCCAAAGAGCACCCAGGACTGATATCCTTTAGAGTGGACTGGTTGGATCTCCTTGCAGTCCAAGGGACTCTCAAGAGTCTCCAACACCACAGTTCAAAAGCATCAATTCTTTGGCCCTCAGCCTTCTTCACAGTCCAACTCTCACATCCATACGTGACCACTGGAAAAACCATAGCCTTGACTAGACGGACCCTTGTTGGCAAAGTCTGGTGGGACTAGACAAATCACTCAGTTGAAAACCTCCTGAAAAAAAAAAAAAAAGAAAAAAGAAAACCTCCTGGGCTTGAATATCACCTTAATGTTTAGCATTTTTCCCAAACAATTTATGTCATACATTATAGAGATTTAGTGCTAAGAGAGGACTTCACTGGTAGTTCAGCTGGTAAAGAATATCCCTGACATACAGGAGATCCTGGTTCAATTCCTGGGTCAGGAAGATCCCCTGGAGAAAGGATAGGCTACCCACTCCAGTGTTCTTTGGTCTCCCTAGTGGCTCAGATGGTAAAGAATCCACTTGTAATGTGGGAGACCTGGGTTCCATCCCTGTGTTGGAAAGATCCCCTGAAGAAAGGTATGACAACCCACTCCAGTATTCTTGCCTTGAGAAGCCCCATGGCCAGAGGAGTCTGGCAGGCTACAGTCCATGGGGTTGCAAAGAATTGGACACAACTAAGAGACTAAGCACAGCACAATGCTGAGAGTTTCCTTATAAATCATTTAAGCCAATTGGGAAAGCACACTAAACACTAAATCTGGAAGAGAGTGCAAGGTTCTGGTTCAGAGCAAAGATTTGGGGTATATTGGAAAACAATAATGAAATATTAACAAAGCTGGAATGAGAAAAACTTGGATGGGAGGAGGTGGCTTCAGTAACTGCTGTTTACAAAACTTCCTGAGATGGAACAGATATTGGGAGGTAGTCTCTCTTAAAGAATGATGGGCAGCATAGACACATAGTTAGGAAGAGGTATAGCAGAAATCAAAATCTGGTTTACCAATTTCATGTTCACTTCCTTTTCCACTTTATATCCACTGCTGAGTTAAAGCTCTAGCAAAGGATAATAATAGTGATACACAGGTGAATTGAAAAATCAGAACAATCTCTGGAAAGACCCCAGGGCTTCCCACATCAACATATTGATGTGCTCAAAATCCCACAAATTTAATTACCTTGACAAATTTAATTACCTTGAAGCTAAAAGTTATGGGTTTCTAGAAATATTTAAGACTTTCAGCATTCCTGTCAAGACAGTGCTGAGAATGATCACTCTAAATAGTCAAATAGACCGTATTTTCTTGGAGGAGTACTACTTCTCTTTAAGTCACTACATCCATATTCTAGAGTGTTTCTTCCATTCTTGATTTTCTGGTAATGAAATCACAGCAAGGATAACTAAATACAGGGAAAATTTTACCTGTGATATCTAAATCTTCCTTTTTGTCTTCTGGCTCTCCCATGGGTATGTTGGAAATTTCACAATTAACCCTCAAATGGTGTGCTTTATTAATCAAGACAACAGTAAATTTTACTTACTAGAATAGATGACTCTATAGCTTTCAGATCAGATCAGATCAGTCGCTCAGTCGTGTCTGACTCTTTGTGACCCCATGAATCGCAGCACGCCAGGCCTCCCTGTCCATCACCAACTCCTGGAGTTCACTCAGACTCATGTCCATCGAGTCAGTGATGCCATCCAGCCATCTCATCCTCTGTCGTCCCCTTCTCCTTCTGCCCCCAATCCCTCCCAGCATCAGAGTCTTTTCCAATGAGTCAACTCTTCGCATGAGGTGGCCAAAGTACTGGAGTTTCAGCTTTAGCATCATTCCTTCCAAAGAAATCCCAGGGCTGATCTCCTTTAGAATGGACTGGTTGGTTTTAGGGTACTTTAATCTAAATGGTATCTTTCCCCACAAGAATTCCAGAATTCCATTTCCCATATGTAATTACTACTATTTACTTCTTCTCAAATAATAATTTCCCTTTTTGGGGCCACACCACACAGCTTGTCGAATTTTACTTACCCTTCTTGGGATTGAACCTGGGCCCTCAGCAATGAGAGCATGGACTCTCAACCACTGCACTTCCAGGGAATTCCCTCAAATAATTATTTTAATGTAGCAATATTATGTTTCAAATAATCCTAACAATCATCATTTCCATGATAAATGGATCATTTGAGTTTTAATTTTGCCTAGCTCTCATGATAGTTATGGCTTTTCTTGCACATATTTCTGAAGTAATTCCTTTTCTTTCTTTTTTTTAATTTAACAAAAGAATCCCTTGGCTCTCCTATCCTTCCTATTAGATTATTTGTGGGTCCTATTCAATTTTGGAGTCTCAGGACATGAATCAATTACACCCTTGATTGCACTGACCTCTTTGCAAAGCTCCACTGGCACACAAACTAGCTATAAAGATCACACAAGGGTCAGGGCCTATATAGAGAATTCCTATAATGTTCCCCTAGATTGGCCAATCTGAACCTCAATCACAGGTCGTGTATCTCAGAGTTACCAAAGCTGGCAGCTCAAACATAAACCTGACTAATGAAGTTTTCTTAGTGTTCTCATATAGCACTGATCACCTGACTAGAGTGTAATAGAAATGACTTTTCATCAGTAGCCCAGTGATAGTCTTGGAAGGCAATTGTCAGCAGCCCAGCAGACTGAGCATCTTGATGGAGCAGAGATCTAACTTATATGCAGTGTGGGATCAGATCTACAATTTCACCCAGACCTTCCTCTGATCATTCCTTCACCCTCTCTCATTCTTCCTTTAGCTCTGCAGCCTGTGACTATAGAACTCCTAGGTTTGAAATTCCTTCATTGCCTCTTATTATATCAAATTATCACTATCCACTGGGGAACTCCATCTCTCAGAATACCAGGAAGGTTTATGCCTCTCATTTCACTTAAGATTTTGGCTCATCTATTGACTTATGAGATGATTCTGAAGTTTCTTTAAAATGAACTGTCATGTAGAAGAGGCAATGCCGAACCTCTGTTCTCTTACTTACAGTATCTTCTTGCCCTCACTTATCTGTGATACTTATAGTTCCCATACACATCTCCACTTAATAATCCAATATTTATTTATTTCCACTACACAGTTAGAAAAAATACATGTGTATGCCTAGAAGAGTGAGCACTTGAGACATCAACCAGAAGAACTATTCCAGTAGATGTGCCCCTTAAACAAAACTTGTTTTGTGCCACAGAGGCTAATCATGGAAAAGTCAGTGGGAAGAACAAACTTCACCTCTTCCAGGAAAAAGTGCTAATATGATAAAGAGGAAGAGGCAGTATTTGTGGCAACTCCAAAGCTTTTCTGGGAAGAGACTCCTCCCCATGGCAGGAATGACCTTGAATCCCTGTCCTGGCTCCTCTTTCCTGTTATTCATTTCAGTGCCCCTCCCTCAAATTCTCTTATAAAAGCCCAGTCATTTCTGCCCTGATGAGCCAGTGCAGATCCCTGCAAGACAGTTAAGTGGGAGCTGAGACAAGGTGAGACCCGTGATGGGGGGAAAGTGTACAAAGACCCTTATCTTCAGAGAACAAGGGAGCTCTGAGACCAGGGGAAACCAGACTTGGGAGACCTCAGGTACATTAGGATGTGTAGATTTTCTAATTCTTTCCAGCATCATGGAAAGGGAGGTATGCTACCAAGATGGAGTTATTCCTAGGGGACTAGATGGAGGAAAGACAAGAGGTACAACAGGGGGTCTCTCACACCCTCTCTCTGACCATCCTCCCTTAGTTCTCTAGCTGCCTCCACACCACACAGACACAATGCTGCCTTCCCTGGGCCTCCCCAGACTGTCCTGGATGCTGCTCTCCTGCCTGATGCTACTGTCTCAGGTCCAAGGTGAGATTTCTCTGCCTTTAGCTCTGGGTTCCCAGTGTCTACTCAGGGCCAAGACAAGGAGGAAAGCTCCTGTGCCTCCCCTGGTAATGGGATATCCCCACACAACATAACTGCCTGGATTCCTGAGTCATCACTCCTTTCTTCAGGGTACCTAGTGGTAGGAGGCACCCCAGTGGTTCAATAACAGTGGAATGAGATGATTTTCATTTTCTCAGTACTGTCTAATTTATGTGAGTTGATTAAGGAGGAAAAGCAGAGATAAGAGTAGAAGAATGATGAGGATCCAGTGTAGGAACAAACAGTCCAGAGGAGGAAAAGAGTGTTTGAATTAGGCAGATGCATAAAAAGAAAACACACCACCTCCCAACTAGTACATCTAATTCATAATTTAAGAAAGATAAATTCTTGTAATGTTGGCAATGGCGAGAGAAACTTAGGAGTTTGGTATCACTGCCCCAAGCACTGGTCTCATAGATATTCTCCAAGGTTACCTCTGTACTTTAATCCTTTATCTCCATTTTACCTCATCCTTCTCTCTTATTTCTTCTTCTTCAGGGGAAGATTCCCAGCGCTCTGAAAGGATCAGCTGTCCCAGAGGTTCCATAGCCTATGGGTCCTCCTGCTATGTCTTGTATAAAGTAGCCAGAAGCTGGATGAGTGCAAATGTAAGTTCCAGGGTTTGCAGTTAATAGAGATAAGGAGAAGCAAATCAGAGACAGGATTGTGGGGTATGGGGATCCTCAAGAGCTTACTTAGATTGAGAATAAAAGTTCATGTTTGCAAACACATCCCTTTTTGGCCCTGCCCTTCCCCTAGTGGTGTCTCAAGCTCCTCCTGTGTCTCTCTCTTCCCCACACAGATTGCCTGCCAGAGGAGACACTCGGGACACCTTGCATCTGTGCTCAGTGGGACTGAGGGATCCTTCCTGGCCTCCTTGGTTAGGAACAACTTGAATACCCAATCAGATGTCTGGATTGGGCTCCATGACCCCACAGAGGTACATTTATTTCTTTATAATTTGTTACTTCCAAAGATGCTATGGCCACTCAGCTTCCCTCCCTCCTCCACCCGCTCCTGTCATCCCCATCCCATTTGCCAGCCCAGAAAATACCCAAGAGATCCCTGGAACTCAGGTAATAACTGGGGAAAGTGAGGGCCTTGAGGGAAGCTGAAGAGCTGAGTTCTGTGCCAGTTCCTAGACGCCTGCTAAAGTTAATCTGCCTCTTATCAAGCTTTTACACAATTCACATAAGCATGATTTGTAATTCTCTATGCTTCCCTGAGTCTGAATATGCTGTGCTTAGCAAGTCCTAAATCAAGATTTAGGATAGATGCATTTTTCTTTCTTTCTTTTTTTTTTTTTTTTAATGGGCTTCCCTGGTGGTTCAGCTGGTAAAGAATCTGCCTGCAATGCAGGAGACCTGGATTCGATCCCTGGGATTGGAAGATCCCCTGAAGAAGGGAACGGATACCCACTCCAGTATTCTGGCCTGGAGAACCCCATGGACTGTGTAGTCCATGGGGTAGCAAAGAGTTGGACAGGACTGAGCGACTTTCATTCTCACTTTCCTTTTTTATAAAACAGGCATTGTCTTGGAGGTTTACAGGGTAATCACAAATGCATCCCCAAGTGTAGTTCATATAGTGACACGTTACTCTGAGGTGTTCTATTGGCCTTTGTGATTATTGGCTGTGGAATTTTCCAAGTAAAACAGGGAGTTAGGGAGAGTTTCCTAGACGAGAGCTGTGGGGCATGATCTGGAAGAGCAGAGCCAATTTCATGATGCTGTGGAGGGGACCAGGCATTCCAGCAGATGGCATCAGACCAGGAGAATTCTAAAGGCCTTTCTGTCTCACCCAACTCCATCCTCTGTTCCATAGGGCTCTGAGCCTGATGCTGGTGGATGGGAATGGAGTAGCACTGCTATGTTCAATTATTTTGCCTGGGAGAGAATTCCTTCCACTGTCTCAGGACTTGATCACTGTGGGATCCTGTCCAGAACATCAGGTAAGAAACAGAGAAGGTCACTTCTACTTAGTCTTTTCCTTTCATCCCTGATTTCTGGGCTTGATTGTCAGAGAATCCTCCTCTGCTATGAAGTACAGCATTGGTTTGTCTGTTCCCATCCCCTCTCATCTCTCCTTTCTTTCTATCTTCTTCCCTTCGACTAGGACTTTGGTGAAAGGCCAGAATCTGGGATTCCTCTCCATTGGGTCCTCAAGATGCACCAGACCCATTGACTCAAGTTCTTTTGTCTCTCTAGGATATCTGAAATGGAAAAATTATAACTGTAATGTGAACTTACCCTATATCTGCCAGTTCAAGGGCTAGATCAGATGGGAAATCAGCAGCCTGCATCTTGTTGCAGCTCATCATGGACTTGGAACCAAGTCTGAAGACCCAATTGGAAGGGGATATTTTCCTTACACCCTCACCCTGACCACCTCATTCTGCCTTTTCCTCCTCCCCAGCCTCATTTCAGGTTCTTTTGTATGCTTTATAATCTGAGTTTTCATGATACTATAATAAAAAAAAAATTTGTTTTAGCTTTCTTTTGTTTGTCTTCTCTGCTTCATTCTCATACATAAAGTCTGGAGAGGAAATGATTGAGTGAAGAGAATCTGGGGTCAATCTCTGC
The DNA here is from genome assembly GCF_032452875.1 of Bos javanicus. Classification (NCBI taxonomy): domain Eukaryota; kingdom Metazoa; phylum Chordata; class Mammalia; order Artiodactyla; family Bovidae; genus Bos; species Bos javanicus. The sequence continues at coordinate 56,534,067 of NC_083878.1, forward strand.
TCAGTTTCATTCAGGTCCCTGGGGAAATAACTAATATATATGTATATTCCTCTTGGTGCTTTTGTGGTTAGAGCACATCAGCACCGCTTCTCTGTAGGGTGTGGATTGTGACCATTTAAAGTCTTTGCTCTCCCACACACTCTACTGCTTACACATTCTCCTAGGCCAAGTCTCTGAGGCAACCAATTTAGGAGATGATGTTTAGAACATTATTTCCTAAACCATAAGTATAAAGGATAATGAATATATTTTATTAATGTTCATAAATACAAATAAAATGAATCAATTAAAAAATTGATGGATAAAACATTCAAAATCCAAACCTAATTATTTTGTTATTAGTTTTGACAGACAAAAGGTAAGCTTTCAAATTGTTGTAAAATTTTTTCATGTCTTTCAACTTTCACTCTTCCCTTCCCATGGTCAGATGACATGAGTCCATCTAACCACATTCCTAGATAACTCTGTTCCTAGATGGCCCTTGGGAAAACCGATCCCAGAAGGTCCTTCATCTTGGCTCTTGAAATACTTTGATACAGTTAGGACAGGATTTGGGTCAACTTATTGTCTGGTAGGATTTCTCTTGCATATTTTGAACTAAAAAAGTGACAATTTTCTGGAGAAATTCCCATCACCTATCTAAAGGCAAGACCCAGATGTCTCGTGTTATCTGCGTATTTCAAGACCATAAATCTGCCTTTCACCTTATCACCTTATCACCCACCTTCACCACAAGATTCTATTGTGGAAAAAATATTTTGGGCCCGTTCCCTAATTTGGAAAAAAACATTTTTCATATGAGACTGAAAGGTTGTTGCTGAGCCATGAAAGATGCTGGGATTCTTGGCCTCTGGAGGAGAGGGCAACAATCCAGAGCCAGTGATGAGGCTTGATTGTTCAGAGATTTTGTGTAATAAAGTTTTATTAAAATATAAAATAGAGAAGGCTTCTGACACATCAGAAGGGGGCAGAAAGTATGCCCCCTTGCTAGTTTTTCAGCAAGAAGTGATATACCCATTAGCAGGCTGAGGCTGCTAATCAGAGAAAGGAAATGTCTCAAAACTCAGAGAGTGGCACCAGGGCCGTCACCCACAACATACATTTTGAGATAATATTGGCACAAGGTGAGTCATCTTGGGCCATCTCAAGTCATCTAAAACAATTGACTCATGTAGATTGTTTGACTCAATCATGTTATCTTGAAGAAAGGCAGATTTCCAAGCAAATACATAGTCTCATTAACATAGCTTAAGAGAACATTTTCCTGAGTAAAGCATACTTTTTTTGTTGAGCCATTATGGGGTCTGAGTCTTAGGCAAACTGACGTGAAGAAAGACAGAGCCTAGGGTAAATACATAGTTGATTACCATAGCTTAAGAAAAGCATTTCCGTAAGAAAAACACATTGGTTAGCTGAAAGTTTGAGAAAAGTTAAGTTACATGGAACCAGGTATCATCATGGCAATGCAGAATTTTTAAAGAAACCTTTTAATTTTGTATAGAGGAGGAAAAAAATCTGACACTTGTAATTTGTTTCCTCCTGCCCCTTAAGAGAGAGATAAAAAACGTCTGACACTTGCAGCCTATTTCCTCTGTTTGGGGGCCCCTAACCTTCCTGCCTGTTACCCTTTCAAGACCACTGATAAAATTTTCCATATGACCAAGAGTACTACAGTGTTGTCATATAAGAGTTTTGCTTCCCAAATGAAGACATGAAATGAATGGTCAGTGTCTTTTTAAAATTGTTTATTAAACTTCATATCCTATTTCTAAGGTAGACTGCTTTGATTAAATATTCCTTTAGAGCTTCTGGTGGAAACACTTCACAGCTAGATGAATTTAGAATTGTTCTATTCCAGAGGTCTTGATTTTCTGCCCTGGTTAAAGTAACAACATGGGTTTGAAAAGTTTACAGTGATTGTGCGTGTGTCAGTTTCTATTTTAGTTGAGTTCCATTTTCAATAGGAGGTAAGCTAACACAGCTATGGGGATCAGATCCTATTCTTCCTATTGGAGAACTCATTATGTTAGGATATTTTCAGTTGAAAGAAAGAAAAATTCCAATACGATTTGGTTCAAAAAAAGTAAAGGTATTTACTAAATCACATAATTGAAAATATTTAACAGTAAGGAGAAGACTCTTGAGAGTCCCCTGGACTACAAGGAGATCTAACTAGTCCATCCTAAAGGAGATCAGTCCTGGGTGTTCGCTGGAAGGACTGATGTTGAAGCTGAAACTCCAATACTTTGGCCACCTGATGCAAAGAGCTGACTCATTAGAAAAGACCCTGATGTTGGGAGGGATTGAGGACAGGAGAAGGGGACGACAGAGGATGAGATGGTTTGATCGCATTACCAACTCAGTGGACATGGGTTTGGGTAGACTCTGGGAGTTGGTGATGGACAGGGAGGTCTGGCATGCTGCGATTCATGGGGTCGTGAAGAGTTGGATACGACTGAGTGACTGAAATGAACTGAAATGAACTGAACAATAAGGAAAGCTTTGAGCTAGTTTGACCAGAGCTGAGGTGTCATTTCTCTGGGGTTCTCCTGTCTGCATTCTCTTTTATATGCATCTTTCATCCTTCTTCTGGCTTCATTATTTTTATATTTCAAGAGAGTTGCCAGAAGCATCTGGGAATACTGATTCCTCAGCAATATCAGTAGAACATATATTATATCCTTAACTGATAAAAGAATAATCCTGACTTCCTCCTATCTTTGTAAACAAATCTAAGCATATTGCTAGACAGAAAAATGTCATGGATTGTTTTTTTAAGTTTGAATTACTTGTGCATCTTTGAGCCATAATTAGAGCAAAGAAGATAGTATCACATAAATTATAAACTGATCAGGTATGATCACTATCAGTAAATATAAGGAAGGTGTCCCACAAGGATGGAGGACATGGGTTTTCTTAGTGGAACATCTGGGAGTTTTTAGAGAAAAAGGGAAAGAGAATAATGAAGTTGGTCAAGTTCCCAGGGATTTTCATGATGCACACATTGAGACAATTGGAAATAGGTAAGACTTGACATCATAATCAACTGGGATTAAAGAATATAAAAAATGGATATAAGGCATCTTTTTTGTTTAATTATCAACAATTACCATGTTCCTTTCATCAAAAATGTCAAGATATACTGTGTTTTGAGTGAGGAGAAATATCTCAAATCTGTAGAATCCAAGTCAGGGATCAGTTACTTTCTTGTTGTCTGTTTGCTGTTGACATCTAACATCATAAAATACCACTCTTCTTATTTTTCTCACAACTTTGGTTGAACCTTTTCAGTTCTCTTTGTAAACTTACATTGTGAATGCTCCTTTTGTTTCTTGTTCTGCAAATCGGCATGTAAGTATGCCATGGGTTTTTCTCAGACTCCCTTTGAAAGTAATCAATCTCACTGATACTGAAAGTTTAGATATCATTATTTTTCAAAGCTAAGCTGGTGATGTTGTATATTTTCAAAAAGTGAGTAAGTCATTTGGTGATGATAAAATAAAAATACTTCCTTCTTCTGAGAACATTGAAAGGACAAAGGGTTAGAAAGACACTTGGAAAATTTTGTGATATTGTCATTTTTTAAGTCTTTTGAAATTTTTTCTCTCTAAATTGGGTTTAGATTGGACATTACTGTTTTGCTGCTTTCCTAAGGATGTGCTAAATTTTGCCTGGAACTTGAACAAGGTGACTTAGTGTTCATAATCTGGGTCACTAAACCAAGTGGCTACTTTGGGAATGTAGGAAATTCATAACCAGTTCTTTGCTGCTGGCCTTTTCACAGAAAGAGTAAAATGAAAACAACAACAACACCATTGGAAGCCTGAGCATTTTAAATTATTAATTTAAAAGGTTTTATTCCTATATTTCCTAAGTTGACAATTAAAAATAATACTGACATTTAACAAACCAGAGAAGTTTAATAAAGTGTGGTACAGTTGAAGTGAATATTTATCATTATAAATCACACTGAAATGCTTCAGTTTTTAAAATGAAAAAATATGTATGTGGGAGGAGGTAGAGGCTCTCTTTCCACTTCCCTATTCACTATCTACCTTGGGTCGTTTTACCAGAGTAAATGAGGAAGATTTATTACAATGGGACATGAGCAAAAGGTAGAGGTGAAATCAAAGCCTCACAATTGAGCAGAAAGAAACCAGGACCTGAGAAGGGACACAGGTGATATAGGCTCAGAGAGATACCCAGAATGGGGAGAGGCCCTTCCTGGCACAAGCTGGAACTCTCCAATGTAAGGAATCCTTCCCACAGTCAGTCCCACTTTCCTTCAGGCAAAAGTGGAGTTTTATCATTCTATGAGTGTTTCCAGGTGCCCAGTTCCCATGTACCTGAGCAGCAGGGGAAGTGAGAAAAGATCTTCCAGGAGAAGCTGCAAAAGGGAAGCAAAGAAGTAGCCCAGAAGGGATGCAGCAGATCAGCCCTCCTGGTGTTACTGAGCACAGATTTGTGCGCCTGACATACAGGAGGGTCAAACAAACCAAAACATTGAAGTTTGGAACAGAGAAAAGTTTATTTTGGGACTATGAAAGGAGAATGGGTGGCTCATGCTCCCAAAGCCCTGAACTCCCTGAAGTATTTCAGCAAAACATGTTTAAAGGCAAGGTGAGGGAGGGGATTGTTGGTTGTTGCAAGCTTCTTGGTGTGGGAATCCTTTGTTCTTGCTGCTGCCCATGTAGGTCAGGTCATTGTGTTTCTGTAAACCCCCAACAAGACAAATATTATTCTCTATTCTGCAAGTTTTTATCTCTAAATGAATGGAAAAGTGTTATTCACATAGAAGTCAGATTCCTTAGGTGGGTTACCCTGTATATTTCAGGCTATAGGCAACATTCTTAGCTCAAAGCAAAATCAATAAAATGCAAAGTTTAAAGTAAAAGGAACAGATCTTATTTGAGGTAAGATTCATTCTCCTTATTACACTAAAAACATTTTGGAGGATATTTGGAGAGAGATTTATGGAAAAGAGAAGCAGGGAAGAGTGGACAGACCATTTCCTCTATTGACAACCCACCTTATCTCCAGATTTTGCCTTTTTCCCCAAACTTGATAAAATAACTAATACTTGCCTAAGTAGAATCTGATGGTAGCAGAGGAGGATGATTAAGAAATAAAGTTATAATTCTTTCAATTGAATCCAACTACAAATATCCCTGAAAATCTGAGTTTAGTGTAAAAAGATTACTCACAAGCTTATATCTCATTATTTTAAATTAAAAAAATGATAATGTTAGATAACTACTCCAACCCTCTAATTCTCTAAAGAATATTAATACAGGTGTTTAAGTAGCAAACTGTCCTGTTAAAATGGAAAATTTTTAAAAATTCAGCTTCCTGATTGGCACACAATAAATGTGTGTTTAAAACATTTCTTTTTTTTTTTTTTATTGCAACATAATTGCTTTACAATGTTGTGTTAGTTTCTGCAGTACAACATAGTGGATTAGTCAGAGGTATACATATATATCCTCCCTCTTCAGCCTCCTATCTCCCCATTCCACCTGCCTGGGTCATCACTGATCACCAAGCTAAACTCCCTGTGCAATACAGTAGCTTCCCACTAGCTATGTATTTTACAAATGGAGGAAGCAGTCTAGATGTCCATCAATAGATGAATGGATAAAGAAGATGGGGTACATGTATATAATGAAATATTACTCAGCCATAAAATGGAAAGAAATTGAGTCAGTTGAAGTGATGTGGATGGACCTAGAGCCTGTCACACAGAGTGAAGTAAATCAGGAAAAGCTTTTTCTCTTATTGTATGAGGTGCATGACCCATTGATGCTTCTCTTGCACCACCAGCAACATCTGTGATCTGTGCTCTTTGTTGACCTTTAGTGTTCTTTTCAAAGAACACTTAATTCTGATCTTTTTATCAATTGTATTTAAAATGCAACTTGAGACTTAGTCCACTTGATGTTTTATTTAAGGGTTGATATTAAGATATTGAATGTATATAAAAATATTTTTGTGTAAAATCTTACTGAACAATGTTGCACAGAGATGTTTACACATGTGTGAAGCTGGATGATTAAAATCCAAGGTCTGTATTATCAAGAAAATGTTAACTAAAGATGCTGTCTTCAGGATATTCCTACAGAATCTTAGGAGCTACTCAGAAAGTATCATAGGGATGATAAAAGGTTTCAAATCATAAGCTGCTTTTTGCACAACTACATACATTTTTGTTCAGCTGCATTCTTTTTTTGTTCAACTACGTACTTTTCAAGATTGTCAAATTCTATGAGCATCTCGCTGCTGCCAGTTACCCAGGGACCCTTTCCCCAGACTGTTAAACACAGACAAATCACCATTTTTCTAAAAATTGTTAACTATTGCAAGTGGAAAAAACCATATTGTTTCACTGAGGAAGAAAAGGATGTCCAGAGCAGACTTGGGAAACAACTTTGGTGGGGCTCTAACATTTCTGCATTTCATTCAATAAAGACATTCACTGCCCTTTCTTCTGGACAACCTGTGCTAGGATGTCTGTGTAGTGAAGAGCCTTTAAAAACAGAGGGCATCTCTCTCCAAAGCAATGGCAGGTTTGCTTACAGTTTTGGAAAATGGAGACAGTTTCCATCCAGAATGAAGTAAATCAGTCCTGGTCACTCCATTACAAGAAAGATGTCTCTTTCTGAAGTAAAGAGTAAGCTAGCTTACTGTCCATCAGAAAGATTCAGGTTATCCAAGCTCCTGTAGCCTAATTACAGGGGATATTCCTCTCCCATAATATAACCCACTACATGTGAAGGCACCTATGGGGCCCTCTATGTCCCCACCACTGGACTAGGGGTTAAGGAGAACTGAGCTGAATAGTGTGAAGCTCATGATACTGTAAGCACTAAAGTCCTTTGCTACTGTCAGTGTATGTGAAACCATGGGGACCAACTAGGTTTGCTACTAGGGCAACACTTCAGAGAACTCATGGTCCTTGACATGAACATAAGCAAATTTTGCTTCATGCTGCACAAAAAGAAATTCAACTGTGATGTTTTATGCCTCACCTCCTAATTTCTACCACTATCTCCATTGCATTTTTCTTTTAGGAGAAAAACAGGTTTATTGCTCTTTTAAAAATTACACCTGTCAGAACTACTAGCCTGGCCTTTTCCTATCACAGTCCTCATCTCCTGCCCTTTCCACTCAGGTCCTACAGTGTTTCTGTTTCCCTTCTCCTTATAGATCTACAGCTGTATAGACCCTGTCCTGACATGATGCCCAGTCTGCATGGGACCAGGATGAGTTCCATCTTCTTCCTACTCCAGGGATCTTCCCCACTCAGTGATCAAACCTGTGTCTCTTGCATCTCCTGCATTGGTAGGTGGATTCTTTACCACTGTGCCACAGTATTCAATATTTCTTGGCTCCAAAATCACTGTGCATGGTGACTGCAGCCATGAAATTAAAAGACCCTTGCTCCTTGGAAGAAAATCTATGAGAAACCTAGATAGCATATTAAAAAACAGAGACATCACTTTGCTGAAAAATGTCTGTATAGCTAAAACTATGGTTTTTCCAGTAGTCATATACAGATGTGAGAGTTGGACTATGAAGAAGGCTGAGTGCCAAAGAATAGATGCTTTCATGCTGTGGCACTGGAGGAGACTCTTGAGAATCGCTTGGACTACAAGGAGATCAAATCAGTCAATCCTAAAATAAATCAACCCTGAATATTCATTGGAAGGACTGATGCTGAAGCTGAAGCTCCAGTACTTTGGCCACTGATGGGAAGAGGCAACTCATTGGTAAAGATCCTGATGCTAAGAAAGATTGAAGACAAAAGGATAAAGGGGCAACAGACGATGAGATGGTTAGATAGCATCACTGCATAAATGGACACGAATTTGAACAAACTCTGGCAGATAGTGAAGGGCAGAGGACCCTGGCGTACTTCAGTCCATGGGGTTGCAGAGTCAGACATGACTTAGTGACTGGAAAAAACATTGACAACAACCGTATTGTGGACTTTGAGAGGTCATGGATTAGGAAATTGTGTCAGAAAGCAAGCAAATATTTACCACTCTTAGCCTATGTGATCTTCACCTGTTATATATGCTCAATAATAGCTCCTATATTTTCAGATTGATACATGATAAGGATTAACTAGGCTACTATTGTAAAGCATTTAGGATAGTGCTGCTAATAGAACATGCAATAAAAGTGTATTAGACATGCAATAAAAGTTAAATACACAAGACTTTTCCTTTGAGGTAAAAACAGCTGCATCACAAGCAGAACAAAACTGGCCTCAGTCCATCATGTGCTCTTTTAGCTCTTTTTCTTCCCAGTCTAATTTCTGTAGACAGGCTCTTACCCACAGAACTGAGAATTAAAACAATTTGAAGGTAATTTCTCTATAGAAAGTCTTAAATATCTAGTCCAAATGTGGAAAGTAGATACCAGAAGATGAACAACAGTGTCATTTATCAGTCACAGACTTGCATCTTCCTCAGCCTTACTGGGGGCTTATTAAGAAATTAGTCCACTGAGGACATATGAACTCTAGATATCCAGCACTCAGCTTTCCATCTATCAGAAGACTTTTGTGGGACTTGTGATGAGAAAATCTTGAAATGAATTACTGTGAACCTTGTGAAACTAGGCTCTGTTTCTTCCCAGGTAGCTCAGTGGTAAAGAATCTGCCTGCTATTGCAGGAGATGTAGGAATTACAGGTTTGATCCCTGGGTTGGGAAGATCCCCTGGAGAATTATATGGCAACACTCTCCAGTATTCTTGCCTGGAGAGTCCCAAGGACAGAGGAGCCTGGTGGGTTTCAGTCTGTATGGTTGCAAAGAGTCGAGCATGACTGAGCAACTGAACACTCACACTTACAATCCATATTCATCTTTGAAATCTTTGTATTCCCTGGTGGGTCAGTGGTAAAGAATCTGCCTGGCAATGCAGGAGATGTGGGTTTTATCTCTGGGTCAAAAGATCCCCTGGAGAAGGAAATTGCAACCCACTCCAGTAACTTTGCCTGGAAAACCTCATGGACAGAGGAGCCTGATGGGTTGCAATCTATGTGGTCCCAGAAAGCTGGACACAACTGAGTGACTGAACAACAACAAAATCAATCTTAGTCTGCTCATACATGTCTATGTGTGTCTCTCTCAAATATGATGTTCCTGTCAAAGTTCTGGTAATACAATCAATGTTTCTAATTGTGACCTGTTTTAAAGAGAACAGATTCTTATTGAACTTATGCAAATAACTATATTGTCAAGAAAATAAGAATGTTCACTGAAGGTTTCTGAATTCTGGAGGAACTGCTGCTGCTGCTAAGTCACTTCAGTCGTGTCCGACTCTGTGCGACCCCATAGACGGAAGCCCACCAGGCTCCGTCGTCCCTGGGATTCTCCAGGCAAGAACACTGGAGTGGGTTGCCATTTCCTTCTCCAAGGCATGAAAGTGACAAGTCAAAGTGAAGTCGCTTAGTCGTGTCTGACTCTTCGTGACCCCATGGACTGCAGCCTACCAGGCTCCTCTGCCCATGGGATTTTCCAGGCAAGAGTACTGGAGTGCGGTGCCATTGCCTTCTCCGTCTGGAGGAACTAGATAGGGTGAAAAAGAGAAATGTTTCACTCCTACTTACAATGGTATAATTTACTAAACTACTGTAAATCTTTTTAAAGGTTTCCTTGTAACTGGAAAACAAAAGATTAAGGGATACATAATATTTTAGACAAAAAGTCATGAAATATACTCATATTAATCAGTTAATTCAATCCCATGTAACTGACTCCTGTTCTCTATTAGTCCAATTTCCATTAGTTCTGCTGACCTTGCCCAATAATTGAGGTTGATAAGGACAGTGAAAATCCCAAGAAGTTTGCAAGTTTGTTACTAAGGCTCATAGAATTTTCCTAGTGAAGTGAGTGCCTTGATCAATGGAGTTTGTGGAAGGTAGACCCTAAGTGGAAAACACATTCCCTTTTTAACAGTTTCTTTACCATTGTGGGAGCATCAGCTTTGCAGCAGGGGAAGGATTCAACCCATCTGGAAAACATACATATAATAACAAGAACATTTTGGCAACCACATTAAGTAATAGTTGAAAGAATTCCAGCAGCAGGTATTCAACGAGTCTAGAGACAGGATATCTGAAGCCTCTGAGAAAAGAAATAAATTTTCCCAGAGTTTCATACCCAACAGGTCAGAAATTGCAGGTATGCTGGGAGCCAGCGTGAAGAACTCTGCCCGTGGCAAAGCTCATGAGGAAGGAGGCTTGGCATAGGCAAAGGCGGGATCAAGCCTCAGGAGTCCCCCTGGAAATTCTTGAGCATCTACCCCCAAAACCAGAGTCTGCCTACTCTACTGCTTTGTGCTCTCACCTACACCTCTGACTTTATGGGGGGCTGTCCCCCACTACCTCTCTCTGAAAAAGAGTTAACTTTCAGCTCCAGTTAATAAAGTTCCTGGGAGTGACAAGAGTGTTTCAACCTACAAACTCCTTTGGAAGTCCTCTAGCCTGCCTGAATAGGTTCTTCCGGCCACATGTGATTGTTTACAGCCTCCCAACCGTGAGAGGCATGAGATGTTCTAAACTAAATACAGATTCCTTTGAGCAGTTAAAAGATTGATTATAAATTGTATTGGTGAAGGGTTTTTCACTTGTTGGGCCAATGTTTGTTGCTAAGTTTCCATATCCTTTACCTACTGTGTCCCTTGGAGTTTATTGATTAATATAATTGGTGTATAGGAATGTAAGTAGTAGCTTTAATGTGTGTAACCTTGGACCCTTGAGTTAATTCTTTTCTTGTTATAGCCCACCACACCTTTGCCCTATAGGAATGCAACTTTATTTAATGCTTTTGGAGAGTGGTGCCTGACTTTAGAGTAATCACCTTTAGAGAAAAATAAGTTTTCTGAAGAAAGGATCATAAAATGTTAACAGGCCTCTTGGCCAGAAGATGATGTAATTCACCTAAACTTTTGCATATGATAAGTTTGAAAGCCTGGCTTTGATTAGGATCAAGGACTGCTGTCCTTGCATGTCTCTACCCCTTCCCCCATTATCCTCTATGCACAACTTAAGGTATAAAAACTACTTTGGAAAATAAAGTGCGGCCTTGTTCACTGAAACTTGGTCTCCCCATGTCATTCTTTTTCTCACCTTCTGGCTGAATACCCATCTGGAGCGTGGTGGCTCGTCAAGCCTACTAACTATGCCTGGCTGATCAGGGAGTCCTTAGTGTCTCCTCTCCTTTGGGAGAATGGGAGGATGCCTGCGGCCTACGTAAGTGACTCAAATTCCTTATTTTGGAATTTTATTAGCTTTCCACTTAAACCAAGTTATTCAGCCTCTTTTCTCCACTGAATTTTCTCACTGAGCTATCCTTATTTAACCAGTCTTTATATCTTTAATTCTATCGTATCCTGATCGCCAAAGCCGTCTCCCCTTTGAATTCCCTGGATCCACTGGGGCTAGACCCCGGCACAGGTAGACTATTTTCATAATTTTATAGAGATCTTCCTGCCAATGTCTATGACTTGAGTCATTGTAACTGCACTATGATGGGTAAAGAAATGCAAACAAACAAACAAACAAACAAAAGAGGTTTGCCAGAAAACCAAGAGGAACCAAGTGACCATCTTTTCCCCCCATAGCCCAGGCGTTTTGTTTAGTTTATAAGTATTGTTTGTGCTGTGCATATACGTTAAATAAGCAGGGTGACAATCTACAGCCTTGATGTACTCCTTTTCCTATTTGGAACCAGTCTGTTGTTCCATGTCCAGTTCTAACTGTTGCTTCCTGACCTGCATACAGATTTCTCAAGAGGCAGGTCAGGTGGTCTGGTATTCCCATCTCTTTCAGAATTTTCCACAGTTTATTGTGATCCACACAGTCAAAGGCTTTAGCTCTTTTAATATTGAGAGAACTAAGGTTCCCTGGTGGCTCAGATGATAAAGAATCTGCCTGCAACTCAAGACATCTGGGTTCAACCACTGGATTTGGAAGATCCCCTGGAGAAGGGAATGGGAAACCACTCCAGTATTCTTGCCTGGAGAATTCCATTGACATGTACAGTCCATGGAGTCATGAAGAGTCAAACACGACTGAGTGATTAACTCTTTCTAATGTAAGCTTACTTAAGTAACCAGAGACTTGATAAAGACAACTATAACATAAATGCTTATTTTGACAAGACATAAAATTTTCTTTTCTAGGTAAACTCTTAAAGAAAATCCTTTCAGAATCTCTTTTTATCAAGGACAGACCAACAGGAAAAACAACATAATTGTCATTTTAACAAAGAGAGAACACCAAATTTCAATTTTGTACTTCATTAGGAACTGTACAAAAAAGATCTTCATGACCCAGATAATCACGATGGTGTGATCACTCACCTAGAGCCAGACATCCTGGAATGTGAAGTCAAGTGGGCCTTAGGAAGCATCACTATGAACAAAGCTAGTGGAGGTGATGGAATTCCAGTTGAGCTCTTTCAAATCCTGAAAGATGATGCTGTGAAAGTGCTGCACTCAATATGCCAGCAAATTTGGAGAACTCAGCAATGGCCACAGGACTGGAAAAGGTCAGTTTTCATTCCAATCCCAAAGAAAGGGCAATGCCAAAGAATGCTTAAACTACCGCACAATTGCACTCATCTCACATGCTAGTAAAGTAATGCTCAAAATTCTCCAAGCCAGGCTTTAGCAATATGTGAACGGTGAACTTCCAGATGTTCAAGCTGGTTTTAGTAAAGGCAGAGGAACCAGAGATCAAATTGCCAACATCCGCTGGATCATGGAAAAAGCAAGAGAGTTCCAGAAAAACATCTATTTCTGCTTTGACTATGCCAAAGCCTTTGACTGTGTGGATCACAATAAACTGTGGAAAATTCTTCAAGAGATGGGAATACCAGACCACCTGACCTGCCTCTTGAGAAATCTGTATGCAGATCAGGAAGCAACAGTTAGAACTGGACATGGAACAACAGACTGGTTCCAAATAGGAAAAGGAGTACATCAAGGCTGTATATTGTCACCCTGCTTATTTTACTTATATGCAGAGCACATCATGAGAAATGCTGGGCTGGAAGAAGCACAAGCTGGAATCAAGATTTCTGGGAGAAATATCAATAACCTCAGATATGTAGATGACACCACCCTTATGGCAGAAAGTGAAGAGGAACTAAAAAGCCTCTTGATAAAAGTGAAAGTGGAGAGTCAAAAAGTTGGCTTAAAGCTCAACATTCAGAAAACAAAGATCATGACATCCGGTCTCATCACTTTATGGGAAATTGATGGGAAAACAGTGGAAACAGTGTCAGACTTTATTTTTGAGGGCTCCAAAACCACTGTAGATGGTGACTGCAGCCATGAAATTAAAAGACGCTTACTCCTTGGAAGGAAAGCTATGACCAACCTAGATAGCATATTCAAAAGCAGAGACATTACTTTGCCAACAAAGGTCCGTCTAGTCAAGGCTATGGTTTTTCCTGTGGTCATGTATGGATGTGAGAGATGGACTGTGAAGAAGGCTGAGTGCCGAAGAATTGATGCTTTTGAAGTGTGGTGTTGGAGAAGACTCTTGAGAGTCCCTTGGACTGCAAGGAGGTCCAACCAGTCCATTCTGAAGGAGATTAGCCCTGGGATTTCTTTGGAAGGAATGATGCTAAAGCTGAAACTCTAGTACTTTGGCCACCTCATGCAAAGAGTTGACTCATTGGAAAAGACTCTGATGGTGGGAGGGATTGGGGGCATGAGGAGAAGGGGATGACAGAGGATGAGATGGCTGGATGGCATCACTGATTCGATGGACGTGAGTCTGAGTGAAATCCTGGAGTTGGTGATGGATAGGGAGGACTTGAGTGCTGCGTTTCATGGGGTCGCAAAGAGTCAGACACAACTGAGCGACTGAACTGAACTGAACTTAATTAAATTAATTCCAGTCTTATCCAGATCTGGCCACACATAAAATTTCTTTCCAAAGATTCCTTTATTTACAAACATTTTACCATAGCCTATGTCCATTTTAGTTTGTCCTTGGTTTTCTTTTCCATTTATAAATAACTAGCTTTGGGACAAAATTATTTTCTTTTTTCTAAATATCTCCATACCTTAAACAGTTTCTTACCCTCAAACACATCCTTTTTCAATTATATTTAGTAGCTTTAACTACATACATTAATCAGAATTTTTAATTTCTTGAAATCATATTTTGTTCAGTAAATATAAAGAAGCAAACAATTGTAAACTGCATTAATATTTGTGCCTTGATTTATAAATATATTTTATAATATTTAGAAACTTAAGCTATATCAAAGTTTATCCTTTCAATAAAGCACAAAATGTATTCACTAACAGATTCAAGCATATTTAATTTCTCTGTACTAAGTGGTCAAATGTAGTTATAAACTTAGACTTGTTTAGCAACTAATGTTTTAGTATTTTATTTCATTAGGAAATCCTGATCATTTAATTTAACTTGAAGGAAATGGCAACCCACTCCAGTACTCTTGCCTAGAACATTCCATGGATGGAGGATCATCTTGGGCTACAGTCCATGGGGTCATAAAGAGTCAGACACGACTGAGCGACTTCACGAGTAAAGCTCTAAGGATGTAAATTACCAGAGAAATTTAAGAAACTATTTAAGTAGACATTTCTTTTCTCTTTAAGTTGATGTATAATTGATTCACAATACGGAGTTAATTTCAGGTGTATAGCAAACTGATTCATTTATATGTATATATGTTCTTTTTCAGATTCTATTCCATTATAGGTTATTATAAGATATTGAATTTATTCCTCTGTGCTATATTGTTGTTTCTCTACTTTCTAGATGGTAGTAGAGTGTATATGATAGAACCAAACTCTTAATTTGTCCTGCACTACCTTCCCTTTGGTAACCATAATATTATTTGTCTGTGAAAGTTAAAGTGAAAGTGAAGTCGCTCAGTTGTATCTGACTCTTGGCAACCCCATGGACTGTAGCCTATCAGGCTCCTCTGTCCATGGAATTTTCCAGGCAAGAGTACTGGAGTGGGTTGCTGTATCCTCTTCCAGGGGATCTTCCCGACCCAGGGATCAAACCTAGGTCTTCCGCATTGCAGGCAGACACTTTACCATCTGAGCCACCAGGGAAGCCCCTAACTGCGTCTGTGAGTCTGTTTCTATTTTGTAAATAAGCTCATATATATCACTGCTTGGGCTTCCTAGGTGGCGCTAGTGGTAAAGAATCTGCCTACTAATGCAGGAGATATAAAAGATGTGGGTTCAATCCTTGGAGGAGGGCATGGAAAACCATCTCAGTATTCTTGCCTGGAGAATCCCCATGGACAGAGGATCTTGGTGGGCTACAGTCCATAGGATCACAAAGAGTCAGACATGACTGAAGTGACTCACTTGCAGCAGCAGCATATCATTATGCAGATTCTACAAATAAGTGATATTTGATTTTCTCTGTTTGAATTACTTCGTATGATAATCTCTAGGTCCATCGATGTTTCTTCAAATGGCATTATTTAATTCTTTGTAAAGACTAATGTTAATTATATATATGTATTGCACAGGAACCTGGAAAGTTAGGTCAATGAATTAAGGTAAATTTGACATGGTTAAGCCTGAGATGGCAAGACTGAACATTGACATCTTAGAAATCACTGAAATAAAATGAATGGGAATGGGCAAATTTAATTCAAAATGGCTATTGTATCTAATACTGTGGGCAAGAATTCCTTAGAAGAAATGGAGTCACCCCCATAGTCAAGAAATGAGTCTGAAATGCAGTACTTGGGTGCAATCTCAGAAACAACACAATGATCTTGGTCCATTTCCAAGGCAATCCACACAATGTCACAGTAATCCAAGTCTATGCCCCAACCACACAGATGGCCTTTTCATCATAGGGGATTGAAATGCAAAAGTAGGAAGCCAAGAGATATCTGGAGTAACAGGCAAGATTGGCCATGGAGTACAAAATGAAGCAGGGCAAAGGCTAACAGAGTTTTGCCAAGAGAATGTACTGGTCATAGCAAACACCCTTTTCTGACAACACAAGAGACAACGCTACACGTGGACATCACCAGATGATCAATGCTGGAATCAGACTGATTATGTTGTTTGAAACTAAAGATGGAGAAGCTTTACACAGTCAGCAATAACAAGACCTAGAGCTGACTCTGGCTCAGATCATGTAAAAGTCAGGCTTAAATTGAAGAAAGTAGGCAAAACCACTAGACCATTCAGGTATGACCTAAATCAAATCCCTTATGATTATACAGTGGAGGTGACAAATAGATTCAAGGGATTAGATCTGATAGACAGAGTACCTGAAGAACTATTGGCAGAAGTTCATAACATTGTACAGGAGGCATTGACTAAAACCACACCAAAGAGAAGAAATGCAAGAAGGCAAAATAGTTATCTGAGGCAGCTTTACAAATACCTGAGGAAAGAAGAGAAGCAAAAGGCAATGGACAAATGATATGATATATTCAACTGATTGTAGAGTTCCAGGAAATAGCAAGGAGAGATAAGAAAGACTTCCTAAGTGATCAATGCAAAGAAATAGAGGAAAAAAATAGACTGTGAAAGACTAGAGATCTCTTCAACAAAATTAGAGATATCAAGGGAACATTTCATGGAAGGATGGGCACAGTAAAGGATAGAAACGGTAATGACCTAACAGAAGTAGAAGAGATTAAGAAGTGGGAGGAATACAGAGAAATATATAAGAAAGTTATTAATGACTTGGATAACCACGACAGTGTGATAACTCACTTAGAGCCGGATATCCCGGAGTGTGAAGTCAAATGGGCCTTAGGAAGCATAACTATGAAAAAAGCTAGTGGAGGTGTTGGAATCCTAGTCAGGCTATATAAAATCCTTAAAAATGATGCTGTTAAAGTGTTGCATTCAATATGTTAGCAAATTTGGAAAACTCAACAATGGCCACAGGACTGAAAACGTCAGTCAGTCTTCATTCCAGTTCCAAAGAAGGGCAATGCCAAAAAATGTTCAAATTAACATAAAATTGCACTAACTTCACATACTAACAAGATTATGCTCAAAATCCTTTAAGCCAGGCTTCAGCAGTAAGTGAACTGAAAGCTTCCAGATATATAAAGTGGGTTTCAAATAGGCAGAGGAACCAGAGATCAAATTATCAACATTAGTTGGATCATAGAGAAAGCAAGGGAATTCCAGAAAAACATCTACTTCTGCTTCATTGACTATGCTAAAGCCTTTGACTGTGTGGATCACAACAGTCTGTGAAAAATTCTTAAAGAGATGGGAATACCAGACCACCTTGCTTGTCTCCTGAGAAAGAAACAACAATTAGAACTGGACATGGAACAATGGACTGGCTGAAAATCAGAAAAGGTGTACGACTAGGCTGTATTTATCACCCTGCTTACTTCACTTATATGCAGAGTACATCATGCAAATTCATCCTGGGCAGGATGAATTACAAGCTTGAATCAAGATTTCTGGGAGAAACCTCAGCTATGCAAATGATACCACTCTAATGGCAGAAAATGAAGAGGAACTATTAGAGCTTCCTGATGAGGGTGAAAGAGGAGAATGTAAAAGTTGCATGAAACTCAACATTAAGAAAATGAAGATCATGGCATCCAGTCCCATCACTTCATGGCAAATAGGAGAATAAAAAGTGGAAACAGTGACAGATTTTATTTTCTTGGGCTCCAAAATCACTGCAGATGATGACTACAGACATGAAATAAAAAGATGCTTCCTCCTTGGAAGAAAAGCTGTGACAAATCTAGGCAGCACATTAAAAAGCAGTGACATCACTTTGCCTCTATATAGGCAAATCTATGGTTTTCCCAGTCGTCATATACAGATGTGAAAGTTGGCCCATAGAAGTCTGAGAATCAAAGAATTGATACTTTCAAATTGTGGTGCTAAAGAAGACTCTTGAGAGTCTCTTGGACTGTAAGGAGATCAGACCAGTCAATCCTAAAGAAAATCAACCCTGAATATTTATTAGAAGGATTGTTGCTGAAACTAAAGCTCCAATACTTTGGCCATCTGATGTGAAGAGCCAGCTCATTGGAAGAGACCCTGATGCAGGAAAAGACTGAGGGCAGGAGGAGAGGACAGAAAAGGAGGATGAAATGGCTAGATAGCCTCACTGACTCAATAGACATGAATTTGAGTAAACTCTTGGAATTATTGGAGGACAGAGGAGCCTGGCTTGCTACAGTCCATTGGGTTGCAAAGAGTCTGACACGAGTTAAAGACTGAACAATAACAACAACCACTACATCTTTATTCATTCATTCATGAACATTTGAGTTGCTTTGTAAGGAGAGCCAGAGTACTTCTTAAATAAAATAAATTTAATTCAAAATAATCAATATATCATTGAGGCACATTTTGGATCAACTTTGGGTTATGGTAGCACCATGTATTCTGAATACATCTTATCTGCATTTTTGGTAACTGAAGAATAAGACTGAATCTCTTACTTATTGAAAAATAGAGAAATGTTTTCCTGGTTATCAACTCTTAAAAGAGTACACCTATTTTTTATTAAATTCAGAAAGAAATTTTACTAATTAAACAAAAATATAATAACCAACCATTCAGGGAAAAATATTATCATTTCCATTCTTGTTTAAAATCTTCAGCCTCTATAAAAAGAAAAAAAAAAAAAACCTCATTATAAATTCCCTGTCAAACTCTGCAATACATTTTGAACTGTCCTTTCATTATTTTTTAAACTACATGGAACTCAATAATATATAATATTAATCATGTCCCTTAGAAGCACATATACATTTTATCAAGTAGCTTGCATTCTTCCTACTACTGAACAATTTCAATGACCCTAGAAACCTAGCCTCCCTTCTACCTCCTTTGTCCTTCTTTAGTTATCAGCTCCTTACATTCCTGCCTGCTTGGATATTTTGAGTTATGGCAGCTAATTATGCTCAAATGTATTAAACATGTTAAAATGAATGCAAGCCTAACCTTTGGGTCCTAAAGTGGGTCTTAAGAGGTTATTGACCCTGAAAAGTAGAGAAACCTCCCAAGTCCACCAGAAGTTATGCTTATTCATTTGGGTTTGGCTATCTCATCACCCCTAACCATAAATGGCACCAAGAAAAAAATTTCATATTTACAAGGAGTAGAATGGAACCTACCAATTTACTACTGGAATAAAACAAGGCAGAATAAGGAGGAAGATACCTTTGAATGAAATGTTAAGATCATCTGGATCCAGGGAGCTATGTATTGTGCCATAAACAGCATACTGAATCATAAGCAACCAATTGCTGATAGATTCACCTTGCTAAGATTTGGCTACTTTTTTTCCTGCATAAACAACACCAGCTGTATGTAGTTTGTACTGAGGAGTGCTGTTGATGGTCAGTTCAGTTCAGTTCAGTCACTCAGTGGTGTCCGACTCTTTGCGTCCCCATGAAACACAGCACTCCAGGCCTCTCTGTCCATCACCAACTCCTGAAGTTCACTCAGACTCACGTCCATCGAGTCAGTGATGCCATCCAGCCATCTCATCCTCTGTCGTCCCCTTCTCCTCCTGCCCCCAATTCTTGCCTGCAGAGTCTTTTCCAATGAGTCAACTCTTCACATGAGGTGGCCAAAGTACTGGAGTTTCAGCTTTAGCATCATTCCTTCCAAAGAAATCCCAGGGCTGATCTCCTTCAAAATGGACTGGTTGGATCTCCTTGCAGTCCAAGGGACTCTCAAGAGTCTTCTCCAACACCACACTTCAAAACCATCCATTCATTGGCACGCAGCCTTCTTCACAGTCCAACTCTCACATCCATACATGACCACAGGAAAAACCATAGCCTTGACTAGACGGACCTTTGTTGGCAAAGTAATGTCTCTGCTTTTGAATATGCTATCTAGGTTGGTCATAGCTTTCCTTCCAAGGAGTAAGTGTCTTTTAATTTCATGGCTGCAGACACCATCTGCAGTGATTTTGGAACCCCCAAAAATAAAGTCTGACACTGTTTCCACTGTTTCCCCATCGATTTCCCATGAAGTGATGGGACCGGATGCCGTGATCTTGATTTTCTGAATGTTGAGCTCTAAGCCAACTTTTTGACTCTCCACTTTCACTTTTATCAAGAGGCTTTTTAGTTCCTCTTCACTTTCTGCCATAAGGGTGGTGTCATCTACATATCTGAGGTTATTGATATTTCTCCCAGCAATCTTGATTCCAGCTTGTGCTTCTTCCAGCCCAGAATTTCTCATGATGTACTCTGCATAGAAGTTAAATAAGCAGGGTGACAATATACAGCCTTGATGTACTCCTTTTCCTATTTGGAACCAGTCTGTTGTTCCATGTCCAGTTCTAACTGTTGCTTCCTGACCTGCATATAGGTTTCTCAAGAGGCAGGTCAGGTGGTCTGGTATTCCCATCTCTTTCAGAATTTTCCACAGTTTATTGTGATCCACACAGTCAAAGGCTTTGGCATAGTCAATAAAGCAGAAATAGATGTTTTTCTGGAACTCTCTTGCTTTTTTGATGATCTAGCAGATGTAGGCAATTTGATCTCTGGTTCCTCTGCCTTTACTAAAACCAGCGAACACCAGGAAGTTCATGGTTCATGTACTGCTGAAGCCTGGCTTGGAAAATTTTGAGCATTACTTCACTAGCATATGAGGTGAGTGCAATTGTGCGGTAGTTTTTGAGCATTCTTTGGCAATTCTTTTCTTGGGGATTGGAATGAAAACTGACCTTTTCCAGTCCTGTGGCCACTGCTGAGTTTTCCAAATTTGCTGGCATATTGAGTGCAGCACTTTCACAGCATCATCTTTCACGATTTGAAATAGCTCAAGTGTAATGCCATCACCTCCACTAGCTTTGTTGGTGATGCTGTCTAAGGCCCACTTGACTTCACATTCCAGGATGTCTGGCTCTAGGTGAGTGATCACACCATCATGATTATCTGGGTCATGAAGATCTTTTTTGTACAGTTCTTCTGTGTATTCTTGCCATCTATTCTTAATATCTTCTGCTTCTGTTAGTTCCATACCATTTCTGTCCTTTATCGAACCCATCTTTGCATGCAATGTTCCCTTGGTATCTCTAATTTTCTTGAAGAGATCGTTAGTCTTTCCCATTCTGTTGTTTTCCTTTATTTCTTTGCATTGATCGCTGAGGAAGGCTTTCTTATCTCTTCTTGCTATTCTTTGAAACTCTGCATTCAGATGCTTATAACTTTCCTTTTCTCCTTTGCTTTTTGCTTCTCTTCTTTTCACAGCTATTTGTAAGGCCTCTTCAGACAGCCATTTTGCTTTTTTGCATTTCTTTTCCATGGGGATGGTCTTGATCCCTGTCTCCTGTACAATGTCATGAACCTCCATCCATAGTTCATGAGGCACATTATCTATTAGATCTAGTCCCTTAAATCTATTTCTCACTTCCACTGTATAATCATAAGGGATTTGATTTAGGTCATACCTGAATGATCTAGTGGTTTTCCCTACTTTCTTTAAGTCTGAATTTGGCAATGAGGAGTTCATGATCTGTGCCACAGTCAGCTCCTGGTCTTATTTTTTTTGATTGTATAGAGCTTCTCCATTTTTGGTTGCAAAGAATATAATCAATTTGATTTTGGTGCTGACCATATGGTGATGTCCATGTGTAGAGTCTTCTCTTGTGTTGTTGGAAGAGGGTGTTTGCTATGATCAGTGCATTTTCTTGGCAAAACTGTATTAGTCTTTGCCCTGCTGCATTCCATAATCCAAAGCCAAATTTGCCTTTTACACCAGGTGTTTCTAGACTTCCTACTTTTGCATTCCAGTCCCCTATAATGAAAAGGACATCTTTTTTGCATGTTAGTTCTAAAAGGTCTTGTAGGGCTTCATAGAACCATTCAACTTCAGCTTCTTCAGCATTACTGGTTGGGGCATAGACTTGGATTACTGTGATATTGAATGGTTTGCCTTGGAAACAAACAGAGATCATTCTGTCATTTTTTGAGATTGCATCCAAGCACTGCATTTCAGACTCTTGCTGACCGTGATGGCTACTCCATTTCTTCTAAGGGATTCCTGCCCGCAGTAGTAGATATAATGGTCATCTGAGTTAAATTCACCCATTCCAGTCCATTTTAGTTCACTGATTCCTAGAATCTTGATGTTCACTCTTGCCATCTCTTGTTTGACCACTTCCAATTTGCCTTGATTCATGGATCTGACATTCCAGGTTCCTATGCAATATTGCTCTTTACAGCATCGGACCTTGCTTCTATCACCAGTCACATCCATAACTGGGTATTGTTTTTGCTTTGGTTCCATCCCTTCATTCTTTCTGGAGTTATTTCTCCACTGATCTCCAGTAGTATATTGGGCACCTACTGTTGATGGTAAAGGCTTATATATTTTCTCTGCAAATTCAGCCACCAACTTGAGAGTCATTTTTTCTCATACCTTTCAAAGATGTGTTAACATCTTTCAGAATGAAAGTTGTGTTTCCTCTATGGGAGTCTTCTCCCTGTTTGTGAAATGGTTTCTGTAAAGGAATGCTTACTTTCATTGGTGCAGAAACTCTGTGAGGCCATTCAAACACTTTGGATGCACATATCTACAGTTCAGCAGAAAGAAGCCTGGAATGCTGAACTAAGCAGATGGTGAATTTCCTATCTGAAGTCCTTCAGTTCAGTTCAGTTCAGTTCAGTCGCTCAGTCGTGTCCGACTCTTTGTGACCCCATGAATCGCAGCACGCCAGGCCTCTCTGTCCATCACCAACTCGCGGAGTTCACTCAGACTCACATCCATCGAGTCAGTGATGCCATCCAGCCATCTCATCCTCTGTTGTCCCCTTCTACTCTTGCCCCCAATCCCTCCCAGCATCAGAGTCTTTTCCAATGAGTCAACTCTTTGCATGAGGTGGCCAAAGTACTGGAGTTTCAGTTTTAGCATCATTCCTTCCAAAGAAATCCCAGGGCTAATCTCCTTCAGAATGGACTGGTTGGATCTCCTTGCAGTCCAAGGGACTCTCAAGAGTCTTCTCCAACACCACACTTCAAAAGCATCAATTCTTTGGCACTCAGCCTTCTTCACAGTCCAACTCTCACATCCATACATGACCACAGGAAAAACCATAGCCTTGACTAGATGGATTTTCTTAATCTCCTAGACCCTTTCCAACACCATGGAAAGAACAGACACACACTGAGAACCTTCTACGATCCTATATATATATATATGTATGTATTATTAGTGTCTTATGCAGCTGTAACAAATTTCCACAAACCTGTCAAATTAAAACAAGATAAATTTATTTTCAAACAGTTTTGGAAGCCAGAAATCTGACAGTAGTATCCCTAGGGCAAAATCAAGGTGTTGGGAGAGCCAAGGTCCCTACAGATGCTCTAGTGGAGCCTCCTCTTGGATACTATTTGCAACTGTGGTAGTAACAGTTCTTCCTTCAAAGCTTCATAAGGTTGGAATGATGATTAAATAAGTTAGTAGAAGTAGAAGCTATATAAATTTTCTGGCAAGTGAGCAACACCTAATATGTAGGTAATATATGGACAGGAATAGTGTCCACTCTGAAATAATTAATACCCCTGTCATAAATTGTCAAGTCTGTCCAAAACTGAAAGCAATCTATGGGATATTCAGTTTCAAGGATATCATCATAGTAAAAGCTCAACTATTGAGGCAGAATTTAAAAATTATACCAGTTGTGCTCTGTCTTGAGGAGAGGCTTCAGGAAACATTTTTTGAGCTATTACCTGCGTGTCTTTCACATTATTCCAAGAATTGTAGTCACACATTGAAAAAGGAGGGAAGAAAAAATAAAAAGGAGGGCATAAAAAAAAATACCAATATTATTAAGTTCTTTACAGTTCAATGATTTAGCAACTCTGGTCCTTAAAACAAAAGAAAACAAAACTGTTCCAGAATGACAGAATTTAGGGGAAGAGTGGGGTCAATGTTTGAGTAGAATTTTGGGACATTCTGGAGGAGAGGGTCTCAAGAGCCTAGAAACTAATTCCCTGAGATTGAATCAAAAATAGGCTATGAAAGACCATCTGAAGGGCAGGCTCTACTGGAAGGTCTCAGTTACCAGAGTAAAAGCTGATCCTTGGTGTCTCTGTTTTCCTAAAAGATGGGTTGCAGTGGTGTCTTTGGATCTCAGTGCTTTGAAGCCTCTGGATTCAATGGAATTTTCTTGGAAAGCTTTCCTTAGTCCAGTTCAGTTCAGTTCAGTTGCTCAGTCGTGTCCGACTGTTTGCAATTACATGGACTACAGCACTCAGGCTTTCCTGTCCATTACCAACTCTGGAAGTTTACTCAAATTCATGTCCATTGAGTCAGTGATGCCATCCAATCTTCTTAGTCCAACCCACCTCCAATTCCTTACAGGCCTGATCCCTCATGCCTAGGCTCTTTTTGCCAAAGGGAAGATGCTTTTACTTTTATTCCAAGAGAGGAAGGTTAAGCTGAAGGCTGTGATATTTGGGGTGGGAGTGGGGAAGCAAACTGAGGGAAAAGGAGAGAACACCGCCGCCATGAAAACTCTGGAACTTTTATGGAATCATCAGAGGACAAAGCAGCCAATGGCTTTTGTTCAGTAGGGAACCAATTTTCTAATCAAGGAAATCTGCAGGTTTCCACAGACCTAGAAACTTTGCAGTTGGATGTGAATGTATTTAGATTGGGGAGAGAAAAATCAGCCTGTGTTGAATTTGAAACATTTCCAAAGATTGCTTATTCCCTGTCAGAGGGAAGTTTATTTGGAGACCAAGGGTGGGCATAGAAGTCAGCTTGAAGCTGGCAAGACTTGGCTACCAGATGTTTGCACTTCATACCAAGATCCAGAGAGTAGCTAGGATCTACTGAAAAGATCTCCCACTTTTCTTTCCTGCGTTTCTCCTCAGGGACAACTGGCAGTGCTGGGATGGAAAAACAGATGAACTATGTGCTGTGCAGAGCTCAGATGATGTCGGTGGGTGGGGTGTAAGGGTCCAGGATGCCAGGAATCTGAGTGGCGACAGGCCATATTTTGTAAGCTGCCAGCATGTGCATATTGTGTTTAATTAGCAGTTTTGTAAGTTGCAAGCATATGCTTTATCGCTTCTTGCTGTTTTAATGGTAAGCTACTATGTTCTTTAGTGAAATCTTAAGTCTTCTCTGAGATTTGCTTATCATTAGCAGCTCAGCACCACATGTCATGCCCAGGCTTTCTGGCATACATCCCCCACCTCCTTGTTCCAGCTCTTGGCCTCTTGTTATCCTGAAAATATAGACTCCTCTTTGAGGCACCCTATGGGAATGGAATAGAGGAGTGGGCCAGAGAAAGCTCAAGGAACCAAGAGTGAACAACACTCACCCAGGATCAGGGAAATATCTTGTTCAATTCTGATAAGAAAGGAAGTGGCAGTGGAAGCCAGAGGCTGTAGTGGGTAACAAAGATTTAGAAAAATTTGGGGACCAAATCTAGACAAGGACAGAGAACAGACCAAGGATGCCACCAGCAAGTATAGTACCTGATGCTGAATTGAAAAGTTCCTGAGGTAGAGGCTGCTTGTCTGTACTTCTAGACTGTCAGGTTCCCAGAAGTATGTTAGCACCATTTCACCAAGATGAGCTGTTACCCCACTTAAATCTTTGGAACACAAGTTTTTATAATGTTCCCTACTTGGCTTATTCCCCAGAACATACACACATGCATGCTCTCTGGTAGGGGTCACCTGGATCTTCAAAAGTCTCAACAGATTCAAATCTTTAAGAGAATTAGAGCTATAAGTAAGTATTTTTCTTGTTTTTTCTTTTTTTCTCTTCTGAAAAATTTAGGATAAGATGACACTGTGACTTTCTCAAAGGGAGGAACATAAATGAAGATGCAGAAGCTTGTCCTTTTTCTAACCTTCATTACAGTCAAGACCTGTCGCTCAAGACTCCCTTGATATCCCTGAAGAAACTCACATACTCTTCTCCCTCATTTTTAAATCATTGCTATCACTAATCTGTTTTCTGTCTCTAGATGGAAAATTAGATTATTTCATGAATGATTTATAAATAGAATCAGCAAATATGTATCCTGTGATATTGGATTTTTTTTTTGCTTGCATTATTTCCTTGCAGTTTTCCAAATTACTATCTTTATCAATAGCTTTCTCCCTTTTCTTTCTGAATAGTATGTGTGATATAGACAAATCAGAATTTGTTTATCCATTCACCTATTGAGGTCATTTGGGTAATATCCAGCTTTGTGCTATTACAAATAAAGCTGCTATAAACTTTTTTTTACAAGTTTATATGTAAATTTTAAAAAAAAATTTTCTGGGATATTTGTTTAGCACAGCTTAAAGGGAAATTTACAGCATTAAATATCTACATTTGAGAAGAAAATAAATCTCAAATCAATGATTGAGGTTGTTACCTAGAAACTAAACTTAACCCAATATCAGAAGAAGAAAGAAAATACTCCATCTAAGAGTAAAAATCAGTAATCAACATTCTGATAGAAACACGACTTAAAAGACTTCTCTAAACTCTAACATCCATCAAAAGAACAAATCACATTCTTTTCAAGTGCACACAGACATGTAACAATATCAGTTATGTTCTGAACCATAAAACAGATGTCAGTAAATTTAAGAATTTTCAAATCATATGAAATGCATTTTCTCACTTGAGCTGCAAACTGAAAGATAATGAAGACATAAAACACAATAATAGCTCTTTAAGATATTCCATAAAATTGACAAAACCTCTAACCTAACTGAGGAAAATAGAGTGACATCCAAATGGTTAATACCAATAATGGGAGCAGGGATATCACTACAAACCCAAGGGAACTTAAAAGGCAATGAGAAATACCATGGTTAAATTCACATCAATAAATACACCAGGTTATATGAAATAGGCAAGTTTCACAAATTAAAACCTTAATCAACATTCCCATAAAGAAAACTTTGAGACTGAATTACTTCATCAGTGAGTGCTACCACATATTTAAGGAAGAATCAGTGTCAATTCTATAGAAATTATTTCAGTAAATGAAAGATAAAAGAACATTTCTTAGCACATTTTAGAAGTCAGCATTATCTTGATTATTAAAGTCAGAAAAAATATATTTAAAAACCTAAGCAAGAATACTCATGATCAAAGATATAAAATTTTCTACAAAACAGTGGTACATTGAATAAAGAACTATATTAAAGAGTAAACCATGACTGAGGATTATTTACCTCAGAAATAAGGATTGTTTTATCACTCAAAAGTGTGAAAGTTGCTCAGTCTTGTCTGACTCTTTGTGACCCCATCCATGGCCTATACAGTCCATGGAATTCTCCAGACCAAAACACTTGATTGGGTAGCTTTTCCCTTCTCCAGGGGATCTTCCCAACCCAGGGATTGAACCCAGTTCTCCTGCATTGCAGGTGGATTCTTTGCCAACTGAGCTATCAGGGAAGCCCTTTTTTTTAATCACTCAAAAGCATCAATATAATTCACCATAATAATGAAATATAAAAGAAAAATATTATGTTTATGTATTATCATTTTAAAGGAGCAAATATTCCAGCTATAATCCAGAATTACAAGGTTCTCTCTAGAATTCCTCCTTTTCTTATTTGAAATTACTTTCTCTCACAGAGAGAAAGCTGACTCTATATCTGCAATGTATTTACTTTGTATTTATCCAGTTCTAGAATTTATATTGGAGAAGGCGATGGCACCCCACTCCAGTACTCTTGCCTGGAAAATCCCATGGACGGAGGAGCCTGGTAGGCTGCAGTCCATGGGGTTGCGAAGAGTCGGACACGACTGAGCGACTTCACTTTGACTTTTCACTTTCATGCATTGGAGAAGGAAATGGCAACCCACTCCAGTGTTCTTGCCTGGAGAATCCCAGGGATGGGGGAGCCTGGTGGGCTGCCGTCTATGGGGTCGCACAGAGTCGGGCACGACTGAAGCGACTTAGCAGCAGCAGTAGCAGAATTTATATGATGTAATTTCAGATTGCTATTCTAGATCCTTGTGAGTTTGCTATTCTAGATCCACTTATCTAGTAGAGCACGGTGTGTACAGTTCCTTTTTGTCTTTAGCACGTATAAATATCTAGCCAAAATATTGTTTTCAAAAGCTGCTTAAATCAGCTTATTTTCCCCACCCTCTTCAATATGGTTATTTGATTCATTATGAAAGAGTTAGATCTATTTGCTTTCATCTGTATTCTATCCTGAGTTCCTTCCAATTTTATCAAAACATTATATTGTATATCTTAAATATGCACAGTTTTTATTCATCAAAATCAATAAAGCCAAGGGGAAAAAAACAATAGAAAAATAAAAGGTCATTCAATGTATAATCTTTTAAGAAATGGTGCAAGAAACAATTTAATGTCCACATGCAAAATAAATTAACTTTGGTGAAGGTTAATTATTCTTTTTTAAATTATTCCTTTTATATCTTATTCAAAAAAACATGTTTGATGCAGGATACAGGAAGCTTGGGGCTGGTGCACTGGGATGACCCAGAGGGATGGTATGGGGAGGGAGGTGGGAGGGGGGTTCAGGATTAGGAACACATGTACACCCGTGGCGGATTCATGTTGATGTATGGCAAAATGAATACAATATTGTAAAGTAAAAAAAAAAAATTAAAAAAAAAAACTCAAAATGGCTTGCAGATCTAAACACAAAATGCAAAATTCTAAAAGTTGAAAAAGAAAAATATAGGAAATAATCTTGTGAGTTAAGCACAGATTGAAACAAAGTTACAAACTACACAAGAACAGAAATAGGTAAGTTGGACTTGATAAAATGAAAACTTTGCTCTTCATGAGACCTTGTTAAGAATATGAAAAGGTAAGCAATTAACTGAGAGAAAGATTTCCAAAACATCTATCCACAAAGAAATTTTATCTAGAATATATAAAGAACTCTTATAATTTGGTAATAATAAGAAAAACAACCCAATATAAAATGGTGAAAGTTTCAGTTATTTTCCCAAAAAGACATGTAGATGGAAAATTGGCACATGAAAAATTTCTCAACATCAATCACTGTTAGAGAGGCAGATTACTTTGGCTACCTCATGCGAAGAGTTGACTCATTGGAAAAGACTCTGATGCTGGGAGGGATTGGGGGCAGGAGGAGAAGGAGATGACAGAGGATGAGATGGCTGGATGGCATCACTGACTCGATGGACGTGAGTCTGAGTGAACTCCGGGAGTTGGTGATGGACAGGGAGGCCTGGCGTGCTGCGATTCATGGGGTCGCAAGGAGTCGAACACGACTGAGCGACTGAACTGAACTGAATATCATATAAGAAACGAATCGCCAGTCCAGGTTCGATGCAGGATACAGGAAGCTTGGGGCTGGTGCACTGGAATGACCCAGAGGGATGGTGTGGGGAGGGAGGTGGGAGGGTGGTTCAGGATTGGGAACACGTGTACACCCGTGGCGGATGCATGTTGATGTGTGGCAAAACCAATACAATATTGTAAAGTAAAAAAAATAAAAAACAAACAAACAAACAAACAAAATCACATTGAGAGACAACTACATGCCTATAAGCATGGATTCCACGCCTAGATATTTAACCAGGATAGATGAAAACATTTGTCTCTACTTAAATTTGTATAGTAACTTTCACAGCAGCTCTATTTGCAATACATAAAACTTAAAACCACTCAAATGTCTATCAAAAGAAGAATAAACTGTGCCATATCCACATAATAGAATTTACTCAGCAATGAAAATAAATGAGATATTGATGCATGCAAAAATATCAGTGAATTTGAAAATAATTATCCTCAGTATAAGAAACCAGGGACAAAAGTACATGATGTGTTATTTAATTTATATGCAATTCTAGAAAATGCAATTTTCTATAGTTTCTTATCAAGAGTACGAGAAAATAGATCAGACTGATGGGATTGGAGAGGTTGAAAATGAGATTTGGGGGTGAGGGAGGAAACTTTCATGGCAATGGCTATGTTTATTATACAAATTGTTTCGATGACTCCATGAGTACATCTGTATATCAAGAAATCGTTTTTAAGTGTGCTTTAAATATGTACCCTTGGTTGCACCTCAAATATACCTTAAAAAGGCTGAAAAACAAAACCAAACAAAATATAAGGATTCTTCTTGGCTCATAGCTTCACTGGGAGACTGAAGCACCAAGTCTGGACAAGAAGGAACCAGAAAAGTTTGGCAGCTAAAGGCAAGATCATGTGATTAGAACAAGTTGGTGATGACAGTCGGTCTGTGTGAGCCGCAAGCATTGAATCCTCACTGCCAGCACTGCAGCGCCCTTAGCCCCATACCCACTGGAAATGATCTCTAATTGCCTCTTTCTCTTTGTGCCACTACCTGGCTGGGGCATCTGATTGTCACGCTCCATCACATCCGAGTGCTATATTCTCCGGAGAACTGGGAGGTGGTGGGTACCTGCCAACTTTACTTCCTTACTAGGAGCTGTGAACCTGCCTCTCACCATGACCCACATCAAGGGAGTATCCCTCAACACAAAGGAAGCACTCTTATTCTGAGTAGCTAAGAGAGGGGAAAAGACAATGGCATTCATATGACATTGTTTCAGAAGGATCAGGAACCCTGAATTCCAGGTCTCTCCCTGACCCACTCCTGTGTAGAGCATTCCATACCACATACCCCTGCCCTCTACTTGCTTAGGGATACAGCTCAGCTAACCAATTCTGACTCCTGTGTTATGATGCACTTTGCATTTCCATTTGCAAGATGTGTTCCTTCTGCTGCTTGTGATGTACAAGGGCAGCAGACACTTAATCTTACAGGATTCAGGAATAAATTAATTTTTTTCCTCCTAGCATCTTTTTCTAACATCATCTCTATTTAAAAGCAGTCTGCTCCTTCTTTTAACTTTCCACAGCACTAAACTCTGTTGAGCTAACTCTCCCCCTAGTGGTAGTTTGTTTAATCCTCCCATAGTTACCAAAATCTTATTTAGAATTCTGGTGACATTCAAAATTTTGACTGCTATTTACAATAAGAAATAGTTTATCATCAACACTTTTCAATCAGTTTTATGCTTAAACCAAAATAAAAATTTCACAAAACACTATTATTTACCATTTTTGAGTAATACACTGTGGAATTTTCTGTACTATTCACCTTGTGTTTAGAGTGTTGCTGCTGCTGCTAAGTCACTTCAGTCGTGTCTGACTCCGTGCGACCCCATGGATGGCAGCCCACCAGGCTCCCCCGTTACTGGGATTCTCCAGGCAAGAACACTGGAGTGGGTTGCCATTTCCTTCTCCAATGAATCAAAGTGAAAAGTGAAAGTCAAGTCGCTCAGTCGTGTCTGACCCTCAGCGACCCCATGGACTGCAGCCTACCAGGCTCCTCCATCCATGGGATTTTCCAGGCAGGAGTACTGGAGTGGGGTGCCATTGCCTTCTCCGTGTGTTTAGAGTGTTAGTTTTTAACAATTAAGTTGATTCACTAATTTCAGGCACCAGTAAGTGCAACTCATGATTTGAACAACAGTGCTCCAGAGTATTATTAAAACTGAATTAATCTAGTGATCTATTAACAGATATTTCTCCCAAGTAGAAATACACAAACATGCCCACAAAAACCTATAACCAAATCCCTGATGAGCCACAAACCCTAGCACTTCCCTTCACTTTCATGCATTTGTACACAAAGACTTGTAAAAGCACTATAATAAAGAAACTGTTTAATTTCGCATAATTGAACCATGCAAGGAACATTTCCATAATATTTGCTACGCTATGCTAAGTCACTTCAGTCATGTCCGACTCTGTGCAACCCCATAGACGGCAGCCCAACAGGCTTCCCCGTCCCTGGGATTCTCCAGGCAAGAACACTGGAGTGGGTTGCCATTTCCTTCTCCAATGCATGAAAGTGAAAAGTGAAGTCGCTCAGTCATGTCCGACTCTTCGTGACCCCATGGACTGCAGCCTACCAGGCTCCTCCGTCCATGGGATTTTCCAGGCAAGAGTACTGGAGTGGGGTGCCATTGCCTTCTCCATAATATTTACAGCTAATAAAATGAAATATAAATGTAGGACTAGCTCATGAATGAGTATTCTAAAGAATGAGATTTGAGGAAATTCTACTTTTGAAAAGAAATAGAAATTTGTAAATAAATGCAAGTGACAAATATGCTCATAACTTATAGCACAGACCTATGTAGGTAGGTGGGAGAAGGCAATGTAGGTAGGTGGGAGAAGGCAAAGAGTACTCCAGTACTCTTGCCTGGAAAATCCCATGGACGGAGGAGGAGCCTGGTAGGCTGCAGTCCATGGGGTCGCTGAGGGTCGGACACGACTGAGCGACTTCACTTTCACTTTTCACTTTGATGCATTGGAGAAGGAAATGGCAACCCACTCCAGTGTTCTTGCCTGGAGAATCCCAGTAACGGGGGAGCCTGGTTGGCTGCCATCTATGGGGTCGCATAGAGTCGGACACGACTGAAGAGACTTAGCAGCAGCAGCAGCAGCAGCAGCATGTAGGTAAGTGTCGTGCTCTCCATGGAGATGCACTCTAATAACTTTCTAGGAAAAATAGGCAAACTTGGTTTAGTGGTAGGAGGTTTGGAGGTAGAGAGAGAACTCTGGTAAAAGTAAAGATATGAATCACCAAATTACATTCAGATATATTATGATCCCTATTATGAAACATTCAGATGTTTTTTGCATCTGCTATTGCTATCAAACTATTTTGTCTCCCAAAGTCGAGATAGAAGGAAAAATCAGTAAGAGAAGCAGCAACAGAGACCCAAGAGCCTGTGGTGATGTGTTGATCCAACTGGTGGAAAGCTTTAGTACTGTTCCTTGGCTCCCAGTGAGCAGCAGATATCCAAATCAGGACAAAAGTAGACAAGGACTGAGGATTGATTACATACCATGAGAGTAGTGAGTACAATAGCCAGCTGGACAACTCCTGCATGTCTGGAGGACAGTCCAAGGTCAGAAGTATATAGAGTACATTGGGAAATATACAAGAAAGGAATCTAGGTCTAAAAACAAGCCAAGGTCCAAAGAAGCAGCTGAGGTCAGTTCAGTCGTGTCTGCAGCAGTAAACGTCTGTTGCATGACTTTCTACGCCTCTTCTCTGACTAGGTTTTTATCCACAGTTCCCATTTAAGAGATCAGTGCAACTCCCAAATAATACCAGCTGACTCAAATTCCGTTCTCCAGCTGACTGAACTGGTGTAAATACCCAAACTTAGCTATACGAATCAGATAGTCTCCTGAAAATGAATTTGTTCAACAAGAATATAAACTTTTGAGTCCCTGGAGTGAAGTTTTGGACAAATTCTTATGAGGTAATCATGTTTGATTGCTCTACCTATATCCCAAAGGCAAAGAAACTTACTGAATCAGAGTATAAACCAAACCCAGTGAAATAAAGACAGAAAAGAAGCAGAGCATAACCTCCCTTTCTGGCTTTGTTTTCCTTTTTCTAGTCCTTCATGAGACTTGATTATGCCCTATAATTGGGTGTGTTAGTGTTAGTCACTTAGTCATGTCTGATGCTTTTGCAACCTCATGGACTGTAGCCCACCAGGCTCCCCTGTCCATGGGATTCTCCAGGCAAGAATACTGGAGTGGGTTGCCATTTCCTCCTCTAGGGGATTTTTTCCAACCCAGGGATTGAACATGGGTCTTCTGCATTGCAGATAGATTCTTTACTGTCTGAATCACTTTTGTTTGAGTGAGACACAATGCATTTCAACATCTTATATGCAAACAACCTAAACTTACATACAAATAAGCTAGACTAAAAGAAGCTTGTGTCCTGTCACAGTTGAGGCACTTTTGAGCTCTTAACAACCCAATGTGAGTGTGACTGTGGAAGAGGAAATTGTGGAAAACTCAGGTATTAGATATAATACAAGGTTTCTTGTACAAGTTTTATGCATAAGGGGCTCACACATAAACTGAAGCATCCATACTTTCTTACTCAGAAACTAGGTTGAGAATACTTTCTAGAGAGAAGGTAAGAATTAAGAACTATTGAAAGTGATGGGATTTTTATCAACTATGTCAGGAGATGTAGTGCTCTGGGCAGCCTGAAAGGACTGAATTATGGAGGACTTAATGGAACAGAATAGATACAGTGGGGGGTAAGAATAGAAACGGCTTTTGTACCTTTGTTCTAGACTTCTAGTTGGAAAGCTTCCTGACAGTTTACCAGGGGAAGAAAATGCATAACATGGCTCACAACATAAACTGGTCAGCAATAATGATGATAAATTTAGCAAAATATTCTCTCTGATGAGTTTCTCAGGGACTTAAACATGGCTTGAGGTTTAGTAGACAATGTGAATTGACTTGAAACAGCTATTGTTAAAAAAGTCTACTAACAGAACACTGATTTCGAATGGAAGACAGTATGTCCAGCTCAGTAGTTGAATCTTGATTGGGCAAAAGATTTTAGGGCATTCAATCTATTTTCTGGAGATGAACTGCAACAGAACTTTAACCAAAGAGATAATAATGTTAAATCTACTAAGTACTTGTGAGAAAAAAGTTTCTCCACAATAAGAAAAGTCTTTCTTTTTCATTTCTTCATATTTTGGAGGAAAAAAGTTTGTTTTTATATTATTTTTTATGTAACTATATTTGATTTACAATATTGTGTTTGCTTCACATATGTAATTTCATATACTTTCGCATTTGTGGTTATTCAGTTCAGTTTAGTCACTCAGTCATGTACAACTCTTTGCAACCCCATGGATTACAGCATACCAGGCTTCCCTGTCCATCACCAACTCCTGGAGCTTGCTCAAACTCATGTCCATTGAGTTGGTGATGCCATCCAACCATCTCATTCTCTCTCAACCTCTTCTTCTCCAGCCTTCAGTCTTTCCCAGCATCAGGGTCTTTTCCAGTGAGTCAGTTCTTCGCATCAGATGGCCAAAGTATTGGAGTTTCAGCTTCAGCCCCAGTCCTTCTAATGAATATTCAGAACTGATTTCCTTTAGGATTGACTGGTTTTATCTCCTTGAAGTCCAAAGGACTCTCAAGAGTCTTCTCAAACACCACAGTTCAAAAACATTAATTCTTTGGTGCTCAGCTTTCTTTATAGTCCAACTGTCACATCCATACATGACTACTGGAAAAACCATAGCCTTGACTAAATGGACCTTTGTCAGCAAAGTAATGTCTCTGCTTTTTAATATGCTGTCTAAGTTGGTCATAGCTTTTCTTCCAAGGAGCAAGCATCTTTTATTTCATGGCTGTAGTCACCATCTGCAGTGATTTTGGAGCCCAAAACAATAAAGTCTATCACTGTTTCCATTATTTCCCTATCTATTTGCCATGAAGTGATGAGACCAGATGCCATGATCTTAGTTTTTTGAACGCTGAGTTTTAAACCAATGTTTTCACTCTTCTCTTTCACTTTCATCAAGAAGCTCTTTAGTTTTTCCTTGCTTTCTGCCATAGGGTGGTGTCAACTTCATATCTGAGGTTATTGATATTTCTCCCACAATCTTGATTCCACCTTGTGCTTCATCCAGCCTGTCATTTCATGTGATGTACTCTGCATATAAGTTAAATAAGTGGGATGACAATATATAGCCTTAACATACTCCTTTCCCAATTTGGAACCAGTCTGTTGTTCCATGTCTGGTTCTAACTGTTGCTTTTTGACCTGCATAGATTTCTCAGGAGGCAGGTAAAGTGGTCTGGTACTCTCATCTCACTCCCATTTGTGGTTATTACAAAATATTAAATATAATTCTCTGTGTTATAAGTAAATCCTTGTTGTTTACCTTTTTTCTTTTTTTACATATAGAGGTATCTATCTGTTAGTCCTATACTCCTAATTTATCACATCCCTACCTCTTTTCTCTTTGGTAACCAAAAGTTTGCTTTAGTCTTTTCTTTCTGTTTTGTAAATATTTGATTTGTGTCAACTTCATATCTGCAGGTTATTGAATATTCACTCCCACAATCTGATTCCACCTTGTGCTTCATCCAGCCTGTCATTTCAAAAGAAAATTGGGAAAGATAAAAAATAAAAAGGGATGAAAAGATATAGCCTTAACATGACTCCTTTGGGAATTTGGAACCAGTCTGTTGTTCCATGTCTGGTTCTAAGAAAAAGATAAACAACAAGGATTTACTTATAACACAGAATATTTTTCTCTGCCTGACTTACTGCACTTAGTAAAAAAGTCTCTAGGTCTATTCATGCTGTTAAATATTAAATATAATTCTATATATAAAAAAAGAAAAAAGATAAACAACAAGGATTTACTTATAACACAGAGAATTATATTTAGATTACTTCCATGTCTTGGTTATCATGAATAGTGCTGTTATGAACATAAGGGTGCATGCATCTTTTCAAATTAGAGTTTTCACCTTTTTCAGATATATGCCCAAGTGTAGGGTTGCTGGATCATATGTAAC
Source organism: Bos javanicus (assembly GCF_032452875.1). NCBI lineage: Eukaryota > Metazoa > Chordata > Mammalia > Artiodactyla > Bovidae > Bos > Bos javanicus. Next base: position 56,570,438 of record NC_083878.1, read on the forward strand.
TCTATTTTTAGTTCTTTAAGGAGTCTCCATACTGTTCTCCATAGTGGCTGAAATAATTTACATTTCCACCAATAGTGTAGAAAAAAATTTTTTATGCACCTTCTGTAGCATATATTATTCATAGACTCTTTGAGGATGGCCATTTTGACTAGTGTCAGCTGACACTGTATATTTGATTTGCACTTCTCTAATAATTAGCAATGTGCAGTCATGTGGCTATGGGCAATGTGTTTGTGATCCTTATCAATTTACTCATACAATTTTCCCCAATACCAGAACAAATAATCTTAAAATTTATATGGAACTAAACATGATCCAGAATTGGAAAAAGAAAAAATGTGGAGGCATAACCCTCTCAAACTTCAGACAACACTACAAAACTATAGCAATCGAAACAGTGTGGTATTGGCACAAAAGCAGGTATATAGATCAATGGAATAGAACTGAGAGCCCAGAAATAAACCCACACACCTACTGTCAATTACTTTTCAAGAAAGGAGGCAGAAATATACAATGGAGGAAACATAGTCTCTTCAGCAAGTGATGCTGGAAAGTGGGCCAGCCTTATATAAATTAATGAAGTTAGAATACTCCCTCACACTATACTCAAAAATAAACCAAAGACTTAATATAAGACATGACACTAGAAAATTCTTAAAAGAGAACAAAAGAAAAATATTTTCAGGCATAAATCTTAGCAATATTTTCTTAGGTCTGTCTCTCAAGGCAAAATAAATGAAAGCAAAAATAAGTCAAACTTAATCAAACTTACAAGGTTTTATACAGCAAAGAAAACCATAAATAATGTAAAAAAACAATGTATGGACTTTGAGAAAATATTGAATATTGAGTTTTAAGCCAGATTTTTCACTCTGCTCATTCACTTTCATCAAAAGGCTCTTTAGGTCCACTTCAATTTTCTGCCATTTGAGTGGTATCATCTGCACATCTGAAGCTGTTGATATTTTCCCCAGCAATCTTGATTCTAGCTTGTGAGTCATCCAGCCTGGCATTTCACATGATATACCCTGCATTGTTACCCTGTTTACTTAACTTATACGCTGAGCACATCATGAAAAATGCTGGGCTGGATGAATTACAAACTCTAATCAAGATAAACAAGAGAATCATGGTACCACTCTAATGGCAGAAAGCAGAGAGGAAGTGAAGAACCTCTTGATGAGGGTGAAGGAGGAGAGTGGAAAAGTTGGTTTGAAACTAAATATTAAAAGAACTAAGATCATGGCATCTGGCCCCATTACTTCATGTCAATTAGAAGGAGAAAAAGTGAAACCAGTGACAGATTTCCGCTTCTTGATTTCTAAAATCACTGTGAATGGTGACTGCAGACATGAAATCAGAAGAGAATTGTTTCTTGGATGAAAAGTAATGACAAATCCAGACAGTGTGTTGAAAAGCAGAGACATCACTTTGCTGACAAAAGGTCATATGGTCAAGGCTATGGTTTTCCAAGTGGTCATGTACAATAGTGAGAGCTGTACCATAAAGAAGACAGAGTGCCAAAGAATTGATGCCTTTGAACGTGGTGCTTGAGAAGACTCCTGAGAATCCCTTGGACAGCAAGGAGATCAAACCAGTCAATCTTAAAAGAAATCAACCCTGAATACTCATTGGAAGTACTGCTGCTGAAGCTGAAGCTCCAGTATTTTGGTCACCTGATGCGAAGAGTGACTCATTGGAAAAGTCCTGATGCTGGAAATGATCGACAGCAGATGGAGAAGGGGGCGTCAGAGAATGAGACAGCTGGATGGCATCACTGATGCAATGGACATGAACTTGGGCAAACTCTGGGGATAGTTAGGGATAGGAACGCCTTGCATGCTGCAGTCCATGGGGTTGCAAAGAGTCGGAGATGATAGAACAACTGAACAACCATGACACCTCGTATTTAAATAAGCAGGATAACAATATACAGCCTTGTCATACTCCTTTCCTGGTTTTGAACCAATCCTTTGTTTCATTTACAGTTCTAATGATGGCTTCTTGACCTGCAAACAGATCTCAGGAGACAGGTAAAGTGGTCTGTTATTCCCTTCTCTTTAAAATTTTTTCACAGTTGGTTGTGATTCACACAGTCGGAAGCTTTAGCATAGTCAATGAAGCAGAAATAGATGTTTTTCTGGAATTCCTTTGCTTTCTCCATGATCCAACGAATGTTGATAATTTGATCTCTTAGTCTTCCTTTTCTTTATTTCTTTTTAATTTATTTATTTTAATTGGAGGCTAGTTACTTTACAATATTGTGTTGGTTTTTGCTGTACATCAACATGAATCTGCCACGGGTATACACATGTTCCCCATCATGAACCCCACTCCCACCTCCCTCCCCATACCATCCCTTTGGGTCATCCCAGTGCACCAGCCCAAAGTATCCTGTATCCTGCATCGAACCTGGACTGGCGATTCATTTCACATATGATATTATACATGTTTCAATGCCATTCTCCTAAATTATCTCACCTTTGCCCTCTCCCACAGAGTTCAAAAGACTGTTCTATACATTTGTGTCTCTTTTGCTGTCTCACATACAGGGTTATTGTTACCATCTTTCTAAATTCCATATACATGCATTAGTATACTGTATTGGTATTTTTCTTTCTGGCTTACTTTACTCTGTATAATAGAATAGGCTCCAGTTTCATCCACCTCATTAGAACTGATTCAAATGTATTCTTTATAATGGCTGAGTAATACTCCATTGTGTATATGCACCACAGCTTTTTTATCCATTTGTCTGCTGATGGACATCTAGGTTGCTTCCATGTTCTGGCTATTATAAACTGTGCTGTGATAAACATTGGGATACATGTGTCTCTTTCAATTCTGGTTTCCTCAGTGTGTATGCCCAGCAGTGGGATTGCTGGGTCGTATGGCAGTTCTATTTCCAGTTTTTTAAGGAATCTCCACACTGTTCTCCATAGTGGCTGTACTAGTTTACATTCCCACCAACAGTGTAAGAGGGTTCCCTTTTCTGCACACCCTCTCCATCATTTATTGCTTGTAGACTTTTGGATAGCAGCCATTCTGACTGGCTTGAAATGGTACCTCATTGTGGTTTTGATTTGCATTTCTCTGGTAATGAGTGATGTTGAGCATCTTTTCATGTGTTTGTTAGCCATCTGTATGTCTTCTTTGGAGAAATGTCTATTTAGTTCTTTGGCCCATTTTTTGATTGGGCCATTTATTTTTCTGGAATTGAGCTGCAGGAGTTGCTTGTATATTTTTGAGATTAGTTTTTTGTCAGTTGCTTCATTTGCTATTATTTTCTCCCATTCTGAAGGCTGTCTTTTCACCTTGCTTATAGTTTCCTTTGTTGTGCAGAAGCTTTTAATGTTAATTAGGTCCCATTTGTTTATTTTTGCTTTTATTTCCAATATTCTGGGAAGTGGGTCATAGAGGATCCTGCTGTGATTTATGTCAGAGAGTGTTTTGCCTATGTTCTCCTCTAAGAGTTTTATAGTTTCTGGTCTTACATTTAGATCTTTAATCCATTTTGAGTTTGTTTTTGTTATGGTGTTAGAAAGTGCTCTAGTTTCATTCTTTTACAAGTGGTTGACCAGTTTTCCCAGCACCACTTGTTAAAGAGATTGCCTTTTCTCCGTTGTATATTCTTGCCTCCTTTGTCAAAAATAAGGTGTCCATATGTGCGTGGATTTATCTCTGGGCTTTCTATTTTGTTCCATTGATCTGTATTTCTGCCTTTGTCCAGTACCATACTGTCTTGATGACTGTGACTTTGTAGTAGAGCCTGAAGTCAGGAAGGTTGATTCCTCCAGTTCCATTCTTCTTTCTCAAGATTGCTTAGGCTATTTGAGGTTCTTTGTATTTCCATACAAATTGTGAAATTATTTGTTCTAGCTCTGTGAAGAATACTGTTGGTAGCTTGATAGGGATTGCATAGAATTTATATATTTCTTTGGGTAGTATACTCATTTTCACTATATTAATTCTTCCAATCCATGAACATGGTATATTTCTCTATCTATTAGTGTTTTCTTTGATTTCTTTCATCAGTGTTTTATAGTTTTCTATATATAGGTCTTTTGTTTCTTTAGGTAGATATATTTCTAAGTATTTTATTCTTTTTGTTGCAATGGTGAATGGAATTGTATCTTTATTTTCTCTTTCTATTTTCTCATTATCAGTGTATAGGAATGCAAAGGATTTCTGTGTGTTGATTTTATATCCTGCAACTTTACTATATTCATTGATTAGCTCTAGTAATTTTCTGGTGGAATCTTTAGGGTTTTCTGTGTAGAGGATCATGTCATCTGCAAGCAGTGAGAGTTTTACTTCTTTTCCAATTTGGATTCCTTTTATTTCTTTTTCTGCTCTGATTGCTGTGGCCAAAACTTCCAAACCTATGTTGAATAGTAGTGGTGTAAGTGGGCACCCTTGTCTTGTTGCCGACTTTAGGGAAAACACTTTTAATTTTTCACCATTGAGGATAATGTTTGCTGTGGGTTTGTCATATATAGCTTTTATTATGTTGAGGTATGGTCCTTCTATTCCTGCTTTCTGGAGAGTTTTCATCATAAATGGATGTTGAATTTTGTCAAAGGCTTTCTCTGCATCTATTGAGATAATCATATGGCCTTGAGTTTTCAATTTGTTAATGTGGTGTATTACATTGATTGATTTGCAGATATTGAAGAATCCTTGCATCCCTGGGATAAAGCCCACTCAGTCATGATGTATAATCTTTTTAATGTGTTGTTGGATTCTGATTACTAGAATTTCATTAAGGATTTTTGCATCAATGTTCATCAGTGATATTGGCCTGTAGTTTTCTTTTTTTGTGGCATCTTTGTCAGGTTTTGGTATTAGGGTGATGGTGGCCTCACAGAATGAGTTTGGAAGTTTATCTTCCTCTGCAATTTTCTGGAAGAGTTTGAGTAGGATAGGTGTTAGCTCTTCTCTAAATTTTTGGTAGAATTCAGCTGTGAAGCCATCTGGACCTGGGCTTTTGTTTGCTGGAAGATTTCTGATTACAGTTTCAATTTCCGTGCTTGTGATGGGTCTGTTAAGATTTTCTATTTCTTCCTGGTCCAGTTTTGGAAAGTTGTACCTTTCTAAGAATTTGTCCATTTCTTCCATGTTGTCCATTTTATTGGCATATAATTGCTGATAGTAGTTTCTTATGATCCTTTGTATTTCTGTGTTGTCTGTTGTGATCTCTCCATTTTCATTTCTAATTTTATTGATTTGATTTTTCTCCCTTTGTTTCTTGATGAGTCTGGCTAATGGTTTGTCAATTTTATTTATCCTTTCAAAGAACCAGCTTTGGGGTTTGTTGATTTTTGCTATGGTTTCTTTTGTTTCTTTTGCATTTATTTCTGCCCTGACTTTTAAGATTTCTTTCCTTCTACTAACCCTGGGATTCTTTATTTCTTCCTTTTCTAGTTGCTTTAGGTGTAGAGTTCAGTTATTTATTTGACTTTTTTCTTGTTTCTTGAGGTATGCCTGTATTGCTATGAACCTTCCCCTTAGCACTGCTTTTACAGTGTCCCACAGGTTTTGGTTTATTGTGTTTTCATTTTCATTCATTTATATGCATATTTTTTTGTTGTTTGTTTCTTCTGTGATTTGTTGGTTATTCAGCAGTGTGTTTTTCAGCCTTCATATGTTGGAATTTTTAATAGTTTTACCCCAGTAATTGAGATCTAATCTTACTGTATTGTAGTCAGAAAAGATGGTTGGAATGATTTCAATTTTTTTTGAATTTACCACGGCTAGATTTATGGCCCAGGATGTGGTCTATCTTGGAGAAGTTTCCGTGTGTGCTTGAGAAAAAGGTGAAATTCATTGTTTTGGGGTAAAATGTCCTATAGATATCAATTAGGTCTAACTGATCTATTGTATCATTTAAAGTTTGTGTTTCCTTGTTAATTTTCTGTTTAGTTGATCTATCCATAGGTGTGAGTGGGATTATTAAAGTCTCCCACTATTATTGTGTTATTGTTAATTTCCCCTTTAATACTTATTAGCATTTGTCTTACATATTGCGGTGCTCCTATGTTGGGTGCATATATATTTATAATTGTTATATCTTCTTCTTTGATTGATCCTTTGATCATTAGGTAGTGTCCTTCTTTGTCTCTTTTCACAGCCTTTGTTTTAAAGTCTATTTTATCTGATATGAGTATTGCTACTCCTGCTTTCTTTTGGTCTCTATTTGGGTGGAATATCTTTTTCCAGCCCTTCACTTTCAGTCTGTATGTGCCCCTTGTTTTGAGGTGGGTCTCTTGTAGACAACATATATAAGGGTCTTGTTTTTGTATCCATTCAGCCAGTCTTTGTCCTTTGGTTGGGGCATTCAACCCATTTACGTTAAGGTAATTATTGATAAGTATGATCCCGTTGTCATTTACTTTATTGTTTTGGGTTCGAGTTTATACACACTTTTTGTGTTTCCTGTCTAGAGAAGATCCTTTACCATTTGTTGAAGGGCTGGTTTGGTGGTGCTGAATTCTCTCAGCTTTTGCTTGTCTGTAAAGCTTTTGATTTCTCATACATATTTGAATGAGATCCTTGCTGGGTACAGTAATATGGGCTGTAGGTTATTTTCTTTCATCACTTTAAGTATGTCCCACCATTCCCTCCTGGCCTGAAGAGTTTCTATTGAAAGATCAGCTATTATCCTTATGGGAATTCCCTTGTGTGTTATTTGTTGTTTTTCCCTTGCTGCTTTTAATATTTGTTCTTTGTGTTTGATCTTTGCTAATTTGATTAATGTGTGTCTTGGGGTGTTTCGCCTTGGGTTTATCCTGTTTGGGGTTCTCTGGGTTTCTTGGACTTGGGTGATTATTTCCTTCCCCATTTTAGGGAAGTTTTCAACTATTATCTCCTCAAGTATTTTCTCATGATCTTTCTTTTTGTCTTCTTCTGGGACTCCTATGATTTGAATGTTGGGGTGTTTAACATTGTCCCGGATGTCTCTGAGATTGTCCTCATTTCTTTTAATTCATTTTCTTTTTTCCTCTCTGATTCATTTGTTTCTAACATTTTATCTTCTACCTCACTAATCCTATCTTCTGCCTCCATTATTCTACTATTTGTTCCCTCCAGAGTGTTTTTGATCTCATTTATTGCATTATTCATTATATATTGACTCTTTTTTATTTCTTCTACATCCTTGTTAAACCTTTCTTGCATCTTCTCAATCCTTGTCTCCAGGCTATTTATCTGTGATTCCATTTTGTTTTCAAGATTTTGGATCATTTTCACTATCATTATTTGGAATTCTTTATCAGGTAGATTCCCTATCTCTTCCTCTTTTATTTGGTTTGGTGGGCATTTATCCTGTTCCTTTACATGCTGGGTATTCTTCTGTCTCTTCATCTTGTTTGTATTTCTTTGTCTGGGGTGGCCTTTCTGTATTCTGGCAATTTGTGGAGTTCTCTTTATTGTGGAGTTTCCTCGCTGTGGGTGGGGTTGTATGGGTGGCTTGTCAAGGTTTCCTGTTTAGGGAAGCTTGTGTCGGTGTTCTGGTGGGTGGAGTTGGATTTCTTTTCTCTGGAGTGCAATGAAGTATTCAGTAATGAGTTATGAGATGTCAATGGGTTTGGAGTGACTTTGGGCAGCCTGTATATTGAAGCTCAGGGCTGTGTTTCTGTGTTGCTGGAGAATTTGCATGCTATGTCTTGCTCTGGAACTTGTTGGCCCTTGGGTGGTGCTTGGTTTCAGTGTAGGTATGGAGGCGTTTGATGAGCTCCTGTTGATTAATGTTCCCTGGAGTCAGGAATTCTCTGGTGTTCTCAGGATTTGGACTTAAGCCTCCTGCTTCTGGTTTTCAGTCTTGTTTTTACAGTAGTCTCAAGACTTCTCCATCTATACAGCACCATTGATAAAACATCTAGATTAAGGATGAAAAGTTTCTCCACAGCGAGGGGCACCCAGAGAGGTTCACGAGTAACATGGAGAAGAGAAGAGGGAGGAGGAAGACAGAGGTGACCCGAATGAGATGAGGTGGAATCAAAAGAGGAGAGAACAAGCTAGCCAGTAATCACTTCCTTATGTGTGCTCCACAGTATGGTCCACTCAGAGATGTTCATGGAGTTATACAGAGAAAAGAGGGAGGGAGGAGACAGAGGTGGCCAGGAAGATAAAGGGGGAAATCAAAAGGAGAGAGAGATCCAGCCAGTAATCAGTTCTCTAAGTGTTCTCCACTGTCCAAAACACACAAAGAGATTCACAGAGTTGGGTAGAGAAGAGAAGGGGGAGGGAGGAGATAGAGGCGACCTGGTGGAAAAAAAGGAGAGTCCAAGGGGAGAGAGAATGGCCAAGCCAGTAATCTCGCTCCCAAGTAAAAATGGGTACTGAATATTGGGTTCTTAAAGGTCCAAAGTTTGATAACAAATACCAAAAGGCAAAGATTAAAAATCTAGAGTAGAGTTTGGATTTTCAAAAATACAATATTAAAGAAAAAAAAGTCACAAAAATTATAATACATATATATATGAAGTTTGCTTTAATAAATAGGGCCTCTCTATTATTATTATTTTTTCAAAGTAATAGTAGGTTATAACGGAGAAGGCAATGGCACCCCACTCCAGCACTCTTGCCTGGAAAATCCCATGGATGGAGGAGCCTGGTGGGCTGCAGTCCACGGGGTTGCTAAGAGTCGGACACGACTGAGCGACTTCACTTTCACTTTTCACTTTCATGCATTGGAGAAGGAAATGGCAGCCCACTCCAGTGTTCTTGCCTGGAGAATCCCAGGGACAGGGGAGCCTGGTGGGCTGCCATCTATGGGGTCGCACAGAGTTGGACACAACTGAAGCGACTTAGCAGCAGCAGCAGCAGCAGTAGGTTATAAAAATGAAAATTAAAGGAGTAATAGAGGACTTAAAAATTTTAAAAATAAAAATAAACAAAGAATGATAGTAAAATAGTAAAAATATATCTAGGACTTTCTCTGGTGTTGTTGTGGGCAGTGTGGAGTCAGTTCATTTTCGCATAGCTCCTTGATCCAGCTTATACTTCTCAAGATCTATAGGGCCCTTCCTATGTAGTTGGTGCTAACTACAGGGTTTTAATCTATTGCACCTGTCACTTCCAAGACGGTTCCCTCTGTTTTAGCTTCTTCTGTTTGCCGGTCTCTTCAGTGTCTAATTTCCACCCTGGCACAAGCAGGCAGTGATGGACACTTTTTTAGGCTCACTTGTTCAGTCGTGCTCTGGGGACGGAGGGACGCTGCAAACAAATAACACTGGTGTGTGTTCACATTGTCTTGGCCACACCGGGTTTGCCCTGCTCACGGCATGTGTGCTTTCCCTGTCTACACTGCTTAGGCTCTAGGTTGCTCTGCCGGGAACTGACTGAGACTGGCTTTGGGTTGTATGCACTTCCCAGGTCTAAGCTACTCAGGTTCAGGTACACAGGTAGTCCTCAGAGGCACAGAATCAGTTGGGCCTGCGTTTTGTGCCCTTCCCAGTTCCGAGCAGCTCAGGTGACCAGGTGTTTGGAGAGCGTGGTCGCTGTGACTTATCACCTCCCCATCCCCTGCTGCTCAGTTTTCTGGGTGTACAACTGGTGCACCCTCTCAGGCAGATATTGACCATCCAGAATCCCAAGAAGTCTTAGTTAGAAATGAAGTCTGCTTGCAGTTTGGTAGATAATGTCTCTCTGGGGCTGCAATTGCCCCCTTCCAGCTCTGGCTGCCTGTCACTGGAGGCGGATGGTCTGTAGCCAGCTATCTCTGCTCAGTCCTTTGTTCTGTGAGTGGGCCTGATGGTGTCTTAGGTTAGGGCTTTTTGTGTAGCTCTAGTCAGTCCTTTGTTCTGTGAGTGGGCCTGGCAGTGTCTTAGGTTAGGGCATTTCACGTGGTAGCTATCCCACAGTCTGGTTTGCTAGCCCAAGTTAGTTCCCTCATATTGCCCTCAGGGCATTCAGGCCCTGTCCTTAATCTAAGCAATGCAGCCCATGCCTCCCTGCCCAGCCCCCGCTTGCTAGTGGCCGATGCAGGAGACTGCGCTGCTTCTCCACTGGTGGAGTTACCATTGGGCTCCTAATCTGTGGGTTTTAATTATTTATTTATTTTTCCTCCTGACTATGTTGCCCTTTTTGGTTCCAAGGCTCACCACAGACTCGGCAGTGAGAGTATTTCCTGGTATTTGGAAATTTCTCTCTTTTTTAAGACTCCCTTCCCGGGTCATATCTCCATCCCTACCTCTTTTGTCTCTCTTTTTGTCTTTTATATTTTTTCCTACCTCCTTTTGAAGACAATGGGCTGCTTTTCTGGGTGCCTGGTGTCCTCTTCTGGCATTCAGAAGTTGCTTTGTGGAATTTACTCAGCGTTCAAATGTTCTTTTGATGAATTTGTGGGGGAGAAAGTGATCTCCCCATGCTATTCCTCTGCCATCTTAGGACTGCCTCTCTTCTTCCTTTTCTAAACCTTGCTTGTACATCTGTAAGTTTCAATTCATGTGCTGCTGAAGCCTAGCTTGAAGAATTTTGAACATAATCTTACTAGCATGTGAAATAAGTGCAATTGTATGGTAGCTTGAATGTTCTTTGGCATTGTCCTTCTTTGGAATTGGAATGAAAACTGTCCTCTTCCAGTCCTGTGGTCACTGCTGAGTTTTCCAAATTTGTTGACATATTGGCTGAAGCACTTTAATAGCATCAACTTTTAGGATTTTAAATAGCTCAGCTGAAATTCTATCACCTCCACTAGCTTTGTTCATAGTAATACTTTCTGAAGCCCATGTTCCAGGATGTCTTACTCTAAGAGAGTCACTTGGACTGCAAGGAGATCAAATCAGTCAATCCTAAAAATAATCAACACTGAATATTCATAGGAAGCATGGATGCTGCAGCTGAAGCACCGATACTTTGTCCACCTGATGCAAATAGCCAACTCTTTGGAAATGTCTCTGGTGTTGGGAAAGACTGAAGGAGGAAAACAGAGAAGGGGGCAGCAGAGTATAAGATGGTTAGATAGTATCACTGACTATCTTTGACATGATTTGAGCAAATTCTGAGAGATAGTGAATGACAAAGGAGCTTAGCATGCTGCAGTGCATGGTGATGCAGAGTCAACCTTGACTTACTAACTGAACAACTGATGATAGTAAAAAAATCACCACCCAGTTGACTACTTCTGGGATATGTAACTCAGAATGTTAATGTTTAATTCTTTGCCAAGCACTTTTTGCTTTATGTCATGTACTACAGAGTATTAGAGCTTAGAGTGCCATTATAAATCATTTGTGGGAAAAAAACAAAACACTAAGTCTGGAGAAACTTGGAAGAGAGTTCAAAGTTTTACTTTAGAGAATAGATCTTGGAGATAGTGGAAAACAGTAACAAAATGTTAAGAAAGCTGGAATGAGAAAAATCTGGATTGGAGGATGTGGTTTCAATAATTGCTGGTTTTTGAAATCTCCATCTTCGACTGGAAGGGACGTTAGAAGGCTGCCTCTCTTACAGAAAGGGGCAACATAGACATGTAACTAAGAAGAGATATGCTGTTGTTTAGTCATTAAGTTGTGTTCAACTCTTTTGTGATCCCATGACCCAGCTCTTTTGTGACCCCATGAAGTGGTGTAGCAGAAATCAAAAGCCAGGTTACCAATTTCCACTCCATTTCCTTTTCCACTTTATACCCATTGTTGAGTTGAAGTTGTATCCAAGGATAATAATGGTGATAAATAGGTGAGTTGCAAAATCAGAACCAGACCCTAAGCCTCCCCCATCAACCTATTCATGTGTCCAAAATTTTGTTTGCTTGAGAACTTAAATCATCTTGAAGCTAAAAGCCAAGAGTTTCTATTCATGGTCAAGTCAGTCAACACTCCTGAAAGCACAGTGCTGAAAGAGATAACTCTATATCGACCTTATTTCCCTGAAGAAAATTTTTTTTCCAATAAATTATTGAATCCATCTTCTGTGGGGTTTTGTTTGTTTGTTTGTTTCTTTTTTTTTTTTTTTTTTGTCATTCCTAAAATTCTGGTAGTAAAATGGTACAAAGGACACCATAAGTAGAAGGAGCAAGGTTTATCTGTTCCAGTTTTTGTCTTCTGGCTTTCCAACGGTGTGACCCAGCTCTAGGGAATGCTCTCTTTTAATTTAATAAAAAGTAGTTGAACTGATAGCAGTTTGATATCTTTTCTCTTTCCTGTATTTAGGAAAAATATGTCAATTTATTAAAACCATTATTAAAAAAATGTGTCATTGCTCTTTTCTCATCCCTGCTATCCACACGAATCCAGCCCTCTCCACGAATGTGAGAGATTTTAAAGACAATGGCTAATAAACACCTGGTGTTACTCTGGCAGAAAAAGAAAGATGGAGCATTTACTAGGTTATGGATTAGCCCAGGGCTGTGTCAGTTGCCTTTATTTACTGAATTTGGGTAATACACCAGACAGCTACCTTCAGTCATTTAGTTTTCCCAGTATTGGGGTATAAGGTCACTGACAAAGCCCAGAGCCTTGGAAGAGCTATTAAAATTTAATCCTTTTAACACAAGGCTTCCCATATTGACCTGCTGATGTGTTCAAAATTTCACCTGCTTGATAAATTAAATCACCTTGAAGCTAAAAGTCATGGATTTTTACTCATACTCAAGCCATTTGGCATTCTCGGCAAGACAGTGCTGAAAGGAATCACTCTAAATAGACAAATGTACCTTACTTTTTTTTTTTTTTTGAGAAATATTATTTCTTTTTAAGTCACTGATTCCATCCTCTAGAGTGGATTTTTTTTTCCTTTCCATTCCTGATTTTCTGGTATTTAAAGGACAGCAACGACAGCTAAATAGAGGGGAAACTTTGACCTGTGATACCTAAATCCTCCCTTTTGTCTTCTGGCTCTCCCATGAGTATGATGTCACTTTAAATTTAATACAAAATAGATGAATTGATAGCAGCTTGATAATTTTTACTCTTTTCTTGTGTTTAGGAAAATGTGTCCATTTATTTAAAATATGTCCAAAATTATGTCAATGCCCTCTTCTCATTCCTTCTAGCTCCATGAATCCACCCCTCTCCACCAGTGTGAGCAACTTGAAAAATAATTGCTAATAAATATCTGTTTTTCTCTGATGGAAGAAAAAAGAAACTGTGCCTAGGGCTTCTGCATTGTCTTCTTTCATCAAATAGGGATAATATACTGCAGAGCTACCTTCACTTATTTACTTTTTCCAGGATTGTGGAATATGGACCCTCACATAGCCCAGAGCCTTTGAAGAACTCTTATATTCTTTTGCAAGACATAACCACATTTAGAGCAAAGGAAGGGTAGGACTTTTTGGCTACCACCTAAAAGCCAATTGAAGAAGAGGGTGCCTGTCTATTTAACTATGATAATATTACTACAAGAAAGATGTATCAAAATTCTGTTATTATCAAATATGGATTTCCATGGTGGCTCAGACAGTAAAGAATCTGCCTGCAATGCAATCAGTTCATATACATATTTTTCAATTGTGCCCCAAACTTTACTAATCAAAATCATTAAAGTTTATTTACTAGGATAGGGAGTTATAACTCTTTAGCATTTTTTAATCTAAAATAGTATCTTTCCACACCACACTGAGTTTTTCAAGAATTCGGAACAGCTCAATTCTGAGTTTATGATTGCTATTATTCACTCTTCTCAAATTATTCCTTTACTGTAGCAAGATTACTTCCTAACTCACCTTAATTAACATATTTGTATGATATACTGTTTTTTAAACTTTAATTTCCACTGATCACTCATTTTCATTACATCTTTATATTTACGTATTTTTGGTGAAGTAACTCCCTTTTTACTCTGTAACAACAAAAACAACAAAAAATCTGTTGATTGTCCTGTTCTTCCTATTAGATTATTTGTGGGTTCTTTGAATTTTGGATCCTGAGGACATGAATCAATTACAAACTCAGATGCACTGACCACATCACAAAGTTGTACAGTAGATACTTGCACACAAGCTGGCCCATAAAAATCTCATGAGGGCCAGGTTGTAGAGAATTCCAGCCTAACATTTTATGAGACTGTCTAAAATAAACCTGAACCACATAGTATGTGTCTCAGAGCTGTCAAAGTTCCCAAATTAGAAGTAAGCCAGACTAAGAAACTTTTTTAGTAAAAATTAAGTAAGCACTCTCTCAGGTAGAATGAAAAGAAATGACAGTCCTTCTACAGTAAAATGACAGTCTTGGAACACAGTTGTCATGTTGCAGTGAAAAGAAAAAAAGACGAATGAGTTTGTCTCTTTCTCTTTTTTGAGAACAAAGAAGATAAAGAGAACAGTGAGCAGGCCTGAACATTCCTAGTCTTTTTTTTTTTTTTTTTTACTTTAACTGCTCTTTTTACTTTAACTCTGTGTCTGAACATTACTAGTCTTTTTTACTTTAACTCTGCCTGTCTGAAACTAAGTTTGCTTTTCTGCCTTCTAACTCTGAATGTCTGTAACTTTGCTTTTCTGCTCCTTAACTCTTCAGGAGCTATAATTGACATTTTTTCCTTTGACTTTATGCTAAATACATCCTGTATGGTGTTTATCCTTACATATCAGAAGGAAGTTACATATGAGTTACAGTAGTTACGTATCAGAAGGAAGGCTGCAGAGCCACTGAACTGCCAGACTCAATGACTGGGTTACTGACAGCAGCCTATGACTGTTTTTGAAGCAACGGAAGAGGAAGAAATCAAGATCCTACCACCTTTGTTCTTCACCCCCCACCCTTGATTATGAGCCCTTGCCTTATATAAGCCCCTACACTCCTCATGGAGGGTGGGGCACAGTTCTTGAGGCATGAGCTTACAGTGTACCCCTCTCCACTGGCTGAGAATTAAAGCCACCTTTCTATTTCCTCCAAACTCTATGTCTGTATTTTTAATTTGGCTTCAGAGGGAGAGAAGGCCAAGACTTTGGCCAACAACAGTCGGCAGCTCAGGGGAGTGAGCAGTTTGATGTGGTAGAGATCTAACTTACATGCAATGTAGGATCAGGTCTACACTTTCATCAGCTCCTGCCCTGACTGATCTTCACCCTCTCTCATTCTTCCCTTTGGCTCTGCATCATGTGACTGTAGTCCCCCTAGGTTTGAAATTCCTTCATTTCCTCTTACTATCTTATATCATCATTATCCATCAGGGAGCTCCATCTCTCAGAGGACCAGCAAAGCAAGTTTCAACATCTCATCTTCCTTAATATTTGCCATGTCTATTGACTTGTGAAGTGATTCTGAATTTTAAAAATGAACTGCTTCCCAGGTGGCACTAGTGGTAAAGAACCCACCTGCCAGTGGAGGAGACATAAGAGAACTGGGTTCTATCCCTGGGTTGGGAAGATCCCCTGGAGGAGAGCATGGCAACTCACTTCAATATTCTTGCCTGGAGAACACCATGGACAGAGGAGCCTGGTGGACTATTGTCCATAGGGTTGCAAAAAGTTGGACACAAATGAGGCTACTTAGCATGCACAACCATTTATAAAAGGCAACCCTGAACCACTGTTCTCCTCTTACTTCCAGTTTCTTCTCTGCTCTCACTTATCTATAATACTTGGCATTCCCAGTGCAGATCCCTGCAATACAGGTAAGTGGGAGCTGAGACAAGATGAGACCTGTGACAAAGGTTTGACCTTGCATATTTCTGGGAAGGTGTACAAGGAATCTTGTCCTCAGAGAATACAGGAGCTCTGAGACCAGGGGAAGCCTGTCTTGGGAGGTTTCATGTTCACTAGTATGTATAGATTTTCCAATTATTTCCAGACCTATGAAAGGGGAGGGATGCTACCAAGATGGATTTATTCCTAGGGGACTAGATGGAGGAAAAGACAAGAGGTACAACAGGGGGTTTTTCACACCCTCTCTCTGACCACCCTCCCTTAGTTCTCTAGCTGTCTCCATACCTTGCAGACACAATGCTGCCTTTCCTGGTTCTCCCCAGACTGTCTTGGATACTGCTCTCCTGCCTGATGCTCCTGTCTCAGGTCCAAGGTGAGATTTCTCTGCCTCTAGCTCTGGGTTCCCAGTGTCTGCTCAGGGCTAAGATGAGGAGGAAAACTCCTATGCTTCCCCTCGTAATGGGATATCCCCACACAACATAACTGCCTGGATTCCTGAGTCATCACTCCTTCCTTCAGGGTAACTAGTGGTGGGAGGCACCACAGTGGTTCAGTAACAGTGCGATGAAATGATTTCCATTTTCTAGGCAATGTATGTACACAGATGAAGGAGGAAAATATCGAGTGTCATTAATGAGATGAGTAGAAAAAGAATGATTGGAGAATCCAGTGTAGGAACAGTCAGCCCAGAGAAGAAGGGTTGGACTTTTGAACTAGATGGATGCATAAAAAGATAACAGATTCATCTCCCAATTAGTAGGTCCAGTATATGATTTAAAAAATAATCTTGGCAATGGTAAGAAGCAGTTAAGTGTTTGACATCACTGCCCCAAGCACTGACCTAATAGATATTCTCCGAGGTCACCAAACCCCTCTCTTCATTTCACTCATCCTTATCATATATTTCTTCCTCCCCAGGGAAAGTTTCCCAAAATGAACTGCCCTCTAAATGGATCAGGTGTCCCAAAGGTTTCATGGCCTACAGGTCCTACTGCTATATTTTGTTTATTTTGTTTATTTCTCACCCCATATCAGGCTTCCCTGGTGGCTCAGATGGTAAAGAATCCACCTGAAAACATGTATATTAAAATATGTGAAATAGATCACCAGTCCAGGTTTGATGCATGAGACAGGGCGCTCAGGGCCAGTGCACTGGGATGACCCTGTGGGTTGGGTTGGGGTGGGTGGTGGGAGGGGGCTTCAGGATGGGGCATACATGTACATCCATGGCTGGTTCATGTCAATGTATGGCAAAAAAACACTACAATATTCTGAAGTAATTAGGCTCCAATTAAAAAAAAAAAAAAAGCCCAGGAGAGCAGACCACTTGATTCTGGCCTTCTGACCAAGTGACCTGTCAGAAAATGAATGAGTGCTGTTTCAGGTGCTAGTTTCATGGAAGTCTGTTATAGCAGCAATAGAAACAGAATAATAAACAATAGAATTACCTTAAACCTGGTGCTCTGTGACAGCCTAGCATGGTGGGATGGGGTGGGTAGTAGAAGGCAGGTTCAAGAGGGAGAGGGCATATGTATATCTATGGCTGATTCATCTTTACATATGGCAGAAACCAACACAATAAGCAATTATCCTTCAATTTAAATAAGTTTAAAAGATAAAGGCTTTTTAAAAATTTGGTAAAATTCCCATTTATTCTCACATCTGATGCCATTTTGATATTCAAGTATAGCATATTTTTTTCAGTTTTTCATTGATTAAAAAAAAAAAAATCCACCTGCAATCCTGGAGACCTGGGTTTGATCACTGGATTGGGAAGATCCCCTGGAGGAGGGCATGACAACCTACTCCAGCATTCTTGTCTGGAGAATCCCCATGTACAGAGGAACCTGGTGGGCTACAGTCCATGGGGCTGCAAAGAGTCAGACATGACTGAGCGACTAAGCACACAAACCTGGAAAGATGCTGACATGGGTCCTGGAATCCCCAGTTAGGGTTGATATGGAAAAGAAAATTAGAGACTGGGTTTTGGAGAGAGGAGTCCCATTCTTTAGAGTTTCTTGAGGATGAGAATGAGCAACTCACCTTTGGCAAACACACCCCTTCTCACCTACATGGGCCCAGCCCTTTCCCCAGTGGCATCTCAAACTAGCCCTCAGTCTCTTCCTTCTCAACACAGTTGGCCTGCCAGAGAGGCCCTCAGGACACTGTGTGTCTGTCCTCAGTGGGGTTGAGGGGTTATGCATGGTCTCCCTGGTCAAGTACAATTTGAAAATCCCATCATATGTCTGGATTGGGCTCCATGATCCCACAGAGATACACTTGCATCCTGCCTAATCTGTTGCCTGGCAAGATACTATGATCACTCAGTCCCCTCCCTGTCCCTCACATGTGCCTAGGAAATAACCTAGAGATCCCTGGAGCTCAGGGGATAATCGGAGTAATGTGAGAGCCTTGAGGGTGGCTAAAGAGCTGAGTTTTGTCTCAGCTAAAGTTAATCTGCATCTTCTCCACAATTCACAAGCATGCCTTGTAATTCAGTTCTTTGTGCTTTCCTGAGTCTCTATATGCTGTACTTGGTGAGTTCTAAATGAAGCTTTAGGATTGCTGCATTTGCCCCTTATAAAAGCAATATTTGGGGACACAGACATGGAGAACAGACTTACGAACATAGCGCGGGGTGGGGGGAAGACAGAAGAGGATGGGAGGTATGGAGAGAGTAACATGGAAACATACATTACCATGTGTAAAATAGATAGCCAATGGGAATTTGCCATATGACTCGGGGAACTCACACTAGTGCTCTGTAACAACCTAGAGGTGTGGGATGAGGAGGGAGGTAGGAAGGAGGTTCAAGAGTGGGGGGACATATGTGTACCTATGGCTGACTCATGTTGGTGTTTGGCAGAAACCAATAGAATACTGTAAAGCAATTATCCTTCAATTAAAAGTAATTAATTAAATGCAATGTTATCTCAGATGTTCAAAGGGTAATCACAAATTACCCTGGCAACTGTGGGAGTGTGTCAAGAAGCACAAGTAAGAAACAGAGTTCAATTCTGCCCAGACTTTTCCTTCCCCCTCCTCCCCCAGGGCATTTCTGAGCCTGACCATCAGAGAATCCTCTTGGGCTAGAAATGTAATATTGGCTTGTCTGCTCCCATGCCCTCTCATCTCTCCTTTCTTTCTGTCTTCTTCCCCTGGAGCTAGACCCTAGTGAAAAGGAGGAGAGAGCCTTTGAATCCTAGTCAGCACTTGGGATACCTCTCCATTGGATCCTCAAGCTCAACTAGCCTCATTCACTTGAGCTCATCTGTCTCTCTAGGATATTTCAAGTTAAGGTTATAATTGTTATATGAACTTACCCTATGCCAATTAGTTCAAGGATTATGTAAGATGGGAAGTAAGCAGCCTGAGTCTGGGCTACAGGTCATCGTGGACCAGGAAACCAGTGTGAAGACTCATCCCCACAGGGATATTCTCATATACCCACAACCTGACCACCTCATTCTGACTTTCCATATCTCTCAGTCTCATTTCAGGCTTTTGTATGTGTGTTTTCCATGGCCTGAGGTCTTGGAGTATAGTAATCAATATCTTATTCCATACTTACTGACTTTATACTCTCATCTCATAAAAAGACTCTGAAGAAGAAATTTGTATGGGCAGAATCTAGGGGCGACCTCTGCCCGGTTTCAGTCTCCTTGGAAAATAACTGAATTTACATCCCCACCAGTGCATTGCTTTCCCACACAGTGTAGTGCCCATTTCTCATGATGGTGAGACATGACAGAATTAGTTATGGCTCTCATGCTATTTAAAATGCAGGATGGGGAACACATGAGAAATAAAGGAATAAAATAAAATAAAATGCACTTCTGAAATAATTTACTCTGAAGGATCATGAAGAATTAATTCTTTTTCTTTAATTTGCAATCCACTTAGGATCATGACTTATAAAATGCAGGAACTGAAAGTAAGAGAAGGGAGGGTCAAGGCTGCCTCTTTTACACAGTAGCTAGTTTTTAAGAAAGTTCAGAATCATCTGATTAGTCAATAGATGAGCCAAAATCTTAAGAAAGGTGAGATCCTGAAACTTGTCTTGCTGGTCTTCTGAAAGACGGAACTTCCCTGATGGATAGTGATAATGTGATATAAGAAGAGGCAATGAAGGAATTTCAATTCTAGGAAATCTAGAGCCAAATGATGCTTCCTAAGGAAGAGTGATAGAGGGTTAAGGTAGAGTCAGAGCAGGAGCTGCGTAAAATTGTAGACTTGATTCTACAGTGCATATAGGTTAGATCTCTACTGCATTCAAGATGCTCACTCCTCTGGACCTTGCGAGACTCTCATTTCATTGTAGAAGAATTGTCACTTCCGTTGCATTCTACCTGGAAGAGTGGGGATCCTGAGAAAATTCTTTAGTCAGGTTCATTTCTGAGTTGGCAATTTTGGCAAGTATGAGATACATACTATCTGGCTTATTTTGGTAGTCTGGGAATATATTAGTTTGAAATTCTCTACAGACCCTACTTCTCATATAGTTTTTATAGGCCAACTTGTGTGTAATAGGTCAATGCAACTGAGCTTGTAATTGATTCATATCCTCAGAATCCAGATGTCAATAGAACACACAAATAATACAATAGGATAGATAGGACAGAAAACAGATTCTTTTGTTACAAAGCAAAAAAGAATTTGCTTCACAAAAAATATGTAAATGCAAAGCCATCATTATATTTAGAGACTAGTGAAAATAAAAGTTTAAATAACCAATATATTATGAAAATATGATAGGATGATTTGGGAAGTAATTTTGCTACAGTGAAATAATTGTTTTCAAAAAATTAAATAATAGGAGAGCTTTCCTAGTAGCTCAGTTAGTAAAGCATTTGCCTGCAATGCAGGAGACCTGGGTTCGATCCCTGGGTTGGGAAGATCCCCTGGAGAAGGAAATGGAAACCCACTCCAGTATTCTTGTCTGGAGAATCCCATGGACAGAGGAGCCTGGTGGGCTATAGTTCATGGGGTCGCAAAGAGTCAGACATGACTGAGTGACTAACACACACACACACACAAATAATGGGAATCAGAAACTCAGAATGGACTATATTTCTTGAATTCCTGAGAAACACAATGTCATGGGGAAAGATATCATTTAGTTTAAAAGACTCTGAAGAGATATAACAATCTATCCTAGTGAGTAAATTTTAATAGAGTATTGATTAATAAAGTATGCCTTTGGGGGACAACCCTGAAATATGAATATGAACTCATATTTTATAATGATAGAATTTTCATTTTTCTTGCTTGTGGTAATGGTGTCATAGTTAAATCAGAAGGCATCCTACCTTCCAACTTATTAAGGTGAGTGACTGAAAATGTCAACCTTTTCTTTGCTCTAAATATAGGTGTGTCTTGCAAAGGAATGTAAGAGCTTTTCCACAGCTCTGGGCTGCATATGTGATCATATTCCCTATCTTGGGAAAACTAAATGAATGAAGGTATTTCTGTAGTGTATTATCCTAATTTGATGAATGAAGGCAACTGAAGCAGCCCCAAGCTGATCCATACTCAAGAAGTGTATGAGTATGGCTTTCTGTCTTCTTCCATCTATCAGAGAAAAACCAGGTATTCATTAACCATTGTATTTCAAGTTACATTGGTGGAGAGGACTGGGTTTATGGGGTTAGGAGAAATGAGAATATGGTATTGCTGCATTTTTGACCTATTTTTCAAAAATTGACATATTTTTCCTAAATACAAGAAAAGATGAAAAATATCAAACTACTATCAATTTGACTACATGCAACTAAATTAAAAAGAATACCCAGAGCCAGAAGACAGACAGGGGAACAGGTAAACATTGTCCCCTCTAGGGAAGGTATCCTTTGTGTCATCTTACTACCTGAATTTCAGGAAGGACAAAAACAAAAATCAAATAAAAAAGCAAGCAGCCCTTCCCTCTAAAAACCAGAGAGGGATTCAATGATTTAATAAGAAAAACAACATTCCCTTTAGAAAATAAGGTCCATTTATAGTGATATCTCTCAGCACTGTGTTGCCAGGAGCGCTGAATGATTTGAACATGAGAGGAAATTCTTGGCTTTTAGATTCAAGAGGATTTAAGTTTTCAAGCATATGGGATTTTGATCACATCAGCAGGTTGATGTGAGAAGCCTCAGGGTCTTTTCAGGGTTGGTTTGATTTTGAAACTCACCGGTTTATCACTCACACCTACCATCTTTTGTACAGCTTTAACTTGATAATGGGTATAAAGTAAAAAAGAAAATGGACTGGAAGTTGATAAATTGGATTTTAATTTCTGCCATACCTCTTCTTAGCTGCATGTCTAAGCTGCCCCTCACTTTTTAAGAGAGACAGCCTACCAATGCCCTTTCCAGTCCAGGAAGGAGATTTGCAAACACTGGAAGTTATTGAAACCACATCCCCCCCATCCGTGTTTTTCTAACTTTAGCTTTTTTATACTTCATTCCTATTTTCCACTACTCCCAGGATCCTTGCTGTGAGCTAAAACCTTGAACTCTTTTCCTGGTATCTGTTTTACATGCTTTCCTATTTGACTTAAATGATCTATAATGACACACTTAGCTCTAAAACTCTATAATACATGGCATAAACAAGAGTGCTTGGCAAACAACTAAGCATTAACATTCTGAGTTACAGATCCAGTAAATATTCAATTGGGTTATGACTTGTCTAGTATCATCAGACTATAGCATAAATGACTCCACACTTGTTTGTTCACTTAAGCAGATTTAATACTCCACTAAAAGTCTTTTTTTGTTTGTTTGTTTTGTTGTGGACCATCTTTTAAAGTCTTTATTGAATTTGTAATAGTATTGCCTCTGCTTTTTATATTTTGGTTTTTTTGGCTGCAGTATTCAAAGCACCATGCCTTTTGGGTCCATGCTTGACTACTGTGCTCCCAGCACTTGATTTCAGTGCATGTGTGCCTGGGGATCTGTGCTGGTGGCTTTGTGAACACAAGCCCTGAGGCACACCCAGGATGGTGGCCTGCATTTCCAAGGCTGAGAATGGGCCAATGGTAGCAATTCAATCAGCAGTACTTTGTGAGTTCACAGAATAGGTGACCAGTAACATCACAGATCACGTTTTCAGTGGACAGCTCCTGCAGAAGAATACTAATACTCTCCCAGTGGAAGTGCTCCAGTCTGGCCTACCTCACACCAAAGCTCACAAATGGATATAGAGGCTTCTACTTCAACAACAGTGAGCAGACCATGCTCCCAACAGGGTTGTGACAACCACAGAGCAAAGAGAAGACCCTGCTCAACATCAAATCAGGCTCTGTCACCAAAATAACAATTACATGCTGTATATATGGGTTATGCCCAGTACACACTGAAGAAAGACATGGAGGCATCTATCTATCTATCTATCTATATATATATATAAACAGCCCTTGTACCAAAAAAAAAAAAAAAAAAAATAGACTCAGGAAGACTCTACAGAGATGCTCCCACTTAAAAATAGCCCTTCAAGACCACAAGAGATAACTGTTGCACTTAAATTTATAGAGTCAGAGAAATATACATAAAATGAAGAAGCAGAGGAACTACTCCAAATTAAAACAAGAGAATTCTTCTGAAAGAATGAAGAGTGAAACAGACCACTCAAGTCCTCTAGGTCCTGAGATCCAAAAAGAGGTAATAAAAATAGTGAAGGAATTAAGGAAGGTAATCAATATAAAAGGAGATCACTATAAAAAAGTAACTAGAAACTTATAAAATAACAATTTAAAATTGGAAAACTCATTTGCTAAGACCAAGATGAGTTAAAGGCCATGAATAATAAACTATATAATGCAGAAGAATGAATAAGTGATCAGGAAAGTAAAACAATGAAAATCATCCAATCAGAATAGCAGACAGAAAGAAAAATGAAAAAAATGAAAGCAGTATATGAGACCTATAATATAATATAAAGTTACCAATCTACACATAATAGGGATTCCAAAAAGATGAAAAAGAGAAAAGGAGATTGAAAGTATATTTGAAGAAATTATGGATGAAAAATTCTCAAACCTAAAAAAGGAAATGGGTATCCAGGTATAGGATGCACAGAGAATCCTAAACAATATAAGCATCATAGACATATATCAAAACATATTATATTTAAAGTAACAAAATTTAAAGATAAAGAGAGGTTTCTAGAGGTAGTAAAAGAAAAACAAATAATTAATTACAAGGGACCCCACATAACACTATCAGCTGATATCTCTACAAAATTATTGCATAAGTAAGTTGCAAGATATACTTAAAGCCTACAAAGGGAAAACCTGCAACCTAGGATACTCTATGTAGCTAGATTACCTTTTAGTATAGGAGAGAGAAAGGATTTCTCAGAAAAGCAAAAACTAAAATATTAAAGAAATATTAAATTTATCTTAAAAGAAATATTGAGAGATCTTTATAAAAAATAAGTAAAAATCTAGGAAAAGGGAATATCACAATTGTAAAGTAAATCACTTAACCCAGTATATATATTTTAAAAAATAAGATATATTTTGTGAAAGTGATGATAATAGCAATGAATTTCAAAAGGATACATATGAAGATATAAAAGAGAACATCAAAATCATAAAATATGGGGGAGGGGAGTAAGAAAATTTGGATTTTTTCTAATAATGTGTTTCAGTCTAAATGACTATGAGTCGAAAGCATGCAGACATAGTAATGGGTTAATATACTTGAAAAACAAGGAAATCACAATTCAAAAATGTATAATAGATTCACACACATAAAAAAGTAACACAAACATAAAACAAAAGAAAGCCATCAAACTACAAAAGGAAAAACAAACAAAAAAAAGGAACAAAGAGAAAATACAAAATCAACTGGAAAGCAAGGTTTAAAACAGAAATAAAATTATATTTAATGATAATTAACTTAAATGCCCGGAGAAGGCAATGGCACCCCACTCCAGTACTCTTGCCTGGAAAATCCCATGGATGGAGAACCCTGGTGGGCTGCAGTCCATGGGGTCACTAAGAGTCGGACACGACTGAGCAATTTCACTTTAACTTTTCACTTTCATGCATTGGAGAAGGAAATGGCAACCCACTCCAGTGTTCTTGCCTGGAGAATCCCAGGGATGGGGGAGCCTGGTGGGCTGCTGTCTATGGGGTTGCACAGAGTCGGACATGACTGAAGCGACTTAGCAGCAGTAGCAGCAGCAACTTAAATGTCAATGGACTAAATGCTCCAATCAAAAGACATAGAGTGGCAGATTGGATAATAAAACAAGAGCCTACAATATGTTGCCTGTAAGAGAACCACTTTTGGGAAAATGATACATACAGATAGAAATTGAAGTGGTGGGAAAAATTTCATGAAAATAGAAGTGAGAGGAAAGCAAGGGTAGGAATGCTCAGGCAAAATAGACTTTAAAATAAATTAAAAAATATAAATAAGGACATTATATAGTGATAAAATGATAAGTACAAGAAGAGGATATTACATTTGTTAATATATATGCACCCAGTATAGAAGCACCTAAGTACATAAAATAAATACTAACAGACATAAAGTGAGAAACTAACGGGAATACAATGATAGTAGGAGAATTTAACACCCCACACACACTGATGGACAGATCTTTCAGACAGAAACTTATTAAGGCAACAGAGATCCTAAATGACAAAAATAGAAGTTAGACTTAATTAACATTTTCACGGTGTTAAATCCGAAAACACCGAGGATACACATTCTTTTCAAATTCACATGGAATGTTCTCTAGGATAGACCATAAACTAGAACACAAAACAATCCTTAACAAATTTAAAAGGATAGAAATTATTTCAAGCCTCTTTTCTGAACACAACAGAATGAAACTAGAAATCAATCACATGAAGAGAAATGAGAAAAAAAAATGATTGCCTTGAGACTAAACAACATGTCAGTAAAAACCAAACAGCTCAACTATGATGTCAAAGAGGAAATTTAAAAATAATTGGAGAGAAAGGACAATAAAACATAATCACACCAAATCTATGGGATGCAGAAAAAACAGTTCTTAAGGGAGGTTACTGGTGATATAGGCCTCCCTCAAAAAACAACAAAAATCTCAAACGAGCAACCTAACCTACCATCTGAAAGTGAAAGTCACTCAGTCATGTCTGACTTCTTACGACCCCATGATTATACAGTCCATGGAGTTCTCCAGGCCAGAATAATGGCATGGGTAGCCTTTCCCTTCTCCAGGGGATCTTTGCAGCCCAGGGATTGAACCCAGGTCTCCTGCATTACTGGTGGATTCTTTACTGACTGAAAGAATGAGGGAAGCCCAACCTAATAAAATGGAAAAAAAGAACAAGCAAAACGTAAAGTAGACCAAAGGAAGGAAGTTATAAAGTTCAAAGATGAATAAATAAAAAAGAGAGTTAAAAAAATGAAACAAAAATCAAAAAGACCAAGCACTGGTTCTTTGAAAGGGTAAACAAAATCAACAAACCTCTGCCCAGTTTCACTACGAACAAATGAGAGAAAGAGAGAGGAACCAACTAAACAAAATAAGAAAAGAGGAGAAATAACAACCTATACTTTAGAAATAGAGAAAAAAAGAAAGAATTACCCACTGTAATACCAAACCCAGATAAAGACAATACCAAAAATGGAAATTACAAGCCTATATCTTACATAAATATATATGCAAAAACTCTCAGCAAAATATTAGCAAACCAAATCTAAGGACTCATTAAAAAAGATTGCACACAATGATCAAAATGAATTCACCCCAGGGTCACAAGAATATTTCAACACAGGCAAATCAAACAATGTGATGTACCACATCAACAAAGAAGGTGCCAAATACCACATGACCACTTCAATAGATGCAGAAAAGGCATTTGATAAAATTCAACATCCATTCATGACAAAAATTCTGAACAAAGTGGGTATAGAGGGAGCATATCTCAACATAATAAAAGTTACTTATGATAAGCTCATAATCAAAGTAATACTCAATGGTGAAAAGTGGAAAACTTTCCTTCTAAAATCTGGAAGAAGACAGGATTATAATTTCTATTGAAAGTAATATTAGACTTCATTCTATTGAATGTATTTTGGACATCCTAGAAACAGCAATTAGACAAGAAAAATAAATAAAAGTTATTCAAATTGGAAGGGAAGAGATAAGATTGTCATTAAATGCAGATTACATACTCTATATAGAAAATAAAAAAGAAACTCCAGCCCAAAACTATTAGAGCTGATAAATGAATTCAGCAAGGTAGCAGCATACAAGATTAGCATACCAAAATCTGTTCATTTAATTACAGTAACAATGAAATATCAGAAAGAGTTAGAAAAGAAACAGATTCTTGAATACAAATAAGAAACATACTTAGGAATAAACCTTACCAAGAAGGTGAAAGACTTGTAGGCTGAGAGCTATAAGAGAATGATAAAGGAAATTGAAGATGACTCAAAAGAAGTGGAAAGCTGTTCCATACTCTTAGACTGGAAGAATTCATATTGTTAAAATGGTCAAACCACCCAAAGCAATCTACAAATTTAATGGGATACCTATCAAATTACCCATGACATTTTTTTACAGAATGGAAACACAAAATCTTTAAATGTATATGGAACCACAAAAGACCTTGAATTGACAAAACAATTCTGAGGAAGAAGAATAAGTCTGAGGCAGAGTCCTCCAAGCTTAAGATAACATTACAAAGCTCTAGCAGTCAAAACAATATAGTATTGGCCACACACACACATACACACAAAACATTTAGATCAAAGGGACAGAACAGAGAGCCCAGAAATAAACCCTCACACTATGGTCAATTAATCTTCAACAAAGAAGGCAAGAATATACAATGGAGAAAAAAGTCTCTTCAGTAAGTGGTGCTGGGAAAGCTGGACAACCTAGTGCAAATTTATGAGGATAGAACACTTCCTCACCTCATACACAAAAATAAATTGAAAATGGCTTAAAGAATTAAATATAAATATATGACATCATGAAACTCTTAGAAAAGAACTTAGGCAAAACATTCTCTGACATAAATCTTAGCAATGTTTTCTTAGGTCTGTCTTACATGGCAAGAAAAATAAAAGCAAAACCAAACAAATTGGACCTAATCAAACTTATAATCTTTTACACAAAAAGAATATCATCATCAAGATGAAAAAAACAGCCTATGTATTAGGAAAAATATTTGCAAATGATGCAACCTACAAGGGCTTAATTTCCAAAATACATGAACAGCTGAATAAACAAAAACCAAAGAACCCAATAAAAAATGGGCAGAAGATCTGAATAGATATTTCAGCAAAGAAGACATTCAGGTGGCCACAAGGCACATGAGAAGATGCTCACCATCGCTAATTATCAGAGAAATGCAAATCAAAACTACAGTGAACTATTACCCACAACTAGTCAAAATGGCTATAAAGAGTCTACAAATAATAAATACTGGAGAGAGTGTGGAGAAATGGGAACCATCCTACGTTGTGGGAATATAAATTGGTGCAGCTTACTATGAAGAACAATATAGAGATTCCTTAAAAAACTAAAAATAGAGTTACCACATGATCTAGCAATCACACTTTGGGGCATATACCTGGAAAAAACAAAAATTCTAATATGAAAATATACATGCACACCAAAGTTAACTGCAGCACTATTTACAATAGCCAAGACATGGAAGCAACCTGTGTCCATCAAGGGTAGAATAAATAAGAAATATGTGATACATATATACATGCTAAGTCACTTCAGTCATGTCTGACTCTTTGCAATGCTGTGGACTGTAGACCCCAGGGTCCTCTGTCCATAGGGATTCTCCAGGCAAGAATACTGGAGTGTGTTACCATGCTCTCCTCCATAAATCTTCCCAACCCAGGGATTGAACCCATGACTTTTATGTCTCCTGCATTGGTAGAAGGGTTCTTTACCACTAGTACCACCACAGATAATATTCTACTGTATACGTAGTACAATAGTATTCATCCATATAGAAGAATGAAATACTGTCATTTGCAATAGACCAAGAGATTATCATATCAAGTGAAGTAAATTAAGCAGAGGAAGAAACATATTATATGATATTACTTATATGTGGAAACTAAAGAAATACAGATCAATTTATTTTCAAAACATAAACAGTTCAGAGACAGAAAACACACTTATAGTGACCAAAAGAGAAAGAAGTAGAAGGATAAATTGGGGATTTATCAGATAAATATTATATATAAGAATGATAAAAAGAAGGATTTACTGTTAGCACATAGAACTCGATTTAATATTTTACAGAAGAACTGTACAAAAAAGATCTTCACGACCCAGATAATCATGATGATGTGATCACTGACCTAGAGCCAGACATCCTGGAATGTGAAGTCAAGTGGGCCTTAGAAAGCATCACTACCAACAAAGCTAGTGGAGGTGATGGCATTACAGTTGAGCTATTTCAAATCCTGAAAGATGATGCTGTGAAAGTGCTGCACTCAATATGCCAGCAAATTTGGAGAACTCAGCAGTGGCCACAGGACTGGAAAAGGTCAGTTTTCATTCCAATCCCAAAGAAAGGCAATGCCAAAAAATGCTCAAAAACTACCACACAGTTGCACTCATCTCACACGCTAGTAAAGTAATGCTCAAAATTCTCTAAGCCAGGCTTCAGCAATACATGAACCGTAAACCTCCAGATGTTCAAACTGGTTTTAGAAAAGGCAGAGGAACCACAGATCAAATTGCCTACATCTGCTGGATCATCAAAAAAGCAAGAGAGTTCCAGAAAAACATCTATTTCTGCTTTATTGACTATGCCAAAGCCTTTGACTGTGTGTATCACAATCAACTGTGGAAAATTCTGAAAGAGATGGGAATACCAGACCACCTGATCTGCCTCTTGAGAAATCTGTATGCAGGTCAGGAAGCAACAGTGAGAACTGGACATGGAACAACAGACTGGTTCCAAATAGGAAAAGGAATACGTCAAGGCTGTATATTGTCACCCTGCTTATTTAACTTATATGCCGAGTACATCATGAGAAACGCTGGGCTGGAAGAAGCACAAGCTGGAATCAAGATTGCCTGGAGAAATATCAATAACCTCAGATATGCAGATGACACCACCCTTATGGCAGAAAGTGAAGAGGAACTAAAAAGCCTCTTGATGAAAGTGAAAGTGGAAAGTGAAAAAGTTGGCTTAAAGCTCAACATTCAGAAAACGAAGATCATGGCATCTGGTCCCATCACTTCATCGGAAATATATGGGGAAACAGTGGAAACAGTGTCAGACTTTATTTTTTGGGGCTCCAAAATCACTGCAGATGGTGACTGAAACCATGAAATTAAAAGATGCTTACTCCTTGGAAGGAAAGTTCTGACCAACCTAGATAGCATATTCAAAAGCAGAGACATTACTTTGCCAACAAAGGTCCATCTAGTCAAGGCTATGATTTTTCCCGTGGTCGTGTATGGATGTGAGAGTTGGACTGTGAAGAAGACTGCACGCCGAAGAATTGATGCTTTTGAACTGTGGTGTTGGAGAAGACTCTTGAGAGTCCCTTGGACTGCAAGGAGATCCAACCAGTCCATTCTGAAGGAGATCAGACCTGGGATTTCATTGGAAGGAATAATGCTAAAGCTGAAACTCCAGTACTTTGGCCACCTCATGCAAAGTGTTGACTCATTGAAAAAGACTCTGATGCTGGGAGGGATTGGGTGCAGGATGAGAAGGGGATGACAGAGGATGAGATGGCTGGCTGGCATCACTGACTCGATGGACATGAGTCTGAGTGAACTCTGGGAGTTGGTGATGGACAGGGAGGCCTGGCGTGTTGCACTTCATGGGGTCGCAAAGAGTCGGAGAGGACTGAACAACTGAACTGAGCTGAACTGAATAAGCTCTAATGGAAAAGAATCTGAAGGTATACACATGAAACTAACACGTTGTAAATCAACTATGGTTATACAAAAATAAATAAACTAATTTTTTTTTCCTTAAAAAATGAAGGACAAAGAAGAGGCAGGGAAAAGGACTCCCTTTTTATTATGGAGAAACAGTGTTCTCACAAGCCCTTTGTAGACATAATCTTATATCTCACTGACCAAAGTTGAGTTGCAGCTCTAGTTTCTAGGAAAGGGATCAAAATTATCCTTTTGACCAAATTCCTTTTTAGCAATCAGGATTCATCTCCTAGTTCTGGATATACTGCCTTTCATGCAAAATTGGAGTTGTGTTGGCAGAATTGAAAAGAATAGCTGTTGTCAATCAATTAATATTGTCTACTGTACCTATAGGCATGCTTAAGTCCTGATATACTGATCACAGAGGGTATCTTGCAAAATACAGTCTTCACTGATGACCAGTTTGTGTCCTGAACCATGTCCTAAATCTTCTTCCCCTGGTAAATTCTCATGAAGTTTTCCATCTAGAAGTCTATAATAGAAGTAAGAGGCTGTTTCTTTCTTCCTTCCCCCTGTATCCATTATGTTCCATTGAACCCTCCATAACTCTGTGTCATTCAGGCTGTCCAAAGCTCTACTTCCCCTGACAGAGTTGATAAAAATGCCCTTTCCCCCTAATATTTATAATCTCTTATTTTCTTTTCCTAATATTCTATATTAGTTTGTGTGTAAAAGGTGGGGTGCTCCAATTCGTATATGAGAATTGTATGAGAAAGTGTATGAGAAACTTTGTGTCATATTCAGCGCCTGCTGCTGCTGCTGCTGCTAAGTTGCTTCAGTCGTGTCCGACTCTGTGCGACCCCATAGATGGCAGCCCACCAGGCTCCCCCGTCCCTGGGATTCTCCAGGCAAGAACACTGGAGTGGGTTGTCATTTCCTTCTCCAATGCATGAAAGTGAAAAGTGAAAGTGAAGTCGTTCAGTCGTGTCTGACTTCTCGATCCCATGGACTGCAGCCTACAAGTCTCCTCCATCCATGGGACTCTCCATCCAGGCAAGAGTACTGGAGTGGGGTGCCATTGCCTTCTCCATTCAGTGCCTGAGTTCTCCACAATTTCCTCTTCCATAGTTCATACCCTATTGGGTTGCTAAGAGCTTAAAGATGCCTTGACTGAGATAGCACCAAGGTTTCATTTGGGATGGCTTATGTACAAATAAAGTTTAGGCTACTTGCATATAAGATGCTGACATGCATTACACCTTATTCAAGCAAAAGTGGATGTTTTTTGGAAGGATATGGGTTTCACTGGATTTAATTAATACTCTTTGACCCAGTCACTTTCCTTGCCTTTGAGATACAGGCGGAGTGATCAAACATGGTTACTGCCTTCGAGTTATTCCAAACCTTCACTCCAGGGACTCAAAAGATTGATTTTATTATTGGTAAACAAATTCATTTTCAGGAGGCTGATTTGTCCAGTTTAGGCCTGATATTTACATCAGTCCAATCAACTCGGGGAAGGAATTTGAATCACTTGTATTATTTGGCAGCTGCACTGATCTCTTAAGAAGGAACTGTGGATGAAACTTATTTCTTAGAGAAGGGGGGAAGAATGGCACCCCAACAAAATTTTACTGCCACAAACAAGACAATTTTCTCAGCCTCTCCTTCTGACTTTGGCTTGTTTTCAGATCTAGATTCCTTCCCTGGAAGTTACCCCATGTGCCATATCTGCTCTGATCTTAGACTGTCCTCCACACTTGCAGGAGTTGTCCAGCTATTTGTTGTTACTAACTACTCATATTATGTAATGAATGCTCCTTTGCTTCCAGAATGATGTATTTAAAGTGTGCTGATTTTGATGTCTGGCAGTCACTGGGGAGTCAAATAAGAAGAAAAAACCTTTCCCAGTTGTATCAGCACATTCCTACAGATGCCTGGGTCTCTGGTGGTGCCTATATCATTGACTTTACCTTCCATTTAGAGTTAAGGAGACAAAATAATTTGATAGCAATAGCTGATGCACAGATCATCTCTTTAAGAGTCCTATAAACGAAGTGACTCTAATATCCTGGTATCCCTGAATGTAACTTGGTGATTCACCCCTTTTACTTTTAACAGAGTTCTCTCTCCATCTCCAAATCTCTTACCACCAAAACACATTTGTCTACTCTTTCCAAGTACTTTTCGGAGTGGACCTCCAGGCTGAGGACCTCCAGTGCACCCCAGCATCATCAGTCTATACTATAATTTAGAGAATGGTTGGCACTTGAATTATTTATGAATTTCTTTTTCATGTCTAAAGCAGAATTCCCCACATCTCATTCCTTCAAATGCTCATTCACAAGCTAGTCCTAGATTTGTTTCATTTAGTTGTCTGTAAATATTTTGGAAATGCACTTTTCTTGATTAAGTTTAAGAAACACTGTTATGCAAAGTTAAGCAAGTTTCTTTATTGCAGGGTTTTTCTCAGACTGTGTGCAAATGCATGAAAATGAAGGAAAGTAATAGGGTTTGCAGTTCATCATACATTTGGTAATAGGTTTTTGTGGGCACTTTTGTGTATATTTCTACTTGGGAGAAATATATAGTTAATAAATCACTAGGTTAATTCAGTTTTAATAATAGTTGAAAGCACTATTTTTCAAATTATGGCTTGCAACTTACTGGTGTCTGAAATTATTAAATCAATTTAGTGGAGTAATAGCATTTTTTTTCTGTACTCAAGGAGAATAGAGTAAAAAAAATCCACAGTATATTGCATAAACAGGGTAAATAGTGGTTTTTGAAATTTTAATTTTGTTTTTCAGCATACACATAATTGGAAAGTGTTGAAATTTAGCATATATTTCTTATTATAAATAGCAGCTAAATTTTTGAGTATCATCACTATTTTAAAGAGTAGGCTTTCATGTAGCTATGGTAGGATTAAGCAACTACCACTAGGGGGAAAGTTGGCTCAGCACAGAGTTTAGTGCTGGGGAAAATTAGAAGCAGGAGCAGGCAGCTTCTAAATACAGAGTGGATCAGAAAAAGACATTAGAAGAAAAAAGTTTAACCTATTCCTGCATCCTCTAAGATTAAATGTCTGCTGTAGTTGCACATTGCTGGGGACAGAAAAAACACATCTTTCAAATAGAAATGCAGAGTGTGTTATAACACAGGGGTCAGAATTGGGTAGCTGAGCTGTACCTCTAAGCAAGTAGAGGGCAGGGGTACGTAGTGCAGAATGCTCTACACAGGGGTGAGTAAAAGAGAAACCTGGGATTCCAGGGCTCCTGATCCTTCAGAAGCAATGAGTCATGTGAATGCCCAGAGAGCCATTTGTCTTTCTCCACTCTTGGGCACTTAGAATAAGAGTGCCCAACTCTTATTATTCTAACATGGGACTTTCCCTTGGTGTGGGTCATGGTGAGAGGCAGGGTTACAGCTCCTAGTATGAAAGCAAAGGTTGCAGATCTGCCACCTCCCAATTCTCTGGAGACTAGAGCTCTGGGATGTGATGGAGGCATGACAATGGGATGCCCCAGCCAGGTAGTGGCAGAAAGAGAAGGAAGCAATTAGAGATCATTCCCAGTGGGTATGGAGCTGGGGGCCTTTCAGTGCTGGTGGTGAGGGTTCAGTGATTGTGGCTCACGTAAGAAATACATGATCTTGCCTTTAGTTGCAAAACTTTCCTGGTTCCTTCCTGTTGTTCACACCTGGTGCTCAAGCCTCTCAGTGAAAATTTGACCCAGTGAAGAACCTTTATATTTTGTTTGATTTCACTTTTTAGGTTTTTAAGGTATACTTGAGGTGCAGTCAAGGGTATTGGTTTGATCCCTGGGTCAGGAAGTTCCCCTGTAGAAGGGAATGGAAACTCACTCCAGTATTCTTGCCTGGAAAATTCCATGGAAAGAGGAGCCTGGCAGGCTATAGTCCATAAGGTTGCAAAGAGTCGGACATGACTGAGCAACTAATTCAAAGATTCGTATTTAAAGCACATTTAAAAATTTCTATCTTGACATATAGATGCACCAAAGAAATCATCAAAATAATCCCTAAAGTAAACAGAGCCATCACCACTAAAGTTTCCTCCCTCACCCCTGCTTCTCACTCTCAACTTCTTCAATTCTTGCAACCCAAGAAAACCACTGATCTGTTTTCTGACAGTATAGATACATTTAACTTACATTTTCTTGAATTGTATATAAGTGGAATAATCCGTGGTACGCTTTCCTCCCTGGTTTATTATACTAAACATTTTTATTTCGATATTCATTATTGCTTGTTGCAATACTTCATTTATTTTCATCGTTGAGTAAATTCTATTGTGTGGGCATGGCAAAATTTATTCTTCTCTTGATAGACATTCGGGTGATTTTCAGTCTTGTATATTATAAATAGAATTGTTGTGAATATTAGTATATGAATTTATATAAAAATCAATGCTTTCATCTATCTTGAGTAAATATCCAAGAACAGAATACTTGTGTTGCACAATAGGCATATTGCTAATGTTTTAAAAACTGCCACACATTTTCTGAAGTTACGGCATTTAGATCACCTCCAGCAGCGAATGAGAGTTCCAACTATTTTGCATTCTCAGTATGGTCAGGCTTTCTAATTTTAGCCATTCTTATAGACACAAATCTGCTTCTCTAAATAATGAGTGACAGTGGAAATTTTTCATGTCTTCATTTTCTATCTACATATCTTTTGGAGAAACTATGTTTCAATATCTTTCCCACTTTGTACTGGGTTGTTTGTATTTGGGTGAGTTATTATCAAGTTGTAAGAGTTCTTTATATATTGTAGGCAAAATATCTTTATGGATATATATCTTGAAAATATTTTCTCCCAGTTGGTGAGATTTTTAATAGGGTCTGATGAGAGCAAAATCTTTTCATTTTATCTAATCCAACTTACTTATTTCTGTTCTTGTGTAGTTTGTAGTTGTTTTATATTTGGCTTAATGTTACAAGATTGTCTTCTATATTTTCTTTTTCAAGTATTGTAAGTTTACACTTTATATTTAGACCTACATTCCATTTTGAGTTAATTTTTTAATAAGATGTGAGTATAGGGCAAGGTTAATTTATTTTGCATATGGACTATGATTGTTTTGCCACCATTTCTTATGATTTTCCCCTTAGCTTTATTAGTTGAAGTACAGTGTTGCTGCTGCTCAGTCGCTCAGTAGTGTCCAATTCTTTGTGACTCCATGGATTGCAGCCTGCCAGGCTCCTCTGCTCATGGCAAAAATATCAGAGTAGATTGCCATTTCCCTCTCAAGGGACCTTTCTAAACCAGGGATTAAATCTGCATCTCCTGTATTGGTAGGTGGATTCTTAACCTCTGTACCACCTGGGAAGCCCTTTAGCTGTATTAAGGTATTCTCAAAAATAAACATTTTATATATTTTTGATGTTACAAAGAACATCAAATTTGAAATTACAAAGAACCCAAGATAGAGTGCAGATGAAAATCAATGAATCTCTTAACAATGAATCAAACAACCATACTAAAGAGGGTGGGGAAAATGACCTGTAAACAGTATGTTGGCTGGATACTTATAAAGACTAGAGATAAAAAAAGAACTGTACACACTGTACTGTAGTATATAAATTTGTTTCTCACAGGAATCTAGAAGAGCAATCTGAAAGCATATTAAATATATACCAGATTTGGTAAATAAATTAATATATTGTAGATATGAACCCACTCCAGTGTTCTTGCCTGGAGAATCCCAGGGATGGGGGAGCCTGGTGGGCTGACGTCTATGGGGTCGCACAGAGTCGGACACGACTGAAGTGACTTAGCAGCAGCAGCAGCAGCAGATATGAAGAGACTGTTTTTTCTCTGTGGGAGAAAGTAATTACAATTAAGAAAAGAAGTAGTTATAAAACCTAAGTTTTTTTTTAAATTATTTTATAAATCCCAAGAACATACTGGCATGTTCACCATAAAGGGTAATCTGGATCTTCAGGAATTTTCCATCCAGTTCTAAGCTTTACTGGAGTCTGAGTTATGAGTGAAGGTTCTCTAGGATTTTCCTTTTCTGAAAAATTTAAGTTAAGAAGATCTTGTAGCTACTACAGGGGGGTAACATCAAAGAATTAGGCAGAACCTTGTCTTTTTTCTATCCAAATTATTACGTTTTTAATAGTTTTTTTCCTTTTTCTTGCTGAGTAGTATCAGCACTGTGAAGAAATTATAGATTTTTTTTTTAACCATTCACTTTTTGAAGAACATTTGGATAGCATCCAGTTTTGTGCTATTATAAATAAAGCTGTTATAAACCTTTCTGTGCAAGTTTCTAAGTGAAAATAAGGTTTTACTAGTCTGGAATATAAGTTTAGCAGTGCTCAGAGGGGAATATGCAGCATTAAATACCTACGTTAGAGAAGAGAAGAGGTCACAAATCAATGATTGAGTTTGTTACCTAGGAAACTAGACTAAACCCAGTATCAGGAGAAGAAAGGAAATAATCCAGAGAAGAGCAAAAATCAGTAATCAACTTTTTGAAAGAAATTTATCTTAAAACACTTTTATAAACTCCTATACCATCAAATAGCTATATCTTACAAATAGCTCCTATACCTTACAAATAGCTAGGAGAAGAAGAGAAGCTAAAGGCAAAGGAGAAAAGGAAAGATATACCCATTTGAATGCAGAGTTCCAAAAAATAGCATGGAAAGATAAGAAAGCCTTCCTCAGTGATCAATGCAAAAAAATAGAGGACAATAGAGTGGGAAAGACTAGAGATCTCTTCAAGAAAATACAATATTGTAAAGTTTAAAAATAAAATAAAATTTAAAAAAAAAGGAAAAAGAAAATTAGAGATACCAAGGGAACATTTCATGCAAAGATGGACACAAAAAAAAGGACAGAAATGGTATGGACCTAACAGAAGCTAAAGACATGAAGATGAGGTGGCAAGAATACACAGAAGAACTATACAGAAAAGATCTTCATGACCCAGATAACCACAATGGTGTGATCTAGAGCTAGACATCCTGGAATGCAAAGTCACATGGGCCTTAGGAAGCATCACTGCAAACAAAGCTAGTGGAGGTGATGGAATTCCAGTTGAGCTATTTCAAATCCTAAAAGATGATGCTGTGAAAGTGCTGCACTCAATATGCCAGCAAATTTGGAAAACTCATCAGTGGTTACAGGACTGGAAAAGGTCAGTTTTCATTCCAGCTGAAAGAAAGGCATGCCAAAGAATGTTCCAACTACTACACAATTGCACTCATCTCATACACTACAAAGCAATGTTCTAAATTTTCCCAGCCAGGCTTCAAAAGCATGCGAACTGTGAATTTTCAGATGTTCAAGCTGGATTTAGAAAAGACAGAGGAACCAGAGATCAATTGCCAACATCCGCTGGATCATTAAAAAAGCAAGAGAATTCCAGAAAAACATCTACTTTTGCTTTATTGACTATGCCAAAGCCTTTGACTGTGTGAATCACAACAAACTATGGAAAATTCTTTAAGAGATGGAAATACCAGACCACCTGACCTGCCTCTTGAGAAACCTATATGCAGGTCAGGAAGCAACAGTTAGAACTGGGCATAGAACAACAAACTGGCTCCAAATCAGGATAGAAGTGTATCAAGGCTGTGTATTGTCACCTTGTTTATTTAACTTATATGCAGAGGACACCATGGAAAATGCTGGGCTGGATGAAGCACAAGCTGGAATCAAGATTATCAGGAGAAATATCAACAGCCTCAGATGTGCAGGTCACACCACCCTTATGGCAGAAAGTGAAGAAGAACTAAAGAGCCTCTTGATGAAAGTGAAAGAGCAGAGTGAAAAAGTTGGCTTAAAACTCAACATTCAGAAAACTAAGATCATGGCATCTGATCCCATTACTTCATGGCAAATAGATGGGGAACAGTGGAAACAGTGACAGATTTTATATTTGGGAGTCCAAAATCACTGCAGATGGTAGCTGAAGCCATGAAATTAAGAGACACTTGCTATTTGAAAGAAAAGCTATGATCAACCTAGACAGCATATTAAAAAGCAGAGACATTGCTTTGCAAACAAAGGTCCATCTAGTCAAAGTTATGGTTTTTCCTGTAGTCATGTATGGATATGAGTTGGACTATAAGAAAAGCTGAGCGCTCAAGAATTGATACTTTTGAACTGTGGTGTTGGAGAAGATTCATGAGAGTCCCTTGGACTGCAAGAAGATCCAACCAGTCCATCCGAAAGGGAATCAGTCCTGACTAGTCATTGGAAGGACTGATGTTGAAGCTGAAACTCCAAAACTTTGGCCACCTGATGCGAAGAGCTGACTCATTTGAAAAGTCCCCGATGCTGGGAAAGATTGAAGGCAAAAGGAGAAGGGGATGAGAGAGGATGGGGTGGTTGAATGGCATCACTGATTCAAAGGACATGAGTTTGAATAACCTGTGGGAGTTGGTGATGGATAGGGAGCCTGGCGTGCTGCAATCCCTGGCGTCCCAAAGAGTCAGACACGACTGAGTAACTGCACTGAACTGAACTGATATCCATCAAGAGAGGGCTACACATTGTTTTCAAGTGCAAACATATATGTGCCAATGTCAAGTTCTCTGAAAGACACAACTAAAAAACTCATTGAAAATTCCCATGAAGAAAATATTTTACTTCACTAGTGAAAGCTATGAAATATTTAGGGAAGAATCAATGTCAAAACCATGGAAATATTTTCATAAACTGGAAGATAAAAGATTTCCCAGCCATTTAATAAGGCTAACATTATCCTGATATGAAAACCAGAAAAATGTACTTAAACAACCAAGCAAAAATAATCCTTATAAACAAAAATAGCAAACTTCGTATCAAAATTTAATAAATTGAATAAAGCAATATATTAAATAATAAAACATCATGACCAAGGAGTATTTACTCAAAATTATCAATATAGTTCCCCATATTACTAGAATATAAAAGAAAAATTGTGATGATATAGCATGTGTATATGACTATTATTTTAAATTATTTTATATAATAGTTACTATTAAATTACTATTTTAAATACATATGTGTGTATTGGGCTTCCCATGTGGCACTAGTGGTAAAGAACCTGCCTGCCAGTGCAGGAGACATAAGAGACATGGGTTTGATTCCTGGTTAGGGAAGATCCCCTGGAGGAGGTCATGGCAACCCACTCCAATATTCTTGCCTGGAGAATCCCCATGGACAGAGAAGCCTAGAAGGTTACAGTCCATAGGGTTGCACGGAGTTGGACATGACTTAAGTGACCTAGCATGCATGCGTGTGTGTATTGTTACTACAGTCAAGATCTACAAGGTTCTCTCTTAGGGAATAAGTTATTAAAAAATACAATATTTTGGAAAACCACGAGGAAATGATGCCAATGAAAACTCCAATATTGAAAAGGTACATATTATGAAATAACCCAGTTATAAGGATAGAGAACAGATTAGTGATACCAAAGGTTTAGGGATAGGGGGAAAAGGTAAGTGAGTCTCTTCAGAGACAGTGTTGTAATACAGTTAAGTATTTCATTGTAGTATAGGTTAGAAAAATGGCATGCTTCTGTCTAATTCATTTATGCTTCTCCCAATGAGAAGCTGCAGACTAAGCTAATCTTAGTCTTAATTTTTCAGAAGATAAAAACCTAGAAAACCTTTACTCATAGCTCTCACTCCAGAGTAAAGCTTTGAACTGGGTGGGAAATTCCTGAAGATCTGGGTAATCCCTCCTGGGGAACATGCAGTAATGTTCTTGAGAATCCCCAGAATAAGCCAAGTAGGGAAAATTATAAAGACTTGCCTCTTTGAAGAGTTAAGTAAGATGATAGCTCATCATGGTGAACTGATTTTTACATACTACTGGGAGCCTGACAGTCTGGAAGTACAGACAAGGAACTTCTACCTCAGAAATTTTTCAATTCAGCATCAGGTACTGTTTTTGCTGGTGACATCGTTGGTCTGTTCACTGTCTCTATCTGTATTTGGATCCCATACTTCTCTGTCTTTGTTACCCACTCCATTGTGATCTTCTGGCTTCCATTGCCTTTTTAACTAGAATTTAACAGGATGCATTCCTGATTTTAGATCACTGTTATTCACTCTTGGCCTTGAGCTTTCTCTAACCCTGTATCTACTCCACTCCCATAGAGAAGTTCAAAGTAGAATCCATACATACCTGTCCTTTGTTTATTCCCAGGATGCATATTTGAAAGATACAAGAGGTAGGGTGTTGGAGAGAGAGGTCCCGGGGCTTATGCAGGGAAGTCTGGGCATGACATGTGGTGCTGAGCTGCTGATGATAAGTAAATCTCACTCAAAGAAGACCTAAGATTTCACAAAAGAACATAGTAGCTTACCATTAAAACATAAAAGCATATGCTTGTGACTTACAAAACTGCTAATTAAACACAATATGCACATGCTGGCAGCTTACAAAATGTGGCCTGTCACCACTCAGATTTCTGGCACCCTGGACCCCCTTACACCCCACCCACAAACATTATCTGAGTTCTGCACAGCACACAGTTCATCTGTTTTTCCATCTCAGCATCCATGCCAGCTATCCCCTGAGGAGAAACTCAGGAATGTTCACCAAGAAAGAGAAGTGGGAGATCTTTGTAGTATATTCTAGCCACTCTCTGGATCTTGGTATGAAGTGCAAACAGCTGGTAGCCAAGCCTTGCCAGCTTCAGGCTGACTTCTCCCCACACCCTTGGTCTTCAAATAAGCTGTCCTCTGACAGGGAAGACGAAACCATTGGAAATACTTCAAATTCAACACAGGCTGATTTTTCTCTCCCAGATCTAAATACATCCACATCCAACTGCCAAGTTTCTAGATTTGTGGAAACCTGCAGATTCTCTTGGACTATAAAACTGGTTCCCCTACTGAACAAAAGTCATTGCCTGCTTTGCCCTTTCATGATTCTATAAAGGTTCCAGGGTTTTCATGACCTTGTTCTCCTCTGCTTCGCTTGCTATGCTCCTCCCACTATCACAGCCTTCAGCTTAAACTTCCTCTCTTGGACGAAACCGGAAAAGGCAATGGCAACCCAACTCCAGTACTCTTGCCTAGAGAACCCCACGAATGAGGAGTGTGGTGGGCCACAGTCCATGGGGTCACGGAAGAGTCAGACAGGACTGAGCGACTCCACTTTCACTTTTCACTTTCATTCACTGGAGAAGGAAATGGAAACCCACTCCAGTATTCTTGTGTGGAGAATCTCAGGGATGGAGGAGTCTGGTGGGCTGCCCTCTCTGGGGTCGCACAGAGTTGGACACGACTGACGCGACTTAG
Organism: Bos javanicus; assembly: GCF_032452875.1. NCBI lineage: Eukaryota > Metazoa > Chordata > Mammalia > Artiodactyla > Bovidae > Bos > Bos javanicus. The sequence continues at coordinate 56,612,168 of NC_083878.1, forward strand.
CAGCAGCAGCAGCTTGGAGGAAACATGCAAACATCTTATCTCTGGCAACAGGAGTCTAAGCAATAATGAATTCCTAGAAGGAATCAGGGTATGGGCTGAACTTGGAGAAGCATCCCCCCAAATTTCACTGAATCCAGAGGATTTAAAGGATGAGATCCAAAGATATTACTACAACCCATCTTTTAGGAACACAGCAACTTTGCTCTGGTTATCATGAGACCCTCCAGTAGAGCCTGCCCTTCAGATGGTGTTTCCTAAACTGCTTTTGATTCACTCTCAGGGAAGAAGTTTTTGGGCTCTTGAGACTCTCTTCCAGAAGGTCACCAAATCCTAAGTCAACACTGGCTCAATTTCTCCCCTCAATTCTGTCTTTCAGGACAAGAATTGTTAAATCAAAGGAGTATTAAGGACTTGTGATACTGGTATTTTATATTCTCCTCTCCTTTTTATTTTTCCTTCCTTCCTTCTTCAGTGTGTGACTACATTTCCTGAATCAACATGACTAAAGAAAGCCACTCGGGTAATTTACTCACAAAGTGTATGAGGCCTCTCCTATGGACAGAGCACAACCAGTGTAATTTTTAAGTTCTGCCTCAATAGTTGTGCTTTTGCTATGAAGCACTTATCCTCGGGGGCTGGTGGCTCAGATGGTAAAGAATCTGCCTGCAGTGCAGGAGACTGGGGTTTGATTCCTGAGTTGGAAGATCCCCTGGAGAAGGGAATGACTACCTGTTCCGGTATTCTTGCCTGGAGAACTCCATGGACAGAAGAGCCTGGTAGGCTCCAGTCCTCGGGGTCCCAAAGATTTGGACACAACTGAGTGACTAACACTTTCACCTTTTTTTTCAGTTATCCTCAGAACTGAGTGTCCCTCACATTGCTTTTGATTTTGGACACACTTGACAATAATTTATGAGAAGTATATTCATTTGAATAATGCTTAAGAACGGATATTGTTCTTATGCAAATAATAATAATCAACATTTATTAGGAGTTTCCCACATGCCAGACATTTTATATAGCTTCTACTTGTATTAACTTATCATCATTTCCAAGTCTATCAATGAATTGCTGTTGACTATACCGACGTGCACAAAATATGCAAAAGGGGGCTTCTTTAGAGCATCTACTGGAACTTGGCCCTGCCAACAGCTTGGTTTTGTCCCGGTGATACTAATGTTAGATTTCTGGCTTCCAGAATTGTATGAAAATAAATTTGTCATACGTTAAGGTGCCTGGACTGTGGAAATTTATTACAGCTGTCATAGGACACTATACCATTTTAGAATTCTTTTCTAGTGACAGCATTCCTCAGTGTAAACCACACCCAACTTGAATTGTTTATGCAAAAAGAAAGTGATTGAATCATAGTAAGGTGAGTCTATCAAGGATTGGTTACTTATGATTCAGTACATTGATTGCGACATAAACCCAGATGATACAAACATTTCATTCAAAGATGTCATCCTCCTAAAATCGAACTAATTTCTTCCAGTAGTATAATAGATTGGTAGGTTCATTCTACTCTCTGTAAATATGAAGTCCTGTCTGGTGCCAGACATGGTTAAGGGTGATGAGGAGATGGCCAAAGCCAAATGACTAAGCCACTTCTGGTGGCTTTAGATGATTCCTCCATTTTGTTTCAGGCTCAGTAATCTCTCAAGACCCACTTCAGGAGCCAAAGATTAGACTTCCATTCATTTCAACATGCTAAATAAGTAGCTGCATATGTACTCAGTTGTGTATGACTTTTTGTAACTCCGTGGACTGTAGCCCAACAGGCTCCTCTGTCCATGGAATTTTCCAAACAAGAATACTGGAGCAGGTTGCCATTTCCTGCTCCAGGAATTTTCCTGACTCAAGGATCAAACTCATGTCTCTTGAGTCTCCTGCATAGGCAGGCAGTTTCTTTACCATTGTGCCACTTGGGCTGGCATTACAAAAAACTTCCAAACAGATGGGAACCGTAGGGAGCTTATTTGTTGTTGTTTTTCAGTCTCTCAGTCATGTCCGACTCTTTGTGACCCCATGGACTGCAGCATGCCAGGCTTGCCTGTCCTTCACCATCTCCTGGAGCTTATTAACTCACATCCATTGAGTCAGTGATGCCATCCCACTATCTCATCCTCTGTCATCCCCTTCTCCTCCTGCCTTCAATTTTTCTCAGCATCACAGTCTTTTCTAATGAGTCAGCTCTTTGCATCAGGTGGCCAAATATTGGAGGCTATGCTATATTAAAATAGTTAGATATAGGCTGGGTTTTTAGGTTCATGGAAGCTGTTGGTTTGATGTCAAATGCCTCTGAGATGGTGCAGTGGCATATAATACTTACAAGAATCACTGAGAAATATCCATTTGGAGTCTAAGAAACACAAGTCATTACTGAATGAAAATTTAGAGAGAAAATAATTCAACTAAATGTGTACAGAAAGAAGTATTTGTATACTGAGATAAATGGATAAATAAAACATAATGGATGAGTCAACAAAAAGAAGTTTAATCAAATAAATTAAACCTTAATAATAAAATTCCAGCTGCAGAAAGAGTATAAACTACTTGATAAAATGTATATATACTTTTATAGAACATAGATTAATACAATTTATTATGTATTGATTGATTCCCATGTAGCTTAAAAAATAATAGAAGAATACACAAAATGTAAGAGTATACAGGGAAACAATGTTATTTTTGCTTGGACAATTTATGATGAGTTTTTTTTTTTTTTTTCTTTTTATAGAGACTGGAGATTTAAAACAAGGAATAAAATTATACTTTTCCCCCTGAATAGTAGATTTATATGTGTTCATTTAATTAATATATTTATTTCCACATTTAGTAAAAGTAGTTGTATTAATACTCTCTAAAGAGCTTATAACCAGAAAAAGAAAATTTTTTCTATTTTCAACAAATAAGAATTCAGTCATATTCTTCAGAGTTATCAGAGGGTGATGTCCAGTACTTGGTACTGTTGGGGTTCAGAATAGGCTACCTCAAAATGTGCATCAGTGAATACTGATTATTTTCAACTAATGCTGCACAAGGGACACTCTGACCCCCCTTTCTGTTTTGCTGAAAGCAGGAAATAAATCTCATATGAAAGGTGCCCTCCCAGTATCTGAAGGTAGAGGGACACCCTGATGGCAAAGACAGGGAATTCAGAATGAGAAGCCTGTGTAAATGAACCTTGTTTCTTCTTTAATGTACTCTGTTTTGGTTCTTTACTAACTGGGCACTGCTAATCTTTAACTTATATGCAGAGTACATCATGAGAAACGCTGGGCTAGAAGAAGCACAAGCTGGAATCAAGATTGCCTGGAGAAATATCAGTAACCTCAGATATGCAGATGACACCACCCTTATGGCAGAAAGTGAAGAGGAACTAAAAACTCTCTTGATGAAAGTGAAAAAGGAGAGTGAAAAAGTTGGCTTAAAGCTCAACATTCAAAAAACGAAGATCATGGCATCTGGTCCCATCACTTCATGGCAAATAGATGGGGAAACAGTGGAAACAGTGTCAGACTTTATTTTGGGGGGCTCCAAAATCACTGCAGATGGTGACTGCAGCCATGAAATTAAAAGACCCTTACTCCTTGGAAGGAAAGTTCTGGTCAACCTAGATAGCATATTCAAAAGCAGAGACATTACTTTGCCAACAAAGATCCGTCTAGTCAAGGCTATGGTTTTTCCAGTAGTCATGCATGGATGTGAGAATTGGAGTGTGAAGAAAGCTGAGCACCGAAAAATTGATGCTTTTGAACTGTGGTGTTGGAGAAGACTCTTGAGAGTCCCTTGGACTGCAAGGAGATTCAACCAGTCCATTCTAAAGGAGATCAGTCCTGGGTGTTCTCTGGAAGGAATGATGCTAAAGCTGAAACTCCAGTACTTTGGCCACCTCATGTGAAGAGTTGACTCATTGGAAAAGACTCTGATGCTGGGAGGGATTGGGTGCAGGATGAGAAGGGGACGACAGAGGATGAGATGGCTGGATGGCATCACTGGCTCAATGGAGGTGAGTTTGAGTGAACTCCGGGAATTGGTGATGGACAGGGAGGCCTGGTGTGCTGCAATTCATGGGGTTGCAAAGAGTCGGACATGACTGAGCGACTGAACTGAACTGAACTAAATGTAAGTTTCTTTATTCTGTCAACACTTCAAAATTTATTTATTTCTTTGTCAAAAAGTATAAAAGCTGCCTGCTTCGGCCTCTTTTTATTCTTTTATCAGACTTCTATATACTTGAATTAAATTTTGTTTCATTTTCTCCTGTTAATCTGTTTTTTATTTTATTTATTATTTTATTTTATTTTTTAACTTTACAATATTGTATTGGTTTTGATCTGTTTTATGTCAATTTTATTACTAGTCCAGGTGCAAGAATTCCAAAGTGATAAAAGGAAAAATGTGCTCCTCCCAGATACTTGAAACAGGCAGCAGGCTGGCTGGACCCTGTTTCCCACCCTCATTCTGCTACAAATGAGAGATCCTGGCACACCTGACAAAGCCCTACTGCTGCTGCTGCTGCTGCTAAGTCACTTCAGTCTGTCCCTGGTATTCTTCAGGCAAGAGTACTGGAGTGGCTCGCCATTGCCTTCTCCCGACAAAGCCCTACAGAAGGTGTGATTTCTTATTGTGTCAGCCTCCCAGATCTCTGCCTGCAGGATCTGATGGGAGGGAAGAGGTGAAAGACTGTTTTCCCTTGCTCTCAATTTAGACAAGCATGAGAAAATGTAAGTGGAGCTAGATCCTTTTGAGTGACTCTTTTGAATCATCTACCAGAGATGGTCACTGTTTTTCTTTGTCTCTCTCTCTCTTCAGATGTTTTTCATAGGAGCAAGAATCATAGGGCAGAACACAGGCAGAGACCCTCTAAGTCTGCCTTTGGACCCAATCACACCAACTTTTGAATCAATGGTCTCAATAAACTGGCATCAATTAAACACATTTAACTGTGGGTCCTTTATGAAAAGCCAGATAAAGTTTTTTTCTTCAGTGTTATTCTATGCTCTGAGGGCTTTGCTTTATGTCTAGTGAAAATATTCTCTCTGGTCTCTGCATTACGGAAGGTATATTTGCTGGGGTGCATGTGTTGGCCAAGGAAATTGACTGGAGTTCCAATACTTGAAGTCATAAGCAGCACTCTTTTTGTCTGGCTGTGTCAATTATTAGGGGAGTTTGTCATAAGGGGTTCCAGTTCTTAAGGGGCCTTTGTTATCTCAACATTTGTTGCTTGTTAGTGCTAGAATAGTCCAATTCCTCTTGCACTTCCACGATGTCATTAACTAGCAACTTTATCCCTGGAGGCACTCCATGTTTTTGTTTGACACCAGAGACACTGTGTTCACTGCACCATTCTCAACACCTACATCAATAAATGACTCTTACTTTCTTAGACTAACATTGGAAGTGAACTTTCTAAATCTTGTAAGAGTACTAGCTTGTGAGACTTGTCTTGCTTCTTTGATTAGGCCATACTAAAATGCTTATTGGTTTGAGTTCCAAGTTGAAATCAACATATTAGCCTCCTCATCAATGTCCTAATGATGGATCTTTTAAATTGGCTATATTTAAAAGGAAACATATTTTTTGAAAGCTCTCATCATAAACAGCTGCCCCATTGGTACTTATGAGAGATCAAATCATAAGGGGAAAATATATTATGACTGGTCTTAAAGAACCTTTTATTAAAAGAACAGAAATCCTACTTAAACAAAAGCTAATATATAAGCTCCTCTTCTTAAAATTTGCCCCAATACCTCAGTATTTTACCTGACCCTCCTACAAAAAATCTGGAAGTAATTCAGCTGGAGGACAATAATCAATGGCTAACAGAAACCCACTCCAGTGTTCTTGCCTGGAGAATCCCAGGGACAGGGGAGCCTGGTGGGCTGCCGTCTATGGGGTCGCACAGAGTAGGACACAACTGAAGCAACTTAGCAGCAGCAGCAGCAGCAGCAACAGAAACAAATGTCTGTTTCTTACAGATTTCTATAAAACCAGAAGTACACCTCAAAACAAATCAAGGCCCATCTATCTTTACTAGTCCCAAGGTCTCATCTATTTCTCTCAAAGTGCTTTCAGATGTTATAAAAGACCAGGGTATTAGATGAAAACTGTCCTGTATTTAAGAAAAAAATATTTTAACAATAATTATCCTAAGATTTATAATAGGCATATATATTCCAAAACTCTTGAGAAAACTTACATTCTCCTTCTCTGTCTCTTAAAGTTATAAATCTTATTATGTCTTTTGAGATTGAGCCCTTATTAACTCAAAAGGTAGATCATGAAACCAAAAAAAAAAGAGAGAGAGAGAGAAAGAGGCCTTTTTCAACACAAACTGCTAAAAAGACTCTTATTACCAAACTTTTTAAAATCACAACCTACTTAAAATTGCATGTCTAGGGCAGATACAGATATTAAACAGTTTCTCTGAAATTATTAAGGCCTTTAGCCATCTGAATGAATGATTTTTTTTTTTTATAAATTAGTGAGATTTTTATTGAATCTGTGTAAGGAATAAAATTTTAATTGAAAACTGTTACTTCTCTTGCTGTGACTGTCTATATATCTATATGTATATGTTAACTCTGAATAAGATTGCCAAATTTAATTTGGCAAAGAGCTTTACTTAGTTGGCTTTAACAAACAAGTGCCTATATAAAAATTATCAAAAAGATATTAAAGACTAACTTGAATGCTTTTCACATTCAAGTCATCTGAGAAAATCTTAGCAAATAAAAGCTAATTTTAAATTTGATGGTTCAATAAATACAGGCATGTCTTCAGAGTTAGCATTAAATATAATGCAAATAACTTTCATTCCATCTAAGTTTATTTATCAAATGGGCCAATGCTGTCTGTGCTGCAAACTTTGTTATAAAAACAAATAAATCAAAAAAATAATATCTGACTGCATTAATGTCTCAGGAATTTTTATAAGTAATATACATATGATTATTAAGAACAAATAGATTAAATAGATGCAAATAAGAATTCTTAGATGAACTTAGCAATCGTTTTAAAAACATCTACTTAAATAATTTCTCAGTCTCTTTGATAATTTACATCCTTATATTTTGCTAAGTTAAATTATGGGAATTCATTGAATGTCTAGATTATTTCTATATAAGATAAATACTGAAATTTAACTGTTAAACAAGTGTAAGTTTATATCCGTATGGCAGAAAGTGAAGAAGAACTAAAGAGCCTCTTGATGAAAGTAAAAGAGGAGGCTGAAAAAGTTGGCTTAAAGCTCAACATTCAGAAAACGAAGATCATGGCATCTGGTTCCATCATTTCATGGCAAATAGATGGGGAAACAGTGGAAACAGTGGCTGACTTTATTTCAGGGGGTTCCAAAATCACTGCAGATGGTGACTTCAACCATGAACTTAAAAGACACTTACTCCTTGGACGGAAAGTTATGACCAACCTAGACAGCATATTAAAAAGAAGAGACATTACTTTCTTGACAAAGGTCCATCCAGTTCAGACTATGGTTTTTCCAGTGGTCATGTATGGATGTGAGAGTTGGACTATAAAGAAAGCCAAGCACCAAAGAATTGATGCTTTTGAACTGTGGTGTTGGAGAAGACTCTTGAGAGTCCCTTGGACTGCAAGGAGATCCAACTAGTCCATCCTAAAGGAGATCAGTCCTGGGTGTTCATTGGAAGTACTGATGCTGAAGCTGAAACTCCACTGATGCGAAGAGTTGACTCATTTGAAAAGACCCTGATGCTTGGAAACATTGTGGGCAGGAGGGGAAGGGGATAACAGAGGATGAGATGATTGGATAGCATCACTGACTCCAAACACATGAGTTTGGGTGGACTCCAGAATTTGGGGATGGACAGGGAGGCCTGGAGTACTGCGGTTCATGAGTTCGCAAAGAGTCGGACACAACTGAGTGACTGAACTGAACTGAACTGAATACTTACTTTTGATCTCTTAGTACAGAGAAACAATAAGTATGTTTCAATCCATTAGTAATTATATCTTGTGCTTTACTGAAAGATCGTACTATGAAATAGCATATATTTCTGAAAGTTATAAAATGTATTTGTGTTTATAAGACACAAAATATTAATATGGTTCACAATTTCTCTTACTTCTTTATATTCACTAATGAAATTAAGATTTCAAAGGTTTAAGATATGTGGTTAAAACTACCAGATATAATGATAGAAAATGGATGTGTTTTGGGATAAGAAGAAATATAAGGTATGGAGATGTTTTTTGTTTAGCAAATGTCCCAAAGTTGGTTATTTCTGAATAGGAAGGAAAATCAGGGACAAGCTAAAATGGACATAGAAAACTGTAAAATGTTTATAAATGAAGGAATCTTAGGAAAGAAATTTTATGTCTGGTCAGGACTAGACTAGAATGAATTAAATGAGGTAGGTGATTTTTAATATCAACATTAAACTAGTAAAAAAATAGGATTTTTTTTGGTTCAAAATACAAAGTTTCTTTTTTCTTTCTATTGGTCTGCTTTTGATAATATGAAGTTATGAAAGTTTTTTCTTTATATTTAAGCAATCTGCTAGAAAAAAAATCTTGTGTCTTGTGACAATAATCAGTTACATTATATGCTATCTTTATCAGGTCTTTGCTCTAATAAGTCTAGTCCTTTCAATAATAAAGAGCTAAGTTTAATTCAGAACTATATAACCATTTATATTTGACTATGAAATCTCTAATTGTTGTTTTAGCTAAATGAATAACTATGATTTGTTCCACAGTTACCTATTTGACTAAATGTTTGAAGTCTTTTTAATATTTTAGACAGTTCAGTTCAGTTCAATCACTCAGTCGTGGATGACTCTTGGCGACCCCATGGACTGCAGCATGCCAGGCTTCCCTTTCCATCACCAACTCCCACAGCTCACTCAAACTCATGTCCATCAAGTCGGTAATGCCATCGAACCGTCTCATCCTCTGTCATCCCCTTCTACTCCTGCCTTCAATCTTTCCCAGCAGTAGGGTCTGTTCCAATGTGTCAGTTTTTCAAATTAGGTGGCCAAAGTATTGGAGCTTCAGCTTCAGCATCAGTCCTTCAAAGGAGCATTCAGGACTGATTTCCTTTAGAATTGACTGGTTGGATCTCCTTGCCATCCAAGGGACTCTCAAGAATCTTCTCCAACACCACAGTTCGAAAGCATCAATTCTTTGGTGCTGAGCTTTCTTTATATTCAGACTGTCACATCCATATGTGACCACTGGAAAAACCATAGCTTTGACTAGATGAACCTTTGTTGGCAAAGTAATGTCTCTGCTTTTTAATATGCTAAGTTGGTCATAGCATTTTTTCCAAGGAGCAAGTGTCTTTTAATTTCATGGTTGAAGTCACTATCGGCAGTGATTTTGGAGCCCCCTAAAATAAAGTCTCTCACTGTTTCCATTGTTTCCCCATCTGTTTTCCATGAAGTGATGGGACCAGATGACATGATCTTAGTTTTCTGAATGTTAAGTTGTAAGCCAACTTTTTCACTCTCCTCTTTTACTTTCATGAAGAGGCTCTTTATTTCTTTGCTTTCTGCCATAAATGTGGTGCCATCTGCATATCTGAGGTTATTGATATTTCTCCTGGCAATCTTGATTCCAGCTTGTGCTCCATCTGGACTGGCATTTCGCATGATGTACTCTGCATATAAGTTAAATAAGTATGGTGAGAATATACAGCCTTGACATCCTCCTTTCACAATTTGGAACCAGTTTGTTGTTACACCTCCAGTTCTAACTGTTTATTCTTGAACTGCATACAGATTTCTCAAGAGGCAGGTCAGGTGGTCTGGTATTCCCATCTCTTTCACAGTTTTCCACAGTTGTGATCCACACAGCCAAGGGCTTTGGCATAGTCAACAAAGCAGAATGTTTTTCTGGAACTCTCTCACTTTTTTGATGATCCAATGGATGTTGGCAATTTTATCTCTGGTTTCTCTACCTTTTCTAAATCCAGCTTGAGCATTTAGAAGTTAATGATTCACGTACTGTTGAAGCCTGGCTTGGAGGATTTTGAGCATTACTTTGCTAGCGTGTGAGATGAGTGCAATTGTGTGGTAGTTTGAACAATCTTTGGCATTGCCTTTCTTTGGGATTGGAAGGAAAACTGACCTTTTCCAGTCTTGTGACCACTGCTGGGTTTTTCAAATTTGCAGGCATACTGACTGCATCATCTTTTATCTTTCACAGCATCTTATTTTCAGATTTGAAATAGCTCAGCTGGAATTCCATCACCCCCTCTAGCTTTGTTCATAGTGATGCTTCTTAAAGTTCACTTGACTTCACATTCCAGGATGTCTGGCTCTAGGTGAGTGATCACATCATCATGGTTATCTGGGTCATGAAGATCTTATAGTTCTTCTGTGTATTCTTGCCACCTCTTCTTCATATCTTCTGCTTCTGTTTGGTCCATACCATTTTTGTCTTTTATTGTGCCCATCTTTGCATGAAATGTTCCCTTGATATCTCTAATTTTCTTGAAGAGATCTCTAGTCTTTCCCATTGTATTGCTTTCCTCTATTTCTTTGGATTGATCACTGAGAGAGTCTTTCTTATCTCTCCATGCTATTCTTTGGAACTCTACATTCAAATGGGTATATTTTTTCTGTTGTCTTTAGTTTCTCTTCTTTTCTCAGCTCTTTGTAAGACCTCCTCAGACAACCATTTTGCCTTTTTGTATTTCTTTTTCTTGGGATGGTCTTGATCATTGCCTCCTGTACAATGTCATGAACCTCCTTCCATAGTTCTTTGGGCAGTATGTCTATCAGATCTAAGCCCTTGAATCTATTTGTCACTTCCACTTTATAATCACAAGGGATTTGATTTAGCTCATATTTGAATGATCTAGTGGTTTTCCCTACTTTCTTCAATTTAAGTCTGAATTTGACAATAAGGATTTCAAGTCAAATTCAACACAAAGTCTTTTTGAGTTGGAATTAACTTTGAGACATGAAATACTTTAGAAGGTGCCTGAAGTATCTCAAAAATTTGTTTTCTCTTTATGAAAAGAAATATTAAACTAAGTATATTTGATATGTTAAATTACAAAGGCCACATTGTCAAATAAGTAACATTAAATTATGCTGTGTCTGTGTAGACATGTATTATGTGTTCCCCGAAATTATGTAAAATTCCTGGAAGGCATATATGTCCTGACATAAGGTTTTATCTGTCATTAAAACTGGGCTCAGACAGTAAAGAATCTGCCTGCAATGCGGGAGACCTGGGTTTGATCTCTGGGTCAGAAAGATCCCCTGTAGAAGGGAATGCCAACCAACTGCAGTATTCTTGTTTGAAGAACCCCAGGGACAGAGGAGCCTAGCAAGCTATAGTCTGTGTGGTTGCAAAGAGTTGGGCATGACTGAATTACTAACACTTTCTTTACACTAAAGGGCCTGACCTTAAGTACCAGGAAGATTCAGCAACAATAGAATCTGTAAACTTTGCGGTACATGTGGTTGAAGTCCATTCTGCTCCTGCAAAAAAACCAAAACCAAGCCAAACAAACAAACAAACTAACGTTTCTTGGCAGACTTTTGCCTTCCTAAGGTGCTTGTGAAAAGGCAACAGGCTGTGCCTGAATGAAAGAAATTAAGATGAATAAACAGTAGCTGTAGATTAAGCAAACAGCCAGGGCAATGGGAAAACAAATGGCTTGGCTTTTCCTGGCTCTCTGGAAAACCTTTTATTTATTTATTTATTTTTTGCATTTCTTCACCCTCCATAGTGCAGTTAAGATGATGCAAATTGTAAATAGACATCGACAGGAAGATTTCTATAAAATGAAAAAAGCTATCTACTTGCAATGTCTGACTTTTTGGGTTTATACTCTGGGGGAAAAATTTTTTTTTTGTTCTCAGGGCCCTAGACTTCATTTCTCTGGACCTTTGAATTCTTGTAGCTGGACTTCATTCAACTATCACTTAATGTGTGTTATCAAAATGTTCTTGTCTTTGTTTGTATTTTTTTGCAATAGGTTGAATCCTTCCCCTGCTGCAAAGGGGATGCCCCCTTAATTGTAAAGAAACTTTTAAAAATGTGTTTTCCATGTGGGGTCTACCTTCCACAAACTCCAGTGGCCAAGACACTTCACTGGGCAAACTCTTTACAAAAAATTTGCAAACTTGGGATTATCATGGTCCTTGTCACCTTCAATTATCAGGCAGGATCAACAGAACTAATGGAAAACTGGACTAAAAAAGAAGAAGAGTTAATTACATGGGAATGAATGAACTGATGAATGATTATAATTTTTATAACTTTTGTCTAAAATACTACTGATTTTTTAATGTTTTGTTTTAAGATACAAGGAAAATTTTAAAAGATTTACAACAATTTATTAAAACAGACTTTTATAAGAAGAGTTAAAACACTGATCTTTCCTTCCCTAACTTATCCCTCCAGAATTCAGAAATTCTCAGTGAGCATACTTATTTTTTGGGCAATATAGCTATTTGCATAAGTTCAATAAGAATTTGTTCTCCTTGTAATAGGATACAATTAGAAATATTGATTATATCACCAAGGCTTTCACTGAAATGTTATATTCGAAAGAGACATTTATAGGCAAACATGACCAGGGAGTTTGAAGAAACTAAGGTCAACTTCTTGGGGCCAATAAATAAAGCCCCTTGGAAAAAACATCCTTGTACCTTGCCAACAGGATTCTCAGCAGCCTTACCTGGTAAATAAGGAAAGTTCCTTCCTGGATGGCCCAGGAATTTTAGGATACTTTGGGTACTCTAAGAGAAGAGAAATTCGCCAAAATCTATAAGTATTAGAGGCAACCCTTGTGACAGGTCTCAGGTGTGGCTTACTGGCCCTGAGAGGCTATTACAAATTTAATCTTATAACAAGTTCTAGCAAAACATACTTAAAAGAGCCAATATAATCAATTGCCATTCTTGCTGGACTTATGAAAATAACTAGGCCAAGTTTATTAAATTAAAACTTGTTTTGCAAACAGATTGGTGTTAATTTGGCTGTCTTTGATAAAAATGAGGGTGATTTTAGAGAGGAAAAAATATGCTTCAATTAAATTTTAATATTCATTTATAGATATTAAATTCTGGTGCTATTATTTTTCCTTGAGTCTTTGTTATTTAGCTGAAAATTAGACTGGATGCTGATTTTTTCTATTTTTCTCCAGTATTAAACCACAATTCTCTAAACTAATGTTTCCAGTTTTTATCCCATCCTTTTGTCTTGGAATCACTTTAAAAAATTGCTATTTTTTAAAGCCCTGAAGATTGAAGTTTGTTGACTCGATATAAATTTCAGAGAAATCACCACAACAGTTCAACCTTAAATAATCCTTGAGGCTGTCTATGTATGAATCATTCAGAAAGTTTACCTAAACACCCAATTGCTTCACCAGAGATATTTCAAACTGAAGAATGTGCTTTGTCCCAATATCTAAAAATTGGCTTGACTGAAACCGGATTATAATCTACTGTATCATTAATCTTTGCTTTCATTTTGTTCCCACAGAAGTGTCTCTTATTAAATACTTGATTCCTTATACATATGTCTAGCTTGGGGAGCCCATCAGCATCAGTCTCCTAAATTAAATACATCTGTTTGATCTGTTCTTAGAAACAAAAAGTTGCTTCAATGAAATGGAGGATTCTGCTAACCCGTTATCTCTCTCTATAGTCAACAGCTCAGCTTTTAATATGAGAAACTTCTATATTTCAGAGAAAGGAACTGTTGAGTCCAGAGTAGGTTGCCCCTAAATGTGCCTCAGTGGTATACTGATCGTGTTGAATTAAAGTTACTTAAGTGGCTAACAGGAGAGCGACACTGACCCTCCTTTTCATCTCCTTGAAAGCAGGACATATATCTCTCATGTGAAGATGCATTCTCTGCTTCTGGAGGTAGAAAGACACTCTTATCACCCAAAGTAGGGAATCTGGGCTGAAAAACCCATGTAAACAAACCTTGTTCCTTCTTGTATTTCCTACTCCAAGACCAAACTTTATTTAGATACTTCACTAAGTAAGCACCCAAGGCCTACATTTTTTTTTGTTCTGTCAATTCCTCACAAATTTATTCTTTATTTGTCTAAAAGTATAAAAGCTGCCTGCTTTGACCACTTCTTAGGTTCCATTTCTATGAAACCTCCATGTACATGAATTAAAATTTGTCTATTTTCCTCCAGTTAATCTGTTTTGTTTCCGCTTTGTTTCAGCCACAAGAATCAAGAATTGTAGAGGGGGAAATTTCCCCATCCCCAACAGTACCAGGTTGTTATCTCTTGACGAAAGTAAGTTAGCAATTAATTTTTGAATATTAATACTTACAGGATTTTTTTAGTGGGATTCTATACTTTAAAAGAAGAATTTAAACACACAACGACTTTCAGGGATAAAGGACATGATAATTTAAAACACATGATAAATATATTGTAGCTAATGCGATTCTGAGAGGGAGAAGCTGTGAGATACAAGGAGATTTAAAACGACAGTTGACACAGTTGTCTCATAAAGCCTTTAAAGCCTCAAATAGCTGCATACTTATTGAGATAGTTAACCTTGTTGCTTACATATATGGTTGAGCAAATTCCACATGCAAGGTAATAAAATAGAGGACTTTCGCTGTGTTCAAAGTGATGGCTTTTTCAGCAAAGCCTTAATCCCATCCCTTCAATATGTCCTTGCCCTCAGGAGCCTCAGTGTTCCATCCTTGGACTAGACATTGAAGACTTTCTATTGAGAGATTGTCTCCAAATTTCTTTAATTCTTGGCAGTCCTGTGGGTAAGAATGTATCTTCAAAAATTAGGCTGAAGAGAAAAGAGGCTAAAAAAGCATGCAATGGACCCATTCCTTGTCTGCTTATAATGCAGCTTTTTTTTTTTACTTCAAAGGAAAAGGCTAGTGTATTTAACACACACTTTGAAGGCACGTTCTATTGGCATTTGCTGTCTTAAGTGCTTTACAAATAGTGGCCTAGCTAATCCCCATCACATAACAGTCTGATAAAACAGGTGCTATTATAAGCATATATAACAGATGAAGATCACAGAGGCTAATAAACTTAAGTTCAAATAGCTACTAAGTGTTAGAGTTGGATGATTTGAACCCAAGACGTTTTTCTTCAGGGTCACTTTTTTATATTAATAAAATTTTCCCTTTCCCTTCTCTTTAGTACCTTTATAGTCAATACCACCAACTGTCTGAGGGCCAGCTGATTTTAATAAATATCCAATCACTGATCATGCTATAGTTACAGACCCCATGAGAAGAGCTTAAAAAGTGAATAATTGTAAGGCTTCAAGTACTCAGTCCTTTGGGCCACACTTTAATTTGTCTTTTACATATTTCCGTATCTGACTCTTTAGGACTAACACTTTCACACTTGACAGATTTACATATAGCAGATTCACAAACAAGTGGGGAGGAGAGGGGTATTGTATTTTCCTATCCAACATAGGTGTAAGCAAGCCCCACCTGTGGTCACAATCACATGGGGCCAGATAAATTAAAATCAAGGACAGAGCCCCCAGATTCTCTCATGTCTCTGCATGTGTCCATGGAAATAAAGGACATGAAAGCATTAGGAAAAGAACCAGGTATTACAGAAAAGCTGTGGTTTTCTGTAATGGTTTCTCCCTCCTCTAAATCATATTATCTTTGAATGATCAGAAACACACTCTCCATCAAACCACCAATTATTTATTTTACTAAATTTGAGGATGAAGTGTCTAAAAATGTTATAAATTCCTCACATTCAGAAACAATTCTTTCTTCTAGATTCCTTCTCTATAAAACCTTGAATCTGTACAAGGAGGAGGGAAAAAGTAGAACCGGAGGCCCTGCAGAGGCCCTGACACAAGGGAATTCCAGCATTAGGGGTAGTCTGTTCCTGGAACACCCTGGGAATTGTCACAGACAAGGTCTCCTTCCCGGCAGCAGGTTGGCAAAGTGTCGAAGTCAAAGGTGGGGTTTGCCATTCCCCAGCAGCGACCAGATGCTCTGTTCCCACGATCCTGAGCACAAGGAGAAGAAAGAGAATTTTTTCAAGAATATTGATGGGTGGTTTGAGGCGAGGGCAGCAGGAGTCAGACAGACTGTGTGAGCTGTAATGGGATAGTCTGAGGGCACAGAGACAGGGAGGCAGTGGGCAACATGTGGAGCAACTCGACTTGAGGCAAGTGTGAAAACATTGAAATCCCAAGACTTAACTGATGTGTCCAGTATGTACTATCAAAGAAAGGGAGGCTAAGATTCACCTCTTATATCTTCCAGTATTTTCCCCCTTCTTTTGCTTTCTTTCAAAATTCATGCTTTTTTTTCTCTCTCTCTCTCTTTTGTTTCTGAACACTTCCCATACACATGTGGATTCCTCCTAGGTACATATTTTGTTGGTTCTCCCGTGCCATCAATTTGATGACATGTCCTCTGCCTACCTTGCCCTGATATGATTTCAATGGGTTGACCAAACCTCTCCTTTATTTGACGGTAACTGTCTCACCAGTGGACTGAAAGTCCACATTGCACTTCCACCAATCAGCACACTTTAAGGTCAATCAGGATCACACAATATTCCTTGCAAATAGACTTCCCAGAACCTTCAAACATCTTCCTCATGGGACCCTGATGGTGTGGTTCTCAGACCCTGCTGTCTAATGAATGTTTTCAACTGTGGTGTTTTTCGTATTTTTCGAACAGGTCCAGACAGAGAATTCCATTTCATAATATTTTCCTTAAGCATGATCTGATATAGGCTTTACTGTTGTTCAATCACTCAGTCATGTGCAATGCTTTGTGACTCAATGGGCTGCAGCACACCAGGCTTCCCTATCCTTCACCATCTCCTGGAGTTTGCAAAAACTCATTTCCATTGAATTAATGATGCCATCCAACCATCTCATCCTGTGTTGTCCCCTTCTCCTCCTGCCCTCATTCTATCCCAGCGTTAGGGTCTTTTCCAACGAGTCAGCTCCTTGCATCAGGTAGCCAAAGATTGGAGCTTCAGCATCAGTCCTTCCAATGAATATTCAGGGTTGATTTCCATTAGGATTGACTGGTTTGATCTCCTCACTGTCTGAGGGACACTAAAGTAACTCTCCAGCACCACAGTTTGAAAGCCTCAATTTTTTAGCCCTCAGCTTTCTTTCTGGTCCAACTCTCACATCCATACATGACTGCTACTGTTTTCCAAATTTGCTGTCATACTGAGTACAGCACTTTAACAGCATCGTCTTTTAGGATTTGAAATAGCTCAGCTGGAATTCATTACCTCCACTAGCTTTGTTCATCCTGATGCTTCCTAAGGCCCACTTGGCTCCACACTCCAGGGTGTCTGGCTTTAGGTGAGTGGTCACATCATTGTGGTTAACTGGGTCATTAAGAGCTCTTTTGTACAGTTCTTCTGTATATTCTTGCCACTTCTTCTTAATATCTTCTGCTTTTGTTAGGGCCATATCATTTCTGTTCTTTATTGTGACCATCTTTGCATATTCCCTTGGTATCTCTAATTTTCTTGAATATATCCCTAATCTTTCCCATTCTATTGTTTTTCTCTATTTCTTTGCATTGTCCACTTAAGAAGTCTTTCTTATCTCTCTTTGCTGTTTTTTGGAACTCTGCATTCAAATGGGTATATCTTTCCTTTCATCCTTTGCCTTTCACTTCTCTTAACTATTTGTAAGGCCTCCTGAGACAATCATTTTGCCTTCTTTTTCTTGGGAATGGTTTTGGCCACTTCCTCCTGTACCATATTACAAACCTTTGTCCATAATTCTTCAGGTACTCTGTCTATCAGATCTAATCCCTTCAATCTATTTTTCACTTCCAGTGTATAATCATAAGGGATTTTATTTAGGTCATATCTGAATGGACTAGTGGTTTTCCCTATGTTCTTCAAATTAAGTCTGAATTTTGCAATAAGGAATTCATGATTTGAGCCACAGTCAGCTCCCAGTCTTGTTTTTGCTGACTGTATAGTGTTTCTCCATCTTTGGCTGCAAACAATATAATCAATCTGAATATGTTACTGACCATCTGGTGATGTCCATGTGTAGAGTCATCTTTTGTGTTGTTGGAACAGAGTGTTTGCTATGACTAGTGTGTTCTCTTGGCAAAATTTTGTTAGCTTTTGCCTGCTTCATTTTGTACTTCAAGGTCAAACTTGCCTGTTATTCCAGGTATCTCTTGACTTCTTACTTCTGCATTAGAATCTCCTATGATGAAAAGGGTATCTTTTTTTGGTGATAGTTCTAAAATGTCTTGTAGGTCAGGCTTCTCTAATGGCTCAGTGTGTAAGGAATCTGCCTGAAGTGCAAGAGTTGCAGGAGACTCGGGTTCTATCGCTGGGTTGGGAATATCCCCTGGGGGAGGGCATGACAACCCACTCCAGTATTCTTGCCTGGAGAATCCCATGGACAGAGGAGCCTGGCAGGCTGCAGTCTTGTTGTTCAGTTGCCCAGTCATGTATGACTCTTTGTGACCCATGGACTGCAGCCCATCAGGCTTCCCCGTCACTCACCGTCTCCCCAAGTTTGCCTAAGTTTATTTCCATTGCTTTGGTGATGTCATCCAGCCATCTCATCCTCTGATGCCCTCTTCTCCTTCTGCCCTCAATCTTTTCCAGCATCAGGGACTTTTCCAGTGAGTCAGCTGTCTGCATCAGATGACCAAAATGCTGGAGTTTCAGCTTCAGCATCAGTCCTTGCAACGAGTATTCAGGGTTGATTTCCCTTAAGATTGACTGGTTTGATCTCCTTGCTATCCAAGGGATTTTCAGCACCACAGTTCAAATGCATCAATTCTTCCATGCTCCACCTTCTTTATGGTCCAGCTCTCACAACTGTAGATGACCACTGGGAAGACCATACCCTTGATTATATGGACCTTTGTTGGCAAAGTAATATCTCTGCTTTTTAATATGCTACGTTGGTCATAACTTTCCTTCCAACAAGCATACGTCTTTTAATTTTGTGGCTGCAGTCACTGTCTGCAGTGATTTTGCTGCTAAGTCAGTTCAGTTGTGTCTGACTCTGTGCAACCCTATAGACGGCAGCCCATCAGGCTCTGCCATCCCTGGGGTTCTCCAGGCAGGAACACTGGAGTGGGTTGCCATTTCCTTCTCCAATCCATGAAAGTGAAAAGTGAAAGCGAAGTCACTCAGTCATGTCCAACTCTTAGCGACCCCATGGACTGCAGCCTACCAGGCTCCTCCATCCATGGGATTTTCCAGGCAAGAGTACTGGAGTGGGGTGCCATTACCTTCTCCAGCAGTGATTTTGGAGCCCCCAAAATAAAGTCTGACACTGTTTCCACTGTTTCCCCATCTATTTGCCATGAAGTGATGAACCAGATGCCATGATCTTAGTATCCATTCTATTTCAGATTCTTTTCCCATATATTTATTACAGATTATTGAGTAGAGTTCCTCATACTATAAAATAGGACTTTGTTGATTATCTATTTTATATACAGTAACTTGTATACTTTAAACCCATACTCCTAATTTATACCTCCTCCCCACCTTTGGTAACCATAAGAGTGTTTTGTCTGTCTATGAGTCTGTTTCTGTTTTGTAAATAAGTTTATTCGTATCATTATTTTAGAGTCCACATATAAATGATTTCATATGTTTATCTTTCTCTGACTAATTTCATTTAGTATGATAATCTCTAGTTCCATACATGTTGCTTCAAATGGCATTCTTTCTTTTTCTATGGCTTAGTATGGTGGTACAGTAGTAAAGACTCTGATTGGTTGGGTCAATGTAGGTAACACAAAAGACATGGATTTGATTCCTGGGTCAGGAAGATCCCCCAGAGGAGGAAATGGCAACCTGCTCCAGTATTCTTGCCTAGAAAGTTCCATGGACAGCGGAGCTTGGCAGGCTATAGTCAGTCCATGGGGTCACAAAGAGTCAGACATGACTGAGCAAATAAGTATATACATATTTCATTGTATATATGTACCAAACCCACATAGTTTAAGTGTTCTGGTTGATTTTTTTCCAGACATGTTTTCTTACAGGATTTCCTAATCTATGACCTCTTGAAGTCCACAGTATTTCATGTTAACAGATATTACAGTAGAGTCTTTGGCTAAAATTTATTTTTTTGTTAGAGCCTCTTGGAAAGCTGAACTTTCCCTAAGGTAAGAATGATGGGACTTTCCCTGGTACAATGTAGATAGACAACATGTCAGGCTGCAGTCTGTAGACCTTTAAGGACAGGGAGAGGGAAAGAGAGACACTGTATGAGATGAAGGGAAGAATGGGAGGAGAGGCCTTCTAGAGGAAAAGGGCAGGAGAGCAAGTCTGACAGGTATAATTTTGAAAAGAGCAAGGAATCTATTTCTTGTAAAGGAAAATAGGATGGAAACAACAGTAGAAAGAAATCAGCAAATAAGACTCAAGACCCTTCAGTTAAAGTTATTTTCTTCCAATGTGCTACAAAAATTACTTAGTTTCATGGCAAAGAGCATGAGCTGTCTCAAATTTTCCCCAGTAGCCTTGTTGCATAGAAAGAAGGCAAAGAACTTTAGTATACTTGAGGCATTATGAATCTCACAATATTCAATTCTCCTTAAAACCTAATTCCGTGATGTGGACATAGATGGACCCAAACAGGTGCTTTCACATATGATCACTAACAATCTGAATCTTTCTCATGAGGCATAAGCTAGCCTACTCCTTACTTCAGAAAGAGACATCTTTCTTGTATTGGAGAGTGACAAGGCCTGACTTACTTTACTCTGGATGGAGGCACTGTCTCTGTTTTTCAAAACTGGAAGCAAACCTATCATTGCTTTGGAGAGAGGTGGCCTTTCTGTTTTTAAAGGCTCTTCACTACACAGACTTCCTTGCAAAGGTCATCCAGAAGAGAGGGCAGTGAGTGTCTCTGATTACATGAAGTTCAGAAATGCCAGAGCTCCACACAGAACTGTTTCCCAAGTCTGCTCTGAAAAATTCTTTGCTTTCTCAATTAAAAAATGGTGTTCTTTCCACTTGTGGTAGTCAATCACTTTCAGAAAAAGATCATGAGTATGGGCTTAAAAGTCTGGGGAAAATTCCCCGGGAAGTTGGCTACAGAGAGATGCTGAGCATTTCAAAGTCTTTAAAAGGATGGGATTGAGCAAAGAATGTGCATAAAGCACTGTATTATACAACAAGCAACATTTTATTATCTCTATGATTTTTTATGAATAGTACCTAAGGTATTGCAGGTAAATCCTGGAGATTTTGTCTCTGGTTAACATTTTCTTAATAGAATAATTCTTGGGTTTTAATGATCCAATCTCCAGAAAATATGTACATCAACTGGTGCAATATTTTTCAGCCAAATTTTGAATAAGAAAAATTGATATATGCATTCCCAAATCCTAATATGAATCCATTATTAAAACTATGCATGGGCTAAGTCTAGTGACATACTAAGCACGATTGGTAAAAGATGAGAATCGCATATTTTTTTCAAAGAGAGCACAGGTCACAGGTGTTGCAGGTGTGAAAAGAGGCATCACTGGGTCATGTATGGCATACAATAAAAGAAAAAATTTTAAACTACACATTTATTGTGTGCTAATCAGAAAATCAAGTTTTAAAGAATTTTCTATTTTAACACGACAGTTTCCTACTTAAACCTGGGTGTTCGTGGGTTTTAGAGCATTGTTTGGGTGATTGGGGTAGAAACCTACTGTACTATGGGTGTTTTTTTTTCATTTAAAATGGTGAGATGTAAGCTCACAAATTCAATTTTTTGACTAAAGAACTAAAAATCCTCTTGATGAAAGTGAAAGAGGAGAGTGAAAAAGTTGGCTTAAAGCTCAACATTCAGAAAATGAATATCATGGCATCTGGTCCCATCATTTCATGGGAAATAGATGGGGAAACAGTAAAAACAGTGTCAGACTTTATTTTGGGGGGCTCTAAAATCACTGAAGATGGTGATTGAAGCCAGGAAATTAAAAGTCACTTCCTCCTTGGAAGGAAAGTTATGACCAACCTAGATAGTATATTGAAAAGCAGAGATATTACTTTGCCAACAAAGGTCTGTCTTGTCAAGGCTATGGTTTTTCTAGTGGTCATGTATGGATGTGAGAGTTGGACTGTGAAGAAGGCTGAGCGCTGAAGAATTGATGCTTTTGAACTGTGGTGTTGGAGAAGACTCTTGAGAGTCCCTTGGACTGCAAGGAGATCCAACCAGTCCATCCTAAAGGAGACCAGTCCTGGGTGTTCACTGGAACACCTGATGCTGAAGCTGAAACTCCAATACTTTGGCCACCTCATGTGAAGAGTTGACTCATTGGAAAAGACCCTGATGCTGGGAGGGATTGAGGGCAGGAGGAGAAGGGGACGATAGAGGATGAGATGGTTGGATGGCATCACTGACTCGATGGACATGAGTTTGAGTGAACTCTGGGAGTTGGTCATGGACAGGGAGGCCTGGCGTGCTGTGATTCATGGGGTTGCAAAGTGTCAGACACGACTGAGCTACTGAACTGAACTGAACTGAATTTTCAGGGATATTTGCAACCAGATTCAGTTGGAAGAATTAATCAGTTCAGGTGGTACCATCAGACTCTACATATGCAAGTGTTGATCATTTTACTAAATTTGAGACAAAGGACAAAATCAAGAGATGAGATGGGGGGAACAGTCTCTCCACACTTCCCTGCTTCTCTCTTCCATGAATATTTTTCCAAATATCTTCCCAAATATTCCCAGGAGGCCTGATCTCCTGCATCTCTTCTGGGCTTTCTTTGCTTCCTTTTTGCAGCCTTTCCTGGAACATCTTTTCTTGCTCCCCCTGCCTTTCAGGGACGTGAGAATTGGGCACCTGGGAGCACTCAGAGAATGAAAAAAACTCCATCTTTGCCTGAATGAAAATGGGACTGATTGTGGGGAGGATTCCTTACATTGGACAGTTCCAGCCCGTGCCGGGAAGGGGCTCTACCCATTCTGGGAATCTCTCTGAGGTTACATCACCTCTGTCCCTTCTCAGTTCCTGGTTTTTGTTCTGGTTTTGTTCTGCTCACTTGGGAGGCTTCGATTTTGCCTCTTTTTTTTTGTTCATGTCCTGTTGTAATAAATCTTCCTCATTTAATCTGGTGAGCTTGCCTGGTGGATCAGATGGTAAAGAATATGCCTGAAATGCAGGAGACAGGAGTTCAAGCCATGGGTAGGGGAGATCCCCTGGAAAAGGAAATGGCTACCCACTCCAGTATTCTTGCCTGGGGAATTCCATGGACAGAGGAGTCACTCAAGCTGGATAGTAATTGGGGGAATGAAAAAGGAGATCCTTCATTGCCTCTACCTTCTTCCACATACACATTTGATAATCTTGTAAAATTCAGCATTTCATTGCAATTTACAATAGTTCATATTCAATTCAATAGTGGTACCACAATTTATTAAACTAATTTCATTTATTGACTATCTTTTTTATTTTCATTTTAGACAAGATAAGAATAAATAATCTCTTAAATCAAAGATAAAAATGCTCATGATTATTTTAAATGATTTTCCCCCTCATTTTAAGAAAAATCAGAAGGTACTTCTTTCTGTAACAGTGGCTGACTACAAAGAACTGGTTATGAAATTCTGGTATATGTAAGGAATCACTAAGCAGTCACTTGATTTATAAACCAAAATATGGATATGCAAGAGGACTTGCTGGAGTTTCAAGTAATCTAGATATCATAATGTTTAACACATCCTTGGGAAAATGGCAATATCCAGTCTAAACTTGATTTAGAGAGAAACATTTCAAAAGACTTAATAAGCACAATATCACAAATTTTCCAAGTGTCCTTCTAATTCTCTATTCTTTCATTGCTCTGTGGGGAGGGCAATATTTTGATTTTATCTTAACCAGATGACTTATTGTCTTTTGAAAATATATGCGATGAAAATAGGTTTAAAGAATCATGCCGTCTAAATTTTAAGGTGTCACTGGAGCTGTTTACACTCAAAGGAAGACTGAGAATAACCGTAAACTGTTTATGTAATAGAGCTTCCCTGGTGGCTCAGAAGGTAAAGAATCTGCCTGCAGTGCAGGAGACCGAGGTTTGATCACTGGGTCAGGAAGATCTTCTGGAGAAGGGAATGGCTATCCTCTCCACTATTCTTGCCTGAAGAATTCCACGGACAAAGGAACCTGGCAGGCTACAGTCCATGAGTCACAAAGAGTAGCACAACTGAGCGATCATCACTTTCACTTTTACATTTACATAATAATCTGTGCTGAAGAAAACTACAAAGGGACATTCACTACATGAGTTTGCAGAAGAACTAAAAAAATTGGAAGAGTGATATTTCATGATGTTGGGCATCAACAACAAACTGACCATGAGAAAGTGAGTAATCTGTGGCTTGGAATCTGTAAAGTTAGGATGCCCCTCTTTACTCGAGAGACCTGTATTTTTATTCTTTTGATGGTAGTGATATGGCAATTGTTCATTAGTAAGGGAATAAAAAAGAAAATTTAATAATTTTTCACATCGCTTAATCCCAATTGGTTATAACCTTAAGTTTAACCTACTTCCAATTCTCTGAATGTGTGTGTAGTGACAATTTCTGGAGACCTGTAAAGTGAAAGTGTTAGTCGATCAGTCGTGTCTGACTCTCTGTGATCCCACAGACTGTAGGCAGCCAGACTTTTCTGTCCATGGGATTCTCCAGGCAAGAATACTGGAGTGAGTTGCCATGGCTTCTTGAAGGGGATCTTCCTGACCCAGGGATCGAGCTTGTGTCTCTTATATCTGGCTGTATTGGCAGACAGGTTCTTTACTACTAGCACCAACTAGGAAGCCCCCTTTTGATATTGAGGAGGAATCAGTAGCCCAAGTTGCTGCTTGCAACTTTCCTGTGCTGTAACTAAGGAAGGCAGTTGAAAGATAAAGGATATAGATAAAAGGATTCAGACAATAGAATCCCAGAGAAATGACACTTGAACCCTGGACAAATAGACATCACGGTCTTCCTCACTGTTACATTTCAGTTACATGTCCAGGAAATACCTTTATTTTTATGAGCCAAACTATGTTGAGAGTTTTCTTACTTTCCATGACAAATGTCCTATCTAACATAATGAGTCCTCCAACAAGAGGAAGAGGATCTGGTCCCCACAGCTGTGGTGGCTCACCTGCCATTGAAGGGGGAACTCAACTAAAATGGAAACTGGCACAAGACCAATCACTGTGAACTTTTCAAACCCATGTTTTTACTTTAATTAGGGCAGAAAATCAAGACCCCTAGCATTGTGCAATCCTTAATTCATTTAAACTGATGGAGAAGATTTCGACCAAAATTGCTAAAGGAATATTTAGTTAAGGTAATCTATTTTAGGGCTTCCCAGGTGGTGCTAGTGGTAAAGAACCTGCCAATGAAGGTGACATAGAGACGTGGGTTGGGAAGATCCTCTGGAGGAGCACATGGCAACCCACTCCAGTATTATTGCCTGGAGAATCCCATGGACAGAAAAGAATAAGGGAGTCTGATGGGCTACAGTACATAGGGTCGCAAAGAATTGGACATGACTGAAGTGGCTTAGCATGCAAGTGCAGTTTATCTTAGAAATAGGAAATGAAATTTAAGAAACATAAAAAAAGACATTGATCATTCACTTTTATCTCTTTATTTGAGAAGCAATACCCTTTCATGACACTTTCATAATGTTCTTGGTCCATATGGAAAATTTCATCAGTGGTCTCATATGATAAATGTTTTTTTCCAAATTAGGGAACTGGTCCAAATATTTTTTTTCCACAATGGAAGCTTGTGACAAGGGTTGGGCAGTGATAAGGTGAATGGAAGATTAGTGGTTTTAAAATATGCAGATACACAGAGTCTGGTCTTGCCTTCAGTTAGGAGGGACACTATTTTCCATTCCAAAAACTGTTAAGAAAAATCCTGCTAGACATTGAAGTCATATGAAATCCAGTCATGACTGAGGCCACAGTGTTTTAAGATTCAAGGATAGAGGACATACTGGGTCCTTTCTAATAAAGTACCCTATAGAAATAAGCCAACATGTAGTTAGAATAATCAGAGCTGGCTGAACATAGTGAGCTATAAGTACAGAATTTGAAAGGTATTAGAAAACTGTACTCAGTTTGACAGATCACATTTACATCTGCCAAAACCACCAACAACCAAAACAGGTTATCATTCTTATTATATGTTTATCTACTTAATTAGATTATTGATTTGTTTGCATACATTTTATGAATATTAATAAAGTCTATTTATTAATGCAGAGTTCCAAAGAACAGCAAAGAGAGATAAGAAAGGCTTCCTCAGCGATCAATGCAAAGAAATAAAGGAAAACAACAGAATGGGAAAGACTAGAGATCTCTTCAAGAAAATTAGAGATGCCAAGGGAATATTTCATGCAAAGATGGGCTCAATAAATGACAGAAATGGTATGGGCCTAACAGAAGCAGAAGATATTAAGAAGAGGTGGCAAGAATACACAAAGGAACTGTACAAAAAAGATCTTCATGACAAAGATAATCATGATGGTGTGATCACTCACCTAGAGCCAGACATCCTGGAATGTGAAGTCAAGTGGGCCTTAGAAAGCACCACTATGAACAAAGCTAGTGGAGGTGATGGAATTCCAGTTGACCTATTTCAAACCCTGAAAGATGATGCTGTGAAAGTGCTGCACTCAATATGCCAGCAAATTTGGAGAACTCAGCAGTGGCCACAGGACTGGAAAAGGTCAGTTTTCATTCCAATCCCAAAGAAAGGCAATGCCAAATAATGCTTAAACTACCGCACAATTGCACTCATCTCACACACTAGTAAAGAAATGCTCAAAATTCTCCAAGCCAGGCTGGAGCAATACATGAACCATGAACTTCCAGATGTTCAAGCTGGTTTTAGAAAAGGCAGAGGAACCAGAGATCAAATGCCAACATCCACTGGATCATGGAAAAAGCAAGAGAGTTCCAGAAAAACGTCTATTTCTGCTTTATTGACAATGCTAAAGCCTTTGACTGTGTGTATCACAATAAACTGTAGAAAATTCTGAAAGAGATGGGAATACCAGACCATCAGGTCAGGGAATATCTGACCTGCTTCTTGAGAAACCTATACGCAGGTAAGAAAGCAACAGTTAGAACTGGACATGGAACAACAGACTGGTTCCAAATAGGAGAAGGAGTACGTCAAGGCTGTATATTGTCACCCTGCTTATTTAACTTCTATGCAGAGTATATCGTGAGAAACACTGGGCTGGAAGAAACACAAGCTGGAATCAAGATTGCCAGGAGAAATATCAATAACCTGAAATATGCAGATGACACCACCCTTATGGCAGAAAGTGAAGAGGAACTAAAAAGCCTCTTGCTGAAAGTGAAAGTGTAGAGTGAAAAAGTTGGCTTAAAGCTCAACATTCAGAAAACGAAGATCATGGCATCTGGTCCCATCACTTCATGGCAAATAGATGGGGAAACAATGGAAACAGTGTCAGACTTTATTTTTGGGGGGCTCCAAAATCACTACAAATGGTGACTGTAGCCATGAAATTAAAAGACACTTACTCCTTGGAAGGAAAGTCATGACCAACCTCGATAGCATATTCAAAAGGAGAGACATTACTTTGCCAACAAAGGTCCTTCTAGTCAAGGCTATGTTTTTTCCAGTGGTCATGTATGGATGTGAGAGTTGGACTGTGAAGAAAGCTGAGTGCCGAAGAGTTGTTGCTTTTTAAGTGTGGTGTTGGAGAAGACTCTTCAGAGTCCCTTGGACTGCAAGGAGATCCAACCAGTCCATCCTAAAGGAGATCAGTCTTGGGTGTTCATTGAAGGACTGATGCTGAAGCTGAAGCTCCAACACTTTGGCCACCTCATGTGAAGAGTTGACTCACTGGAAAATACCCTGATGCTGGGAGGGATTGTGGCCAGGAGGAGAAGGGGATGGCAGAGGATAAGATGGCTGGATGGCATCACTGACTAGATAGACATGAGTTTGGGTAAACTTCGGGAGTTGGTGATGGACATGGATGCATGGCATGCTGCAGTTCATGGGGTTGCAAAGAGTCGGACATGACTGAGTGACTGAACTGAACTAATTATGTTTCTCACTAATACTTTAGAAAGTACAGTTCTAAACATCATCACATACCTTAAGACTGGTTTCCTCATACCATCAGAAACCTGTCTTGGGGGAATGTGTGAGCAGTACTGTGAATGGAAGAGCAATGTCTTTATGTGCCTACAGCCCACATACTACAGAAGTAATGGTGATGTACTTAACCACAAATACACAAATATGTATATATGGTTATTTCCCCAGGAACCTGGGTGAAATGAGGCAGAGACTGACCAAAAATTCTTGACCACCCACTTCATCTTTCTCAATTTGTCTATGAGAATGAGGCAGAGAAGACAGGCAATTGAAAACTAATATTTTTATTGTGAACTTTGCAAAGTCAGGTTATGGAACACACAGAAGAGACTGAATTGAGTCTGGGGAGGAGGGAAGGTCAGAATGAAGTGGTTGGGTTGGGGCTGTGAGAAGAATATCCCCTTCCATAGTGGGTCTGAATCCCTAGTTCCAAGTCCATGATGAGTTGCACACCAGTTGCACACCAGTCAGGCTGCTGACTTCTCATCTGATCTAGTCTGTGAACTTGCAGACGTAGGGTAAGTTCAAATTGCAGTTATGATCTCTCCACTTGAGATATCCTGGAGAGACAGAAGATCTCAAGTCAACAGGGCTGGTGGAGCTTGAGAACCCAATGGAGAGGAATCCCAGATTCTGGTTTAGGCTTCAAAGGCCCTCCCTCATCTTCACCAGTGTCCCACTCCATGGGAAGAGGATAGAAAGTAAGAAGAGATGAGAGGGAATGGGAGAAGACAGGCCAATATTATAGTTCCAGCCCAGGAGGATTCCCTGAAGATCAGACCCAGAAATGGCAGGTGAGGGGATGGAAAAGGCTGGACAAAAATGACCTTCTATGTTTCTTACCTGAGCTTCTTGAGAGACTCCCACAGTAGCCAGGGCTTGAGATGGCAGCAGGATCTGTCTCCCAGGCAACGTAATTGAGCACGTCATTGCTACTCCATTCCCATCCACCAGCATTGGCCTCAGAGCCCTGTGGAGTAGAGGACGGAATTGGGTGAGACAGAAAGGCCTTTAGAATTCTCCTGGTCTGATGCTGTCTGTTGGAATGATTGATTCCCCTCCCCAGCATCACTGAATTAGCTCTGCTGTTCAAGATGAGTCCCCACAGCTCTCCTCTGGGAAACTCTCCCGAACTCTATTGGCTAATTTCATAGCCAATAATCACAAAGACCAATTAAATGTCTCAAAGGAACATGGCCCTATCTGAACTATACTTGGGGTGTACTTATGTTTACCCTCTGAATCTCCAAGATAGTGTCTGTTTTATAAAAGGGAAAACTGCATCAATCCTAAATGTTCATTGACATGATAAGCACAACATATGCAGACTCAGGGAAGCACAATGAACTGAATTACAAGGTATGCTGTGTAAACTGTGTAAAAGCTTGACAAAAGGCAGATTAACTTTAGTTGGGGACTAGGACCTGCCCAGGACTAAAGGCTCTCACTTTCCCTAGTTATCCTGTGAACTCCAGGGATCTCTCAGGTATTTTCTGGGCTGGCAAAAGGGGACAAAGAAGGACCTGGGTGGCCATAACACCTTTGGAAGTAACAGATTAGAGAGATGTAAGTGTACCTCTGTGGGGTCATGGAGCCCAATCCAGATGTCTGATTGGGTGTTCAAGTTGTTCCTAACCAAGGAGGCCACGAAGGATTCCTCAGCCCCACTGAGCACAGACACAAGATGTCCCGAGGGCCTCTTCTGGCAGGCAATCTGTGTGGGGAAGGGAAATACACAGGAGGAGCTTGACACACCACTAGGGGAAGGGAAGGGCCATTGCAGGTGAGAAGGGGTATGTTTACCAAACATGAATTCATCATACTCATCCTCAGGAAACTCTTGAGAATGGAGACCCCCTGGTCCCCAAACCCAGTCTCTGATTTGCTTCTGCTTATTTCCCCTAACTGCAGATCCCACCACTCACATCTGCATCCATCCAGGTTTTGGGTGTTTTAAACAAGGCATAGCAGTGAGACCTATAGGCCATGGAACCTGAGGGACAGCTGATCCTTGCAGATGGCAGTTCCTTTTGGGAATTTTCCCCTGGAGAGGAAGAAATAAGGGAGAGGGTTGGGGTGAAATGGAGAGAGGGGATTGGAGGGGGAAGGTGACCTTGGGGAATATTTATGAGGCCAAGGCTTGGGGCGGTGATACCAAACTTCTGACTGCCTCTCACCATTGCCAACACTCCAGGATTTTTTATAAATCATGAACTAGACCTACTAACTGGATGATGATCTCTCTTCTTTTTATTCATTGTCTTTATTCAAAAGTCCAGTCCTTCTCCTCTGAGTTGATAGATTCTCCAATCATTTTCCTTCTACTCATCTCATTAATGACACTCTATACTTTCCTCCTTCATCTATGTACATAAATTACTGAGAAAATAGAAATCACCTCATCCCATTGTTACTGAACCACTGGAGTGCTTCCCACCACTGGTTACCTGAAGAAAGGAGTGATGACTCAGGAATTCCAGGCAATTATGTATGTGGGGATATTCCATTACCAGGGGAGGCACAGGAGCTTTCCTCTTTGTCTTGGCCTTGAGCAGACACTGGGAACCCAGAGCTAGAGGCAGAGAAATCTCACCTTGGATCTGAGACAGGAGCATCAGGCAGGAGAGCAGCATCCAGGACAGTCTGGGAAGGCCCAGGGAAGGCAGCATTGTGTCTGTGAGGTGTGGAGGCAGCTAGAGAACTAAGGGAGGGTGGTCAGAGAGAGGATGTGAGAGATCCCCTGTTGTACCTCTTGTCTTTTCCTTCATCTAGTCCCCTAGGAATAACTCCATCTTGGTAGCATCCCTCCCCTTCCATGGTGCTGGAAAAAATTAGAAAATCTACACATCCTAGTGTACCTGAGGTCTCCCAGGTCTGGCTTCCCCTGGTCTCAGAGCTCCCACATTCTCTGAGGACAAGGATCCTTGTACACCCTCCCTGAAATGTGCAAGGCGAAACCCCTGTCATGGCTCTCATCTAGTCTCGGCTCCCACTTACCTCTCTTGCAGGGATCTGCACTGGCTTGTCAGGGCAGAAAAGATTGGGCTTTTATAAGAAGATTTGAGGGAGGGGCACTGAAATGAATAATGGGAAAAAGGAGCCAGGACAGGGGTCCGGGGGACGTGTCTGGCTTTGATTTGTGGAGATTTCCACCACAGGCAAGAGATCCTTACAAAGGCTGGGAATTGCCACAGCTGTTGCTTCTTTTTCTTCATCTGACCAGTAATTTCCCAGAAACAGGTGATGTTTGTCCTTTTTTCATCCTTGCCCAGTTATCTTGGTTGGAAAAACTTACAGGAATGAAGGAAACCTGGTGGTATGAATTCTGATGTTTAATAGTTTAGAAAGTATGAGACATTGGAGAGTTCAATCTGCCAAGAACGGACTCTTGTTAGCATATATATGAGTTTCATTAATCCTTGTCTTTTAAGATTAAAAAAAAAAAACAAATTATTAAGTAAAAGTTGGGAGAGTATAACTTTGAAAAAAATTATTTGAACTAATGAGTCTTTGTGTGGATCACAACAAACTGGAAAATTCTTAAAGAGATGGGAGTACCAGACCACCTTATCTGTCTCCCAAGAAACTTATATGCAGGTCAAGAAGCAACAGTTAGAACCCCACATGGAGCAATGGACTGATTCAAAATTGGGAAAGGAGTATGTTAAGACTGTATGTTGTCACCCTGCTTATTCAACTTCTATGTAAAGTAAGTCATGTGAAATGCCAGACTGGATGAATCACAAGCTGGAATCAAGATTGCCAGGAGAAATACCAATAACCTCAGATATGCAGATAATACCACTCTAATGGCAGAAAGTGAAGAGGAACTAAACAGCTTCTTGATGAACATAAAAGAGGAGAGTGCAAAAGCTGACTTAAAGACAATGTTCAGAAAACAAATATGATGGCATCTGGTCCCATTGCTTCACGGCAAATACTTGGGGAAAGAATGGAAACAGTGGCAGATTTTTTCTTGGTCTCCGAAGTCACTGAGGACAATGATTACAGCCATAAAATTAAAATATGGTTTCTCCTTAAAATGAAAGTTATGACAAACCTAGACAGTATGTTAAAAAGAAGAGACATAACTTTGCTGACAAAAGTCTGTCCATCTAGTCAAAGCTATGGTTTTTCCAGTAGTCACGTATAGAGTGTGAGAGTTGGACCATAAAGAAGGCTGAGTGCTAAAGAAATGATGCTTTCAAACTGTGGTGCTGGAGAGGACTCTTGAGAGTCCCTTGAACAGTAAGGAGATCAAACAAGTCAATCCTAAAGGAAGTCAACCCCGAATATTCACTGGAAGGACTGATACTGAAGCTGAAGCTCCAGTCCTTTGGCCAACAGATGCAAAGAGCCAACTCACTAGAAAGACTGATGTTGGGAAAGATGGAAGGCAGGGGGAGAGGGGGCGACAGAGGATGAGATGGTTGTATGGCATCACTGACTCAATGCACATGAGTTTGAGGAATCTCAGGGAGATAGTGAAAGACAGGGAAGCCTGGCGTGCTGTAGACCATGGGTTTGCAAGGAGTTGGACATGACTTAGTGACTTACAAACAACAACAGGGGAATTTAGTAAGCATGAAGACTGTGAACTCAATACAGAAATTCTCGTAGAATTGTCATATTCCAACAAAGGTAATTTTAAGCAGGTTACTATTTTAAGTAGGAAGAAAAATATAAAATATATAAGAATATATCTGATAATGGTAGTCAAGATCTCGTAACAAGTTTTTCAAGCTATAAAGAAGATCTAAATACATGCTGAAATTAATCATGTTTAGAAAGAAAGTTTCGATACCTTCAGGATGTACTTTGTTCCTGTATTGATTAATGGGAGGGCAATTGGAATACTAACAGAATTTTTCTGGTAATCTGATAAACTGAATATTCATAGGAAAAATAAGAATAGTTAACACATTTCTGAAGAAAAACAATGAAGAATTTTATTTGGCCATGATTCAAAACTTCTTATTATAAAGGAGTACAACTACAGGGAGAGCAAACTTGAGTAGTGTAATGAAAGAGAGAGCCCAGAAATATTCTTATTATATGTGGAAATGGGAAATCTGGAGGATCATTGCCGATTAGAAAGTATAAGCTGAAGGATTTGGTTTTAGTGGTTAGCCATATGGACAAAAATAAATCAGAATCATACCCCTTAAAATATAAAAAATGACAACAACAATCAAAATAAAACATACTAATTCCAGAAGAACCAATGCGAAATATAAAAACCAGCATTTTAAAACTAGAAGAGAATATTTTAAAAATATGTTTTTGACTTTGATTTAAGAAAGCATGTATTAAACAAAAAGCACAAATTATAAAATAAAATATTGCTAAATATGACCACTTTAAAATAAAAATAAAATAGCAAAGTTAATCTGTCAAATGCTTTATATTATATATAGATATCTGACAAAGAATTTACTTCTAGAATATGTTTATGACAGTAAAACTCAACAGGAAAAAGAACAATATATTCATTAGAGGAGTGAAAATATATAAGTATGTATTTCACTAAAGAAGAAGCAAAGTGATCAGTACATATATGAAAGTATGTCAACCTTATTAGCAAGCAATTAAATTAAAATCAAAATGAAATATTATTTCACCCCTACCAGATTGCTGCTGGTGGTCGTGTAAATTGATAGAACCTTTCGGGAAAACTGGAATTTTCTTGCATGCTTAGCTGCACAGTCATTTTCAAGTCTTCGTGATCCCATGGACTGTATCTCACCAGGCTTCTGTCCATGGAGTTTTCCAGGCCAGCATAATGGCGTGGGTTGCCGTTTCCTATTCCAGGGGATTGTCTTGACCCAGGGATGGAGCCAGCATCTCTTGAGTCTCCTGCACTGGCATTTTCTTACACTCAGATTATCCACTTTTAGGAATATACAGCTTGTATATGAATGCCAGGTAGAATGTATACACAGGATGTTAATAGCATCATTATTTATAACGGCAAAAAAAAAAAAAAAAAGCCAAATGTCCATTAACAGGAAGCTGGATGAATAGTTTGTGGTTTAAATAAGCAATATATCTGAGTGAAACTGAGTGAACCACAGTTACAGGCATCGGCATGGTTTAACCTCAAAGCTTTATAATAGGTTGAGAAAAAGATATCAAAATATAGAAGACTGGAAGCTGTGTAATTTTGTTGTTTTAAACATCAAAAACAAAAATTAAAAACAGAAAATGTATGATTTAGGCATATTTACACATGTTAAAATATTTTAAGAGGAGGGAAATGATGAACTCAAAATTCTGAATTGTTACCTCTGAATAAAGGGAGAAAAAAATCGTTGGAACTGGACACAGGAAGCTTTAAGTATATTAGCAGTTTTGTACTTTTAAAATATAGTAGTAGTTTATATGTAACTTTGTTCTGTATTTTTCAAGTCTCCTGTAAATGTGTTACCATACTTTCATAATTTAAAAAATAAGAAAGAAAAATATAGTAGTTTAAAAACTTTTTAAGTTGTTCTTTTAATCACATATATGATATTTTTATTGTCTTCTCTATAACATATGTGATATTGGAAATGAAAGAAAATGGAATTAAGTAATACAAGAAGACCAGAAATGATTTTAAATGGTTT